>NC_088678.1:653375-1306750 GCF_950023065.1 Planococcus citri | reverse complement strand
TATTTGATGTACCTACTACCTAGTACCTACCTACCTAACCTAACTACCTAAAATTCAAACTTTTTGAAAATCTGTTATAAATCTGAAAAATAGAATTTTGCTTAACATACACGATGTTACGGTGTTATTCTAATTTGTATTTTGATTTCATGTAGGTATGCATGCCTATTCAATCTTTAACAATGATACCTATTCGTTGAAAAATTGTCTTCGATTTTTTGACTAAAACCAATTTATACAAATGAAAATAACGGTTCAAAACCATTTCAAATTGATTTAGGTGGTCGAAAATAAGATGAATAATACATATGTATACTATACCAACGATTAATTCAGATCGATTCAACGAATTTTGATTTTTTTTTTTTGCTTTTTTGAGCCCAAAATGTACTTTAGCAATTTAGCATCTCATATTCAGGCTGGTGATACATTTTTCCATGCTATTTTTTTCTTGAAAAGGAGATTATTTAGAAAAATTCTGGCGCAGAAACGAAGAACTTTCATAAATTACATTTTTTTTCATTTTTTTGATTGTTTTTCAACTTGGGGAGGCCACCGGCACCATTCTTTTTACGGATCTTAGGAGAAAAATAAAAAATAGGGAATTATTTTTTCACCCGAGATAACAACTTTGGATGGTGGATGAGGAAAATTCCAGCAACGTTTCAAATAACGCGACTAAAAAAGTAACAAAAACGTTCGATTGGATAGCAAAATAGCACTTTTAATGATGCTTTTCACCAGCAAAATATACATAAAAAAGAATTACAGTAGCAATATGATGGATTTTGAATACCTAATAAAACTAAACGTAAAAAAAAGTACATACAACAATACGCCGCTTATCGACAGGCGAACGTCCTACACTATTTTTTCCAACAATACATAAATTATTCAGTAGGGGCTGCATCGGGTTTGTCCGCAGGAGGTACTTCACTTCCATTCGCAGGAGCTGTATTAGGTTCGGAAGGTGTTTCAGGAGGAGCTAAATATAAAAACAGAAGAATAATTAGGACACTAGTTTACTCGTAAAAGAGGAACAAAGAGGTTTTGCGCGATCACGAAGTTTGATTGAATCGTAATCTAAAAAAAAAAATCACAAAAAACTGAACCAGAAGGGTTTTGGCAGAGCTGATTTTTGAAATAAAAGAAGAAAAACTCGGATCGAAATTTTTCTAGCCTCTAAAATATATTCGTGAGCTTTTAATGTACAACTATTAGTAGAACAATTATTCAGAAATATCAGTATTTTTTGGAAGGGAAATGAACCCTTAGAATAGGAAGTCTTGAAAAAAAAGAAATCTCCGATCAATTTTTGCCAAAAACGGTTTAGATTATAATTCACTCATAAACGATTGAGAATTATCGCGTAGTACTAGAACTTACGTTGCTGCGGATTAGGTTCCGGCACAGCTTCCGTTGGTGGTATATTGCCTGACGGACTACGTCGATCCATAACTTGGGGATGGGGAACCATATTCGGAGCCTGCGTATAAGCACCTTCTTCGGGAGGCATTCCCGGCTAAATAAACATAAGTAAAAAACAAACACGTGTAGTAAATTGTATAAATATACAAAGCAGTGGCAGCATAAGGAAGCAGCAAATGATTTATCAACTCTCTTTTTAAATGTTGAATTTGCTGAATTGATTTGAGACCAAGTATTTGGTAAAAACGTGAGAAATAAACGTAAAATATATACCTGAGGAGCGGCAGAATGTTCCATTCCAGATGGAGACATATGAGGCGGATAATGAGCATGAGGTCTAGCCGGCGCCATATGACCAGGAGCGTTATACGGAGGATAGGGATTTTGATAATACGCATGAGGCGGATATTGAGGATACGGGGGTTGAGGATAATTATACGGATGCGGAGGTCTCGGAGGGAGCGGCTGTGTCGCGCCTGGATACTGATACGGTGCCGGATATCCAGCTTGAGATTGAGGGGGCGGTGGCGGCGGTCCAGCCATAGGCGGATGCGGATGAATGGCTGACGGGTGTATCGGCTGCGGAGGAGGAGTTTGACCGGTTGGGTGCATCGGAGGCACTGCTGGCTGCACGGCTGGCATTTGACCGTGTACCGGACCATGCGGATGACTAGCGTACGGTGGACCGCTATGTCCAGTTGGCGAATAAGAATGTCCGGTTTGGGGTGGCATCGGACCCGGAGACGGCGCTTGCGGGTGGAATGCCGGTTGAGGAGGATACGGATGCGTCATAGGTGGTGGCGGTGCGGCCACAGTTGGAACAGCAGCCGGAGGCTCGATTTTGGGTGTCGTTTGTAATGGAGTGGTTTCTGGCGGGGTGACTGTTTCTGTAGTCATCGAAGGAGGTTCGGTTTCCGGTACGGCCGGCTTGATGTCTTTATTTTCAGGCGCCATAGGTGGCGGCGTCGGGGCCGGCGTTGATGCCGCCGAATTTGTATTAGCCTGCAAAAAACGAACCATCGATGTAATCACGAATACAGAAACGGCGAATTTGAAATAAATTATCGTCGTACTCGATCATCCAACGATGCCGGAGGTGGCGGAGTAGGTACCGGAGTTTCGACCGGAGCAGATTCCACAGCAGCTCCGCCGCCTGCGCCGTTCGTAGTGACAGTCGTTTGAACTGTAGGAGCACTGGCCACAGTCTGAGGAGGAAGTCTTTCGTCATTGCTTGTTACCGACGATGGAGGAGTCGGAGGCAACGGATTTTGTTCTCGAGTGCGATCGCGACGTAATACTTCCAATTGCTGTTGGACCATTTTTTCAAACATTTCTTCGTCGATGTGTTTCTCGCAGTGCTAATTAAGTATATAAGAAAAAAAAATGGAAATTATCAAATTCAAATATTTGAAAGACATGAAAAAAGTACATAAATTACGGAAGTATAGAAATTACTTTTTTCAATTCGCCGTTGAAAGTTTCGCTACTTTCGATGAATTTTCTTTTCTTCACTTCAAACTTGTCCTCGATCATGAGCAATTCTCCTTCCAACTTTTTCTACACAGACACATTTAAATTACTAACATTTCCAAAGGTTCAGGATTAATCACAATATGAGCACATACCAAATGCATGGTCAAGCTTTGGACTTGACGTTTCAAAACCTGCATACGGGTCGTAGTCACCACCGATCGTACATCCGGTACCACGGAATCCGAAAATATTTCACTAATCAAACGATGATTACGCATATATCTTGCATACGCTACGTGCTTGGCGCTCAAACCGTCGTCCATATCTGAAAATAGAAAATTTAGAGATAAGTAAACTCGCTACACAAAAGTTGAAGAAATACGACATCCAACAGTACAGCAGAGTAAAGACAGGCAAGGAGACCTCTCGAGATGCCCCCTCCGATTTGAAGGAGGCCGCGACCTTCGGAAGGAGCATGATCTGAAACCACCATAAGCGAAATTTCAGCTGCTCAAATTGAGTTTTCGATTTTTTGGAGAATATTTGAAAGGTCAAAATTGACAATTTTTGCTTTTGACGATTTGTTTTTTTTTTTCGAGTATTTGTTGGATAAAAAATGTAAATTTAGTTTCATCGCAAATTTTCATGATTCGTACCTTAATAAATATTTTTTTGAAAAAAAAAATAGAATTTTGAATTTTCAAGAATTTGCTCAAATTTAGATGGGGAGGGGGGTTCACACCATCCTCTTTCCAGAAATTACGTTCCCCTTCAAATCAAAGCCGGGCAGCTCACGACGTTTCTTTGTGAGAAATAATTCATTATTTCATCTTTCCAGAATGTTACTTTAGAACAAAATTCAAAGCAACAAAATATTTCATATTCACCTTCCTCATCCTCGGCTGGCTGAATGTCGATTCTACGATCCACCGCTGATTGCTTTCCACTCGAGGATGAACGATCGTGACCGTCTTTTTCATCAGATACTTGAGCTAAAAAACAGTTTAGGTAAATTTTCAATGCTAAACTTTGAACCAAAAAATATAATGCGTACAAAAACGTTGACCGAAATCACAAATACGTACAATCTTTCGATTTGCCTTTCGTTTTAGTCGCTAAATATGCTAAATATGCGGGCGAATTTTCATAAATTTTCATCTTCTTTTCATATTCCAACTAGAAAAAGAAACACCGATTCAATAGTAAAAAAAAAAGAGAGAGAAACAGCAGCAGACTATACGAAAAACTACCTTTTCAGCTTCGTATTCTTCGCAATATTCAGTTTTAACTTCTTCAGGCAATTCTCTCCACATCTGACCGATAACGCGACCAATTTCCCAAATTTTTTTATCCGGATTTTCGGTTTTCACCTGATCCCACATTTTACGACTGTATCGCATGTAAGGCATAAGTGGTTTTTCCGGCGGTTTCGGAGGTTTTGGACCCCTGCTGTCATTCTAAAAAAAGCACACATATTTCATTATTATTACAATTTTCCAAGAATAATAATCACATCTGGTTGAACATCGCTATTAAAATGTTATTTACCGCATTTCGATTAATTTTCTGCGGATGGAATGAAGGATTACCATGAGGATTGATCACAAATGGATTTTGATTCGCTGATTCTCTCTGTAAGAATGAAACATTTCAAATTATTCGTCTAGCAGTAAGATATTTTTTGTGTAATTTTTCATCGGTAACAAAAGTGAATCTTGATTCGGACTCGTACGTCGTACATATAAACTCACTCACCGATGATCCTGATCCTGCTCCACCACTCGCACGCAGACGTTCTGAAAAATATGAATAATTGTTGAAAAATTACATGAAAATAATATTCTTAACACATTGAGACAGTATAACAAATTAGTTCAAGTACATAAATGAAAAGCACAAAAGCACCGTGAACAGATACTTACGTGGAGAATTAGGTACTTTCTAACCAAAACACCACAATTATTAATAAGTAATGTAAGACATTAAACTAGTTTTCATGTACGAATGCAACTAATCATGTGAAATAAAAGCTGGAAAATAAAACATGCTTTTTGACATGAATAATTACGAGTAAAATATCTCGAAGCAATAAAGGAACGATTTAAGCACCCATGAAGCCGGCGAACGAAGCACGATTGAAACCAAGTTCGAGTGTACAAAAATTTATAACTTGTCGTCCGATGCATAACACAACAAAAACACCTTATTCCAAATTATTAATACGATTTTTCGATTCAAAACACCTATTCAAAGATATTTCAGTGTGATTATTAATCGAATGAAGATTACACGAATACATACATCATACTGCATTGACGATGTATGTATTTGAAAACCAATTCCAAATACTCATGCATTTTTTAGAAGACTGATTTCAAGCATTATTATTCAAAACACTTACAAACGTCAAAGCGAAATATGTATTATGGTTGAGATGCGACACTATAGTAAAATAATACACAATACTGTATCTATCGAAGTTAAACTTTTCAATTTGTAAGTGCTTTTGCAATAATATAGGCTATCATTAGTGGTATGAATTAATTACGCCCTTCAACCAACAGCGTGAAAAGTGCAAACTAAAAAGTAGCTCACCTTTCAAAATGTTGAACGATGGAGAAGGGCCCGCATAATGCGTTTCTAAAAAATTGCAAAATTCAAATCACAAAATAAAACAAAACTCAAGCATAAGCGAGTAACATTCTCAAGCATAAATATCATCAATTTATAAGTATCAAAGAGCTTTTCTTCGAAAATTTTTCAAATTGCCGCATATAAACTACTGCAAAAAAAAATCGACATTTTTTTAGATGTTTTGAGCTAAACTGAATTATAACACAATCGATTACACATAACCAATAATCAAACTAACGAAATTTACTAATTCGTTTCGGATTCTCCATGATTACGCCAATATTTAGCAAGCGTTAATAACAATTCAAAATAATACACAAAATTTCAACAAAAAAAAATGTACATAGATGTTTGTGAATTCACTCACGATTCGATGGTCCTGGTGAAGGAGTTATCTGCCGATAGTTTTGAGGTAAAGCCATCTTCTGCAAAAACAATGTTTTTCGGTTAGACGATTATCACAAAATACAAGTCAAACAGAATTAACTAATGCAAGATTTGGTCGTTTTCGGAGCAGTTAAATATGTCAAGTACAGCAAAACACCGAAGATGATACGTTTATATGGAATATCTTAGGGTATACTTGCCGGTATTAAAATTTGATGACTGAAAGTGATCGCAGCTAGAAATGGAAATCCAAACTACCTGAGTAACAATAGAACGAATTACTTCAATATTCACTAATTAATTCGTTAAAAACTGTCGCTTTTCTATCAATTTATGAACAAAAAAGCTTGAGAAAATTGATTACAGCTCCTCCATTTTTTTAAAACTTTGAAAAATCAACAACAACAACAACAAAATAGATTACCAAATTCGATCCACGATTATAACTTTGCTTATTGTTGACTTTGTATTCACCTTAAAGTAGAATTTGCTTTTTCTATTTTTCAACTCATTGAAGTATCGTAGTCTTCCAATGCCTTCAAAAGTGCAATTGATGCTGTCGTAATATTAACAATGGTATGCCAACAATAATAAACTTTCAAAATAAAAATTCAAAAATTTTTGTAAAATTTTCCGAAAAGTGAAAAGTTGAAAAGTTTTCCATTTCTTTGCAAGTTTCATAATTTTAAATCAAAAGTTTGTTCTCATTCAAAGTAATTTGATACTGTACACGAAGAGGAACAACATAAACCAATAACCGTAACTCATCGATCATTACAAGTAAGATTCTTCGATGATTTCAGTGATTCAATGTTATCAATATTATCATACTTTCGTTTCATAATTTTCTAAATTAGCACTTTTTTTTTAAAGAAAATCATGGACGTTGAAAACATCCAATCGTTGGATCTGCTCGAACAGCGACTCACTCGCTTAGAACAGAAGATGCTGGGTAAAGGTAGCATAAACGATGTCGATATAACCAAAGTGAAACCTGTAACGAATGTCCTGCACGAAGTTGATACAGTTTTGATATCTAGTATCTCCGGCAGGGAAAAAATTAACACGTTATTGAAAAAGGTCGACGTATTACACCAGTTATTAGATCCATCGTATCTAGATTCCTTCAATAACGTAGATGCTAAAATAGAAGCGGTTCTGGAATCGGAGAAAGACATCTACAACTACGTAAACCAACTAGATCGTCTGGAAGCTGCTTATTCGATTTTAAACGATGAAACCATCGAACAACTACCTAATTTATCCGATAGAATTAATAATTTGATTTCTAATGTATTGAAAAACAAAGAACAATGTGATAAGCAAACTGCAGAACTAATTGAAATTTCAAATAGCTATAAGAACTGCGTGATCCAGATTTCTGCGTTGCTGGTGCAAATGGATTCATTCATTACTCAGTTGGAAATCAATTCTCAGCCAAAGACTCCTACAGATTAAAGCTTCCTTATAATGCAAATGTATTTGTGTACGATTCGTATAGGTAATTAGTGGATTTGTTGGTTTGTTTTATAAAGAATTTTTCAGTGCATTTTTATTTTGTAAAACACATTTCGATGTTGTCAATGCGGGTATTAAGTTGGAGTTTTGAGTTATCAATTTTGTTAACTAATGATTAATAATCGTAATAATATTTTTAATTTTTACTCCATTTCAATAAAATATTTTCAATTTTTCAAGACTTTTTTTCTTTCAAAGCATTGACGTATTGGGATATTGGGATTTGTCTCTTATGAGTGTGGATGGAAAGGAGTTTTCAAGGTGTTTTTTTTGGAACGGTTGTACTTTGAATCATAATTAAAGTAAATATGCTAACCATGGAACAGTCAGGCACCGTTCTTCAACTTCGAGAGTTCGTGCTCAAATAATATTGTAATTAATTCCCTTCATTACGTATCTTTTTATAAGGTAGGTAAATTTGAAAATTCAAGTTTGTCATCGAAATAAAATTAAAACTCGAGAAAAATAGGAAGGGAATTGAAAAAAATATAATTTTCAAAGCTTTCGGTTTGGATTTCCAAGCCCAAGAAGGGCATTAGAAATTACCAAAATAGCTTTTCAAGTGGTATGAATGAATAATGTTGCTCTAAAATCCTAAAATCTAACGTATACGTCACTGCTTTAAAAAAAATTTAGCTAATCAAATATACATATAACCGGAAAATAATTAAGTAGTTATAATTTGTTTTTCTTTTTGTAACTTATTACTTTTTTTCAAATTTGGATTTTTTATGCATCTAGGTATACTTGAAGAATTACCAACGGCGATGGCATCGAATTGAATCGTAAATTATTATTCCCTTTCCGGTATCAGTTTCGCCAGTTTTCAAGATTTCGCGAATAAGTGGTGCACTGCGAGAAAATCCGCCGAAATGCGCAATGTTAAGGGCACCGCCCATCCATTTCGAACTTGCAGCTTATCCTTTCTAATCTGTCGATATTTTGGTCGGGAGAAAAAAGGAGGAAGAATTCGTTACATTTTATTATGTTTAGGTATACTAACGAAAAATGTATCTACAATCCGCATCTAGACTCATTTTACTCATCAATTTATTTTGTAAAAATTATGCCATTTTACAGGGACTGGATATGACTTTTTAAAAGTTGGTCCTTTTCGGTGAAGATGATGTTTTGTGGTACACGTGTAATTTCGTAACCTGTGAAGATGTGCCAAATTTCGCTCATAAGTAGGTACGTACTACGTAACGAATATCGTGAAATATTTTCAAACGTTGTTGTTGTTGTACTGAATTTGCAATTTGTGATTGGCCACATGACTTCGGATTGTAATTCGATTGAAATTTGCATCTAGGTGTCTTAGATGAACGGACGATGGAAATACTAACCTGTAAAATGGGCGAAGAAAAGCTAAACCTACCAAGATAGCGAAGATATAAGGGTAACATTTGAAGCTGAAAGTTTCAGTTGAAAGCCCATATAAAGTTTTTTTTCCGAGCACGATCTCTTAAATGAAGGCATTACGCTTGCGTAAACTCGCGTTTTCATTGAGGGAATAGACGTGTCCTTTTCTCGCTAACTAATCAATACGTTGGAAAGCGAATGACGTCAAACGCTTTTCAGGACTTTTTATTGGTCGCGAAACCATCGTACGGTTTGGACGAATTCGCATGAATGAGCGGAAAACGCGTTGCTGCAAAAAAAAGTAGTAAAAAGGGAAGAAGAAGATTGAAATCGTCGCGCGCGGTTGTACACTTCCGTCGTCGTTACAATTTTATACATATTTCGAAAGTTTGTAGCAGCAAAGAGAGAAAAAAAAGAAGACCCGAATCGTGAGTATAGACATTTTCGCGAAATAAGCCATCGCTTGGCTTTTGATCTTGGAGTGTTTGTGAAAAAAAAAAAAACGCGCGTTTGTTGGTGTCGGTTTAGAGACTAGAACGTCGCGCGATTCGCGTAAAAAATGTAGCGCGTGTTGTCGCGCTTTTCCTAACAAAATGGATGACTCGTCGCGTTATTATGTTCATTATCGTTGAAAATTGGCCGTTCAATTTGGTACTGTACAGCTTTGAAAATGATTTGGTGTCGTGTTTCGAGCGAATTATCGTCATCGTTTTATGTTGTAATCTTTTAATACGCGAACGTTCGTCGTTTGCCGTACTAATCCGACGATACAGTATGGAAACCGAAATGCCCGATTTATCGCATCTCACTCCGGAAGAACGTAGGGTCATCGAAAACGTATTGATGAGGCAGAGGCAAGAAGAAGAACAAGAGAGGCTTATAGTCGAGTAAGTTCATCCGCAAATACGAGTTTCGCTTCTCTTTCTCCTTATTATGTATTTGTATTTCTCATTTTTTTCCTCCACTTTTTACATACACGTGTCATCGTATATACCTTTCTACACCATTTTCACCTGTATCGTTTTTTCATAATGTTGGCATAGTTGCAATATAGGTCAATGTTAATCAACGTATTTGATTGTCATCGCATATGTACCATGAACGTCGATCTAATTCCAAAATTTAGCACTAATTATCCGGTGGTCGATATTCCAAGTCACCTACATACGGTACCTAGACCTACAGTGTTATGGGAAGGGGCGGAAGGTGTGATTCGTGTGTGATCATACTACAAGCGTTTTCTTATCTATGAATGTTACGAAACATTCTCGATGTTATCCTTCAATTCTCAAGTACCTATCTAAATACTTACAACGCTAAAAAAAAAATGTAATTTCAAAGTAAGTACGAGTATGTTCTAAACCAAGGGTTTTTTACCCACTCTATCGCCTCCAAAAGTTTGACGAAAATGACTCAGGGAATGAAATTTACCTATTTGAATTTCAAATATGAAGTATATCTCGTGCGCAATGCTCTTAAACGTTCTTCCTGAGCAGTGGTCGAGTGGATTTCTAAATACAGAATCGTCGGTATCGGTCCTCATGGGTTACTGACAATCAGACAGAATAAAATTCCCTTGTCCATATCTTACATTCTTACCCTTGATTTTTATCCATCGATCTGGGTATTTTAGATATACTGACTGCTTAAAGGCTCTACAAGGATTAATAAATAAACTAATAAACCCAATGAGTGAGATCTAGTTGGAATTCTGGAAAAATTTTTTGGTTTCGAAAAAAAAAATGAAAAACTTAATCAGAGTGATTAATGAATAGATAGGTACACATTGTTCCTTTAGAAAATTAATCTTTTCAAAATGATCTCAAAAACAATAAAGAATTGATTTTTTTACTCGCACAATGCTAACCTTTGGAAATTTTTTTGGATGAGATGGGTACTCACGCCCAATTACCTATGTATACAAGTTTCATTCAACCTTTATATGGCGGGTTTAAAACTTACAGGAACGGTTATAGATGAATTTTTCGAGTTCTCAACCCCCCATCCCTCCCTCCCTCCCTCCGGCTTCTTTTCTCCTTCAGTAGATAATACAAAGCAAAGGTGGAAAACAAGAAAATCTAAATGAAAAAAAAATCAATTAAATTCTATCCGTTGTATGCCCAAATAATCTTTTTTTTCAGTGAAAAATAAGAAAAATAAAAAAAGTACATCGAACTACAGCTGTTCACTTCATCTTTGATTTTGGAACTCTTTTTTTCTTCCTAAAATACGAGTATATCACACTTTGTCCAAAATTGAAAAGGTTGTGACGTGTGTTCATTTATCTGTGGAAATATGGAAGATAAGTCGATAAGTTACCAAAATTCCTGACTAGTTTTTAGTGTTCTGTAGGTACATACCAACATTTGACTACTTCAAAATGAAAAATGAATAAAAATTACGTTACTGGCGTTTTGTCTTTCCAAGTAGGTATACTCTCCGCAGTGTGAAATTTTGCTCATGAAAAGAGACAGGGTGGGGCACTTTTGGCGTTTTTGCAACTTTCAAATTGCATAAAAAAAATGGCCAGAGTGACTCTTGTAATTTCTAGAAGTATTTTGGCTTAAAAATTGTTGCTAGAGAGGCTCAATCAATTTATAAACTGATATAAAAAGTCGTTGATTGATTTGTGTGTTTTTTTTTTTTTAGTAAATAGGTATGTGTAGAAGATCCGGTTGTAAATGATAAATTCTTTTCTTGTAAGATGTTCAGAAAATTTACAAATATGCATTTGGGGTGTCTGAGTCAGTTTCAAAAATCTTCAAAATCACTTCTGATTTTATAGGGTTTCTAGAAACAAACTCTGAGAAACGAAAAACATTGATGTAAATATCCAATTCAATAGTGTTTCGCTATGTTTTGATTCGAACGAACTCAATCTTGAAAAATATAAAGAATATGAAAAATAAGTACATCTCCCGTACTCGTCATTCAAAGGAATCACTGAATTAATGCAATCAAATTTGAACAAAATGAGCTACTTAGATAGAAAAATGGTTTCTAAAATGATGGGTTGGTCGAGTTCATTTTAAATTTTTATCAAATTTTTGGAAATTTGAAAAAAGCAAGAAAAAGTATTTAATGAAAAATTGTTGTATTTTACCCCCCCCCCCCCCCAAAAAAAAAAAACTGAAAAAATATCCACTTTTGCCGGCCATTATGCAGCCTCTAGTGAGTTTCAAATTTTCTGTAGAAGCCAATTTTACCTTGTTCTATGGTTATCAAATTGAAAATTCAACGCCAAAAAACATTCATTTCAAAATCTCTCGTAATCTTCAACTTTTCACTTCCACCCACTAATTGAATCTTGAGTGGTTCGGTACCCTACTTAAAAGCATCGAGATGTTCCCTGAAAAAACCAAACATCTCGCTGAAGGCTCCAGAATGGTCAAATGTACGGTTATTTTCGATGGCGAAAGGACGGGGAGGGGTGAAATGACATAATTTACCCACAAAATTGGATAAAGGGAAAAAACTGGATTTTTTCGAAAATGCTTCCCCTTTGAAAGCACATCGCACCTTCGGAGTATAAAGTTACATCTCAAAAAAAACCTGATTTTTGACTTTTTTGCATTTTTGGGGTTTGTAGGTATGACCCCCTGTAACAAAAAATTACACAATGAGTTGGGTTTGGGTACACTACCTAGATCTTGTAAAAACGCCAATGGTATAAGTTACTCAAAATTCCAAACAACTTCGCAAGTTATTTGGAGTTTAAAGGATTTATTTTTTTTTTTAAAAACTCCCTTTTTTTTTAGTAAATTTCATGCATACAAAGTGTTGAAAAACAAATAGTCACAAGAACAGTATTTTTTATTGGTTGATAGCAAAACACAAAAAAATTTTAATGAAATCCCCGTCATAATTAAATTTTAATTTTTTGAGAAAAACTCAAAAACATTCGCATTCTAGAAAAAAACTAATGGCATTATGACGATTGGAATTTTAATTTTTTAAAGTATTCTTATTCTGAATGAAGGTACGATATGCAATCTTTAAAATGAGTTGCTATTCATTCCTCTTATTTAATTATAAGTTGATGAAAATAACGAATCAAGCTTTTAAAAAAAATCACTCTCCTGTAAACTTTCACTTTTTTGAAATGTAACCTTATTACCCCAAAGGTGCGATATCTCCTCTATGACTTTCTACCCATAATAAACATCATGATTTTGCATGCTTTAGCAATGTCATAATACTTAGGAAAGCTCACTCAGAATTTTAGGTGGTAATTTTTGATTATTTTCACCTCTTTTTTATCTTCCTCTTACGTTGTATGTTACTTATTCGAATATTTCAATTAATACAAAACAGTAATGATGTTTTTTATTTTTGCTTTAATTTCATAGGAAAAAACGCGAAGAAATGAAGATCCTGGAAGAAACGATTCAAAAACAAAGAAACGAAATGCACAAAAAAGCCGGCTCAGACATGGAGGCTACTTGTCACATATGCATGAAGACGAAATTCGCCGATGGCATAGGTCACATCTGCAATTACTGCAATATACGTTGTTGTGCCAGATGCGGTGGGAAAGTTACTTTACGCTCAAACAAAGTGAGTACTATATCAATATCAGCCAGTGTTACCTATTTTCTTAAATTTATTGCGGTAGTTTTTATAATTTAATATGATACGAATTACGATTCAAATGATTTCGATGTCTAATCGATTAATATCACGACCACTGAATGCACGCATCATAGTACACATTTTGTCCCAGTATTATTGACTGTGGAACTATTTTAAACATTTGTTACCCAAATACTTACAAACTTTTTTACGAAATAAAATTTGATGACCAAGTGAACCAATGCGACTAATTTCTTTAATTCAACTGCCACAAATCAACAGGTCAGTCACTAGTTTTGGACTTTGGTCCATTCTGGATCTTCGAGCGATTTTTAATTTTCTCCAGAAATTTCAAATTGCTGTGGAAAGGATAAAATTGAACTATATGTGCCGTTCACTTTGATTAGTGTTTATTGGCCTCTCTCAACCGTTGTAGATGGTTACCGCAAAATTCCACAAGTCTGAGCTCAAAAGTGAATTTTCAAAAAAAAATATTTAAATTTCAGAACAACTGAGAAAAAAATTAAATTTTTAAACAAGGTGCATAATTAGCTGGTTTTTTCAGAAAATATCGTCAGGTTTGCCTGAACGATCACTTTCCGAAAATAATCACAATTTGATCTTTTCAGCCTCTCGAGTGCGCGTTTTGAGAGTTCTGGAAAAATTTGAACACTCGAAGGAGGCTCCAGAATTTCAAATTGCGATTGTTTTCGAATCGATTGATCGTTTTTAGACACATCTGATGATAATTTGCCAAAAACCCAGTTCGTTATGTACCTTCTTTGAAAAGTTTATTTTTCACTTTTTCTGTAGAATTTATAACAAATGGCTGGTCTTTCCAGAGCGATAATTGGAGTTTCTGGAGATGATTGAAAACTCACTGGAGGCTTCAGAATAGCCCCCAAAACTCGTAGCTGTTGAAATGTTTACATGTGGGAGTTGAATTGAAGAAATTGAACGCATTGGTTCACTTTTCTCAAAAAATTTTCCATTACATGAAAAATTCTGAAAATCAACGTCGAATCAAGTTTTTGGATTTTGAAAATTTTTCAAAATTCTTCAAAAATAAATGTCAGCTTTTGAAAATTTGGTTGTAGGAGGTTTAGGATATACTTACTTTTTTATTCTAGCTTGGTTTCCTTCGAACCGCAAAGTGTGAGTTGAAAAGGTTACCTTGTGAGATGTGTCACCAAAAAAGTCAAATTTTACCTTTGATGTGGCTAAAAAAATTTATTTTTTGGTGCATTCCTGCAGACACTGCATTGCAAGTGCCCATCGTAATCAGAAGAAACAACAGTTCTCCTACCTTCGATCTTTCGTTTTGAATTCCAAACAATAAAGTTTCAAAATCGACCAATTTTTTCCTCCATTTAGTCCTGTAAGTCCTGCAGTTGTCTGTTTGTATCACTTTTCAGTTTTTTTTTCAATCAGACTTCAAACTTTCAATTCATTTTTCCCATTTCTGGAATTTTGAAAAAATTTTGTTGAAAAGGGCTCATTTCCTGACTGTTTCAGAACTTGAATTACACGTTTTTGAGAGCTTTTGCCTGGCTTCGCTCGGGCTATATTTGCTCTTCTTTTTCCAAATAAAAAACGTACTGTTCAAATTCAAGAAATGTTCAAAGTTTCAATCAGAAAAACGAACTCCTCCCTGCATAAATATATATTTTTTTTACTTGAAACATGAATTTTTGGAAAATTTTGGACTCGTTCCACTCGGACTCGTCTGTTTTTCTTTTTCAAAGTAATTTTTTTTTTTGGAAATCATCATTCAAATTTTAAGATTTTGAAGCAAAACAATAAATTCATAATTCTTTACACAAGACAACTTCGTTTATATACGAGTACCTATGTACCTCTCGAAATGCTATAATTTTCAAGAGCTTTCATCTCTCTTCGCTCGGGCTCTTTTGCTTTTCTTTTAAATTTTGAAATTTAAAAAAAAATCATCATTCCAATTTTAAAATTTTGAAGAAAAATAATAAACTTCTTGTAAATGACTCATCACACGAAAATACATTATTTTGTATACCTCTCGAAATACTGATTTTCCAGAGCTTAGAGCCAGTTTGTTTCTCTTTTCCAGCTTTTATTTGTATACGTTTTACTAAAAATATCAGGAAATCAATTAGCAAGAATCTTGAAGGTGAAAATAAAATTGAAAATTGAAATGATGAATTGTATTTTCAACATCCGTTTACTTGAAAAAAATCTCGAGATATTGGAAGCCACCTACAAAAGCGAAAAATTTGAATATATAATTTTGCCTCGCCCACCCCTCCCTGCCTTCTGAAAAATTTCTTGTGTTCAAAAAATGACCTGCTAAACGTCCTGCTAAAGTCTTGCTTCTTTATATTACTCGTGTTTTGAAGTTTTGTTAAATACCCTGTGTCCGTGTGCGAAATTCGCAAAAACACCGCAAGTTACCTACATTTTACTAAATTGTGTTTCCAATATTTATACCACTCGTATTCGGGCAGAAGGTTTAAATTTCTTTAAACGCGATGCCAATGGTTACGAGTATTACTGGAATTTTCCTCATCGTGTTTGGAAGAACGAGCTTATTCAGTTTATCACGATGAAAAAGTTGGACTTTGAGGTGCGGACTGCGGGGGTGGAGACCTTGCTTCGTCGTTGCGTATACACGCAGCTTTCGTCTCGAATTTATACATACCTACTCGTATATAGGTACACATTTGGAGCGTAAATAAATATTATTATGTATTAAAATAATATGACCCAAACAAAGCGGAGTGGAAAATCGTTAATTTCTACCTACTGAAAGTTCGCATTCGAAAGTTTGACGTCATCGATACGGTACTTTTTTTCTTCTTATCTGTGCGCTGTGTGGCCGCGTGTGTATAGTGGGTCCTGTGTATATCTATAATACTGTATAGAGTATACCCTATACCCCATACCACATACCCTGTACCAAGACCTACCTACGGAATGCGGAGTGTGCGAGCGAGCGAGCGAGCGTCGTCATCGTCATCGTCATCGTCATGTGGTTCGCTCAAAATACGAGAAGAGGGCGCGAAAAAATACGCATTTTTGGTTATTTTTTCTCTTCTGTGCTGGCTGCTGGCTGCTGGCGGTTCACGTACTCGTAGCATTTTGCTACAGCTCGTATAATTTTACGCACCTAAGTACATTTGGCGCCAGGTTTGTTCGTCGATGTGAAATTTTGACCTTCAAGACGACCCGACTTTTGCGATCGAATGATACGTAGACGTACAGTGCCCTACGTAGCAACTGCTGCGAAAGATGGGGGAGGGGGGTCGATATGATGAGGCAGTGAGAAGAATTTCGTTTTGTGTAATTTTTCAAAACTAGAGCGTAGTATTAGTAGAATTCATTTTGAAGAAGAACTACTGTGAAAATGAAAGAAGTTGTAGATGATGCGGTGGACGGTTGTGCACCTTGTACTTATATATTTTTCAATGGGTCGTTGTTTTGCGTTTTGGAAAGAATATCGAAGAAGAAATGCGAGTATAGTCGAGTGAAAAAATAATGAGAAAATATTACGGATATTTTTTCAGTACAGAATTTGTTTGCCATCCTTTACCCTGAGGTCGTTGATTGGGGGGGGGGGCAGTAGATATGCCGAATTGAAGCAGTCAATTCGAAATGCGGTGGTATCGATGTACTAGAAGTGTACATTAACGCGGTTTGATTTAGTTATTTAATGAAGAGTTGAAATAGTATATAGTGCCAGACTGTAACGGTATATTTGACGACAATTGCCTGTACCTACTTCGTCTCACCGAGCGTCATTTCGTTTTAGAAAATCAGGTCATCGCGAGTATACGCGGCGGCGAGGTAGGAGAGAGAAACGGAGAGACAGGGAGACAGGGAGACAGGGAGTGAGAGAGAGAGAAACAAAAACGAAAGAAGAAAAATTCTAGCGAGAAAGCTACGAAAAGTTAGGGCGCGGTTATATGTATTTTCCAGCGACAAAAGCAAACCTTCGGTGTTTTGAAGACGCGAGAGAGCGCGAGCGCAGGGGCGAAAAGGTGGCGCGGAGGAGAGCTGCAGGGCAGGAGGACAAAATGAAAATTTGCGAAGGAACGAGGATGGGCGACGAAGCAACGGGATTCCGTGTCCTGAATACCGGCTCGGTCGATCGATATCTACGTCATTATTTCTCATAGAATGGTGACGTCATTGTAACCTCATACTACAGCACACATTTTCACATAGCACATAGCACATAGTACATAGCCAAGCGCCGAGCGAAAGCCATAGCTGTGGCCTGCCAAGTCGCCTCGACTTGGAGTTGGTGGAGCTTTCGACTTTCGTCCCAGCGACCCGCATCGTCGTCGCCGCTGCCGCCGCCGCCGCCGTCGCTTCCTGCGTTGCGTTGGGGGTCTTATGGGTCGGGTCGCCGCAGCGTAGTGTGATTTCACCCTGTTACACCTCTTCTATTTTGCAATCGGATCCGCCCGGTTATGCGAGAGAGGTCGTTGCACCGATCGCGCACTGTCGGTATTTATACGCGCGATTTTGCCGCGATGAGAAATTTTTTTCACTCTCTTACACGGCCTCCTCCGCGACCGCGGCCGCGGCCGCGACTGCGACTACGACTGCGACTGCGGTACGAGCCAACTTCTCCGCGGCGTTAGGCTATATGCCTATTGCCTATGCGGACGAGCGATCCACTCCTCTCGACAGAGGTATGGCCTCCTAGCGTTTTCATCCCTCTCCTCTCTGCCTGCCCCCTTCTGCGTCGTCTCCTCAACCTCTGCACAACCTGCCACCACCTTTCTTCGGCCCCCGAATTACCCCTGCCCCTACCAGCCGACCACCGATCCGACCATCGCTGTATCTGCTGCGTATATGTGGCGCGGTGACCTTTTGCGTGTACGTACACGTAGGTACATCTACCGTACCTCTACCTCTACCTCTACAACCTTCGTTACGCTACGTAAAATCAGCCCGAATTACCTCTTTCAAGTGCGAAGTACGTAGACCTACTACATATCTTTGTACATGCAGATTTTCCCAAAACATATCTCCCCTTCCTCCCTCCTCCCGCCAGAATGGTCATTTATTGAAAATTCCAGTGATTCGATGACCAAGTACATGTACGAGTGTGTGTACGAAAACAATCGTCATACTTTTTTTGGAACGGAATTTTTCAAAAAACCAAGTCTCAAGTTTGATTATTAATCTTTTCTTTTGACCGCCTTTGGCACTGGGTCAAAGACTCGAAGTGTGGCACTGTGACGACGCGGTGCAAGCGCCATTTATTCAAAATTGAAATACATACTTAATCTTGATTTTATTAGGGGAATCGAAAGAGCTCTCTAAAACACACCCCAACGATCATTTCAGGTGCTGAAGAATTTGGCCCATTTTTTATGAGAAAAAAGTCCAATTTTGATCAAACTGAGGTAAATGGCTGAAATTTGGTTTGTATTCTATTTTCAACCTCTTGAATCGATTGGCGATGGTTTCGAACTGTTCTGGCGCCTTCAGCAAATTTGCAAATTCTTCAGTTTTTGAAAAAAAAATCATTTTTCGACTCATTCGATCGATTTAGGCACATACGTACATATTTTCAAAATCCTTTTGTACTGGTTAAAATCTTGACGAATCTGAGTTTATAGGAGCTGAATTATTTCATTTCACCCTACTCGCAGCATTTCATCAAAAAATGTAGAAACCGAAAATCCGTTGGAGGCTCTAGAGAGGTTCGAAACCATCGTCTTGTGATTTGAATGGTCAAAAATTGGACACAAACTCAGCTTTTTATTTTTTTTTTCAAATTCACCAAGCAAGTGTCGTCAGGTGTCATGGTAATAGCGTGCTATATAGTCCGGCATGTGGCAATAGGAGTAATTGCACCCCCCTCCCCCGCCGATCCAGCGGGACAACTTTTTTCATAAAGAGGACATCTTAAGGAACATTTTAAAGGGAACTTTCCCAAAAAAAAGTTGGCCTTATTTACAAAATGGCGGCTATTTTGATTGACAGGTCAGCCGAAATTGTAGATTTTGCATTTCAACATAGGACTTGCACGAAATTTTTCAAACCATACAAAAGTAGATCGAAAGATCATGCAAAAATTTGCCACCTGTCAAAATTTCAAGTGCTATAAAGTGCGTTTTCCGATTTTTGGTGAATTTTTGAAAATCCAATTTAGGTCAAAAATGAGGAAAAAAATCAAAATTTTACCAAATTGACCGAGAAAGCTGAAATTTGGGATATATTCTATTTTCGACATGCCAAATCGATTGGAAACGGTTTCAACCCGTTTTGAGCAGTTCTGGAGCCTAGCCTCCAGAAGATTTTTGAAACTCGAAATTCCCACAAAATTCCATTCAATTGGAGTTGTAAAGCTGAAATTTATTCTAAAAACTAATTTCAATACGCTACGAAGTACTGCAGGTGAATTTCAAGTCGTTTCGGAGCCTCCACCGACTTTTTGAAAATTCCTGAAGCCTCCAGTAGATTTTTGAAACTTGAAATTTTCCCAAAATTTCATCAAACTGAGATGGAGAGTCGAAATTCATGCTGCAAACTAATTTCAATACGCTACGAAGTTGACTGCTGGTGGATTTCAAGTCGTTTTGGAGCCTCCAGCGGCTTTTTGAATAGTTAATATGGCGTTTTTTTTTGGAAAATTGAAATTTCCTAAAAGTAGCTGGAAGCTTCAAAACCATTTGAAACTACCATGTAGTCTGCGAAGTAGATTTCAGCTTGCGAACTCCATTTGATAAATCAATGGTGCGGGAATTTCAAGTTTCAAAAATGTACCGGAGGCTCCAGTAATTTTCAAAAAAGTCGCTGGAGGCTCTAAATGACTTGAACCCACCTGCAGTCGTCTTCAGAGGGTGTTAAAATTGGAGTGTAGAGTAAATTTTAGTTTTCCATCTCCATTTGATGAAATTTTGTGAAAATGTAAAGTTTCAAAAATCTGCTGGAGGCTTCAGGAATTTTCAAAAAGTCGCTGGAGGCTCCAAAACGACTTGAAATTCACCTGCAGTACTTCGTAGCGTATTTAAATTAGTTTTTAGAATAAATTCAGCTTCACATCTCCATTTGATGAAATTTTGTGAGAATTTAAAGTTTCAAAAATCTGCTGGAGGCTAAGGGATTTTCAAAAAGTCGCTGGAGGCTCTAAAATGACTTGAACCCACCTGAAGTCGTCTTCAGAGGGTGTTAAAATTGAAGTGTAGAGTAAATTTCAGCTTTCCATCTCCCTTTGATGAAATTTTGTGAGAATTTAAAGTTTCAAAAATCTGCTGGAGGTTTAAGGAATTTTCAAAAAGTCGCTGGGGGCTCCGAAACGACTTGAAATTCACCTGCAGTACTTCGTAGCGTATTGAAATTAGTTTTTAGAATAAATTTCAGCTTTACAACTCCAATTTGATGGCATTTTGTTGGAATTTCGAGTTTCAAAAATCTGCTGGAGGCTCCAGAACTGCTCAAAACAAGTTGAAACCGTATCCAATCGATTTGGCATGTCGAAAATAGGGTATATCCCAAATTTCAACTTTCTCGATCGATTTGGAAAAATTTTGATGTTTCCCGATTTTTGGCCTAAATTGGATTTTCAAAAATTCACCAAAAATCGGAAAACGCACTTTAGCACTTGAAATTTTGACAGGTGACAAATTTTTGGATGATCTTTCGATTAACTTTGTAAAGTTTGAAGAATTTCGTGCAAGTCTTATGTTGAAACGCAAAATCTGCGATTTTGGCTGACCTGTCCATCAAAATGGCCGCCATTTTGTAAGTAAGGCCAATTTTTTTTTGGGCAAGTTTGCTTTAAAATGTTCCTTAGGATGTCCCCTTTAAGAAAAAAGTTGTCCCGGATGATCGGCGGGGGGTGGGGGTGCAATTACTCCTATTGTCATATTATAAAGTAATAACTTTTCAATGCAATTTGGCGAAATGTAACTAATAAAAATTGCGTAAAACATCTTCAAAATGACTTATTTATTTCAAATTTCTGTGCAAGAACTCCTCTGCATACCCCAGGACATTCAAATATTTTTAAAATTTCAGGAGAGCCGATTTCCACATTTTCATCATCTAAGTGAATGGGAACTGAAAATATTGCTTATTAAATATGGGAGTATTTTTCTGATGAAAATGGGCCAAATCCGAGGAAGAATATAAAAACATATTTTCATTTTGACCTTTTTTGATTTTTTTTTTCAATTTTTCCAACGAGGCTCAAATTCCACGTTTTCATCGTGTGTGTGTGTGTGTGGGGGGGGGGGGGATACTACTTGATGATTTTTTTCAGTGAAAAAGAACCAAATCCGAGGATATTTTTGGTTTTCGATTAAAAATAAATTTTTCTCCAAAACATATTTTTCTTATTTTGAACGAATTCGTCAACGATTTTGATACGATTTTATGTAATTTTTTGAACATGTGTGGGACATACTTTATTTTTGTATCAATTTCCGTACGATTTTTACGAAGATTGCGCCTATTTTATTTTAGTAGATTTTTCCGCGATCATTTCTAACAGAATTTTGCGCTTATTTGTGGGAAAAGAAGGTGTGATAATTGTTTAAATCTACATTCCGACCAATTTTTTTCATACTTTAAAATGTTGTTTTCAATCCGTATGTGTAAAATTACAAATAAGTATGTTTGTTTTTTTTTTGTTGCGCAGGTGATCTGGGTATGTATATTGTGTCGAAAAAAGCAGGAGCTTCTGGGTAAAACCGGCCAATGGATAAATCAACGAATGTCTTCCAACGAACCGGTCTCGAAACCCGAACAAGATCGCGATCTATCCGTGCTTTCGGACAAACGAGCCAAACTGGAGCGTACCCAAAGCGCGGCCGAAAAGGAAAACCAACCACTAGAGCGTAGCGGCAGCTTACTCAGACGTCAGTATTCGCACCAAGAACAGAGCAGCCGATCGTCCGACTCGATGACCAGAATGGAGAAGAACCGCAGCCGTGAAGAAGAGATGAGACAGCGCAAAGAAATGGAAGCCAGACAGTCGACCGGCAGGCACATGCGTCGCGGAGAAATCAGCGGCTACAAAAGCGACTCGTATACATCCGAGAAATCTTTAGATCGACTAGAAAATCCACCCCAAAGATCGGGATCCTCTACTGTGATATACCCTTCTCCTTCTCGAAAACATAGACGAAGTTCGAAAGGAGAACCACCTCTTCGTAAAGATAACCAAATGGGAATCAAATCCCAAAAGAATTTACCACATCAGTCTTTCTCAAGTTCGGACGATGAACTGAAATCGTTATCGGAGTGTACCAGCGAAGAACGCGATTACGACAAAAGTAAGATTTTTTTTCACTTATTTTATCAAATTTACTTACCTCCGTTACTCCTTCCCCATCCATGATCCATCCAGTCCTTATTCGTGTCTTCGAACACATTTTCCCCCTTTCCTTCGTGCTGTTGGACTTTTGTACCCTGATTTTTTTTTTCTTTTTTCGCAGTTTCTTTTTACCCTTTCGTCGTTTTGAATTTAGTGGTTTTCTATAGACTACTTACGTAATTATTTGATCGTTTCACTTAGTTACCTCGTACCTATAATGAACGTGCTGTTATAAATTATGCGGTTATCACCTTATCGTTAATAATGTTTCCTTGAAAGTATCAAATTCTTGATCTACGAGCTATTCTCATAAACCATATACTTAACCATAAGTACTTTGTTTTAGGTACTAAAATAAAACGAATGTAGGTTAGGTAATATCTATTAGAGGATTATTAATTTATTAGGTATTATTTAGGTATACGCAACGCGAGTACTTATTTTATGATGATATCCATTTTTGAAATTTCTTTCGGATGATTTTCAACATTTTCAAGAAAATCAATGTTTATAAAAATAGGTAAATGTGCTGAAAATAACTCAAAAGCAGAGTTTTCTCAAGAAAAAACCAATCGCATTTTTTTCAGGATATTGTTAGTCTAACAAGGTCTTGAGGTGTCCGCCTCCGATTTGAACGGGACCACGATTTTTGGAAAGAGCATGTTCTAAAACTCCCAAATCCAAATTTTCAGCTACCCAAGTTCATTTTTCGATTTTTGGCGAATTTTTGAAAATCCAAAATTGACTATTTTGGTGATTTATGCTTTTTTAAAAAAAAGTACATACCTTGATCAGTAAAAATGTTCAACATAAGTCCTAAAACTGATATTAACCCCCCAAATCCAAATTTCGCCATTTATAGCCATTCTGGAGCCTCCAGCGCGATTTTTCAATTTCTCCAGAATTTTCAATTTGCTCCAGAAGGCGTGAATATAAAGTTGGGCAAATAAAAATCGAGTTGTGTGTTATACTCGAATTGCTTAACGAATTTATTCACGTTTGAGCCGATTCTGGAGGGGACACTTCAAGAGTGGGTTTTTGACCAGCTTTTTTCATCATAAAAATATCCAAAAATTAAAGGGAGGCCCAGGAAAGGCTGGAAATGGCGAAATTCGCTCTCGTGTGGTTAATTAATGACGAAATACAGCGATTCGCGCAAATTTCGAAAATTTTCTCGCAAACGGGAAATTTTTGAGTTTTGAATAACTTATTTTTATTTTGAAAAAAAGCTGGTCAAAAAACTACTCTTGAGGTGTCCGCTCCAGAATCGGCTCAAATGTGGATAAATTCGTTAAACAGGTCGATTATAACACACAACTCGATTTTTAGTTGCCCAACTTCATATTCACGCCTTCTGGAGCAAATTGAAAATTCTGGAGAAATTGAAAAATCGCGCTGGAGGCTCCAGAATGGCTATAAATGGCGAAATTTGGGTTTGGGGGGTTAATATCAGTTTTAGGACTTATGTTGAACATTTTTACTGATCAAGTACGTACTTTTTTGAAAAAAGCATAAATCACCAAAATAATCAATTCTGGATTTTCAAAAATTCGCCAAAAATCGAAAAATGAACTTGGGCAGCTGAAAATTTGGATTTGGGGGTTTTAGAACATGCTTCTTCCAAAAATCGCGGTTCCGTTCAAATCGGAGTCAGACACCCCAAGAGGTTCCCTTGTAAGCTCTATAATTTTTCTTCTCTTCATTCTTCCTTGTTTTCCTAGGATTCTGGCCAAGCAGACTTTGAATCCTGTCGATTCCGATCTTGCTGTTTGGCTCAGTGAAAGAGCATGTCACTCACGCCTCAAAACCCAATATTTCGAGTTGATTTTTCGATTTTTGTCAAACTTTTGAAAACGAGGGAATTTATAAATAGGAAACTCGAGCTCCTCGAGATAATATTAAATTTATATACCAACTTTATACCCAAATTTTAATATGTTGAGTCAATTGGTGGTGGTTTCAAACCGTTCTGTAGTTTCCAGACATGGTCAATTTGGACCACTTTTTAAAAAACTGGAATTTTCAAAATTTGATTGAAAATTTCAGATTGACTCGAAGCAACTTTTAAACAACTCAGTGCGTCAAAATTGTGGTATAAAGTAAATTATAGCTTTTCAGCCTCATTAGGTAAAATTTTGAGAAAATTTCGACTTTCAAAAATCTGCTGGAGGTTTCAGAACTGCTCCAAATGGTTCGAAAACGTTTCCAATCGATTCAGCTGATCTAAAATAGAATATAGTCAAAATTTTAGCTTTCTAGATTAGTGTGGTAAAATTTTGATTTTTTCATCATTTTTACATAAAACTTGATTTCAAAAATTCGCTGAAAATCAAAAAATGCACTTTGGTCCCGAACATTTGACTGGTAATTATTCTTGTATAATGTTTTAATTTAGCGTTATTTGGTTGAAAATGTTTTCTTCTGGCTGCAATACCATTTCTTGTTAGTTTTTCACCAATAAGTAGGTAGATAGATTTTTTGTGATGAAAAATTTCATTTTTTTTTTTTTTGCATTAAAAAAATCTATTATCAACGGAAAAAAAGGGAGATAAACGTCTAAAAATTGAGCCAGTAAAAAATTACACAATTTTCAAATTTAGAGAAAACATTTTTTTTTTGGCATTGAAATTTTTTAGCATACCTATTTTTACCGTTTCATTTTTTGATAGTATCTGTTTCTTTCTCTTTTTTATGTTTCTCTCTAAAAATTTGCTGCAAGTTGTCCTGATCCTTCCTTTGCCTCTTTGCCTCCTTCATCAGTTTCGAGTTGGTTTAAAAGTTGAAAATCTATCGTTTCGAAGCTTTTTGCATTAGCTCTGTCTGAAATAGAAAAATTATTGTTAACGACACGAGCTATTTTTGAAGTTGAAAAGGAAAAAATTCCACCACATCCTGTGAAAGCTTTTCTAGTCAAAGTTTTTATTGCGAAAGTCCAAGTTCATGGACAACATTATCGACCGTTTCAAAATCGTTTCACCTAAATTACGTATAAAATAAGTACTCGTGTGTTATTATTATTTATGCACAAAAATAAAGTAACAGGAAAATCCTTCTCAGGGAAAGGTCTCCCCGCGAAATTCTTCCATTATCAAATTCTTCTCGTACAAAATTCTTTACCGGTATAAGCACAAACATTCGAGAGATATATTTTCAAGGTCCTTTTTTTTTCGATAGTCAAAGTATAAATCAAGCCGCTACATCTTTACGTATTTGAATCTGAAATGTGAATTTTTCAAGCATTTTTGAGCCCACTTTCGATAACTTTGAATATTTTTATCATCAGCATCATCGAAATCCATCTCAAGCTTATAAGGACCTAAATTGAGGAAGTTGATAATATTCAAGATTTTTTAAAAATTTTAATGTGGGTGCTTTCGGTTGCTGATTTCAGGTTTTGCATTAATTTTTTCTCCAACCTGAAAATTGCCCCCTCCAAAAGGCGAATAAAATATATGTACCTAATACGTAATATGTACTTCACGAAGATAATCGTGACGATAATGTGGAAACAATTTTATTGCGGAAGAATTTTCATACTAATTTGTACCAGGAAGAATTTCATTGGGAAACATTTGTTTATAGGAAGAATTTTATAAGGCAAGAATTTCACCGGGAGAACTTTCTTTGAAAAGAATTTTCCCCGAAACGAAAATAAATCTACGAGTAAATTATAATGAGGGATATGGATTTAGGTTTAAGATAACTTACTATTCGCGATGTCGGTTACCTTGAAGTTGAATCATGCTAATGTAGCGGCAAAAGTTTACATAATTGATTTTATATACTCGAGATACTATATTTTTACGATTACAAGCCAGGCGAAATGTAAAAAAAAAAAAAAAAAAGGAATCTACGCTAATTGCGATGTACCCGTATTCGCTTTTTTGATTTTTTTGGACGTTTTATCATGTCCCTTTAATGCGTGTTTATGGTTAAAATAACCTACGTGTGCCTAAAATGTTTATAAATTTTTCCTTTCGCCAACATCTACGCTCTTAGTAGTCTCCTTATGGAAAAACAAAACTGAGTAATTTAAGCTCAGAAAATTTCTTATTTTCGAAAAAAATTTCGTTTTGACGAAATGAAATGCGATCGAGTGTTTTTCTCGAGGTATTTTGTTAACCTTGGCCGCAAATTCGAGGTTCCTTATAGATATAGGTAATTGGCAAAGCATACGACCTTTAACAAAATGTATTGATATTACGAGTAGAAACGCTTTCCGGTATTATAGCAGTCAAACGTATATTGGTAGTGATGTAACAAGGGGGATTGGATAATAATGATTGGCGTGTTCCGTTTGACTCAAAAAAAAAAAAAAAAAAAAATCAGCTGGGTTTCCATTTTAGTCATGTTAGGTACCTATTTTGTTCATTTTCTTCGCATTTTATATTTTACTTTATATAAATTTAGAACTATAAGGTAGTCAGGATCAGGATCAGGAATTCTGCGTATACAGCTATACGAAGACGATTTTCTTTCAAAATGAAAAATATCGTTTTCGTCAGCGAGAGTATAGAATTAGAGATATGGTTTGTTTTTTAATAGTTTGAATTTAGGATTTAGTCGTAATACTGTAGTTAAGTATGTAGTACCGCGAGTACGATTAGTTTAGTCCAAAATGAGTAGGTACCTATTTATTCTTTCACAGAATTACCTACTCACGGGTTGCAATAACCTATTGGCTATCGCATAATAGGTTACCTACCTATGTACCTATTTATGAGTACATTATTAGATATTTAGGTAATATTTGTTTATGTGAGGTAAAAATAACGGCGAGAGGTAAGTGTAATAATTTTTTGTATTCTTCGATTTGTTATTTAAAAAGGTAAAAAATTGTATATTTCATAATATCTCTTACGACCAGGTGCAATCGATCGATCAGTAACTGATGATACACGTAAGAAGGAAGCGATTTTAAATGAGAAAATTAGAAAGTTCTTAGCGGTACGTTCACGAGTTTTAATGGTTTCCTATTTCTTTTTTTTTCTCTTATTTTTTCCTTTCATTTTATTTTTTTCATTTTTTTTGGTGTTGGTGAATGAAGCATGTTGTTTCTTGATGAATTTTTTTTGTACCTTAATTTTTCGTTTATGTTTGTTTACGTATTGTTTGGCTGTATAATGGTCCTTTTTTTTTCTTTTTTAACCCGAAGATGTTACCTCACGTTGAACATTACCTTTTGCGATAACTATCCGAGAATGAATTATCAGCTACGAATTGATTGTTGTCAATAATTTGCAATAATTTATATTTCCTATTTAATATAAAATACGTACAGTAAATCTAAGTATCTAAAGAGTATACTAATACATAAATATTTGTGATTGGTACGATTATAAAGTGTCCAAGTTGACACTGTCGTATAAAAGAGGGTGGTTACGATGCTCATAATTTTTCTGAGCAGTCTCCCACTGAAAGTGAACTAAGTACCTCAACCTCACCAATTTTCGTTCAAATCCAGGAATTTTTGTTGGACAAATCTGAATCCAAAAAATATGCAAAAATAAGTACGCCGCCAACTAAAATTTCAGGTGACAAAGTGCATTAGTGGATTTTCGGCGAATTTATAAAAATCACATTTTGACTAAAAATGAGAAAAAAAAATCAAAATTTTACCAAAATGACCAGGAAAGTTGATGTTCTTGATTGATTGGAAATGGCTCAAAATCGTTTTGAGCAGTTCTGGAGTCTACAGTAGATTTTCGAGAATTGAGATTTCTACAAAATTTTACCCAGTGAGGTTGGGAAGCTAAAATTCACATCGGGTACCCCCTAACTTTCAACCTACTGAGTCTACTGAAAATTATTTCAAGCCAGTCATTCTAGAACCTCCAGCTGCTGGAAATTTCAGGTTTTCAATATTAATTTTAGCTTTCCAACTTCATGGGATAAAATTTTGTCAATTTTCGAAAATCTTCCTGAAGCAGAACTGTTCAAAACGCTTCGAAATCGTTTCCATTCGATTTGGAGGGTCCATGATAGGATTCAAGTATAATTCCAGCTCTCCGAGTAAATTTGATAAGATTTTAATTTTTTTCCCATTTTTGGTCCCAAATCTGATTTTTAAAAGTTCACCAAAAATCGAAAAATATATTTCGATACCTGAAATTTCACTTGTGATGTGTTTTAGCATGCTTTTTGATTTAGCTTTGGTCAGTTCAAAAATGTTCTTTCACTTGGAATATGTACCTCTCTTTCACTTTCAATCCAAAATTTATAAAAACAGAGAAAATTTCTGTATAATTAAAGGCTGTCTTTGTCTGAAATTTGAAGTACGCTGATGTTTCGAATGTGTTACAAGGGTGTTGGAACAGTCTGTAGGAATGGTGGAGTGCAATCCTCAAAACGTTGGAAACCAGTATTTCCTCCAAGTAGATATGGGTATTTGTCAAAAGAAGTGACTCAACATCGATCCAAATTTTCACCCTACAAAATTACATAAATGTTGTCTATATGGGTATTTACTTACTATTCAGGTAATACTAGATAGATAATTGTTATGAAATGGAATTTGATTGGCTCAATTTTTTGGTTGCCAATACATACGAAGTGTTGAAAATACGTAAAAAGAAAACTGACTACGCGTGTTGCTGCTCATTTTCAGATTCCATTTTATAAACTAAAAATACTTATATAATATAATGTAATTAGAATAACAACATCGTCTAATGTAATATTATGTTACTTTAACGATATAGAGGTAATTTAAAAAATTTAAAAAAACTGTATAAATTACCTACACCAAAATCCCCAACATGTATGGCTAATTTTAGGGGAGCATTATCCACGTTTACCGATCTTATTCATTTATGCATGCGCATTGTGCATTCGTAAATAATATTTTTCTTTCTGTTTTCGCACACAGCGTCGCAGTTTTTTTCTTCTATCAAGTATCTACCTTTATCATTCGTTCCCTTTCCATTGTTTTTTTTTTTTTATTATTTTAAAATTAGTTACATATTTATAGTTTTTTTCTTTGGTGCAATTTTTTATTTTTTTTTCTGTTTCTTTTTGCGATCATTACGCAGATATTCATTATGAAAATAGTTTATCTCGCGACAGCGACGTGAATTTGCATCTGATATCGTCGGAAATTAGTGAGAATTTACGAAGGGAGGCGAAAACTGCTTTTGTAGCATTAGCGGAGGCACGCAGACTCAAGAAAATGGTTAGGTTTGACGGGTCCAGACAATCTACCAAAGATTCTGGTATTGATATGGGAAGTTCTATTTGTACGTCTATTGAAGACTCTAACAGTTTTTTTAAGGTATTCCTACTAACTTAAATACAAATACTAAGTACCACGTACGTTTGTAAATAACAGTTTTTATTATTTTTTTTTTCAAATTAATTTTTTGGTATTGGAAACTCGATTGAATTTCGTTTTGGTATCGTTTGTGATGTAATGATGTATAAACGAGCAATTGTGTCGTATTTTATAAGTTTGACCAGTATTGACGTCTTTTACATAGTCAACGCCAGCATTTCATTGGTAGCTTTTCAGTAGGTTTTTTTTTAAAAAAAAATGTTGCAGAGATGCCGAAATTTTACTTTCCTTTGTCTCCTTTTTCTTCGATCTTTATCTATACTCGTATGAGTAATTATCTTGGTTATAATTTTGTCGTTAGGAATTCTCTCTCAGAAATATTTCCAATTCAGGGTATTGTTTTAATGATCTAACTAAGCAGGTAACCTTACTATGGTTTTTTGATTCTGTGTGAGAGATTTTTGATTACCTACATCGGAAGTATACATACGTATCATGTAGATAGTAATAAAAATGCTTTGAAAACAATGCGATAACACGTGGCGATTCATTTGCAACAATATTCAAACGCGATTTTCGCTTCACAATGTAGGTAGGTACTCGTATTTTTTATAATACATATGTAGAACTGGTTTTGAAGGTATTCAGACCATGCTCTTTTCGAAAAATTACGTTCATGTCCAAAATCGGAGGTTATAAAACTTCGAATCGAGTGGTTTATTTTCTATTATTTTTTAAAATTGATTACTTTTCCAGTAAAATTGATAAATATTTGTAAAATTTGTTTTTTGACTCGTATCGACCTCCCCTCTTCCCCTCACAAAGTGAAAATGAGCAGAATGAAATTAAACTAAAACTGAATAGTGCTCCCAAAAATATAATAAACCATAAGTCTTACGATTTTTTTTTCAATTTTCTTAAAATTGGGGGAACCACAGGGCTTTTTTTAGGGGAGGGGGGGTTGAATTAAAAAAATAAGTTTATATTCGTATTCGGTGATTTCGAAAATGTGTCAAGCAATATTTCACTTGATATTTTACATTTTGTCCAGAATTTTGAGGCTCCGTCTCCTCCCCCCTCAATCCCATTTCACGAAAAATTCACAGTTGTAAATACATAATATCGTACTTTTTGGTGTTTTTTTGTCAAATTTTCAAATAGCCTCAAAATTTGTCAAAGTTTTGCAAATTGAGCTTTTTAAAAAAGGCTCGATAGTTGGAATTTTTCAAATTGTTGGTAAATTTTTTTGGCAAAATCGTAGGACCTAAAATCAAAAACGGCAAATTTGACGTGGAATCGATCCACTGAAAATAAATTGAAATATAATGAAGTAAGATAAAAATAAACTATATTAAGTGCATCAAAATCGATTAAAAACAATTGAATAAAATTTAAAAAATAAATAAATAAAAACGTGAAAAATGACAGAAATAGGTAACCAAAAATTTAAGAAAAAAGAAAGTTTTCAAAAAGTAATAAATTGTAAATTTGACAAAATGTCTCAAAAATGGGCGAAACGTCGTAAAAGTCACTGAAAACTTCAATAAAGTATGTATCAAAACTACTGCAAATCATCAAAATACGTAACGATAAATTTGAATGAAAGTTCACAAAAAAACTTCATAAAAAGTATCAAAAATGCATTAATAACAATACAAAAGTAGTAAAATTAATGTAAACTGCTAAAAAGCAATAAAGTTTTTACGAAGTTGGAAAAAATGTAACAAAATTTTCAATTTGACTTTAAAATGTGAAAAAATTCAAATCGCTGCAGGTTATAAGAAAAAAAAAGATGAAATTTCGGTGAAATATGATAAAATGTACAAAAAATTGTGTAAAACAACATCGAATCAAAACTAAACTCGAATAAATTTAATTCATTTGAAAATGAATCGAAATAATAAGGTAATACATATCAGGAACATATTTTTTCCTCTTTTCAAATTTATGACAAACTGTCGAAAATTCATTGCAATTTTTTACCAAGTTTTTCAAAATCAGACTCGGTATTTTATAGTCTAACATATGTACGAACTTGAAATTATTTTTTTTTTTTTCAATTTCAAGTTTTCCTCGCACAAATTTTGAGCAGACAGCTAATGCAAAAAACATATCCATGTCGAAAGGCAAAAAATTTGAGGATATTTTTTAGCTATAAACGCGATGGTGTCGAGTATTTGAATCAATTTTCTAAATCGAAAGCTCTCATTCGAACAGTATTGTATTTTTTTTTATTTTTGTGTTTTTCAAAGTACCCTGATCCTGTCAGTTGTTTAAATCAAAAAAAAACTACTCGAACAGTTCGAAGTTCAGAATTTTTGGAAAAAGTCGAACTTATGTAGGTACTTGGCTTGGATTTTGTTACGTTTGAAAAAAAAAAAAAAAAATCAAATCGAGTGATTCTTTTATCGATTGTATTACTAATTCGTTATACAGGGTGTTCCAGAATAACCTTTCACATTTTGGTGAGCACTGATCTGCGTTCAAATGGTGTTAGGGGAATGGTAAAAGCGGTTCCAGGTAGCCAACACATGCCGAATTATGTTTCAGTATTAATTTTTTACCATGGAGAAGTGGACGGCTGTGCAGCGCGCTTTTATTGTAAAGGCCTTTTTCAAAAATAATGACTCTTACATTAGTGCAATTCGTGCCTTCCGCAAACATTTTAAACTTACCGGTAAAAGTGAAGTGCCATCGAGGCCAACAGTGAAATTATGGGTAAAAAACTTCGAGAAAACCGCTCATGCTTGTAAAAATAAGCCTACAGGTCGGAAAAGATCAGTAAGAACGCCAGAAACAACGGACCGAGTAAGGCATTCAGTACAGACTACCCCTACCACTTCAATACGTAAACGAGCGTTAAATTTAAAAATCAAACCAACTTCTCTGCAACGAATTTTATCTGAAGACCTCAGTTTCCATCCATATAAGATTTTAATCATTCAAAAGTTACAAAAAACTGATTTTGTGAGAAGAAAATCATTTGCCGAGGATATGCTTACAAGAATTGATACTGGTGAGATTCCATTGAACTCGTTACTCTTTACTGATGAAGCTCATTTTTATCTAAACGGTGATGTGAATAAACAAAATATGCGCTACTGGTCGACAGAGAATCCGATGATAATACACGAGAAACCTCTACACTCCGCTAAGTTGACTGTTTGGATGGGCGTGGCTAAATTCGGTATTCGGCGTTAACATCTCGTGGCGGCGCCACCATCGACTTGCTGAAAGGGGGACTTTTTGCAGAGAATCACATTCATTCGCATCTCGACAAGTCGTGTGTGCGCGTGTGTAAGCGTGCGTGAGTATGGAAATGTCCCCCTTTCAGCATGATAACATGTGTTTCATGCATTTCACCGCCAGAGTGCAACACATGTTCGTTGACTCCGAATAGTGGGACCGTATGTGTTTGATGAAACGGTGAACGGTGAGAGGTATCGCAAAATGATAGACGAGTTTCTCATTCCTGAATTGAAACGCAGACACAAGTATAGAGTTACTTGGTTCCAACAGGATGGCGCTACCTGTCATTCCGCAACGGACACGATTTCTTTATTGCGTGAGCATTTTGGTCATCGAATAATTTCGCTGAACACAGAAATTTCATGGCCACCTCGATCCCCTGATTTTTCAGTATGTGATTTTTTTTTATGGGGTTACCTCAAGTCAAAAGTATATCAAGATGATCCTAGGACTCTGAAACAGCTCCTAGATAATATTATTCGTGAATCAAGACTGATTAGAAGAGAAATGCTCAACAAAGTGTTCAATAATTTTAAAAAACGTTTGGTCGATTGTGTCAAAAATGATGGAAAACATCTTGGTGGAATAATTTTTAAAACTTAATTTATAATGAAAACTCAAATATATGGTCTAAAAACGGCACATTTCTACTTCATTTTGGTTATAAAAAAATTTCCGTAACCATTTTTCTCTCAGAGCTACTAATAAAACAAAAGTGAAAGGTTATTCTGGAACACCCTGTAAATGATGCGTATATATTGAATAAACAGCACACGCATAAGCTGCGATACATTATTAAAACATGCTCACCGTTGTATATACATTATATTGATTTAGCTGTAAATTATTATGAAGCGCACATCGACGGCTCGAAGTCGAAATTTCACGTCAGTGTTAATTTGAAACAAAATTGCTGCCAACGAGTCGTATTCAGTCAGTGTTGTCTCGTGTATACCCCATAGACATAATCTCGTCAAAAAAAAAAAAAAAAGAAAAGAAAATGTCTATAAAAATACATCAATACTAAACCGAGATCATGCTGGGTAAAAAATTCTTTTCCATTTTGGACTTTTTTTTCTTCGTCGTGAAAATGGTAGGTAGGTACCTACCTAAGAAAAAAAAAAGCGTTTCTATTGTTTTAGGTAGGTACCGCATCATTTACCCATTGGAAAAATCTCTCATCGCTACTAAGTCGCAAAATTGATTACTTTACTACTACAGCATCTGATGCTACACATACCTACTTACCTACCTACTTAGAAAGGTGTACTTGTATGTAGAATTAGATTTAGAATACCAACTATATAGACGTTTGTATAGATGGTCGTATTCGTTGTATTATTAGGTTAGGTACTAATAATCGTATATTTTTCGTATTCGCGTTAGATATACTCGTACATTAGGTGATTTTTTTTCCAATTTTCGTTTTAGTTTGTTCTTTTCTTTTTCATTTTCTCCCCGATGAGATTATTCTCTCTGTTCAAAGCTAATTTACTACTAGATACGATACGTAGGTACTTCACTTACGTATACCTATCAAACTCAAAGTGGTTTTATTTTCTAATCATATCGCTTTAACGCTTCTTACTCACATTGTGTTCCTATACTGTATACTTAGTAGGTACTTTACTTTACCTTTGAGTGTTTACATACGACGTGTACTTGAAACGTAGAAAGTTAGCCTTTTAGCATGTTGCAGTTTGTGGTACGCTAACTGCATTCACTTTTCATCTACCGCTTGAGCTTTATTGTGAGCAAACTTTTAGCATGTGAAACACATTTACCTAAGTGGATTGTGGGTAGTGATGCATGGCATGATGGTGTTCTTTGGAGGAGCTTTCTTTGATTACTCGTATTATTATTATGGTAAACTAATTATCTATAGGTACAGAGATTTATCTACCTGAAAAGTACCTTCTATTATGTATATACGAGTATCTATTAGGTATAGGTACCTCAACACCTACCATAAATTTATGTGTATACTGTATAGCCTGTTTGTATGCAGTCGTTACGTAGCTCAATAATCTATTCGAAAAATCGTGTTGATATTTACCTACCTATCTATTTAATACACATATGTATTATGCATAGGTAGACATTTATTAATACATTGAAGGTAAGTTTATGTAAATCGCGATCATTCGTTTCGATCAACTAATTAAGTCGTTGCCGAATATTGAGGTTATTTATTTACAGCTCGATTTTATTCAATTTGAGTTCTTTCTAGGTACTCGCTCTAGGTAATGCAATTAAAAATTAATAAAACGGTGTTTGAGGAATGAAATTATGAAAAAAATGAGACCCGCTCAAATCGTAAAATTGCGCTCACGCCCTCTGATTTGAACGAAGTGAAGTTACATTGAAAGAGTATGTCGTACAGCTTCTGCAACCAAAATTGAAAGTGCCGAAGTTCATTTCTTAATGTTTGCCGACTTTTTTGAAAATTTTGAAAATTTTAAAAAAGTTGTAAGTGGGGTAATTTTTGAAATTTTTTAAACAAAGCGAACCAATGCGAATAATTTATCAAATTTAATTACCAAAGATCAACAATGACTAGTTCTGGGCCATTTTGGAGCTTTCGACGAGTTTGTAATTTTCTTCGGAAATTTCAAATCGCTTTGTAAAGGCCAAAAATGAACTTTAGCACCTGTATCCTTGGTCGCGGGGCTTATCGGGCTCCCTCTCTATTGTTTTAGCTTGGCATCGCGAAATTCTAAGAGGATGAACTTGAAAAAGAATTTTTGACCAAATTTAAATTGCATTTTTAGAGCCTCCGGCAAATTTTCAAATTTCTCCAGAAATTTTAAATCGCTGTGGAAGGAATAAACACGAACGTCCCTAAAACAATCAAGTTGTCTAATCTAAAGTTCATTTTTGGCCCTTCCAGACTGGTTTAAAATTTTCAAAGATATTTGAAAACTCGCTGGAAGCTCTAGAATGACCAAAAACTAGCCATTGCCGATGCTTGAGAGTTGAATTGCCGGAATAATTCTTTACCTATACATTTCATGAAAAGTTTGAAACATTGTCCTGGAAAACGTGCTTTTTTGAATTTCTTAAATTTTCAAAAATTCACTAAAAATCCACAAAATGAACTAGACTCTTTCGATCTAGGTGGTTTGGTTTCGATCAAATCAAAGAGTGTAAGTTGAAAAGGTTCTCTTCTTAGTAAAAAATTTTGTTTGGGGATCATTCCACGTCAATTGGACCAAGAAGTGGTAGGGGGGTTCGGAGATTTTTTTGAAATTTTTCCTGTGGAGAGACCTTCCGAAGGGATGACCAATGGCGCAAATCGCAGCTGTCTAGCCCATTTTTAAAGACAACCAGGGGGTGTCAAAACCGCGATACCTACCAAAATGGAACTTTTCCCCATAGTTAGGGGGTTTGAAAGGCTTTTTGGTGATGTCATAAAAATCAGTGTTGCCACTTTTTTTGTACAAAAAATTGGCTCAAAAAATTTCGAAACGTAGTTTTCATATCGTTCCGACTCTCAAAAATTCTGAAAAAAATATATTATGGACAACTTTTCATGCTGAACAACATATTAAAAAATTGTGAGGGTAACATGTTGCAAAGTCGATTTGAAAAAATTTTAAGTTTGCGAAAAAATTCAATTTTTTTATTTGAAACATGAAAAAAAGTGTTGACTGGTGAAGTTGACCTAGTTGACCCCTATTTGTACGTATCTGTTGAAAAAGTTGAAAAACCCCTCTCATTCGATGAAACGAACTCCTCACAAAAAAATCAAAATTCGAAATAATTAAATTTTCTATTTCAAACATCAAAAAAAGTTCAAATTTATTCAGTTGTCCGATTTTGACCTCTTTCTGAAGTATTTTATGAAAAAGTTGTTAAAAATTAGCCTACACTAACACCAAAAAAATAAAAATTTGTTCATTTTTTGAATCTTTTCGAATTTTGATTTTTTTGGTGAGGAGTTCATTTCATCGAGTGAGAGGGTTTTTTCAACTTTTTCAACAGATACGTACAAAAGGGGTCAAATGGGTCAACTTTACCTATCAAAACTTTTTTTCATGTTTTAAATCAAAAAATCGCATTTTTTCGCAAACTTTCAATTTTTTTAAATGATTTTTTCAACATGTTACCATCCCAATTTTTTAATATGTTGTTCAGCATGAAAAGTTGTTCATAATAGGTATATTTTTTTCAGAATTTTTGAGAGTCGGGACGATGTGAAAACTACGTTTTGAAACTTTATGAGCTAATTTTTTGTACAAAAAAAAGTGGCAACTCTGATTTTTATGATTATCACCAAAAAGAATTTCAAACTCCCTAACTATGGGGAAAAGTTCCATTTTGGTAGGTATCGCGGTTATCAAGTAATCCACTGCTGAAATGGGTGATATCTTACGTAGGTTCACTGAAAACGTTGACACCCCCTGGCTGTCTTTAAAAATGGGCTAGACAGCTGCGATTTGCGCTATTGGTCATCCCTTCGGAAGGGGTCTCCACAGGAAAAATTTCAAAAAAATCTCCGAACCCCCCTACCACTTCTTGGTCCAATTGACGTGGAATGACCCTTGGTGGACGGAATAATTACTCCATTCACTAGGGAAGCTTTCGATCACTCAGTCACTGATTTTGCTCGTTTTTATTACTAGCTCGTGTGGACTCGTGGAACAGCTTTCAAAAAAATTCAGCTGCTCGAGCGAAAAATTGAGAATTCTTTGGCACAATTTGTGTAGCCCTAGTTTGAGATGGGTCTTGTCTTTTTCCTAATTTAATCTCTGTGAAAATATTTTTGACCATTCGTACCTTTAAGAAGGCAAAAATGTCACCATCTCGTATTGGTCCCCAGTACTGCTACATGAAGACCTAGCTATTTAACGCATTTAAAGACTGTTTGAACATTTCACGGTACCTGTGCGTGTATGTGTGCATAAAGTAAGCACTACAGATGTGAAAAAACAACCACGATGACGAAAAGGGTAAATAAACGGAGGAAAAAATATTTTTTCTTTCTTTTTGAAGTAAAAAAAAAAGACGATGAAAGTTAGTGAGTTTCCACGAAGTTTATGAAGAGGAAGAGGAGTTGAAGAAAATGGTGTAGAAGTTGGGAGGTTGCATGCGAAGACGTTGGGATCGATAAAAGAGCGATTTGTACTCGCTGCCCTTTGTGTGTCGAGTAATGCAAGTTTGAAATTAAACGACGTGCCCAACAAGGGTGGAAACGCACCTCTGTGAAATCGTTCTGTTCGCAATTTTTAACGACGACGACGACGACGACGCAACTTTGGCTGGTTTTTTGTTCATTATTAACGAAAACAACTCGTGGCAGAAAATAAACTGCATTGAGGAGGGAAGAGGCAGCTTTGAAGGATAAAAACCAAAAGTAGTGGGTATTTGTAAGTTACTATAGCGTAGGTATGTATGTGCGAGTATGTAGTGTGTGTTTACATTTATACAGTGAACCTAACTTTGAAACAAATTGGCATTTCGTGGGTTTTTTGGGATCGAGTATAGTTGTGAGGTGTGCTTTCTTTCAAAATAATTGACGAAGGTTTTTTGTTTTGTTTTGTTTACGAATACTTCTGACGAAAAATCAAACTTGTTGGTACATTTTTCCAAATTGTCAACTTGGAACTGGAACCTGGAAAGTAAAACTTGATCTGTATTTGTGTACGACGATGTGGGTATGATGTGTGAGCGTAGCCGAGCTGACGACTTGGCTGGATAATTTCATTTATGGAAGATACCTACATGTTTGTGCACGTCCGCACACGTAAATCGAGTGGAAAATGGCGGCTCGGCGCCTCGGGTCGAACAGCAGGAAGGGTTGATGTTTTCTTATAATGATCTTTGCTTGAAATATTACCGCGCCCACATGAAAATAAGAACTAGGTTAAATGGGTTTGGCGTTAAAGCAGCGCTGGTGAGACGGCCGCGTGTTGTTTTGCACGGAGCGCCGCACCATGCCATGCCACACCGTGCCACCGCAACCGTCACCTTTGCCTGCCATTCGTACCGTACGAGCAATTCGATTCGTGTACCTACTCGTACTACGTGTGATCGTGCTGGAAAAATCGTACCTTTATGCCATCAAAATACCTCCAAAATTTCGAAAAATTTTCAATTTTGGTATAGAAATTTAGACCAGATTAATTGCTTTCAAAACTCAATGAAGTTTGACAAAAATCATTGACGAGTTAACGTATGTATACCTAATACAAGTATTGGTGAAAATCGGCTTTGCCAGTATTCAATACCTTTTTCTTCTATCAGAATCTCAAAGATTCAAATTTTGGGAATATTTTTATTGGAAATTAGATTTCCTTAACCAGTGGTTGTTAATATTTTTACCAGGAAGAATTTGCGGTAATTTTTTTACGTGTGCGTAAGGGAGGGAAGGAAGGAATGGCCATTGAAGTTGCTTTTGTTTTAGTTTTTTGTTCTCTAAGGTTCTTAGGGAGGGGGGGGGGATACAAAAAATTTTTGGGAAAATTTCAATCAATCAATGTAGCGATTTTTAACACTTTTTTTAAAAAAGATGTTCGTAACATGTTTTTATCGAAGATGAAAAATTTTGTTCATTCATTTTCACAAATTATTTTAATAACCACCTATGTATTTTTTTCCAATAATAATCGTGTTTTTCAGAAACATTTTTTCGTTAAAAGTTTTTGCATCAACTAGTGACTATTCAGTGGTCAGTTTGTTTAAAAGTTAGGTTGTATATTTTCGACTATTGCAAAGATTTTTCCCCCTATGATGTATTTTATTGGTTAAAATTATCAGAAAAATTGTGAAGGGTATTTTACATTCATTTTTCATACAGCTGCGGTGATGTTGGTTGTTCGATTTTTCTCGCCTTTGAACCCTCTTTCACTCTCGTATACCGCGTCGTTCATTCGACCTACCTACTGCCATTACCTTTTTCGAGATGGATTTTTTCGTTTCATCTTCATTTCATGGTTGCCCTTATTTGGCCCATTTCTTCCACATTCTACATTTTACAGAATCAGCGCGATGTATCATTTTAGAAATAATTTTCCCCATTTTCTGCCTGTGAGAGTGAGACCCAATTTCGAGTTCATTTTTCTAGGGTATTTTTATGGTATCGAGTGGTCAAACTGAACTGAAAATTTCCACAACAGGTGTGTAGAAGAGTGACGAATTCCCCTGACTTCCTCTTCGAGTGCATCCCGCGTCTATTTTTTATTTCATGTAGCAAGTACGTATTAAGGTACCTGTTCGTAGATGGTGGTGGTGGTACGAATAATTTGAATTTATCGGTTTAAAAATAGAATTAAAAATTTTCTCACAAGTGCATCCCAAATTGTAGCTACGAAATGACGACATACAGTATATTTACTTATAAGAGAAGATGATATTATAGACTACCAAATGACAAATGTCTGTGTCCGTGTACTACATTCTATCGAAACATTATATTTAAGAGTTGTTATTTGGCTCAGTTAGTGCGACTTGGTACGAACGCTACGCTGATCTTTCGTACTAGTAATTTCAAAAAAAAAAAAAAAAAAATTGGTCGTTTGCGAGTCGTAGTGTAATAATAAATATCAATGTTGACTTGTAGAATCCATTATCGTGGAAAACTAGTCCGGACGGAAAACATTTAGTCGGTCATATGATATTGAAGAAAAGTGGCTGGGATGCGGACGGTGGTAGTTCTAGCGCTACCATGTTAGGTTTGAAAATCGTCGGAGGAAAATTATTGGAGAACGGTAGACGCGGAGCTATTATTGAAAGAGTTAAAAGAGGCAGCGTTGCCGACTTGGAAGGACAATTAAAACCGGGTAAATGATACGATGTTTGGCGAGCGCTTCTACGAGTATTTTTCTTCTATGGAAACAGAATACTTATTTGTCTCAAAAGCTGCTGATCGTACGAGTAGTCCGATTAATTTGAAATGGCGTCAAAAATCTAACCCTTGTACTCTTTGCCCATGTCATGTGCATTGTTTTATTTCAAAATTGATTTATATATACGATATTTGTGATTCTATTCTGATGTAGGTACTCGTCGTTCAACTCTTTGAGACCCGAGAAGAATTGGAAAATTTTCACGTCATGAAAAATTCAAACTTTTGTGCAGAAGCTTTTTGTGAAAAACTTTCAAAATTTATGGAATCCTATTTTGGGAATACAAATAATATTACACCAAATTCAGCCAAAATGTGTACTGGTTTCAGAATTTTTTAGTCCATCTCCTCCAAAATTCCAGAATGAAATGTGATTCAATCTAGTAAATTTTCACACGTTAAAAAGTTTGAACTTTTGTGTACGAACTTTTTGTGAAAATTTTCCAAAATTTATAAGTGCTTATAGTCCGGCATATGACAATAGGAGTAATTGCACCCCGCCCCCCCCCCGCCGATTCACCGGGACAACTTTTTTCTTAAAGGGGACATCCTAAGGAACATTTTAAAGTAAACTTGCCCCAAAAAAAGTTAGCCTTACATACAAAATGGCGGCAATTTTGATTGACAGGTCAGCCGAAATCGCAGATTTTGTATTTCAACATAGGACTTGCACGAAATTTTTCAAACCTTACAAAGGTAGATCGAAAGATCATGCAAAAATTTATCACCTGTCGAAATTTCAAGTGCTGAAGTGCGTTTTTCGATTTTTGGTGAATTTTTAAAAATCCAATTTAGGCCAAAAATAAGGGAACAAATCAAAATTTTACCAAACTGACCAAGAAAGCTGAAATTTGGGATACACCCTATTTTCGACATGCCAAATCAATTGGATACGGTTGCAACCCGTTTTGAACAGTTCTGGAGCCTCCGGCAGATTTTTGAAACTCGAAATTCCTACAAAATTCCATCAAATTGGAGTTGTAAAGCTGAAATTTATTCTAAAAACTAATTTCAATACGCTACGAAGTACTGCAGGTGAATTTCAAGTCGTTTTCGAGCCTCCAGCGACTTTTTGAAAATTCCTTAAGCCTCCAGCAGATTTTTGAAACTTTGAATTTTTACAAAATTTCATCAAAATGGAGATGGAAAGCTGAAATTTACTCTACACTCCAATTTTAACATCCTCTGAAGACGACTACAGGTGGGTTCAAGTCATTTTAGAGCTTCCAGCGACTTTTTTGAAAATTGCTGGAGCCAGATTTTTGAAGCTTGAAATTCCCGCAACATTAATTTATCAAAGTGCAGTTGACAAGCTGAAATTTACTTCGCAGACTACATGGTGGTTTCAAATGGTTTTGAAGCTTCCAGTTACTTCTAGAAAATTTCAATTTTCCAAAAAAAACGCCGTACAACTTATCAAAAAGTCGCTGGAGGCTCCAAAACGACTTTAAATTCACCAGCAGTCAACTTCGCAGCGTATTGAAATTAGTTTGCAGAATGAATTTCGACTCTCCATCTCAGTTTGATGAAATTTTGGGGAAATTTCAAATTTCAAAAATCTACTGGAGGCTCCAGTAATTTTCAAAAAAGTCGCTGGAGGCTCTAAAATGACTTGAATCCACCTGCAGTCGTCGTCAAAGGGTGTTAAAATTGGAGTGTAGAGTAAATTTCAGCTTTCCATCTCCGTTTGATGAAATTTTGTGGGAATTTCGAGTTTCAAAAATCTGCTGGAGGCTCCAGAACTGTTCAAAACGGGTTTAAACCGTTTCCAATTGATTTGGCATGTCGAAAATAGGGTATATCCCAAATTTCAGCTTTCTTGGTCAATTTGGTAAAATTATTTTTTCCCTCATTTTCGGACTAAATTGGATTTTCAAAAATTCACCAAAAATCGAAAAACGCACTTTAGCACTTGAAATTTTGACAGGTGATAAATTTTTGCATGATCTTCGGTCTACCGTGTTGTAAGGTTTGAAAAATTTCGTGCAATCCAATGTTGAAACGCAAAATCTGCGATTTCGGCTGACCTGTCAATCAAAATGGCCGCCATTTTGTAAGTGAGGCCAACTTTTTTTTAGGCAAGTTTGCTTTAAAATTTTCCTTAGGATGCCCCCTTTAAGAAAAAAGTCGTCCCGGAGGATTTCGGGATTTAATGCGTATAAACGCAACGAGTTGGTCCAATGTTGGTATCGAGGTGAGTTCAATAGTATCTTACATCGACTCAAAATTCCAAAATGAAATTTGACCCCAGTGAGTGGCTTTCACATTATAGATTCTTTGAACTTTTATATCATAGCTTTCTGGGAAAATTTTTTAAGATTTATGGAATCTCATTTTCATGAAAAAATAATATTTTTCATGAATCGACCTTGAAAACTCCATTTCCAAAATAATTTTTTTTTTCAAAAAAAATCCCCACCGTCAATCGTTGTATTTTTGACCTACATTTTTTTTGATTTTAAAATTACCTATGTCACTCCCTCATTTGTATTAATTATCACAACTTGTGCAGAAAATCGTTTTTCATTTTTTTTTTTTTCAAAATTTCGGATATTGGATTCAAAAGTGTTTGATATAAAGTACATATTCAAAATTATCTGGTTCGTAAGCTGGAGTTATACGCAGAGAAACTTTTCAGAAAATTTTCGCATCCCTGCATCGAAAATTTATTTTGAAAATCGGGATAGGAATGAATGTCAATTTTGAGTATTTCCTGAAATTCCAAAATAAAATTTTAAAAATCTGCTCACCTAATGAAGTCACGTATACTCCTTCCCATATAATGAAATTTTTCAATTTTAATCCGCCAAATTTTTCTCAGGTCTCAAAGAGTTAAATTTGACTTGCGATTAATTTTTCTATCGTGTTCTGCACTGACGAATAAGTAAGATTCTCAGCTACGACGACACTGATCGAGAATCGTCTGCGTGTTCTTTTTCCATAGCAGAAAAAAATCGTCATCAGCCAACTATGCTGGTCGCCCTAATAAACGCCACTGAAAATGGTATTTTTTTCCAGGTGACGAAGTGCTAGAATGGAATGGTCGTTCGCTTCAACAAAAAAGTTACCAAGATGTTCACGATATTATCGCCGAATCGAAGCAGGAACCGCAGGTTGAGTTAATGGTATTGAGAAAGATACAACCGCAAAAATCACTAGCAAAGCAACCCTACCCTCATCGACGAGGTAAATAGGGTTATCATTTTATGGTTTGCCTACCTCACTTTATTACTCTTTTAATTGGCCGGTTTTCGTCTAATAACTTACCGCCAAAGCGCACTCGTCATTTGTATGTCCACTCGGGTATTATACAAATTCTTACTTATCATCATAAATATTCTCACACACACACACACACAATCGCATCACATTCAACTACACTCGCAACATAATTTTCTTTTCCTTCACTTTTGAGCATCTACAATAATTTCCTTATACCTACCTACTTTTGATTTGATACCTTACTTACCTATCTTACACTATTTCTATTTCTTTCGCTCTTCACGGTCTATTGTGTCCATTTATAATGTCGATATTATCTGTACTTTATACTCTTAAGAATAGGTAGCCTATACATATTATGTAGGTATACCTTTATTACATACCATATTTGTAAGCATATACTTGCGCACATTAAGCATTATTCTTAGAGTAGCTGTGTAGTTGCTATGTACAGTAGGCTTAACATCATCGTACTATATCTACATTTTTATTCGTATACTTAATTTGGTAATTATGAGTTATGCGGTTCATTGCCCGTTTTAGCCATCGCAGCCAAAAGCAAAGAAGCTCATTTCGTTATAGTATGGTTTTGCAAGTAGATTCAAGTACGAGTAGGTAGGTACTTACCTGAATAGTTGTTACTCATCCAGATGGTGCCTGCTTACTTTTCTTATTTTTTATTTATTTTTTCTTAATCGGTTCCATTTTTAATACTTGGTAATTTGTTCATCGTTACCTATAATAAAATCATATCGCATCGATATTTTTTTTCAAATACCCCTTCCTCTTGGTCTCTGGAAAAAATCCCATCAACATTCTGCTTATACACTCTTCTAAATTCTAAATGAAGGGTTCAAATTGAGAATGAAATTATAAAATTTGTTGTTTAACCGTATGCGTGCGTATCAACTACTGATCGATAACCTCGTGTCGCGTCACGTCGTAAGAGATAGATAATGGCTAAAAAATAAATCAGGTTGAGATATGTGTATTATTTTTCTATATTATGTATTATGTACTTTTCATTTTATTACGCAATTTACGTGTGTCGTGTACCTACTTAATTTATTCACTCTTGTATCTATAAGTTCTACAAATAATTTAATCAGATCGATTGATTTGTAATACGAGTAAATACCGTATAATTATTTATAATGTAGCTAAACGATAAAAATTAAGTACCTACTACAACCTATGAAATTATTACAATAATGTAAGGTATTCTCGCAAATTCAATTTAAAAGTACAGAAAAATCGGTATCGCAGTGAGAAAAAAATAGGATCAACCACTCGAGCATCCAAATACGAGTTACTCGTAGAAAAATGGTATTTTTTACGAGTTGAAAATCTCAAATTTAAAAAAAAAATCAGAATCATCCATTTTTCAGACAGTTTTTCAAGATTTTCTTCGCCTCCAAAAATCAACTTCTCGAATCAAATGCGATTATTTTCGAGGGAATGCAAAGACTTATATGTAAATATAAATTGACTTTCCTGCAGCGCTTTCAAATTGTTCAAAAGAGCCTCTCAAATTTAAAAAAAAAATCAACAAATTATCTAAATTTCCCTTATCCCTCCTTCCAATCAACCTCCCAAGTCGAGTGCGACCATTTTCAAACCAACTTGGAGCCTCCAGAAAAACTTTAATTTTCTCCAGCGATTTCAAAACTCTTCAGGGCCACTAATGAAAATTTAACCCTGTGACTAGTTTTGAAGCAGTTGCGATAGGATTGAATTTTCTATTGTCGAAGTTCATTAAAACGTCTCCTAGAGCAATATGAAATTGCTAGAGGCTGGAGGGAAATGCAGCTTTTTCTGGAAGCTCTAGGTCGACTCGAAAATTATTGCAACCAATAAAGGGAGAGGGGCTGACTCGGAAACACGAGCCAATTTTTAGATTTTCATCTCGAGATTTAATATTTTTGCAAAAAATCAGCGAAGGCTATTTTGTTCATTTTCTAAAATTTCTTAGGGAGCTCAAAATTTGGTTCTAGGTGTGTGTCATTCTTCTCTCAAGTGGTTCCTTCCTAAAGTTGAGAAAATGCGAGAATAAAAAACAATTTTGTTACTGTGCGATGCTTATTTATACCTATACATTAAGTGTTTCGATGTATCTTCTACCTACCTATTTATTTCAACTCTATACCTATTCACACTAACCTTTTCCTATTAAAAACCGAGCATCCAAACTGCATTTTACCTTACTACAGATGACGAATATACTCGTAAAAATTAAAATTGAAAAATTACCCGATATTCGCGATTCACTTATTGTAAAAAATTGCCTTCTTCTTGTTACAGATTCGCTGGACAGGCGTGATAAAATGAAACCTAGTGTGATGATTACGTCACCGGGTAGTCCGGACATAAACACCATTTATAGATCTCGTAATTCTAGATTTATGCAAGGTGCAAATTCCAGCATCGGCGGACGTATTCAGGTTAATATAATTACTCGCTTAAAACGACAATTAAAAAAAAAAAAAAAAAAACGATGAAACATTTGTTAATTTTAATTATGAAAACTATAGATGAAGTTGTGGTTCGATTCGAGTACGTTGAATTTAGTAGTTACCGTAGTCTGCGCTGTAGGATTAATTCCAAGAAGCAACGGCCAACCCAGAAATACGTATGCTAAATTATATCTACTGCCGGATAGAAGGTTCGAATCGTTGCTGTATTATTATTTCCGACGAAAAGAAAGTTTTTTTTAGGAATAACGACTATGTTTTCTTGTGTTCTGCAGTGAAAAATCTAAACGAAGAACGAAAACATTGGCGAATACGAACGAGCCGAGGTGGAATCAAAATTTCATTTATTCTTCCGTTCGTAGATCAGACTTGAAAGTAAAAATGATCGAGATCTCTGTATGGGATTATATGAAAAATAGTTTCAATGATTTTTTAGGAGAGGTACGTGCCAGGTTCTCGTTTAATTTTAAATGCGACTTCTTTCATAATAATAATACAACCACGAAGAAATGTACAAGATGAACTAAGTAACAAATATTTTCGCTGATACATAAATTCTGTTTCACAGGCTAGGATAGAATTAGCTATAGCGCCATTGAACAACGAAGCCGAATGGATTCACTTAGGTCCACACGAAGAATTGGTTATGCCAAGAGTACGTGTTTTTTGCTATTAATTTTCTTCATTTTGTTGACTTTATTTACAAATGTCTATTAATTTTTTTTTTTTTAATCCCTCGTAGAATGATTTTGGATCGTATATTCCTTCGGATCATTTATCACCCCCTTCGACTACATCTCGTCTTTCGGATTCTGACACCTCGGATTTCGATGACTCAAATAGAAGAGTTGCTGACGGTGCTTCTATTAGTAGTTTAGGAAGTTCGACGAGGTAATTGTTATCAATTTTTTCATTTCATGTGTTCGATGCTCTTATACGGGTTGGCAAAATGGGCAGGCCAATTGTAATATTTTTAATCCTCTCGTATGTTTTACAGTCCGCCTCCTGATTACGAGAAAAATGAAAGAAGGAAATCTCGTCGAGATACCATTTCGCCACAAGATTACAATAAAACGTCATCGTACAAAGGATCGTTATACAAACATCAATCATTGGAAAGAGATGTTTATACGAAGGTATCTCAATTTAATTCGAAATTGTTCGCTTTAGTCGTTATTAGTGGAAATTAGAATTTTTTGACGATTTATGTGCTTTGAATTTTTCAGACGAGCTACAGCGGATACCCTCAAAGATCAAGATCAGCAGCGCCTACAGATACACCAAGTTTGCATTATCGTTCGCGGTCAAAAAGTCCGACTAGAGTTTACGAAAGAAGTCTTTCACCTACCAGTCACAGGTACCTACTTAATTCGAGTTTGGTTTACGAATAGAAAATTTACCCTACAGTTGTATATCATTCTATTTTACTCATGAACGAAATTCGAAACTGCCCAAAAATTAGGGAATAAATAAATAGATGGTAGAAATCAGCGACTTTGAATTAAGTAGTAGAAATCGACATGTCACCCCACGTTTCATTCCTTCCATCTTTTATTTATTTATTTATTTATTTATTTATTTATTTATTTATTTTTTTGTAAATTGAAGAGGAGTTTGAAGGGCTTAAAAATTTTTTATCAAAATTAGAAGCATTTAATCCCCCCCACCCTCGGTATCAAAATCCCCATACAAAAATTTATTTTTTAAAAACAGCGATAGTAAATAGGTAATCTTTGCTATTTTATTTTTTTCAAAATTTTAAATGGCAGATTTCAATTTTCGAACTTATCATGAAAAGCGTAGCTTTTGCCTCGAAAGTCCAATTCTGACTTTTTTTAGAGACTCATAACAAAATTCAAATCTCCAACCAGTTTTCTTTAAAATCCCGCAAACAGATTTGCTCGAAATTCAACCAGTCTTGAGATACGAGCATTCAAAATACGGGAATAGTTTCTCAAGAAATCGCCTGTACAAAGAGATGTTAATAAAATTGCATATTCGGTTCGCCGTAAATAATCCGCTCTGTATTTACGGCAAACTGAGTATGCAATTCTATTAACACCTTCAAAAGGGTTCCAAACCTGTTCCATTTTAACTGGAGCTACGTAAAAACAGGGGTGGGTGGTACGATTTTGCTCGGATTTTTTCATGAATTTTCTACGATTGTCTGTTCTGCGAAAATTTCTGTCCCAGATCTTCGGTTGGTGACGGGACAGAGAGGGAAAATAGCCATTGTAATAATTGGTCTTGCAAAATTCGAAAAGTCAGCATATTAATTTTAAAAATGTGATCTCAAGATTTCTGTTGAGGGAATAAACCGCCCCCTCCGTCATCTATTTCGATCAAAATGCGAAAAATTACAAAAGTGAAGTGGCATATCGATTGCTACTGATTTGGAGGTACTGAGTTCGGATATGGACTTATGTTCCAGTACAATTTGAACATGATAAGAATGTCAATAAATCCAAATTGCTTTGTGACGAGTCGTTTTTCATGCTTTTGAGGGCGTTGAACTGAAATTTTCACTCATTTTTTTGGATTTGTACCCTCGGTGTCTCTCTTAGGTGTCCTCCTAATTTTGAGAATTGAAATTTGATAATTTTTTGGCAATTTTCAGTTCATTTTTAGTATCTACATATGTATTTTACAGTTTTTATTATGCCTCGTGTTATTTTCGCTAAATTTTATTCTACGTTGATGAATTTGAGTAATTTTTGTACCCTTTACTCTATAATACAGTTTTCACGAAATTTCACTCAAAATCTAAGATATTTCATCAATTTTAGTATTCTGGTCGATTTTAATTGTTTTTAATGTAATTTTAACAAGCTTTAATGTTGTTCTATGCAATGTTTGCTGAATGTGCTAACGTACATAAGATGTAATCAATGTTTTGGTAATTTTCAGCAATTTTTATATCGACTTTATGCTCTTTTTTCTCATAATTCATGTAATTTTTCCGAATTTCACTTATGTACTCGTATTTTACTCTTTCAGTCGCGTCTTTTTAACAACATTTAAGTAACTTTTGCAAATTTTCCTAGTTTTTCATGAATTTATGGTAATTTTTATAATCCGACAAATTAGCTTAACAAATTTTGTGCGATATTTTGTTCAATTCCGACAAGTTTTCATGCTATTTTGAGAATATTTAATCAAATTTATGTAATCTGGAGAGTTGTATCATGATTTTACTCAATTTAGTTACAATTTGGGATGTTTATTTGTTATTCTGACCAGTTTTAACGATTTTTAAACAATTTTTTAAATGTTATGCACAATTTATCATTAGCTTTCAAGTGGTTTTTATTCCAATTTTAAAGTTTCTATAATGCTTCAGATGATTTTTTTTCATAATTTCGTTCAATAATTTTAAAGCAATAATTTTAGTGAGATTCTATTTTATAATTCTGATTGCTGATTTCTTATCTACATTATATTTATGGTGACTTTCAATAACCGGTAGGGAGGTCGATTTAGCAATTTTTGTTGTTTTTTCTACATTTTTGGCAAATGATTATTCAGTTTTGAGAATGTTTAATTACCTTTCAATAATTTTCAAAAAATTTCTCCCAAATTTTGAAACATCAGTGCATAAAAATGCACGCATCCAACGCGTTGCTATGTGATGTTGATTTCCCATCATTAAATGCTAAACGTGACGGTATGATTTTTTTTTTTTGCAGAGCTCAGTCGTATGGATCAGTTTACCCAGTTCCAGCTTACGGACCAAAGATGTATACTACACGTTCGGCAACGTCGACTCCGATATCATCGCCAAAAAGAAGACTACTCCCAAAAATTCCCGTTAGTGTGTCACCAGCATTACGTGAACGAATCGCTCATGTAAGTTTGGCGTTTTCAAATTAGCCAAAGTAGATACTTATTCAATTAAGTACTGTATACTCATCTCTAGTATCCTAAAATTTCTAAAAAATTATTCAGTTGATCGTGTTTATTTATTTCAATCTTATTGAAAAATGGATTTTCTCATGTAAAATAGTTCTTAATAATTGTGTAACATAATTTTTAATTTCCTCCTTTTTACCCTAATTAATACCTACTTACCTAATTACATTATCCTTGAAATAATTTGTCTCGTCGTGTTACGTTGAAATGTGTTGATTTTTAAACATTTAGGATCTAGAAAATCGAGGTTTATATTTTAAGAATCGAATGAGACAAACTCGTCCGAGTGGAGGAAGATTTTCGGGATGGAGCCGTCACCACTACAGCGGTCTGAGCGACGGTGACTTGCCGCACCAGCACAGATCTCTATCTCCTCCCAGCGCTCGTGAATTGGGTTTTCTTTGTGGACCAAAAAAAGAGGGCGATGTCGAAGATAGTTATAGCATAGACAGCAGCACATTTTCCACGCAGTCGGAGCAGCCGCAAAAAAGTCGTTTCGAGTTGGTGTTTTGATTTCTATAGTAAAGGTGGTTAGGTGTTACGTGCTATCGAGTGCGTTTAAAAAGGCTTTCTACATTTTACAGCGATTACGGAGCTAGAAGAGGTAGCTCGCATCAATCTCCTTCAACTTCGGGACCAGCCATGGAATCATTAGAAAGAAGTCTATCGCACAGCGACATGCCAAGTGATAAAAATATAGGTTAGTATAACGTGTTTTTGCCTGTGTAGATACCTGTGTTTATTTGAAAATCTCGCATTATTGCGGTTTTTTAAAACTGCGTTTTCACGTCTGTTTTTGATTTCACAGAGAGTAGTCTGAGTGATTTAACGTTACATAGTCTGCCCCCTTCGAATGAGAGCCAGCGTAATAAATGCAGTCCGAACACCAGTGAAAGAGGCAGCGTTAAAAGTATTCCTGGGGCCAGAGGAAGCCCCGACTCATTAAGCAGTCTGCCAAAAAAAAGTAATTCTACTTCTCAACTTTCCGCCACTGGTAAGTACTCGAACATTAGTTCGATTTTCATATTCGTGTTTTTCGATAGGCTATTTTTTGTGGAATTACCTACTATTACTTATTTATGTATTTTCTTCATTCGCTCGCGAATTACGAGTCCAAGAGTGACAACACAAATTCAGTTTTTTTTTTTTTTTTTTTTTTTTTGTTAGGGAAGGGAAGAGAAAGTCTGTGATTAATTTGTACAATCAGCATAGATGTCTACTACATATTCGTTTCAATTTTGACCAATGACTTATGGGTAAAATACTTCGTAGGTTCTTTTATACTACCTGCTTTGCAACAATATCGATTCGATATATTTTTTCAAAAAAAAGACGTTTGAAATACTAATTAACACAGACACACACCAAAACTAACTGATGTTGAAATTATGGTACCTAGAGGGTTTAAAAAAAAACGAAATAGGTATAATTTTGAACAAGATTATGGTAATAAGTCACTCGATGTAAATTTAATAATCATGGTTTTCCAATTTTCGGAGGGGTGGTGAGTTGGAGAGAAGTCCGTCGGAGTGTTTTTAACTTTTAATAGGATGAGAGGTAAGCTGAAACTACAAAAAGTTGAAACTACAAAATCAAGCCATTGCAGTTCACAAAATTGAAAATTAAATTGAATTGGCATCGATTGAATCCTATTAAACAGATGTACCCACACACTTTTACGATTAGATACTTCAATATATTAGTCCGGCATATGACAATAGGAGTAATTGCACCCCCCCCCCCCAACGACTTGAAATCCACCAGCAGTCCACTTTGTAGCGTATTGAAATTAGTTTTTAGTATAAATTTCAGCTTTACAGCTCCGATTTGGTGGAATTTTGTGGGAATTTCGAGTTTCAAAAATCTGCTGGAGGCTCCAATAATTTTCAAAAAAGTAGCTGGAGGCTCTAAAATGACTTGAACCCACCTGAAGTCGTCTTCAGAGGGTGTTAAAATTGGAGTGTAGAGTAAATTTCAGCTTTCCATCTCCCTTTGATGAAATTTTGTGAGAATTTAAAGTTTCAAAAATCTGCTGGAGGCTTAAGGAATTTTCAAAAAGTCGCTGGAGGCTCTAAAATGACTTGAACCCACCTGAAGTCGTCTTCAGAGGGTGTTAAAATTGGAGTGTAGAGTAAATTTCAGCTTTCCATCTCCCTTTGATAAAATTTTGTGAGAATTTAAAGTTTCAAAAATCGGGAGTTGGTGAGTTGATTCCCAAAATGAAAAAACTGTCCGAATTGATTCCCACCTTTTCTTTTGACATGTCCGAATTGATTCCCACCTTTTCTTTTGACATGTACGAATTGATTCCCACCTTTTCTTTTGACATGTACGAATTGATTCCCACATTGCTGGGATGGGAGGAATAGAAATCGGAATTCAGTTTAGAATGGAAACTTTTACAGGAATTGGTCGTCCGATTGATGGTTGCAGCATACTGAGCCCAAAGTGCTGGCAGGAATTGAGATGATGTTGAGATGTAGTTGTCGTAAACATACCTATGTCTCAAATTCACACATCTTATCATCGTTCGTTTTCTGTTTATGAATCTCAGTTATATTTTTGAAACATTCAGCCACATCTTCAGGTGGGAGGAATGAGCGAATACTGAATGAGAGAATGCTGAATGAAAGGGCAGTGAATGAGAAAACTGAATAAAAGTATTGCTGCGCCATTCGGAGATAAGAGTTATCTAGTTTGAAATTGATTCATACATTGTCGATGGATACGAATTTGTTCATGTAATAAAGTGCATTTGCATAACAGATAAATAGGTAAATACCTATATGCGTACTTCAGCACAAACTCTGACATGAAATGTAATCAATTCATTCATACGCAATAAAAAAGTACATGGGAATTAATTCGTACACTCGAAAATAAAATGTGGGAATCAATTCGTACATGTGAAAAGAAAAGGTGGGAATCAATTCGGACACCTTCATTTCAAAAAAAATCAAACGGGAATCAACTCACCTACAGCCCAAAAATCTGTTGAAGGCTTTAGGAATTTTCAAAAAGTAGCTGGAGGCTCCAAAATGAATTGAAATTCACCTGCAGTACTTCGTAGCTTATTGAAATTAGTTTTTAGAATAAATTTCAGCCTTACAACTCCAATTTGATGGAATTTTGTGGGAATTTCGAGTTTCAAAAATCTGCTGGAGGCTCCAGAACTGCTCAAAACAAGTTGAAACCGTAACCAATTGATTTGGCATGTCGAAAATAGGGTGTATTCATAATTTCAGCTTTCTTGGTCAGTTTGGTAAAATTTTGATTTTTTTCCTCATTTTTGGCCTAAATTGGATTTTTAAAAATTCACCAAAAATCGAAAAACGCACTTTAGCACTTGAAATTTTGACAGGTGATAAATTTTTGCATGATCTTTCGATCTACCTTTGTAAGGTTTGAAAAATTTCGTGCAAGTCCTATGTTGAAACGATAAATCTGCGATTTCGGCTGACCTGTCGATCAAAATGCCCGCCATTTTGTAAGTAAGACCAACTTTTTTTTAGGCAAGTTTGCTTTAGAATGTTCCTTAGGATGTCCCCTTTAAGAAAACAGTTGTCCTGGAGGATCGGAGGGGGGGGGTGCAATTACTCCTATTGTCATATGCCGAACTATATGCATAGGGAGGATTTCCTCCCAAAAAAGTGTCTGCGGATCTTGATCAAATTCACCAGAGACCTTTATTTTGGTTAAAATTTACCGAATTTTTTCCTTCGCGATCTACCCTAATAGACAATAGATAGGTACCTATCCTTGGTATTTACGTGTCTATTAATCGGAAGATAGGGAACTATGGGTACCTCTTGTATGTATTGTATCAAGATTAATCAACGATAAATTAGGTATACAAAATGCTTCAAAAAATTAATGCAAAATAAACATCGGAATAATAAGTAATACCTAATCCATCTTCTAAATAAAAACCACAACTAATATTAAACCGATTCAATAAAACCGGCGATTCGGTGATTACTTTGTACTAAATATATGTAAAAATATTTTTTCGGAAACACGATGGTAAATTACGAAGTGTTAGATCAATTTAGAAGCCTCTGCATGTGATCGTATAATGTGAGAACAAAACCAAATGATAGATAAGATATACCTAATTACTAGGAAAAAATTCACTTTGATTTCAGAGGTTTTACACACCTAATTGATCTTACACTTTGCTCAATTATTATTCATTATGTGTGATTGTGCGAGGGAATAATTTTTACGATAAATATTGACAAAAACGCTTCAGTCAAATAGTATTATAAATAACCTCATCATCAGGTATTTGTACCGCAGTAATTTAAAAAAAAAAAAAAACCTAAAAACTTTGATATTTTAAAAATATAAACGAGTACACTGATACTTTTACCTACGAATATCATTGTTCTGTGGGTATTCTTAAGAAACAAACTAAAGGTACAAATAAAAAAAATACGGCGCTAAGTAGACGTTAATTTGTTTTGTGTATTTTCAGCATCATTTTGGCATTTCACAAATACGTACTACCATTAAAATATTATAATATCTATTACCTACCTACCTACCTACCTACCTACGTAATTGAAATTAATAATATCGTTGAAATAGAGCACTTCTTTTTTCGAATTACTCATACCTATAGAGCTATAGATGTATTGCAATCGCACAGTCAACTTCATTCAAGCTCTCGCATACTTCTTTTGTTTGTTATTTTTTTTAGCCTCAAAATACTTACATAAATGTGCGGTTATATGTGGTGTGCAATTGTTTATGATTTTTATGCTTCTTTTTCGTACCATGTGTTTTCTCATCTAAGTCTGTAATCATTTGTGTTCAAAAAGGATTTTTTTTTCTTCGTCAACGTAAGTTTCCTGAAAGATTAACGCGAACGAGACGATTCACATGGTGTATGGAAATACTCGATTAATCGTTTTTATTTTATTTTTTTTTGTTTTTTTTTTCTTTTGGTGGTGCATTTTATTTTATTTTGCGATAGAGCCGATATTCATTTTTGTAATCGCAAACAATTACGATTCGTGTTGTTTATGTTCTAAGTCGATGTGTTTTTAATTTTTTTTTTTCGTTTTCACAAGCCTTTAAAAAAATTGAAAAATGTTTAACAATTTTTTTAAATTGCTGTTCGCTAATTTTTTTCTTTTTTTTAATTCATCATTGGAATGCAATACCATCGCCTGTAATAATGATTTACTATTTTTTCGACGCATGATTTCACAAATTTCTCGAACCATTATTAATTTTTAAAATTTTGATCCTTGAGAACACTTTTTTTTTAAACGCACTCAACGATATTAATATTATAGGTAGAGAGAGAATCACCAAAAAAAAAAAAAGTAAAAATTTTAAACCAGACAAAAAGAAAACTTACCTGATGATGAGGATAAAGATTACGATAGAATATGATTACCTATCTACGTATTTAATTGCACGCCACTCGACGGTGGAATTTTCCACTAATTTGAGTTTTCGTTTTCTAATATTCCTTCACACCATTTTGTGTGTAGATAAATTTCGAAGAAGAAGGAAATGAATATTTCGGAAAATTCAGGGCCACGTGCTGCCGATATTGAAACCTAGAAAAACGAAGGGCTCTATTTCATTATACTAATTTTTCGCTTGGCTTTCTTTTTTTCTATTTGATAGCTTACGAAGCGTTTAAGTCTAAGTTATTTTTCTCTTTCGACTGTTATTTTTTTTTTTTACTTCGTTCGTTTGATTTTGATTTATTCTTTAATATTGTTTTTCTTCTCTTTTTTTGGCTTTGTATTTTTACATGTTTATTGTTTATCTTACTTACCTACTCTTACCTGGTTACCTTATTAAAGCACGCTTTTTACAAAATCCCGCCCACACAACATATCAAAATGCAAACTGGTTACCCATGAATTGTCAATTTTGATGGCAGATTTTCTATGCGATAGGATATTTCCAAGTTTTCATTAAAGTTTAAGGTTTTGGTTCAAAGTTGAGTGTGTGACTCGGATACGAAGAACGAGATGGCTCGAGTGACAATTATTTCGAGGTTGTTTGAATTGAACGTTTCGAAGAAAATCGCGAGAATAATTCTAATGATTGTTTCGATGATTGATACGTCTACGTTTTATAGAATTGTGTACCTACCTTGCTACTTTGAAAATTTGTTTGAAAAGAGTCATTTGCACAAATTTTTATCTACCTACGTCATCCTTATTATTTCCTCATCGATTATCTTCAACTTAAAAGTTACCTACTGTTATTTGTAGGCGATTTGGAAATTAATTAAACATGTTTAGGTAATTTTCTGCATTACGAAATTTGCCACTTGTAATGCTGTTTCACTCTTCGAGCAAATATTCAAAAAACCTAACTAACGCGAGAGGTACTTTTTATTTGGTTGTTTGAACTGCGTACGCATTTCACCTTAAATAATAAATTTCGATTCGTTTGAAACCCAGAAAGACTGTTTCGCATTTATTTCGTTCTTAAACGAAAATAGTATAACGTTATTAACGTTGGATTGATCGTAACGACATCGAGTATAAGTATTAGTTTAGTCAGAAAAATTTTCTATTGATGCATTTGTTGCTCTCGAACGCAAAAATGACGAGTCTCCGAGTCGACTCATCGAATACGAAGTGATTTTGAGTTACCAACTTCGACAATTTTTTCGAAGATTTCCCGCAGTAGGAAAATAGACCTAGATAGATGTTTTATCCTGATCATGATGAAAAAATGAAAAAAGGTTCGTGAATTACGTAAACTATTTACTTTTTGCTAGTGGAGAACAAAATTACAATAAAGCCCGCCGAGTTACCTATTTTTTTTTTCGTAGTTTGCATTTAACTACCTATTTTATACCTAATATTCTTTTTATTATTTTTCAATTTATTTACCTATAGCTACGTAGTTGCATTTTATTTCTTCTTTCTGAAAATTAATTAAATTACGTATTAGATATTACCTGTTTAGATATTATATAGCTTTTATACGTTCACTGCCAAATCTATTCTAGATCAATCACTGCCTTATATTTTTGTAGCACACGAATAATAATTACATAATAGAAGCTTTTTATTTTTACTTACCTTTTTTTTTTGCAATAGAATTTTAATTTTCAGTAAGCAATAAGGTAGAAATTCTTTTGACACTTTTACTCTGTGATGAGCATTTCGACTAACTCTTTTTACTATTTTTAATACGTTTATTCGATCTCTTTAAAGTTTTTTTGGGCTTTAATGATTTTTTTAAATTACCTAATTAATTGTTAAACGCTTTTATGTTATATTCGTTTCTTTGTTCTTGGCGAATTTAAATGCTAACGATGATCAACTTTGCGCAAAGTTTGTGTGTTGAAAAAAAAATCCAACTGGAATCGAATCGAATCGAATCGACAAAATAAACACATGGCAAAAAAAATTTGCGATTTTTCCCGCTCCCACCCCCTAAAGTGGCGACCTCGGGTGAGAAAATAATTCCCTATTTTTTATTTTTTCCATTTTCAAAAAATTCGGGCTGCGGTGGACCCCTCAATTTTCCAAAATTTGAAAAAACCTACTTCAAAGAAAAATTTTTAAAATTTCAAAATTTCGAGTTCCATCATCTCTAGAAGGTCCTTTTTGAGTAAAAAAGACTTTTATGACGATATTAGCCACCTCCCATGAAAACCAAGCTGACCCCTCCAGGATAGCTGAAATTCGTATGTGGGATGTCCTAAAATTAGTTGTTTTTGGTCTTTCCTCCTCCCAACCCCACAAAGTGGTGTCTTTTGGTGAGAAAATGATTTTTTATTTTTTCCATTTTCAAAAAATTCGGGTTGCGGTGGGCCCCTCAATTTTCAAAAATTTGAAAAAAAACCAATTCAAAAAATTTTTTTTTTTAATTCCAAAATTTTGAGTTCCATTGTCTCTAAAAGGTCCCTCTTGAGAGTCTTTCTTGAGTAAAATAGACTCTCATCACGATTTTAGCCCCCTCCCATGAAAACTAAGCTTACCCCACCAGAAAAGCTAAAATACAAATTTCAGTTATTCTGGTGGGGTCAGCTTGGTTTTCATGTGAGGGGGCTAAAATCGTCATGAGAGTCTATTTTACTCAAGAGAGACCTTTTAGAGACGATGGAACTCGAAATCTTCGAATTTTAAAAAATTTTCTTTGAATTGTTTTTTTCAAATTTTTCAAATTTTTCTTTGAAGTGGGTTTTTTCAAATTTTTGAAAATTGAGGGGCCCACCGCAGCCCGAATTTTTCGAAAATGGAAAAAATAAAAAATAGGGAATCATTTTCTCACCCGAGGTCACCACTTTAGGGGGTGGAAGCGGAAAAAATCCCAACTTCAAAAAAAGGACCACCCTACCACCCTCCCATTTTCTGGAGGATATCACTGAAATTCGGGAAGACCATCGACAGGTGCTTGTCGAAAAATCTGACCACGGCTCCAGTTTACATGGAGTAGGTTTAAAAATGATGTTGTGTTAATAGAATTGCATACTCAGTTCGCCGTAAACACGAGTACAGCGCGGATTATGTATGTATTTACGGCGAACCGAGTAGGCAATTTTATTAACACCTTTTATTTTATGCGATTTCTTGAAGAACTAGGTATCGAACTTTAAATGCTCCTGTCTCGAGACCGGTTGAACTTTGAGCAAATCTGTTTACGGAGTTTTAAAGAAAATAGATTGGAGTTTTAAATATTGTCATAATAATTTATTGGAAAGCTTGCAAATGAACTTTCAACGTGAAAGTTCAACTTTTGATGATAAGTGCAAACATTAGGTAAGTGGCTATCATTTAAAAATTTGAAAAATTACTGAGAAGACCATATTTCAATCTCGTTTTTTAACCTGGAGAGGAAGAGAAGGATACAAAAGCCCTAATTTTGGTCAAAATTTAAAAAAAAAAAAATCATTTTTTTTTAGGAAAAAATCAACCAATGGCTGAGCTTGATCGTCGTTTTATATTGTTTTAAAATTAATTTAGATATCAATTAATATATTTATGTCTACTAATAATTAATAAGCGTGCGAATGACGCATTTTTTAAACAAAAATAGATTATTTCATGCTACTTGTATTTCAAGTTTTTTTTTCAATATTTATGTCATATTTACAAATAGATGTGTATCTACTACCTAATCTGCTAAAATTTATGCTATATGAATTAAATTCATAGCCACATTGAAATCAGTACTTACATTTACTCGAATAACTATGAACACATTAAAGATTCAATTTTGAAAAACGTTCGTTCTAAAACTTTATATTGGTAGCCTACACTAGACACTACCTAATAACGAAGTACTGTACTTACTCGTTTTTAAATCTATCGCATTTTTCATTTGTATGTTTTTCAATTGTTCTTTTTTTCTTTTTTTTTCAAGGATAATTACTTAATATTATTATGGTTGTACGAGGAATTCACACTATTGACTTGAAAGTTTACTTAGTCGGCTTAAAAATTATTACTTACTAATTTTTTTCTAGTTTTTCTACTTACCTAAGGTATACATTACATGATTTACTACCTATTTTAAAATGGACTTTTTTTTGGACACTTTGCCCTTTTTTTGCTTTATATTTCAGCGCTATAATATACTTGTACGTATATATAGATAAAAAATAAATATTTATTTTGTTTACAATAAAAAATACTATTATTAACGATGAGTGTTGATGTGTTGAAACACGGTCGCGAACCAGTCGAAGGACGCGGATTGTATACCTACCTACGTGTGTATTTTAGTTGATTAAAATTGAAGTTTATACCTGCGATCGTGAATTTATTTGCTTTTTAATGACGATTGTCGACTGTCGAGTGCCCCATTCGTGAACCTTTGCGATGATGACCCACTGTACGATGATTAATTAAACGTAATTACTCGACAAGAATGATTTTTGAATTATTATCGTACGAGTACTATACTACCTACATGTACATATTCGTAATTGTACCTTGCGTCTATTTGCACGTTTTTTAGTTTGCGAGTTCGAACGAATCGATGCCTGGTTTTAATTTGCTTTTCTTTTCTCGTCGTCGTGGTTTGTGTTTTTTTAAAAAAATTAGTTGTATACGAGTAATTATACTCTTTTGTTGTTGGTAGATTTTTTTTTCTTATAGGTTACCTATCTTAAATGATGAAAATGGTAGTACGTATTTTTTATCGCCTTATGTGCTAGTACGTAGGCTACTTTTAGTACACCATCGCCGGTGATACGATGTACATAGCCACATACGATGAACGAAAAGAATAAGTCTACGGATGTTGAGCGTGTTATGTTGGGTAATGTTAATCATTCGTAATACCTACCAATTTAAAGTACAAGTATCTAAAAGAAAATATAGACTACGTACATTTTTTTTTTTTATAATGAATTAGAATATGCCCCTCCACCCCCTCAACCTCTTCAGAAATTTTAATATCAAAATACGAGCTGACACTGCGACGTTACATTTGCCCAATAATTTAAAATTTAATACACAACACATAATATCACGATAGTTAGGTAATCTTACAACTCGCACACATCGATATAATAATTCGAACATATAGAGGCCTACTTGAATACTTTTATTCAATTCGACACAAAAACAAATAACATATTTTATATATTTAGGTATAGGTACATAATGTATGGCATATTACATAACCTATAATAAGTACCTACCTATTGCTAATAATAATTAGGTATAACTAACAGCAGCAGAAATATAGAAATAATCCCTTACACACCCTATATTTATTACTATAATTATTTATTTACTCTTAAAGGTCGAAAACGTAGATTAGGTTTCGGTTCAAGTATAAAAAGTTCATTCACTGTACAAAGAAGTGAGGAAATATTTCCAGACGAAGTACGCCATTTGGTTAAGCAAACTTCCAGTATATCTAGTGATGGGGATGGCTCGCAGGATGGCGACAGGTTCTGGTTTATTAAAAATTTCTTTTTATTGATTAAAAAAAAACATACACGAACAAAAACATATTAACAAAAAACAAAACAAAACAAGAATATCAGAAGACCAAATATGAAGTGTCGTCGTCGTTCGAAAATGATACCTTTGTTGTGTGTGCAAGTGTAGGTATATTGTAATGGTATTTCGTTGTCGAGCTTTTATTTATCATTTTTAAAGTACCTTCGCCGCGACGGCCAATTGAAAATTGGTACGACGAAAGCTTTGACGCTTCGTGAATTGAGTATAAAAATTAATTAGACAGCGAGCAACAATTTCTCCTTATGTATCGAGTACCAGAAGGGCTAAATTTATTTTGTATTTTATACTCGTAAGATATCGCTTTTCGTGAATTATTGTCTAACCCTGCTTAGGTAAATTTATTGGTAGGAACGTAAACGTATAATATTATTATGGTAGTGAACCAACTGCTATATTTACTTGTACTTGTCCAGTCAATGTATTAATTAATATCATATACCTTTGCTTAAAACTACAACATAATGGGGGTAAAAATGAAGGCTTCCATTAGGTATCATCACCTTATTCAAAACTATACAACTTTCAGATAGGTACCTATCTGATTCAGATTTTTATTTTAGATTACATAGACGGTTACTTTAGTAATTAATTAATTAATCCTTATTACCATTATCAAGGGAACATTCAAAAATATCCGAATTATAATATTCGTATGTACTTAATTAAATAACAGAAAATAAACAATGTTTCGCGATTAAATAAACTACAACCTAATTTATAAAAATAAAATTCTAATTTTTAATAATATGTATGAATCAATTGAGACGAGTAGGTATCATTGCTCATGATTACATATACATAATAATATGGGCTATTGGGCTATATTTTTTTAATTTTTTATTTATTTGTAAATAAATCTTATTCAAGCCGATGGCGAACAAAAAACTTCGCCATAAAAAAACTACATATTATAGCACATTATTGCAAGGTGTCCACTGTCTGAAAAAGTTGGAAAACTCGAGAAAGTGAGCGGATTTCGCCCCATTATGTCGACTCTCCCTGACCAGATACCAGTATTTTCAATCATTCTGAGCATCTAGCAAAATTTTGATTTTTTCAGTTCGTATCTATTTTTAAATTTGCTCGCGAGGGAAATATCTCAGCTGGCAGAACATTTTTTGAACCAGATAAAGCTAAAGTGAAAGAGCATGCTACAATGTATCACCAGTCAATATTTTAGGAGCTAAAGTACCATTTTTGATTATTGATGAATTTTTAAAAATGAAAGGTCTAAAATGGAGAAAAATCAAAATTTTACTAAATTTTGACTAAGAAAGCTAAAATTTGATATGCACCCTATCAGAAAAATGAACATCTTGGAAGTTGAACTACCTACATGAAATGTTTTCACCGAGAACTGTTCGCATTTGTTCTCTATTCTTGTAAACGTTAGTTCTAATCCCTCCCCCAACCCCCCCTCCTCAAAAAAAATTCCGTGAAAGTTTTCCTATCAAGTAGAAAAGTTGTGAAGTAGCTTCATTTTTTTGTCATTTTTTTTGCATCCTTTGAAAAAAATACTCCAACTTATGTCCAGAAAAATAAAAAAACATCAACGTACTTAAGTAGGTAGGTAGTTGTACAGTATTCTTGAGACCAAAAGACCAAAAAACAAAAACGTGATATTTACTCGTACTTATTGTTGTAAAAGTATTCGTGTATATAATTTGTTTTATACGTAATCTAATTTGTTGATTTGACCGAAGTAAATTTACGATTGTAAACGTTTTAATGAATGAATTAGGTATTTTGGCCTTCTTAGATGAACGTAGTGGCACGTCACGTAGAAAGCGTAGTTCACCTTGCAGTCTATCCACGATTGTAAGATCTCAAGAAGTAAATCCGACATTATCAGGCAGTAACAGCAGCATAAATTCAGACATATCCCGGTCGTAAGTAACGACTATCTCAAACAAATTTCTTTTCTTCTTTCTAGAATTTTTCAAAATCCTGCACGCATGAATTTTGATCACCCTATTCCTATCTTTATTTTTTTCATTTTCTGTTTATTCATAATTTTGTTTTCTTTCGACTGTTTATAGTTTTTGATTTCTTTCGTTTCGTTTCGTTTCGTTTTTTTTTTTTTTTTTTTTTATTTCATTCTTACCTAGAAAAAAGCTTGTAAAAAGGTTTGAAAATCTTTTCTTTGTAGATCTTTAGTAGAATTCATCATCGTGATTAAGGCTGTTCGATGTGTTTTTTTTTTTTCAAAAAATCCCTCTTATATACGTATTTATTTTTTTTATTTTTTCGAAAAATCTCCGAGTACCTATTTTGTACTTTTAAAAAAAAACTAGCCTGTTCATTTGAAAAATTGAAACATTTACCTAAATTTATTTGAAATTGAGAGTGATTTTAGTTTAGTTCAATTTATCCTGTTTGAATTATGAATTTCACCTTCTTTTGAAACGCCTTCGAGTAAGATGTTGGATGCTGTGTACCTAACGTGTATTATCGTGCCAAACATTACGATACCTGCGTATTTCCCTAGAATAATTGTTAATTTTTGAAACTGTTCAATACCTGTATCATTTGCCTACCTTTAACCTACATTGCACTTTTCTTTATATTAATTAAGTACCTACCTATACCACTTACCTGTATTTTTTTCTCTCTTTTTAGAATAGTTATCACACATCTTGTCATTCATCTATAGGTACATACCATTACCTATATTTTTTTTTCTATTTTTCCTTTATAGTTTCTAAGTTGCATAAACGGAATAAATATTTTTGCCCATCGTAACACCTTCTTTTAGGCCAACTTTTGAAATAGACGCGGGAAATTACACACGTATCTCTCTATATCGAGCCTGGTTTAAGCAAATGACTATTATTTTTTTGTACCGTTGCTCTATTATACTAATTAATGCATGTGCGCTTTATTCTTTTCTGTCGTGTATCATATTAGGTACTATATGTTTAGATATAGAACGACACCTTTCGAAACGCGTGGGAAATTTGCTCTCATTCATTTTATCTAACAATTTTCTTGAGTTTTTCATTTCATATTTGGTCTTCAGAATTTCTCATACATATTTCATAGATACACTGGTCGTTATTACCTTTACCTATTTAGTATTTGGGTGAATTTTAAGTCGAATTTTATTGGCTGTAAATTAATCATTGTTAATATGTATTAAATATACAGCGCTGTCGCGTTGAAGATGGCCGAAGAAGAAAAATATCAAAATTTTATCGGAACTTTGGGACCAGGCCAATTAGTTGGTCGCCAGGTACTTGGTACTCCACCGTTGGGTGAAGTCGAGGTATCCATTTCGACGCAAAAAGGCAGACTCGAGGTGGAGGTGGTACGAGTAAAAGGACTGCAACAAAATCCAGCTTTTAAAAATCTTCCAAGTGAGTATGAACGAAGCATAGGTGCATAGGTACCAGTTTCTGGCCGAACTTGGTCGTCTAATTGATTGATCGCTTGTTTCAGCTCCTTATGCCAAGCTGTACCTTGTCAAAGGAAAGAAATGTTTAGAGAAAATGAAAACTAAATCAAGTCAACCTACATTGGAACCGATTTATCAATCCAGATTTTTGTTTAAAACTAATCCGGAAGGTTGTGTTTTGCAGGTAAGCATGTTTTATATGAAATAAGCACAAATAAAAGCAATAAAAACACTGTAAATTATCAAATAATGATAATATTTTTGTAAAATTCGTGAAAAGTGAATGAAAAGTGTTGAAAACACGGGAAAGTAGTGTAAAAACTCTCATAGTAGTGTTAAAACCTTGGAAAATTGTCAACAATTATGAAACTGTTGTGAAATTTGTCAAAAATGCATGAAAAGGGTTATAAAATCTTGTACAATACTAAAAAAAAACATCAAATCAATAAAAAATGGCAAAAAAGTAATGCAAATTCTCTGAATTTTGTCAAAAATGCATGAAAAAGTACCGAAAAAAGTGTTAAAATGATGTAAAAAGACTTTTGAAACAAATATTGAAATCATTAAAAATTAGAAAAAGTAATGAAATTGTAACAAAATTAACTGAAATGAAAACTAAAGGAGGAGTTGCGATAAGACCATTTTTTGGCACCAGCTAGTTATAGACTCAACCACTATTAAAATGTTGTAATGAATGTACGAAATACGAATCCGTGGTTGATTAATCCAAAATGACCATTTTTTGGGCTCCAGGGGTTCTCAAAGTTATGAATAAAAAAATAATTTTAGGAACCACTGAGTATTATTTTCGAAAACTTTTTTAGCGTAAAATATCTGTTTGAACCCGATAAACGTTATGCGGGGAGATTTTTCCATTTTCTACCCTTGGGAGCAGAAATGGGGGGGGGGGTCAATTTTTTGAAAATTTTGGAACCACCATTTTAGACCTACCCCCTCGAACCCTGCTAGAAAGCTTTTTACAGTTTATTAGTATCTGAAGGACCTCCATCCTACCAAATTTTGAGCTCAATAAAAATTTTCGCTGGTACTCAAAAATCCAATTTTCCAATTTTTCGTAATTTCGATATTTTGGGAACCCCTGGAAAACTAGAAAACTGCGATTTGCGCCAAACGTAACGTTTTGAGGTATATATTCAATAATCTGGGTGAAAAAGTTAAATTAAGTTCCCTGTATATTCGTAATTTTGGAACTTTTTTTAGAGCCCCCCACTTTAGGCACCCCTAAAAAAGGCGTTTATGCATATTTTTTCAAATAAATTGAAGAATTCACGTTTGAAACACGCTAGCAAGTGCTCGATAATTTTTCATCTGATTTTTCCTGTAACTTTCAAAATTGAGCTATTTTAGGTCAGATTCTGGCATTTTTACTTCGTTGAAATCGTGAACACGTTATTTTCACGTCTTTTCGAATAGTTAAATCTCAGAATTTGATTCAAAATAGCTCAATTTTGAAATTTACTGGAAAAATCCTACGAAAAATTATCGAGCACTTGCTAGTGTGTTTCAAATGTGAATTCTTCAATTCATTTGAAAAAATATGCACAAACGCCATTTTTAGGGGTGCCTAAAATGGGATTGGGGGCTCTGAAAAAAGGGTTCAAAATTACGAATCTGCAGGGAGCTTAATTCAATTTTTTCATCTAAATAATCGAATATACACCTCAGAACGTTACGTTTGGCGCAAATTGCAGGTTTCTAGTTCTCCAGGGGTTCTCAAAATATCGAAATTACGAAAAATTGGAAAATTGGATTCTTCAATACCAGCGAAAATTTTTATTGAGCTCAAAATTTGGCACGATGGAGGTCTTTCAGATACTAATAAACTGTAAAAATCTTTTTAGCGTGGTTCGAAGGGGGTCCAAAATAGTGGTTCCAAAATTTTCAAAAAATTGAAACCCCCATTTTTGCCCCCGAGGGTCTAAAGTAAGAAAATAACCTCTCATAATGTTTGTTTGGTTCAAACAGATATATGTTATGCTAAAAATGTTTTTGAAAATAATACTAAGTGGTTCCTAAAATTATGTTTTTATTCGCAACTTTGGGAACCCGTGGAGCCCAAAAAATGGTCATTTTGGGTTAACTAACCACTGATTCGTATTTCGTACATTTATTACAACATTTTAAGAGTGGTTGAGTCGATAACTAGCTGGTGCCAAAAAATGGCCTTATCTCAACTACTCCTTTTTATTCAATCAGTTTTTCCATGCCTGCTAATTTTTTTCAATAAATAAGAAGTTTTTATTTCTAAAAATCAGGTAAGAATTATAATTTTAATAATTTCTTAAAAGAGGTACCTAATTTTCAGTTTTTAATTTTTTTTTAATTTTCTTACTCTTGGCCTGTTGAAATGTCTTCCTGCTTTTTTCAAATTTGGAAAACAAGTTATGCTCAATTTTTTAAAACTTTTCATCCATTGTTCGGTTTTCTAATTTTGTTCCACCATTTTTTAGAGTTAAATTAGTACATAGGCTATGCGATTAATTTTTAATTTTGTTGAATTTAATTTATACCTACCTGTCTAACGGTTTGTTTTTTATTTACAGATAACGTTGTGGGGCGATTATGGAAGATTAGACGCCAGAAAAGTGTTCATGGGTATCACTCAAATAGCTTTGAGTAATTTAGATTTAAATAAACGCACCATAGGCTGGTATAAACTTTTCAAAACTTGTATGTTGGTGAGTAGTGGAAGTGGGCCGTTACAAATCAGTTCATCGTTGTGATACTAACGTAAAGTGTACTATTATTCATGCCGGAAAAATTTTGTCTGTTTCAGTGATTTTATGTTTGTTGTACGGATAATGTTGTTGTATATGTTGTACATTCTTGTATTACGCTTTGTATCCAACTTTCAGATATGCACCGAAGTGCATTCGTTTCATTTTCTGTTCTAATGACTTGGGTTTAATTTTCATTTTTTTTTTGTCTCCTTTCCGTACAAAACAACAACCAAAATATCGTCGTATATAGTTATTATTAATTTTTTATTCGGAAGTTTTTTTAACGACTTATATACCTTACTTAATACCTACTCGTATTATACAATATTGTGTGAAATGTTGGACGTGACGTGATTGATCGACGACGATCGCTGCTACAGACATCAAAATTTACCTACCTAGGCGCACTACTGATTCTCGAGTAAGGCGTTTTACTACATGGCGTTTTTTAGGCCCTTTCTGCGATATAGAGGCGCATACGTATTTTATTTTTCCACTTCGTATGTACTCGACCGACGGCTCTATAGCTTCGCTGTCTGTGCTGCTTGTTCATTCGTAGACGTACTAAAATTACGGAATATACTCGATACCTACCCAAGTACTCGTTATAAGACAACTACATTCTCGATACCTATGTAAGTGTACCTAACCTATATATTTTTTAAATGTATAACGATGACAACTGGATCGCGCCAATTTAAAATAACTACGTACCTATCTATATAGGAAAATTTGTCAACTTTAAAGTTTATTTTTATTTATATTGAATCTTGGTTACCACAACAATTATTATGTAATTATTTATACGAGACATTTCTATAAAAATTCTATATTTGAGGGTACCTACTTTCTTTTTTATACTGCGTTTATATTATTTACTATTATGTAAATGTTGTAAAATTGTATCAATGTTACTAATAAAATTGGAATTCGTGTCGTTAAGTTAACATTTCTATTGACAGTTTACTTTTTAGAAGAACACCGTGTATATAAATGGTGAAAAATATAGTAATTATTTGTGATGACTTTAATTATTGTTCCACGTGTTAATTTGTTTTTCTCTCTCTCTTTCATTTCGTTTCTATACAATGTGCCTATAAGGTTATCTACGTGAAACAAATTTATACGACTGTGAATGCGATTAATTTATGTATCATGAGAAATGCATACTCTGTATATGTTGTGGCCACCGAGCCTAACCACGATGCTCCTCCACTTTTTTGGTGAGCTTTTTCAACGGTATCTGTCGTCAAAACCAAGGCAGATTTCGGTCTCATATTGAATCCGGTATGCGTTGTCGGCAACATATCGCTAAAAATATTCGTAAAAAGTAAATATTAGATTTGCGTTAGCTCTTCCATATAGAAATAATAACGTGCTCGAAAGTCAACAAACCCAGTTTCATATTCTGAATTAACGCTCGCAATGTGTACTGATAATGAGCTGGGTAAGTGTTTGATGTGATTTTGAAGGATAACCTGCTCTTGTTCTGAACCTAAATTGATTAGAACTGCGTACGAGCTAGAATCTTGCAATTCTCTGGAATTATACGTAAATACAAATAGAAGTTTCTAAAGTAATTCTTTAAAGTTCCTTCTATATCATAGGTAGGTACATAGGTAGCTTTTTCAAATTTCTGGCAAAAATCATATTCTTAAATTTTGCAAAAACCAATAATATTTTTGAAATTTTGGCAAAAATCATGAGGAGCACCTCAGATTTGTGGAAATTGTTTTGTGCCGGGTCAAATCCAAAAAATTTTTCAGCAAATACTTAGATATGTACTTACATATAATATTTTGAAAAAAAAAAATTAAAAATTCATCTTTTGCAAACTTGTAAACAAAAGAGACTAAAATTGGGTCTGGGTCAGTACCATATTTTTGACCTTCCAAGTTGATTGGTGATGATTTCTAATTGTTCGGGGACTCCCAGCACATTTTAGGATCCTCCAATTTTTGGAAAAACGCTGTCAGTAGTGTAAAAATGAAATTCGGCACCCATAAATTTAGATTCACCGATCACCACCTTGTGGGTCTTCCAACTGATTCAGATAAATATTTTCAAAATCCTTCTATGCCGGTTTAAATCCAAAAATTTTTCAACTTTTCAATTTTTTGAAAAATAATCGATGGAGAAAATTTTGGATTTGGACCGGAAAAAAGTTGTCACATAATATCTGCCTAAATCGATCGAAAGAATCACAAAGATGGTAAATTTCAGTTTATAGGTGTTCTGAATCTCGTTTCGACCCTATAGGTAGGTACTTACAGCATTTTTTTAAATACTGGAGAATCCTAAAATCTGTAAGAGGCTTTCGAACGGTTTGAAACTAAAAAATTAACGCCTGGAATCTTTGTTGGGGTGCACTTTTAAGTTGTCTATTAATTCCACTTTGTCCTGCCCGAAAATTCTCACGTCAATTGTGACATTTCCCTGGTAAGGTGCATAGAATAGATGGGTATAATTTAAGCTAAAAACTAAAAAGTAAAATACCTGGTGAATGCCAAAAGCCATTCCGAAATGATAAATATTTTAAAATCGCCACGTTGAAAAGTAGGATGAGATCGTAATTTAACCAACTGCTTAAAGACGCTATAATGACTCCTGATAGATTTCTGTTGGTCCATTAAATTCAGTCTCCAATAATTCGGATTCACTGGTAACCACGGTTTCGAATTTGTAGTGAAACCTGCATTTTTTTTAGAGGTACTTGAATTAGGTTATTCGAAGCGCAGTTTAACAGAAATATTCAACTTTAAATTGGTAGGGTTTAAAATGTACCCGCATTTGGAGACGAATCCCACTGGAAAGGGGTCCGTTCAGGATCGCGAGTGTATTGGCGAAAATGTTTGAGACCAGCATTCAAAGCTTGCGGATCTAGAGTTTGATCCCATCTAACTTTGCCATCCGACATACCAATTTCTTCTCCATTGTATGTGATCGCAGTTCCAGGTAGGAGTAAATTAATCATATTCATTCCGTCGACCAATTCTTGACAAAATCTGTTAGCTACTCTGCTGTTATCGTGGTTTCCTATCTACGAAAATTCTCATGTTACGTACGATCGTTACGAAGTTTTTTTTTTGTTTCCTTAAAAAAATGTTTGTTTATACCACCCAATTTGGCCAGCCATTTTTCGGCATGCCATTGAGCCATTTGAGAATAACGTCAGAAAATTCTTTCGCACTGGAATGATCATCGATATCTGTGATTAGCAGGAAATTAAATGGCATATGTCTTCCTTGAGTTTCACCGTAAAATTTCATCGTATCAGCAAACGTCGTGTACGCTTCATGGATAATAACTCTGAAAAAAAAATGAAAAAAAAATCTACGATATTTATCCTATTTTTATTTTATTGAATGCGTATCTGAGCCATCTGATAAAGAAATACATTACTAGAAATATATTTCTGGGTTTAAATTAGTGCTAATTTTATCACAGGTAGGCACCCATCCAACTTACCGCTGTTTGCCATCTTTTTCGGAATATCGTTCCACAATATCTTGAAAATATTTGGTCAACACGTAGTTCTCGGGCCAATCTTTAGAGAAAGTGTGAATTAAAGAATCATGAGCTTGGACGTTTGAGGAAAAATTCTCGTTGATTGGTTCACTGGGAAATTCTGGATGCTCGAGCATATACGCAACAGAATCCATTCTGAAACCATCAGCACCTTGATCCAGCCAGAAAATGAATATACGCTGGCGAAAAAAAGAAAATGGATTGAAAATTTGATAAGTTGACGAGTAGGCTCTAAAGGAATAGGTACATTGAATTGGTACCTCCATTTCTTCTATTAAATCATCGCACCGAAAATTTAAATCTGGCTGCTGTTCAGCGAATTGATGCAAATAAAATTGCTTTCGATTATCGTTATATTTCCAAGCTGGCCCATGAAATAAGCTAACCTACACGTAAATCGAATGGTAAAGCAGATTTTATGGGGTAATTTTCAAAATAGACTTAATTACGTTGCATTATATTTTAAAAGAGATGCGAAAGAAGAAAAATTCACCCAGTTGTTCGGTGGAATAGGTACTGAACCATTCCAACCGGCAGGATCTTTCCATATGTAGAAGTCTGTATAGGGATCTATCCTTTTGATGGATTTTTGAAACCAATCTGATTGATCACTGGTATGATTTGGGACAAAATCCAATAACAATTTCATACCTAAATAAAAAGTAATTGAATTGGTACCTCCTATCAAATTTTGAATAACTGAGTAAATATTTATATTGCTCACCTAATGCGTCCAATTTCTGCTTGAGTGATTTAAAATCATCGAGTGTTCCAAAAACCGACGCAATTTTGTAGTAATCTTTAACATCATAGCCAAAGTCTACCATAGGAGATTCGAAAATAGGAGATAACCAAACCGCAGAGATACCCAAATCTTTCAAGTATTCGGCTTTTTCTTCAATTCCTGAAAAAAAATTATAAACAAATTTCTCTAATACCTAATTACCTAATTGTGCGCGTAAATGCCTAAATACAGTAGTTGAGTACCTGTTTCATTTTTGATTTTAAAAAAAAATCAAAAGGTCACATTGAAATTTTTATCAATGTATCTACCTACCTAATTTTAAGTACCTAGTTTTACTACATAAAAATACTGAATCCGCTCACCTTTCAAGTCACCTATGCCATCACCATTGCTATCTTTGAAAGATCTTGGAAATATCTGATATATAACACCAGTTTGCCACCATTCCAATGGAGATTCTTCAGTCACACCAAAAGCGATTACTAATGGTGAAAATAACACCCAAAATGCAACGATTACCCGTCTGCATTCCATATCCAATTAATGAATAATGACTAACTATTGTGAACGCGACACGACGATCCATATCGCGGTTTAATTCTTTACTTATTGTTAGGTAATACTCGAGTACCTGGTTAGATAAACTTACACACTTATGTACCTATAATGTGCTGCGATAGACCAAGTACACAGACACTTAACGTTATCAAAGTTAAAATAAATTTAACAATCTTACTCGTAATTTGGTAAAGTCTAAAAAAATTTAAAAAACGGAATTAATGAGCGGCGAGGGACATGGAGGAGAGTATAGGTACACAGCAGACTCCTAGAGCAAGTTAGTACCCTGGTGTTATTTCAAAGCAAGTAAGTAAACAACGTCACGCTTCTTTGAAAGCCTTTTTCACTTTTTTTTGTGGGAGGAGGGGGTATGCGAAAGTTGATATTTAAGGTACCTGCCAAATTTTTCAAAAATTCTTCACGTCTGATGTCATACTTACGCTGTGTTATTTTTATGAAATCACTGCTCAAGTGAAACGAAATCGAGTTTTCAATCAGTGGGTGTTTTGAGACCCAAGTTAGGACCAGTGTATGAAACAGACACTGTTTTGAATCAGTGTTTGAAACAGACACTGATTTTGAATCCGGTTTTGAAACAGACACTTTTTTCAATCGGGTAAATCAAATTCTAATTCATTGGGAGGCGGCGATTGTTTTATTTTCCTGTTTGACTAGGTATGCCAGTATGCCACTGGTCCTTACTCTTCCAATGTTTTCGGCGAAAAAAATTGATGCGAACTTGAAAATTTTTCATTCTTGGCTTATGACGGAATTTCTCAAAACGTCTGCCTCCGATTTATTTCAGAAAGAGCATGGTCTGAAACTCCCATAATCAAAATTTTAGCAGCCCAAGTTAAGTTTTCAATTTTTGGCGAATTTTTAAAAATCCAAATTTGACTAATTCAGACGATTTATGCTTCTTTAAAAAAATGATCATTGTAATGGTAAAACCTTAACTTTCTCTTAAGAGTCCTCAGACTACTTGTACCATCTGGCTCTGAGGCCACTTACTCGATAAGGCCGTTTAGACCAAAAGTCCCAAGGTATAGAAATACCTATCTCAGTTCTACCACACACAATAGTACTATCATAAATACCAAACGCAATAAATGGCCAAAGCAATTTACTCTGAATATTTATTCAAGCACTTAAAACGATATACAGTACATGTTGCTACAATGTACAATCATTACCATTCATATAACAACGAAAGATTCTGCTTAAAGGCATGAACGTTCTCCAAGCTAGCGTAAAAGCTCTATCTTGCTCGTTAGAAGAAGATTGGAAAACTGCGAAGCAACTCTGTAACTTACTCTCGGCCGTCAGCTTCCCTGAACCAGTCCACCAGATGGCGTTGCATCTGGTTCAGTGCAGCCTCCGGCCTGGGCATCAAATTACCACTGTAGAGTGGTAACATGGAGTCCCAAGTACCCTCTACATCATTTATTCAGTAGGTAGGTTCCTAAGAATACAATGAAACTTAGTCCTGAAACTAACATATCAATTCCTCGAATGCGAATTCCATGCACGATTTTCAATTCTTCTAGAATTTTGAAATGGCTCCAGAATGACAAAGGAACTGTGAAATAGTCAATGAGCATTGCTCCAGTTTTAAAAAATTTCTTGCGAATAGAAAATTTTTGATTCTTTTACTTTTTTTCTTGGCATAAAAATTCTGGTCAAGGAAATCGGTCTAAATGTGAGTAAAATCGTTAAACAGGTCGAGTATGAGTCACAAGCTCACAACTCGATTCTCGGCTACCCAAATTAATTTCCAACTTTGTGGAGAAATTTCAAAATTTTGGAAAAATTGAAAATCGCGCTTGAGACTCCAAATCTAGTTCCAGAACTGAGTAATTTAGTCATTTTCACCATTTTGTCCGAAATTTTTTTTTTTTTTTTTGACATTTTTTTTTATACTGGGCGTGTATAATTGCCAGGATTTTTACGCCCAGTTTCGAGGGGTTAGTCTAGATTTGGTTGAAAGATTGATTTCTTTGATGTACCTATTTATGAATGTTTTCCATCTGTTTGATGTTGTCAGGAATTGTAGAGTTGAGGTCTGAAATGTTTAAGGATTGGCGTTTTGTTTTGAGGGAGGGACAGTAGAATAGAAGGTGTTGGGTGGAGATTATTTCAGAATTACAGAATTGACAGGTGGGTTTAGGAGCTTTGGTGTACAAATGGCTGTGAGTTAATTTGGTATGACCAATTCGGAGGCGGGTGATTATAATTTCTTCTGATCTGTTTAGGTGACTAAGGTGCTTCCAAGGGAGGATTGATTTTTTGTGGAAATGTTTTATTTTTTTAAAGCATAGGTACTTAATCGTATTTCAAAAATTGGCGAGAAATCGAAAAATCGAAAAATCGACTTGGGCAGTTGGAATTTGGGATAATGACGGTTCCAGACCATGCTCTCTACGAAAATCGCGTCCCTGTTCAAATTAAAGGTACCTAGGCACCACGAAAGGTTTCCTCAAGTTGAAAATCAAATCATCGAGTGGATTTTGTGCTCGAAGAAGAAAAAAAATGTGGAAAATACAGAGTTGTAAGTGCTATGTAGATGTAAGTACCATTATGACCCTTCCAAATTTGAAGAAAGTGCATCGAGATTCGAGAAAGGAATTTTTATGAAATAGGATCCATTGATTAGTTCTCGTCGATTATTCCCAACGTTCACTTAAAAAGTCTACTTCGCCTCGAGGTTCGAATTTTAAATCGCTCTTGCGTTAGATTACCTAGAATTCCTTTAGTTCGAATGAGTCATCCTCTGTGTATGTTATCTACCCCGCTTGATGGCGTCATAACAATATGACATCCTCTTCAGACCTCCACCACGTCCACGTTAGTTCTCCGTCAGTCCTTACCGTCGGGCGTCGGTCGTCGATTGTGTATATTATTCTTATCTTATCTTTTCCATCTACCATGCATCTTGCTTAGGAGTCCATCTTGACCGGAATCGGAGCACCTTATCGATGACGTCATAACACTATTTCTCGATGTTTTTTTTTTCAAAGTCTCATTAGAGAAGTGTTTAAATTTTAATAGGATAGACATTTTTCAACTTCTTGTAGAAATAAATGAATTATGTAAATTTTGATAAATTTCTCGTCGAATGGTGTGAACAATTTTTGTTTTCGTGTAGAAACAAACTACTTTACGGATTGCTATGACTATGAATGAGTAATGTAAGTCGAGTACACTTTGATTTGAGTTGAGTATGTAATTTTAATTTCTCAAAATTTTTAATGAGCACGTAAGTGTTTCAAAATGTTTACAATTTTATTATTTTTATTCTGTTCAAAATGGGTTTTTGATTTTTATACCCAAAGGCTCGCCGACTCGCCGTTTAGTTCACTTTTCAAAATTCATTAAAGCTCTAAGTTCAAAGTTGTAAAAACCTGTGATGCAGAGTAAAAATCTAAAAATCAAATCAAACTTTGAGGCTTGAGCTTTAATAAATTCTAAATGGTAAACGCTATAAAATTCTGAACATTTTGGTATCACCTTGGTATGTGATGTGTGTTCACTAAAAATTTCGAGATTTCGTAATTTCAATTCAAAATATACTTACATAACAATCTGTGAACAAACCATTTGACGAGAAATTTCATTTCAATTGAGAAAAGTCCTCATCAAAATTTACGTAAATTCACTTATTCCAGTCGAAAAACAATTTTCTCCCATACAAGTGATGAAGCGAAAAATAAAACAGAAACAAATTTTTTAAAAACATTGAGAAATAGTGTTATGGCTCCAAAAAACTTCTAATTCTAATGAAACTTTGAAAAAAAACATCGAGAAATAGTGTTATGACGTCATCGATAAGGTGCTCCGATTCCGGTCAAGATGGACTCCTTCTTGAGTTGCTTTTTTGCACGTTTTCGTTCATGTTCAATTGTTCATGTCAATAAAATTCCAATTTTTCGTTTTCATTCGGAGATGTACCTATTGCGTGATAATGTGCGAACTGTACCTACGTTAAATTTTCTGTTCTCTTCGTTTGGTGTTCGTGTTGATCTGGTTCTTACAGTCGATGATTTTTTACTTTAGAAACAACTGAAAGAAGTGAACCAAAGCAATTCAAGATTCGAGTTTCTTGTCTCCGGACTTCCAGAGTACTTATTATTTGTAGATTAACGTCCTTTGCTCGTGTTATTGTTGTTATAAAACATAAATTCGTGATGAGTGGTGAATTCTCGTAATGATGGAATTTTTATGAAATTTCGTCATCATCGCGTTCGAAAGACCTTCGTTCAAATAATTCATCTGAGTACGTTTGTATCATCACATCAATGTGTTACACCACTGCTTCATTCTCCAGAGGTGAGTTTCCTGAAAGCTGAATTTTATTTGTATCGGTTTCTGTTTTTTACGTGATTAAGGCCGGATCGAGGTCCATGCCAATGGGTTCGGGCTTCGGGCACACTGTACCAGATTATAATTAACATTTATGATTCGTAAATTTCTATACGTAGCCCATTGCACAGTGCACTTCGTTACGTCGAGAGTTTAAATTAAATGAAATCCTTGAATTGATATTTTGATAGTATACGTTGGAATTTGAGGATTGCAACCTAAATGCGGAGAGTCTTTCCAAATTTGAAGTTAGAAATATTGCCCTCACAACCTGAAGGAACTCATTTTGATGTAAAATTTGACATCGCAAAAAGTTGAGTTGTGACCTTCCGAAATGCTAAAACAATTAGTAATGCCGACGGTAGGGTAAGGGTACTATAGAGGGTATGATCATTGTCCGCCATTTTGGTTACGGTGATAACAGTTTTCAACGGACTGCTACCCTCCCCTTCATCCCTTCTTTACCTTACCAGTGGTTGTTTATCTCACTTCACCCAGAAATAACCAAAATGCCGGACAATTATCATCCGACGGCCCTATATGGATCCTAATATTCGAAAAATTTTAAAATGGAACAAATGCCCTAATCAGTTGAAAATATATCTCCATGATCTTACATACGAGTTTATAGCTTAGGTACTTATTCTTTCGTTCTTGAGTGTTGGTCTGAGACGTTTTGAATTGTTTGTATGATGCCCTTATTCATGCCTTATTCTGAACTTTGTAGGGCATTTCATGGCTTTAACAGTGGATTGAAAAATAGTGTGGTAATTTGCTGTTTATTTCAACTGAATATAACATTGAAATGCATCTCGACTCGAACTCCTCTAAACCTCTAATTTTAAATTATAGGTAGTTTATAGAATCGGATTGTAGATTTCGGACCACTTTGAGCCTTCATCTGTGGAACATTCTCAACGTTAGTTGCTTTATCGTAAAATTACAAATAAAACTACGAGTATGAGTGTGTTCTTGTATTAAGTATAAATGTACAAGTACATATTTAGGCAATTGAGGAATATATTATGATTTTTATTTTGAATAGATATCTACTGATTTACTTTGAGCAGTCGAGTGAATCTAAAAGTATGCTTCAAATCGATTGCAGTACGATGGCCGATTTTGGTCGCATTCTAAATAATTTGCATGACGCATTCAACTTATCCCTGTAAAACCATACAGACATCAATTATTATAGTTTGTAGTGTATCGACTAGATAGATAACGTTTGTTGTCTATGTGCGATTAAGTTTTAATATCTTCTGAGACAATAAATAGGTAATAATTTAATCGTTCATAGATATTGCCATCGAGGTAATTCCATGTCGTATCGCTGAGCTTTTTGTGCTTTGCTTCTGGTCCACGACGATTTTTAAAAATTTTTCACTTGAATAGAACTCGATGAAAAATTGAAGAGATGGTGATGCTCAAAGTTTTGAGGAAAATATCCGAAAATTAGCTGTAAAAGTGTAAAAAGAGATGTTTTTCCCCATTGTGCCCATACTAAAAGAATTGTGAAAAAATCACCGAAGTACTACTTTGCGTCCTGATTAATGATATTATATCAAAAAATAGAGGTGAAGTACTCTCAATTTTTAAAAATTCCATTAGGGCAAATCAAGAAAAAAATGTCGGAGAATTGTAACCGAATTCAGTGAAGGTCTTCAATCTGAGTTTAAAATTGCTCAGAAAAAATTACAGCCCCGGAGATATCCCCGGAGGGAGATATGGGTCCTCAAACAGAGGACATTTTCGAGAACAGACGATTTTTCGCTAATGCGCCTATATCCAACTTGTTTCGGAGAAAATGACTCAATTTTAAAATACATTTTGAGATTCTGTTTCAATCTAGGCTATTGACATAATGATCCGAAACCACTTTTAGGGTTCTACTGAGCGGTTAAAATTTGCGACTCGCTAATTATTTTTAGATAAATTCGTGTTTTGAAACATTCCTCATTAATTTGGTCAAAATACGCGTAAGATTTCATCTATCATTATAATTCTGAAACTGGGAAAATATTTTGAAACACAAAGATGCCAATTTTTTGGCCATAGGTAATTTCCAATTTAGAAAATCGAGAAAAATGATCAACAACTCGTCAATTTTTTGAATGAATTTTGAGAACTGTGTTTTGCGCCATTCGTAGTCTCTCATCAAGGTTTACCCACACAAAAAATATTGAAAAATTCGTCGAATTCAAGTACAGAAAGCTCGGAGGTTTGACATGAAATGGTCATTCAACCACTTGACTAATCATGAAATCTGGAACTTACCCCACTTCGTATTCAGAATTTTCACTAACCAAGACAATCTCGAAATTCCCATTTATTTCTTCTGAAATAATATTCTCGATATCAACTGACTCCTCTTCATTATTAACATTCATAATGATCACATAAACATCGTTCGGCAGACCTCTGCACAAAAGGAAAACGTGAGTTGAATTCGATCTTTTTTTTGGTAACTCGAGAACGTAACAATTATTTTGCATTTTGGTATACTTAGGTGTGTGTGTATGTACTTGAAAACTTACCGCTTGAATGCAAAAATTCGCTCTGAAACATTGTACATTTTGAAATCACCTCGGCGAAAAGCTTCCCTCGATCGTAATTTAATCAAGTTTCTGTAAATATTGTAATGACTTCTAAGGTCATACTTTTGAGCTTGAACATTAATTCTGTAATAATTTGGATTCACTGGCAACCAAGTTGTCCCATCTATCGCGGAAAACCCTATAGAATATTTACAAAAAGTGATTGATGTTTTTTAGCAATACGTAGGTATAACAATACCTAATATTATGAAAGTGGTAAGAAAGAACTTAAAACTTAAAAGTCGTTAACACCAACCTGCATGATGTGAAGAATTCCATTGAAATGGAGTTCTTTCCGGATCTCTATTCACAGTCTCATACAGAAGTGGACCCAGACCTAGTGCACACACATCAGTAGTTTGCTCCCATCTGATTTTTGTATCTTCCATTCCAATTTCTTCTCCTTCACAAGCGATAGGTGTTCCAGGTAATAATAACAAGAGCACGTTAATAGAATCTACACTACTTGAATCAAATCTGTTCGGAATTCTCGATGTGTCGTGATTTCCAAACTGTAGAATTCAAAGCAATAAGGTATATGTAAGATGGTAAAATACGTATTGCAATTTTCGATCTGAGATTGTAATAATTAGATAGGTACCATCCAGTTGGGGTGTTCTCCCTGGGGCATGTTTTCCATCCATGTATTAATGGAATTTTGATAATCTTCAGCACTTGAGGCGTCATTTAGAGCATGAGCATTCAAAAGAACGTAGTTGAGTGGAATATGAGCTATTGGGTGAGATTTGTTTCCATAAAATTTCATCATGTTTTCCATCGTGGGCAATGTACCAATTCCTACCATAAGAATTCTGTTGAGTTTTATCAAAAAAGAAAACCATCTGATTATCAATGATTTAAGTACATTACTTACTACTTAGGTTTTTTTTAGGTGGGTACCTACTTGAGAACTTATCAATTTCTTTCTACTTTTTTATTTCTTCAATTTTTCTATCAAAATTACTTAGACGCTAGATTCATTTCAAAATGTTTTCTTCTTACTTTGCTACTAGTCAGAAAGAATTTCTCACCTCGTTTGTCCATCTTTTTGCTTGTAAGAATCTACCACTTCTCGAAATCGGCGTAACATTTCATATGTTTCTGGGAGACATTGCGTATATATGTGATCAAAAGCTTTGTAAGCAGGTTTCCCATTGATCGTTTGATCTGAAGTGATTGGCTCATCTAAAAATCTGTTATCCTCCAGCAGATAAATTGTTGCACTCGTTCTAAGTCCATCTACCCCTTTGTCTAACCAAAAACGGATTAAATTCTGTTGGAATAAGGTTGCACATTTTACATAAATGGTACTTAGGTATTATGATTATTTTATTCCAAACATTTTGTTTAAAAAGTACGAGCGAGATAACCTACCATCATTTCTTCGACCAATTCTTTGGAACGATAGTTTAAATCTGGCTGTTTTTCAGCAAACTGATGCAAATAAAATTGCTTTCTTTTTGGGTGGTACGTCCACATAGATTGTTCAAATGGACCTACCTGCGCAACCGCAACTTATGCAATTAGATGGGATGTCTTGAAATCTACTTTTTTGCGAACATGTGTTATTTATTTTGTTTTTCATAAAATAGGTATTATGTATTGTGAACGTGAATATCAATTATGATGGTTTACTGTACCCAGTTGCTTGGAGGAACAGGTGTAGTTTCATTAATCCAAGCTTTTGGATCTTGCCAAACGTAGTAATCTGTATATGGTTCAATTCTCTGCACTGATTTGATGAACCAGTTGTGTTCGTCACTGCTGTGATTTGGTACGAAATCCAGAATCAATTTTATTCCTTTTGTTTGAATAATTTATGTTATTTCCATCAGTACACATAAGTAATTAATATGTATGTTAGGAATTCGAGTTATTAGTGAAGTACATAAATTAAAATACTTAATTTTCAACTGTCGTTTTGTGGTTTTAGAAATAAAAATTTTCCAATGAAGTGCTCACTAAAAAGTAAACAAGCGTACCATCATTTAAATAAGTTTTAAAGATTTTGATTTTTTTTTTTTTTTGAAAACAAATTGAACAAAATTGGAATTTATTAACGCTACCATTTAAGTTTGAATCAATATTATGCAGAATTCCTCAAAATTCATTTACTCTGAGAGTCGTGGAAAATTAAGCTTTCAAAAATGGGTTTTTCAGAAATCCTGTACTAATACCTAGATGATTCAATTTCAATTCTTTATTGCATACGTGAGCGCCTTTCGACTTTCAGATTGGAACCATAATTTACTTACCAAAAGAATGCAATTTGTCCCGCAATGATTCAAAATCAGCCATCGTTCCAAAAACAGGATCTATTGATTTGAAATCTGAAACATCAAATCCCATATCCACCATTGGCGATTTAAATATTGGAGATAGCCATATTGCACCCACACCTAAATCTTTGAAGTATTCTGCTTTTTCCTCAATCCCTATGTGAAAACATTGAATTTATTTTGAATTTAGTTTCGTTTTGAATATTAATATCTGCTAGGTTGCTACTGAAATTATTGCTCACCTTTCAAGTCACCAATTCCGTTGGAATCACTATCCTTGAAGGACCTGGGATAAATCTGATAGATGACAGATTTCTGCCACCAATCCAATTCATCTTCTGACGATAATGTGCTAACATGAGTTGTTCCAGATGTACAAAATATCACCAAAAATATACTGAAGAAATACATTTCATCAATTTACCGAATCCACCTGTACACTTTTTAAATAGGTAGATAACTAGATACTAGATACAACGTTGAGTGAGTTCGTGAATGGTGTTGTTTGAAAACTGAAGCGAGCATTGAAAGCAATATAGACAGTTACAATTTGAAAGAATACTCTTATTACCTATACCTATTCGCTAAAGAAAATTTGTTTTGTACATAATTAACATGTTACGGTATGGTAATGAAGTTTTAAATGTAGAACATCTGACGCGACAACCGAAACTTACGTTAATTTAGATATGTATGTAGTGCCTACATTCAATTTTTTTGTTTTCAGTAGCTATTATGCAAGTGCTTAAAATAAAATTGTAAGCTAAAATATACGAGAAACGAAGAAAATTAATTAGCTCGTGCAAAAATAATTATGATGAAGTAGGTACACGTAGGTAATGGAAAGGAATTACAATCTTGAACAAAAGCTAAACATTCCTTGGTTAGTTGGAAAATATGTATTACGAGTATAAGGTAATTTGTTAGTAGGAAACTGATGCAGTTTTTGTGGTCGCATACACAAGTGGATGGAATACGTAGCATAGAGCGGATATTTTAATTTTAGATGATAAAACTGGATTTTTTATCTTGAATTTTGAGTATAGAAAATTTTTTGGTTTTAATTTGAAAAAAAAATCAAAAAAGCTGTTTTATGAGTGATTTATCCAATCTAAGTAATGCGAATGATTTTTCAATTAAACTCCTATCCAATAACCCACTAACAATTCCATCAATTTTAAAATTTTCTCCAAAAAAATTCAAATCGCTCTGGAAGAGCTAAAAATGAATTTAAGCACCTAATATCTTTGGTTGATGCTTATTGGGCACGTTCTTGGCCATAAGTAATTTTCAAAAAATGCGTGTGATACATGTAAACAGTTGAGAGGATGCTCAAAAAACAATGCCCAAAATTCTGGGTATTGAAGTTCTTTTCTGTACTTTCCAACTGAATTGAAAATGGAGTGAGTACATATAGTTTGAAAACTTGTTGGAGGTTTCAAAAAGGCCAAATTGAGATTGTTTTCGAATCGAATGATGGCGTTAGGACACGCCAGAATATATCTAGTGATAAAACAGCTCCTCTGTTATTATCTGTTGTTTAAAAATGTGATTGTTTTACTTTTTCTGGACCGTTTAAAATGATTACGTGCATTATTTATGGGTAGCAATTTTACAGAATGAAGATGTTGCACAACTCGAGATTTTTTATTCAAGGATATATTTTCAGTTAGGTTTATAGGTGCTATAAATTAAAGATAAGTCATTACTTTCACATAATAAGTATATAAAGTAACAATCACCATCATCTGGATATTGATATCAGAAAGAATGTTTCAGATGGATTTCTGAGCTTCAAGTTGACTTTAAAATGATGGAAGATTTTGGCCTCATTCTAAAGACCCCACTTGATGCATTCAGTTCATCACTGTAACACCACACAAAACATCAAATTATTATCAAGTTGATAGCTGTTCATAGTACTTTGTTCATTTCTTACTTAGGTATACTGTTCTTGTGTGATAAAAAGAACCTGAATAAGTAGCCATTATGACTAGCATTGATGTCCCATGAAGGTACAAAATATTTCATCATCTCAAGCAGTGATCTTACTTACCATCTTACCTACTTGACTGTTTTTGAAAAATTCAACTTACCCCACTTCATATTCAGAATTTTCGCTAACTAAGATAATCTCGAAGTTGCCATTGGTTTCATTTGCTATGGCATTCTTGATGTCTACTGACTCCTCTTCATTATTAAGATTCATTATGATCACATAAACCTCATTAGACAGATTTCTGTTGAAAGGGGAGAATGCGGAGAATTTATCAATTTGTAGTGACGGAAATTCGATGGAAATTCTTTTTATTTTGATGTAAGTACTTGGACATTTACCGTTTAAATGCGAACACTCTGTCTGAAATTGTGTACATTTTGAAATCACCTCGATAAAAAGCTTCCTTCGATCGTAATTCGATCAACTTTTTATAAATGTTGTAATGACTCTTTAGATTGTACTTTTGGGCCTGAACATTAATTCTGTAATAATTTGGGTTCACTGGTAACCAAGTTTTCCCATCAATTCCGGAAAAACCTGCAAAAAATATGCAAACAAATTGTTATTAATGAAATAAAAGTGGAAAATATTACCGACGTGCCCTAATTGTTCATAAAAATAAGACTAACCCGCATGGTGTGAAGAATTCCATTGAAAAGGTGTTCTTTCTGGATCCCTGCTAAAACTTTCATACAGCAATGGCCCAACATCTAATGCGTATACATCAGTTGTTTGCTCCCATCTAATCTTGGCATCCTCCATTCCAATTTCTTCTCCATTGTAAGCAAAAGGCGTTCCAGGTAATAATAATAAAAGCATGTTCATCATGTCCACACTACTCGAGTCAAATCTTTTGGAAATCCTGAAATGGTCGTGATTTCCCAACTGGAACATATGGATCAGTTTAGTTTGGATATTACAAATTCAACAACTGGGGCACACATGCGCTTTCATTAGCCAATTTCAATAATTACCACCCAGTTAGGCCATTGTCCAGCAGGCATATTTTCTATCCATTTATTGAGGTGATTTTGGTAATCATGGGCACTGGAGATGTCATTCAGACTGTCCAAAAGATGATAGTTAAGGGGAATATGAGCGATTGGATGAGATTTGTTTCCATAAAATTTCATTGTATTCTCTATTGTTGGTGTAGTACCAATTCCTAGCATGAGAAGCCTGTTGATGTCATTCCAAAAAGCCAGAACTTGACTCATTATTGATGATTGGTACTTGTAATTATTAATATGAGTAACTAAGTATGAGTTGATATCTTTTAGTTAAGTTTTTCAAGTACATATAGGTACACTAGATTCATTTCAAAAAAATTTCCTCACACAAAGCTACTAGATTGGAAAATTTCTCACCTGGTTTGTCCATCTTTTTGCTTATAAGAATCTGCCACTTCTCGAAATCGTCGTAACATTTCATACGTTTCAGGTTGACATTGTGTATATATGTGATCAAATGCATTGTGAGTAGGCTTCCCATTGATTGTTTGATTTGAAATCACTGGTTCGTCCAAAAAACTTTCATTTTCCAACAGGAAAACTATAGCACTCATACTAAGTCCATCTACCCCTTTATCTAACCAAAAACGGATTAAATTCTGTGGAAACAAACGTTCCACAATCCATCATCATTCAAGAATTCCGAGCTGGGTATAAGGTACATAATTATATGTACAAGATGCATAGTGTAACTACATAGTAATATACCTACCAACATTTCTTCAACTAATTCTTTTGAGCGATAATTTAAATCTGGTTGCTTATCAGCAAACTGATGCAGATAGAATTGTTTTCTTGTAGGATGATACGTCCACATAGATTGTTCAAATGAGCTGATCTACATGAAAATGAATTATGAAATTAGATTCAGTACCTTGAAATCAACTTAGCTCTTTACATATGTATAAGAAACTACATCTAACCTTTTAAAAAAAGAAATGTAAGTATTTTTAGTGGTACCTAGACCTACATACACATAGATAAGTATAAGTATGTACTTTACCCAGTTATTCGGAGGAACTGGTGTAGTTTCATTGAGCCAAGCTTTTGGATCTTTCCAAACATAATAATCTGTGTAAGGGTCAATTCTCTGCACTGATTTGATGAACCATTCGTGTTCGTCACTGCTGTGATTTGGTACGAAATCCAATGTCAATTTTATTCCTACAAATTGAATATTTTACATGATTTTCATTAGTAGGTAGTAGGTACCTATGTGTTATAAATTTAGTTGTTCTTCGAAGAAGACCATATGCCAACATGGGCGAGGTAAAAAATCATTGAAAAATATCGGCCAATGCGCTAGACATATTTAATTTTTTCAAATTTTTTCTGGAAGTTATACACAGGAATGTGTTTTCAGAATTGTTTTTTCACATTCACTTACCTAACGAATGTAGTTTATCCCGTAATGATTCAAAATCAGCCATTGTTCCGAATAGAGGATCTATTGCTTTGTAATCAGAAACGTCATACCCCATATCCGTCATGGGTGATTTAAAGATTGCAGATAACCATATTGCATCAACACCTAAATCTTTGAGGTATTCTGCTTTTTCTTCTATCCCTATGTTGGTAAAAATAATAGGTACGTATAACTTTTTAAACTGTTGTTTCCTGTTGAAATTATTATACCTACCTAATGTATGTAATTACTAATTAGGTAGGTACAATTTGAATCAATATGCATGCTCACCTTTCAGATCACCAATACCATTGGAATTACTATCTTTAAATGATCTAGGATAAATTTGATAAATTACAGCTTTTTGCCACCAGTCCAATTCATCTTCAATTGAAAAAGTACCGCTCTGAATTGTTGCAAATGTACAAAATATTACCAAAAGAATACTCAATAAATACATTTTTCATCAATTCAATCCACTGAATTCACCGAGAGTCAACACGAGAAATTTAAGATTAGAAAATTTGAAATTGCTTTTTTGAAACAAAAAATAAGATGCTCTATTAAATCACGTTTGATGCAAGTAAATGAAAACCTGCTGTACTTATTACCAAATTCTGAACATAACTGCATATAACAAGCAGAGATTTGGGAAAAAATTCAAATACTCGTTGCGGTATTAAAAAATATGCGTGGAAAACCACTAAATTGTGAACAAAAGCTATTGATTACTTGATTAGTTACAAAGCATCATTATTTTGTTAGAAAACTAGTTCGCGTCTGTTTGAGAATGTGAATAGTGAAATCTATAGATTTGCTCAATTAATTTTCATTATTATGAAAAATAGATCCATTTTTCACGATTTCATACTAGATGACAGATAAATATGGGTCAGTTGTGGGATTTAATGTGACACGACAGAATCAAGTTGGTAGAAAATTTCACTGCGTAGTTTACAGGAGAATTTTCAGCTACCCGACCGAAAAAATTAATTTAGAATCAGCTGCCAATTCTGATGTTTTTATAAATTGATAATTTCCAAGTTGATTCTGTGTACAAAGTCCAAGAAGCTCAATTGAGATATTCATGTTTTTCATGGTGTTTCAAAGTGAAAAATGAAAAAACGGATTCAGCGGATTGAAATTTTGATTCTCTGGTTTTGGAGCCCACTGAAATGCAACTGCTGGAGATTTTTTTGCTCAACTTTTCGACAGTTTTGATGTAGAAGAAAACGTGGTGTCTCAGAAATATTTTCAGTTTTTGGTTGAGTATCTACGTGTCTATATACGTAAGTACCTATTACCTAATTTTCGAAATCGAATCATTAAACAGCTAAGAAGACTGAAATACATTTGAAAAAGACCGAGTATTATTAATTTATTATTTAAGCAGTTCAGTTGAATTTTAAAATATTTTTTTCCACAAAACTAACATAAGAGTCTGTTGTAGGAAGGAACTTTGAAAAATTTGTAGAAGTACAAATTTTTCGAGTAAGTACGAGTACATTGAAAAAAAAAATCTTTAGTTTTTTTCTTAACTTGAAAGTTGAAGAAAATATAGGAGTAGATTTTGAAAAAGTGTGTGGTTCGAAAAATGACCATGATCTAGAACATCACTGCAAATTTTTGCTCGTCAGCACTATTGCAACTAGTAGAAGGATTTTTGAACAGAAGAAAGTTTAATCAAAAAAACATGCAAAAACACACCATCAGCCAAAATTTTGTGCAAAACGCGGGTATTTTCTGGTTTTTAGTGAATTTTTATTAATCACATTTTTCCTCAAAAGTGGAGAAAAAATAAAATTTTACTAAATGGAACTAAAAAGCTGAAATGTAGTAGATACGTACCTTATTTTTGACCATTCTTTTGATAGGAATGGTTTTGAGCTTTTTATAGCAGTTCTGGAGCCACCTGCAGATTTCTGAATGTTGAAATTTTCGCCAAATTCACTTTATGCTATAAATTCAACATGTTTAGTTGATTAGAAGTGGTTTCAGTTAGTTCTGGAGCCGCCAGCCATATTTTTGGCTGGGAATTCCAGGTTATCAAAAAATGGTACAAAATGTGTCGAAATAAATTTACTTAAGCACTTATGAATGCGTTCAATGCACGGGAGTGACAAACTTCACCAATTAAACGTCAATTTTCTAAAATTGGGTCTCACCAGTTCAGAATCATAAATGCTTTTAAATCTTCTATTTTGAAATTGACGGAGAAATATATGTAGGCTACGTTTCCGAACATGGCAGAAACAGATTTTGGAAAAACGACACTTATACATCGCGGGAAAATTAATTAATTTTGGCGTTGAAAAGGTATCTACACTTGGTTCACAGAATAAAGGTACCTACTGTATTACACAATTTGAAATTTTATTAAATTCGAGGACATACATAATATTTTCAGTTCATTATGAATGCATAGATAATAATAAAACTAGGAATAAACTTTTGGTAGGTAGAGGTACTAAGTATAAGAATACATTTGAAGGGCGGTTTTCCAAAAAGCGATAAGTCAAAAATTATGATTTCGAGATAAATGATGTTTTTGGTGCCCATTCCAAGGCGCGATGCACTTGGAGTATGCCACCTATCCTGCATGTTGTATTGGATCTACCTCAACACCTACATGTTGGTTTCGTGGTGTAACTCAAGTTTGCAGCGCTTCTGCGGCAGAAAAAGTAAACTGACTTATCGCCTTTTGGAAAAACGATTTTTCACGTTTTCACTTATATGATGGAACCAGTGTTGCAAATCGATGTAAGTCAACTCTAATTCACAATACAAAAGTATATGACCAAAAAAATTGATTACAAAAAATTTTACCTGTATTTTAAACAAAAATTAAGTACCTATTACAACATTATAAATTGAAAAAAAGATTTTTGATTAAAAAAAAAATCTTACCACTATTTCTGCAATAAATTTAAGAAAAAAAAGTTTTTTTATTGAAAAAAAAATTTTTTACCTCCATTTTGGCGATAAAATTGACAAAAATTAAGTATTTATCTGCAGCACTATCATTAAAAAAAACTTTTATCTGCATTTTGGCAATAAAATAAAAATGAAAATTAAGTACATATTACAGTACTATCTATTAAAAAAACCATATTCGCAGCTCTATTTTGGATATAAAAGTAACAAAAACGAAGTAATCATGACTTATTGCGTTTTGGAAAAACGACTGCAATCCGCAGCTTACAGAAAAGCTGGATTGTGCGTAGATAAATAGGTATTTTGGGTAGGTTAGGCATTAAATAGGTGAGATACGACCTATAGAACACAATGGCGTGAAAAACTCAATTTTCAAAAAAGTTGACTTATCCACTTTTGGAAAACCGCCCTTCATTTATACGAATACCTCGCTTCCACATAATAATTAGTATATACGTATCTAAAGTACAAATTATCACACTTGGATGATTTGGACATTGATTATTATTAAAGAACAGAGTTTCAGCGGAATTTAAGTGCTTCAAATCGACTGTAAAACGATGGCAGATTTTGGTCTCATTCTAAATACCTCGCTTGATGTATTCAGTTTATCCCTGCAAAACCCCAGAAAATATCCAATTATTTGCGAGTGTATGATTAAAAGAACACACATGGCGACTTCATATCGCACCTCGGGAGTAATAAGGTCACATCTCAAAAAAAATTGATTTTGATGTTTTTGCATTTTTGGGGTTTGTATGACCCCTCCTCAACCAAAAATTACACTTTGAGTTGGGTACATTATCTACATCTTGTAAAAAACGCAAATGGCCTAACTCAAAATCTCAACAACATTGCAAGTTGTTTGGAGTTATAAGGGCATATCTCAAAAAACTCCACCTTTTTTGAGCAAATTTCGTACATACAAAGTGTTAACAAATAGTTTTGATTGTTTTAAATGTTTGTCAGTTAGAAATAGTCACAAGGAGTGAATTTTTTATTGGTTTGTACCAAATGGAAATTTTTTTTTAAATTGATCACTTTTCAAAAAAATGAATTTGCACATATCATGAAATTTTAGTTTTTTGAGAAAAACTCAAAAACTAAGCACTCTAGAAAAAAAACTAACGACATTATGTCGATTGGAAATTTAATTCTCTACAACTTTGTTGACATGAAAATTTTTTTGGACGCTTCCTTTCGCCTCCACATCAACTTTAATGAAAGGTTCTAACTCAAAATGTTTTCCAAACATTGAAATATTTCCTCTTTAAGATTTTATTTTTCTAATTGTTCTTATGCTAAATGAAGGTAGGATACCATATCTTTAAAATGAGGTGCTATTCATTCCTCACAATTAATTATAAGTTGATAAAAATAATGAATCAAGTTTTTAAAAAAAAGAAAATCACTCTCCTGTAAAATTTCACTTTTTTGAGATGTCACCTTATTACTCCCGAGGTGCGATATGGTCAGAGTCAATGTCTCAAGAAGGGACTTTAATTTATCATTTCAAATTGTGGTCTTACATTAATACTATTTTACCATTTTTGAAATTGCAACTTACCCCACTTCGTATTCAGAGTTTTCACTAACCAAGATGATCTCAAAGTTACCATTGGTTTCATTTGCTATGGTATTCTTGATGTCTACCGACTCCTCTTCATTATTGAGATTCATTATGATCGCATAAATCTCGTTCGATAGATTTCTGCTCAAAAAGAAATACCCGTTACATTTGCAGATTTTTGATGGCTCCTGCATTCAGCGAAAAATCGTTCTATTTCAACGTATTGTAGTTGGACATTTACCGTTTAAATGCGAAAATTCTGTCTGAAATGGTGTACATTTTGAAATCACCTCGACGAAAAGCTTCTCTCGATCTTAATTTAATCAAGTTCTTGTAAATGTTATAATGACTCCTTAGGTTATACTTTTGGGCTTGAACATTAATTCTATAGTAATTTGGGTTCACAGGTAACCAAGTTTTTCCATCTATGCTGGAAAAACCTTTGGAACATTTGTAGAAAAAATATTGATGTTGATAAAATAGAAATGTTGAGTACCTACTTATTATATGATAAGGTACTACGAGATAAGTCCTCGAATTACTCATGAATACAACACTGACCCGCGTGATGTGATGCATTCCATTGAAATGGAGTTCTTTCCGGATCTCTGCTAAACGTTTCATACCATAGTGGTCCAACACCTAATGCATATACATCGGTTGTTTGATCCCATCTAATTTTTGCATCTTCCATTCCAATTTCTTCTCCATTGTAAGCGATAGGGGTTCCGGGTAGTAATAATAAAAACATGTTCATCATATCCACACTACTTGGGTCAAATCTGCTGGCAATTCTAAAGTTGTCGTGGTTGCCTAACTGAAAAAAAGTTTGGATATATTGTACCTACCTACGAGTATGTGAGAATATTATTCAATTCAAATTGAAAATTAAGAATTCTATTTATTATAATAATCACCACCCAGTTGGGCCATTGCCCTTGCGGCATATTATCCATCCATTTGTTAATAGAAGTTTGAAAATCTTGCGCACTAGAGGTGTCCCTTAAGTCGTCCAAAGGGTAGAAATTGAATGGAATGTGAGCAATTGGGTGAGATTTATTTCCATAAAATTTCATCGTATTTTCTATCGTGGGCATGGTACCGATTTCTAGCATGACAAGTCTGTTGGTTTTAAAAGAGTGAAAAAAGAGGATTCATCAGTATTCTGATGATTATTTATGGTCACTTGGTCGCTATTCAAATTTATGACTGGGCAGTGAAAACTATTCAGTTAGTTCACTATTGACTGGGGGAACTTTTTACCTTGTTTGCCCATCCTTTTGTTTGTATGAATCAGCAACTTCTCGAAATCGGCGGAACATTTCGTAGGTTTCTGGGAGACATTGTGTATATATGTGATCGAAAGCTTTGTAAGCAGGTTTTCCATTAATGGTTTGATTTGAAATTACTGGTTCATCCAAAAATCTATCGTCTTCTACCAAATGAATGATAGCATCCATTCTAAAACCATCTACTCCTTTGTCCAACCAAAAACGGATTACATTCTGTGAAAATTATGTAGTAAATTCACATTTATCCAGGCTCAGATACTATACTAAGAACTTTATAAATTTTGTTGAAGAAGCTTGAGCAATTGAATTACATGATGATAGCTTGAAAGAATACTTCTGAATACTTACAATCATTTCTTCAACTAATTCTTTAGAACGATAATTCAAATCTGGCTGCTTTTCGGCAAACTGGTGCAAATAAAATTGTTTTCTCGTGGAGTGGTATGTCCACATAGATTGTTCGAATGGACCAATCTGTCGAAGAATGGGCTTGTAAAGTTTGGATTGGTACATATTTAAAATGGCTTACAATTTTTGAAGGTGGTAACTTTACCCAGTTATTTGGAGGAACTGGTGTAGTTTCATTTATCCAAGCTTTTGGATCTTGCCAAACGTAATAATCTGTATATGGGTCAATTCTTTGCACTGACTTGATGAACCATTCGTGTTCGTCACTGCTGTGATTTGGCACGAAATCCAGAGTCAATTTTATTCCTTGTTTGTGAATGGTTTTCATCAGATTCATTAGTATGTGTAGTAGGTATGTGTTATGTGTCGAGTTATTGTTCAATTGTCATGATCAAAAATATTGACCTATTTTAAAGATCAGAGGTGCTCACATAGTTGGTTGAAAAAATCATCCAAAAATACCCACCCACATACGCGTGTTCCATTTAAAAAAATTTTTTTGACGATTATAGGAAATTTGCCCTTTAGAAATAGGCCTACGTTTTTCAGTTGTTATAGAAAGGAAGTAAAAGACATAATATCTGTTTTATTTGCTCACCTAACGAATGCAGCTTATCCCGTAATGATTCAAAATCAGTCATTGTTCCAAAAAGAGGATCTATTGCTTTGAAATCCGAAACATCATATCCCATATCCGCCATTGGCGATTTGAATATAGGAGATATCCATATTGCATCGATACCCAAATCTTTGAGGTATTCTGCTTTCTCTTCAATACCTGCGGAAGAACATTCGACTTTTGAAAATTTTGTTTCTCATTATTGAAGTTCATAAATTACATTTTTATGCTTACCTTTCAAGTCGCCAATACCATTGGAATTACTATCCTTGAATGATCTAGGATAAATCTGATAAATCACAGCTGTCTGCCACCAGTCCAATTCACCTTCCGTTGAAAAGGTACTGCTGCGTGTTATTGCAAATGTACAAAATATCACAATTATCACCAAAAGAATACTCAATGAATACATTTCATCGATTCACTAAATTCGCAGCGAATAAATGGTCAAAATTTCGGATCACGTTATTTGAAATAGGTATGTTATTTTTTATTTTTCAACCAGACGAACTTTTAAAATACATACTCGTAGATAGGTGTAGATATTGCAAGTTAATTCACAGATAATATTTTTTGAAAACTGACATAAGTTTCCACCTATTTCTACGTTTTGAACGTTTCAAGTAAGTAGGTATAGCGATTTGAAAAAAGTTCATGCATCCATTGCCCGCCACAGAAAATTATTTTGTAAATGAGCGTGTTAAAGTTAATGAAGTTTTAAATGTAGAACGTTCCGACGCGATGACCTACATTAATGATGACAGATTATTGCGTTTTTTGTTTCTACTAGTAGGTACCTACCTATTAGATATGTGCTCGAAATGATTGAAGGGCCTCGCACGTGTGGAAAACAACTAAATTTGTGAACAAGAGCTATTGATCACTTGATTAGTTACAAAGTACGAGTATCGTTATTTGTTAGGAAACTGGTTCGCGTCTGAACTGAGAAATTTACTTCATTAGCTTGAAAAATTATTCTGTTTGTCCATGATTTTAATACTGAGTGACCGATAAATTGTAAACCAGTACATAGTGAGATTTTATGCGAGAGTCAATGTTGATGGGGAATGCCATTGCTTAGTTTACAGTTAGGGCATTTCAGCTATACTTGCCTATCGAATCAAAAAAAATAATTTTTAATCTGTAAATTGTTGATGTTTCTATATTTATGTAGTAAATAAAGTTGAATTTTGGTCTTATGTGAAAAGCTGTGGTGCTAATTCAATTTTTTATGTTGATATCTATTTTCATGATCATATTTTTAAAAATTGTACAATTCATTTTTTTAAAATGTTTGACACCCTTCGGGATTTATTGATGAAGTAGAAATCTTGTAATTCAATGCTCGTGTTATACAGTAGGTAATTAGGTATGTTCTTCTCATCCTATGGTTCAAAATTGATTTCGACTTTTGCTTCTCAAAAACATAATTTCCTCCTGCAAAATTATGGACAACATATTCATCCAAGATTCATCCATCAACTGATGAACCTCTAGCTCGAGTACGGTACGAAACTTCCATAATCAAAATTTTGGCTTCCAAATTGATTTTTCGATTTTTGGCTAGCTCTTGAAAATCTGAAGCTGCCTTCTATTTAGGGTAGCTTAAAATCAACTCAAGTTGTATTCGGAGCTTATGCTTGATCTATTCGACGAGTTAATCCACATTTGAACCGATTTTTAGGTGGACACTTTCGGTGTTTTTTGTTTTTTGTTTACCAAAACACTTGGGTATTTATACTTACTCGTATTTGAGGAAAAATTCAAAAAATTAAAATTCTTCTGTTGTAGGGAAAATTAAAATGTTTACGAATGGCTGTATCTAGTCTAAAATCATGCTCTCGAACTGGAATTAGGTATATAATTTCAAGCCATTCCGGAGCATCCAGTGTGGTTCTCGATTTCATTAGAATTGAAAAATTTCTTCAGAATGCGTGCAAATTAATTAGTGCAAGTTCTAAAACTCGAGCTGAAGCTTCGTATACTTAGACATATTTAACGAGCATATTTTCAATCATACATAGATAAAAGTAGGAAACTCTAGTCTATAAAACGTCCTCTCGAGACTGTGTCCTCCTAATAGAAATTCACAACACGCCTGATTTTTTATTCCCGAGGCTTATAATATAGATTTATTCATAAAATGATTAGATAAGTATTCTTATTGTTGGAAGAGGTTTTATTTTGAAAAATTATAAAATTGTATAACATTTACCTACACGAAAGATGAAAGACTTGTGAAATGATCACATCTATAAATTGTCAAGTCGGTACCTCTGCCTATCTGTGCTTTCAGATGGAGAAGGAACCATTTTTGCAATTCCAAAAGGAATGCCATCTTTATTACTTACGCATATTTCGTGAACAGAAACGATGCCTCGAGTAGAATTTAAACAGCTTGTAGAACAATGCTAGATTTCGGGCTCATCCCGAATTTGCTGTTTGAAATATTCAGTTCATCGCTGTAAACGTTATGATAAATAGTATAGTGGAAAATTTGGTATAAATTGATAAAAACACTTTTTTGTCTTCAACGCCCCAAAGCATTTCATTTGATAACATGCCATGCTCACTCATAATTAAGTTGAAAATTTAAACTTACCCAACTTCGAATCGCGAGTTTTGACTGGCCAAAGCAATTTTGAAAACTTCATTGGGTACATCAGTCACTGTATTTTTGATATCAACGAATTCTTCTTCGTTATTGAGATTCATCACTATTAGGTAAATTTCGTTATGTAGGTTTCTGTGCCAGTAAAAATGAACATATTATATTATTGATTTGGTTTCGAATTTAGAAGTAGACAGGATATATTAGTAGGCAAGTATGTAGGTTGATAAAATATTCGTGAAACATTTTGTACTTACCGTTTAAAGGCGAAAATTCTTTCCGAAATGATGTAGGATTTGAAACCTCCCAGACGAAAAACGTCTTTCGATCGTAATTTAGTCAAATTCTTGTAAATGTTGAGGTGACTTTTCGGATCATTTTTTTGTGCCTCTACATTCAGTTTGTAGTAATTCGGATTCACTGGTAGCCATGTTTTATTCTTCGTATCGGAAAATCCTGAAAATTATTTCAGATTAAGAAATTACCTATTGTTTCTGAAATTTGGGGCGATTGATAGGTAGGTATGTAGGTCTAGGTCTGGTACACATTTGCGAGTAGGTATTTCCAGTACAGACCTGCATGAATTGAAGAATTCCACTGAAGAGGAGCTCTTTCTGGATCTCTGCTCATATTGTTGTACAAAAGTGGGCCGACATTTAATGCTCCTACATCGGTTGTTTGGTCCCATCTGATTTTCATGCCTTCCATTCCGATTTCTTCTCCGTTATAAGTGATTGGTGTTCCAGGTAATAAAAGTAAGAGCGTGTTTAAAGAGTCCACGCTACTGGGATCGAATTTTTCGGCAATTCTACGATTATCGTGATTTCCTAGCTGTAACGTTCAATAATGAGCGCAGACTTGCAGGTTTATTTGATTTGTTTTGTTTTTATACATTTAGGAAAGGTAAATTCTGACGGGTAATTACCACCCAGTTTGGCCATTCTCCTTGCGGCATGTTATTCATCCAGTCGTTTATGGCGTTTTGAAAATCTGACGCGTTCGATTCATCCTTCAGCCGGGTCAAAAGGAAGAAATTGAACGGAATGTGAGCTATCGGTTGAGTTTTGGTCCCAAAAAATCTCATCGTGTTGTTAAGCGTCGCGTAAGCTTCTACCATCATCAGTCTGTTAATTAAACCATTTTGGGAATTTAATTTTTAAATGCCTTTGTTACATTTTGATAAATTTTAGTAATTTCTAGATGGGCACAACTTTCAATTCGAAATCTAATTCAAAGTTTCCAAATGAGTCACAAAATGTCGAAATTCGGCGTCCAGTCATGTTGAAATATGTATTGGGGTCATTCCACGTCAATTGGACCAAGAAGTGGTAGGAGGGTTCGGCGATTTTTTTGAAATTTTTCCTATGGAAAGACCTTCAGCAGAAGGGATGACCAATGGCGCAAATCGCAGCCCTCTACCTCATTTTTAAAGGCAGCCAGGGGGTGTCAAGTGATCCTAAAATATCATCCATTTCAGCAGTGGATTATCCAATAATCGCGATACTTACTAAAATGGAACTTTTTCTCATAGTTAGGGGTTTTGAAAGGCGTTTTGGTGATATCATAAAAATCAGTGTTGCCACTTTTTTTCGTACAAAAAATTAGCTCAAAAAGTTTTGAAACGTAGTTTTCATATCGTTCCAACCTTCCAACTCTCAAAGATTCTAAAAAAAATGCATTATGGACAACTTTTCATGCTGAACAACATATTAAAAAATTGGGATGGTAACATGTCGCAAAGTCGATTTAAAAAAATTCAAAGTTTGCGAAAAAATGTGATTTTTTGATTTAAAACATGAAAAAAAGTTTTTATAGGTGAAGTTGACCCATTTGAACCCTATTTTTATATATCTGTCGAAAAAGTTGAAAAACCGCTTTCACTCGATAAAATAAACTCCGCACAAAAAAATCAAAATTCGAAAAAATTCTATTTTCAATTTCAATTATCAAAAAAAGTTTGAATTTATTCAGTTGTCTTATTTTGACCTCTTTCTGGCGTATTTCATGAAAAAATTGATAAAAATTACACTCACAACAAAAAAATAAAAATTCGTTCATTTTTTGAATCTTAGAATTTTGATTTTTCTGTGAGGAATTCATTTCATCGAGTGAAAGGGTTTTTTCAACTTTTTTGACAGATACGTAAATATAGGGGTCAAATGGGTCAACTTCTCCTATCAAAACTTTTTTTCATGTTTTAAATCAAGAAATCGCATTTTTTCTCAAACTTGAAATTTTTTTAAGTCCACTTTGCGACAAGTTACAATCCCAATTTTTTAATATGTTGTTCAGCATACAAAGTTGTCCATAATATATTTTTTTCAGAATTTTTGAGAGTCGGAACGATGTGAAAACTACGTTTTGAAACTTTTTGAGCTAATTTTTTGTACGAAAAAAAGTGGCAACACTGATTTTTATGATATCACCAAAAAGCCTTTTAAAACCCCTAACTATGAGAAAAAGTTCCATTTTGGTAGGTATCGCGGTTATCGAGTAATCCACTGCTGAAATGGATGATATTTTAAGATCACTGAAAACTTTGACACCCCTGGCTGCCTTTAAAAATGGGCTGCGATTTGCGCCATTGGTCATCCCTTCGGAAGGTCTTTCCACAGAAATAATTTCAAAAAAATCGCCGAACCCCCCACCACTTCTTGGTGCAATTGACGTGGGATGACCCTTTTACCTAGTTTTTCCATCTTTTTGCTTATAAGAATCCAACACTTCGCGAAATTGTCGAAGTATATCGTAGGTTCCCTGAAGACACTGCGTGTATTTGTGATCTACCGCATCAAATGCTGGAATTCCGTGAATGGTAAATTCTGGATTAATGATTGGCTCGTCTAAAAATTGATCATCTTCTATCAAAAAAGGAACTGCGTCCATTCTAAAACCATCTACTCCTCGGTCAAGCCAAAAACGGATCACGTTCTACCGAAAAAAAAATCACAATTAATCTAGTAAGGTATGTTGGTTGTCAATTTTTTTGGAAAATGTTTGGATCATGAATAAAATACTTGCCTTCATTTCTTCGAGCAGCTCGTTCGAACGATAATTCAAGTCTGGTTGTTTTCTGGCGAACTGATGTAAATAATACTGTTTTCTTTCCGGTACGTATGTCCAGGCCGATCCTTGAAAAGCGCTTATCTACAAAATGAACGTGAAAGATTTGACAACATACTCACTAATTTGGAATTCTTCGACAATTATTCATCATACCCAATTATTTGGAGGCACCGGTGTAGTTTCATTGATCCAAGCTTTTGGATCTTTCCAAACATAATAATTAGTGTACGGATCAATTTTTTGCACGGATTTCTTGAACCATTCGTGTTCATCGCTGCTATGATTTGGCACAAAATCCAGCGTCAAATACATACCTGTCAGAGAGTATTCGGTCAATTAGGTATTAGGCGTATTAATTGTGCAGTGTATTGCTGCGTAGGTAGAGGCACTAGGTAGACACAGTATCTACTTATATAATGAAGAGCTACTTCGATTTTTATATTGAACTTTTCATTCATAAGTTACAAAATATAATCTGTGGAATTTTTACAGGTTTTTAAGATGGTAGGTACTATTGGCAAAATTCACCACCAATTTCATTCATTTTCACGTTACCGTTTAATATCGACAGGTTTCGAACCTAATCAAGTTTTATACAACTTTTATAATGTTTAGGAAAATTTCAAAAATATTGAAAAATTGCTATAAAGCCGAAAAAATGTCAAAATGTGGGGGGGGGGTGAATTTTGTCAAAAGAATAAACTTTTAAGCAAATTCTGTTAGAAACAGGACTTTCGTTTGGCAAACTTTGAAACAAAAAGAAGACTTTTTATTCAGCCAAGGCAAAAAGCAATGCTTTTTTGAACGTTTTGACTAAATAAGCGCACATTTCTTAGCAATTCTAGCAAAAATTACGACCATTTGATTATTTTATCAAAAAACTAATTCCGGAGAATTTTGAAGAAAAAACATAACAATTTTTTGTCAACTCGACAAAAATGGAAACTTTCTGACAATTTTGAAAAAAAAAATGGGAATTTTTTGACAATGTTGACAAAAGTATGAATTTTTTAAAACAATTTTGGAACAAAAAGTGGACTGCCCAAAAAGACGAGACGAAAAAAATGCTTTTTGGAGGGGGAAAAAATTTACGGACTTACAACTTTAGAGAATTAGCGATTACCCTGAAAAAGTCGTGACAAAAAAATACCTTAGCCTACGCATTTTGTAGTTAACAAGCGATTTCTGGAAGTTTTGCGGTAAATGCCAAAACGATCAAGAGGCGGCCAATGAGCACTGCAGACCAATGTTAAGTTACAAGTGCTGAATTCCATTTTTAAATTTTCAAAAATTCTCCAAAAATTGGAAAATGCTGTTTTGATTTAGCTTTGTTTCGTTGAATTCGGAGAGTCTCAACTTCAAAAGGTTCTCTTGTGAGTTCTACATACAAATTTTGGGCTTCTTGCCAAAACGAAAGTGCAGTAAACAAAATGATTTTTGGTATCGGTGGGAGTAATTTAATTTATTTGCTGTTTGTAATATTTTTTCAAAATTTTTACATCTTGTCTAAAATTTTAATTCTATCAACGAAAAAAAAAAAAAAAAATTATAAAAAAATTCAAAACAAGCGAGTGAAAAATAATAATTTCAACGAGGTACTCACCTAGCGAATGCACTTTATCCCGTAACGATTCAAAATCAGCCATAGTTCCAAAAATGGGATCTATGTCTTTGAAATCTGAAATGTCGTACCCCATATCATCCATTGGCGATTTGAAAATAGGTGATAGCCATACTGTTCCTACGCCTAAATCTTTTAGATACTCTGCTTTTTCTTCGATGCCTGCGGAATTAAAGTGATTTCGATATTTATGCAATTTTATTTTTTTAGTCCATGTATCAAACTCCTGAAACGTTTTACATACCTTTTAAATCTCCAATTCCATCGGAATTACTGTCTTTGAATGAGCGTGGATAGATTTGATAAATTACTGTTGTCTGCCACCAATCTAATGTAGTATCCATAGCTATGAAATCAGTTTTCCAAAACGCGAAAAATATCAACAAGAAGGTGTTCCACGACCGCATATCACTATAAAAATGAATTGAATTCGTGAAGTATAATATTTAATAATATTGTTTAATTTCCTTACGTTTTGTAAACACTATTATCGCGCACTTGACACTTGGCTTAAACTGCTTAAAGTAATGCCGAGAACGTAGTTGCACACCTATAAGTTTATGTACGTTGTACAATGTACACTCTAGTTTGTCGTTTATCCATTGAAAGGAGCCTAATTATATTATTCGGCAGAGTATACATTTATACAATATAAATGTTGTGTTTGAAGAAAAACTTGGTATTGTGCCAAAAAAATATTTGTTCTGTAAACCAGTGTCGTATTGGTATGTAAATGAAGTTTTAAATGTAAAAAACGTCCAACGAATGTTAATTTTCAGGATTAAATGCGTACAAGATGATAGGTACTATAGGCGGTTTAAATTTGCGTCCAATTCGTATATTTTTCTCGCGTTGAAATTATATTGAGTAGATCGATGAGCTTAATTAATTCATTTTGTAAAAAATTGCGGATGACAAATTTCCGGCGGTTTATTTTTCTATTTTATTTGCGAGTTTAATTTTCAAGGAGATTTTTCAAAAGTGCAAGAAATTTATTACTATTTATTGCTTAGGATATCTTTTTTGTTGCAAAAACAAACCACTGAAATTATCAACTGTTCTGTGTATTTCAAAGTTTTGAGTCTCTTAGGCATCTAATCGACTCATTTTTCAGTTCTTTGATATCGATATCTCCGGAGATGAAGAATGATACACAAATTCACCAGAAATGGTTGTACCGACTGGATAAAAACAAACAGTATCGAGCAGGGTCATATTTTTCAGAATTTCCTCAAAAGCATTCAAATCATTATTTTTAGAATTGAAAAAAAAGAAAACTTGAATTATTATTTTTAAAAAGAAAAGTAATTAAGGCGTTGCGTATGCAGCCGAAATAACTCGTGTATAGTAAAATTTTACCGATGAATTGTTTAAGGAATTACAGCCTATTAGCATTAGTAGGTGAGAAATAGATAATTATTTTTGCAGACAATACTCACATTTGATAATAGAATCCCAAGTGAATCCGAAAACCGAACAGTGATGTAGACTAAATGAAATGAAAAATAACGGATTTCAATTTCTCAACTTTCACTCGCAATCGAATGTGTAAAATAAAAACTGATTTGCGAACACAAGTTATTTATTTGTTAAAAACAATTATCACTCGCAAGATGATTAACAGTTGCGTGAAAATATGAACCGGAAAGTTTTAATGATAAGCGCGGTAATTATTAGTTTGAAATTTGCGATGATAACGCATCGCTAGCTATATCAAGGGAAAATCATTACGAGTATAATACATATTTAAGATGTGGTAAAATTCCTCATAACCCATAAGCGTAGGTATGGGAAAAACTGCTTTTCCTGAAAAATTCATGTGGGCTGAATAACTTATTTTTTCGAATAGACTAGACTAGTCAAGTACTCATACCTACGTATTACGTATGCGTTTACTGAACAGGTTCTGTGTGGGATTGAATTGTTTTCACTCCTATTTAAATGGATAAATTTCGAGATATTAAATCGCGTGTCAAATGTTACTCGTGTTTTTTCCCGTAATTTTTGGTTTGAGAATCAGTGTTGCGTAAAACATAAAAAAGAGGTGTGAAATTGCAGGAAAATGTTTTACAAATGTCATATGTAAGATAGGATCTGTAGAGATGCAGTACCTACCAAGTGTAGCTTAACATTTAAATTGCTTTAATTTTGAAAATTAAAATTTTAAATAATTGACCGGTAATACGTATGTATTCATCTACATTGTAGGATAGATAATTAGGTATACATATATGAAGTGTAATGTAATCGTGAATTTTTTGCTCTAATTCTCGAAGCACAGCTGTAGAAAATTGAATTTCAGATTCATTCCACTCGTAATATTACATATTTCATGCATTTTTGAGAATTTTTTTCCAGACTAACAATGAGGTAACTGGTATTTGCTGAATGGAAAGAGCATGCGAAAATACATCATCATCACCCAAAAGTTCGAGGGCTAAAATGGATTTTTCAATTTTTGGCGAATACGTATTTGAAAATCAAAGGGTAAAAAATGCGAAAAATCCAAATTTTACCAAAATGGTCAAAAAGCTGAAACTTGATAATGTGCCTACCTAGGTACCTTACTTTTGACTACTAAATATTTGTAGATTAGAAACGGTTTTGAACAATCAGCCATTCTGAATTCTGGAGCCTCCAGCAGATTTTTCAAAGTTGAAATCACAGAATTTACCCATTGAGAAATCTAAATTTTAGTTGGGTAGGGGTAGGTGCTTTACACCTAAACATAACTTTAACATCTGAGTTCATCGAAGGTGGTTTTAAGCCATTCTGGGCCCTCCAGACATATCCTGGACATATTTTTCAACATGAGCATTTATTTTAGGAAAGAACAAATCTCATCTTCCCGGAGTAAGGTTACATCTCAAAACAAATTGATTTTGACATTTTTGCATTTTTGGGGTTTGCATGACCCAGTGCAACAAAAACAACACTTTGACATCTTCCCTAATAGTTTTGAATTTGGTCTCTTATTCCACCTTACGAGATGAGTTGAGGAGCTCATTGCAAAAGTAGCCCTTGTCACATGAACTTTTAGACACGTTTTACTCGATTGCACCTATTGCCAACTGCGGAGATCATGTTGTAATGATGAAATGACCGTCAAGTTAGTCTACCCTGAGTAGCCCTGAGAGGAATTGCTTTATAGAGTTTACATTCATGATACTGGGTACGCTCAAGGGAGAGCTTTGGAGATTGCATAGGTTCATGTGACAAGGGCTACTTTTGCAATGAGCTCCTCAGTTACAATATTTGAAAAATATTTTTGCTCAAAATAACATGAAAAAGGACATTTGAAAATACCTCAGAACTTCAGTAAATACATATTAAAAATATAATAGGATACTTATCTATGTTTTCACTTTAAAAATGTTTGTATAATACAGATATCATTCTGTTAGCAGAAAAATTCATTGAAAATTATTTTACATTTTATTTCAATCGCAAAAATATTTTTACACAAAATATATACCTATTTCTTTAACTTTACTCGAATGCAACAAATTCACGTTATCGATAAATAATGACTTGAATAATTCATGATAAGAAATAATAATATCTAGGTATCTAATAATAAATCACACTTGAAAGAAATATCAGGTAAAAACAAACAGGTAGGAAATAAAAATACAAACAACAATGGTAACATCAAGAAAAATACGTATTTACAACAAAATGAAAAGTAAACTCAATTCCGCTTATTTATTTGAGAGAGTAGAAGAAATCATAGGAAATGGTGGAGTATACCAGAAAGTAATAATACTGATACAAGTGAAAATTGAGATATTGATGAAGCCGCACCTGTACTTTGTGGTGATGAAGTTTCTTTTTTCAGAATTCCTTGTAATACTAAAGCAGATTTTGGCCTCATATAAAATCCAGCGTCATTGGTATTGATCTGATCACTATGGGTAATTCGGATGATTAAATTAGTAGATATTAAACAATTTTCAGTAGAAGTTTGTGTGATACAATAGCTTACGTATAGGTACTGATTTTTTTTTTCAATCTAGGTTTACCTACCCAATGTTGTACTCGGAATTTTTACTAGCAATGTACACGTTCAATTTTCCAGGTAGGTCTGGCATACAAGTATTCAAGTTTACATGTTCTCCTTCGTTATTCAAGTTCAGTATAATGATGCACATTTCTTCTTCAGGTATACTTCTGCAAAATGTTGATTCAATCAAAAACTCAAAAAATGATGAAATTGGTATTTTTAGAATGGCTCAGTGCAGAAAACTGCTTGAGTCATAATATTTTGTACTTCTCATTTTATTACCTTTTGAAGGCAAAAACTCTCTCGGATACAACATAGGTGTTAATATCTCCATGCTGAAATACAGTATTCGATCTCAGTTTGACTAATTTTTTGTAAATGTTGTAATGACTTTTGGGATCCTTTTTCTGGGCTTCGAGATTCAAAGTGTAATAATTTGGATTTACTGGCAGCCACGTGTTTCCGCTTATAGTTGAGAAACCTTGATAAATATTTCAAAAATTGGGTATTAATTGATCATGCGATGCTACACTTTTTAGGTTGGGTTTTTAAATGCAAATTGTTTGAGTTACCAGCATGAGGAGAAGAACTCCATTGGAAAGGTGTTCGTTCCGGATCTCTGGAAGGTGATTCTATATCTGAAGATTGGTCTTGCCTTACTTTGGTATCCTCCATTCCAATTTCTTCGCCTTGATATGTAATTGCAGTACCGGGTAGTAATTGAACTAGCATATTTATTCCATCAACGGCGCTAGGTTCGAATCGAGTTGATACTCTTGAGTTATCGTGGTTTCCAATCTAAGAAATAGTTCAGTGATTTTTTGTTCATAAAGATTGAGAATGAATATGAATACATACAGATGTAGTAAGCTTGTGGATGATACTTACTACCCAGTTGGGCCATCTACCCTTAGGCATATTGTCTAGCCATAAATGAATTGTATCGTTGAAAGCTTTCGCATTAGATGAGTCATTTAGTTCTGTTAGTAGGTAGAAGTTGAATGGAATTTGAGCTATTGGGCTTTCTTGAGTACCATAAGATTCGATTGTATGTTTGATATCAGTGTATGCTTCAGTTAGCAGCAATCTAAAAAAAAAATTTGAATGAACTGCATAAGATCATTCATTTTTTATGATCGAGTGCTTCTTGAATGCATATTTTATGGAGAGGTTAGTCAGAATGTTTACAAATTGATAAATAATCAAACCACAATGTTTCTCTCAAAAAGTCCAAACAAGAATAAGAAATTTTGAAAAGTAGCCCTATTATTTATCTAATCACTTCAAAAAGATTGTACTTTGGCAAGAAAATCCGAAAAATTGAGTAAAGCCTAAGAATTAAAAGCTTTAAAAATCATTGAAAATTATCAAAATTTTTGTAAATGTTGCATTAAAAAGTACCTATTAAAAACAGTGCCTTTTTATGCACTGATTTAGATATATTTACCTTGTTGGACCTCCTTTTTGAGTGTACGAATCCAGCACTTCTCTGAATTGACGCAAAATTTTCAGGGATTCTGGTTGATCTTTAGTGTAGATATGGCTTAATGCGTCGTAATCTTTTTTGCCAATTAATCGCACAGCAGATGTTTTATTGTAGGGAGGCTCATCTAGAAACTTGTCATCTTCGACTAGATATGGAACGGAGTCTGTACGAATACCATGAACTCCTTTGTCTAACCAGAATTTCAATACATTCTGCGAACATATATTGTAATGACATAATTTATGTTACTACGAGAGGTACTAGGTAGGTACTGCAATGTACTGGGAAAGCACATTCAAAGAAAATTATTTTTCGCATGTTTGGTTACAAACCTTCATCTCTTCCACCAGCTCTTTGCTACGATAGTTCAGATCTGGCTGTGCTTCGCCAAATTGGTGTAAATAGAACTGTTTTCTTTCTTCATTGTATTTCCAAGCTGATCCGCCAAATAAGCTTACCTGCAAATAATGAAAAGGTACTAAATTTTATAAAATTTTTGAATGGATATTCTACCCATAAAATTGACTGTAAGATGTAAAATAAGCTTCTCTTTCAAGCTTGGAGATCAGAAATTCCCCATTTTAAAATCATTTTTGTTTTCATTGAAGTACCCCTTAAAAAGCATGGAGTTGTCAAAATTCGATTTTGTTCTCTTCAGTTTCAATATATTATTATTCACGTTACAATTCCACAGTGATGAATGATTTGTGGTTTACGAATGGTGCTAGGCTGTGTGATAGGAACTTTGCATCGCATAAGCGAGGGTAATTATTGGTTTGAAATTATTATAACGCGTTTGCGAAAGTAAATTACATATTTACGCGATAACACGTGATAAATTACTGCCTCATGGCAATGAAAAGTAAATGACAATTCAACTAACGTGTATGTGTCACGTCGCATCACGTCGCATCGTATGTACTTGTATTTCTGCTTCTGCCTATCTCCTACACATGTGGATCTAACTGTTATGAGGAAAAATGTTTTCTATTTTTTGATCTGGTATGATCTGCACACCAAGTACATTATACACATACCCAGTTATTAGGAGGTGCTGGAGCAGTTTCATTGAGCCAGCCTTTCGGATCCCTCCAAACGTAGTAGTTTGTGTACGGATTGACTTTTTTGACGGATTTTTTGAACCATTCGTGCTGGTCACTCGAGTGATTCGGTACAAAATCTAGGATCAGCTTGATTCCTGCATCAGACAATAACAGAGCAACGTATGGAATATAACAAGGTCTTCAGGTTTCTGATGGCATTTTTGCAATAAGTGTAAAACTTTCAATTTTTTTTCTCGAAAATGAAAACAAAACACCAGTCCAATTTTTTGATATGTTATTCTACATGAAAAGGACTAATGTCCGGTTTGCGTCATTCGTCATTGTTTGATGACCTCTACACATGATCTGATTTTGAAAAAAATCGAAGACCCCCTCGTGCAAAAATCCAGGTGTGAATTTGGATGAAAAAATTCATCGCATAAATCACAAACGATAATAAGGGCTCAATTTGACTAAACGTATACATGTGTGTAAAAGAAGAATACGACAGCAGGGTACTCATTGGTACTCGTACCTCTACCTATACATTTAGCGGCAAATTTACTTATTATATAATGAAGGTTGCTCGCCGTCACACATAGATGAGCCCGTATGAACTTGTGTGTTGGGCGCCATCGACGGTGGACAGCGATGACAAGCGACGCCGATACAAATCTATAATTATCACACATTTTTAACCAGTTCACGTGCTCGAAAGTTGAACGTAATTAAAATTACAACCTTGAACTAGATTTGTGCAAATTTCCTAAAAGTACATTACATAGTATTGGCTTCGCGTAGACGGTATTCCTGATTTCACGATGACTCACCCAACGAATCCAATTTCTTCTGTAACGAGACGAAGTCCTCCATGGTACCGAAGATCGGATCGATTGCGGTAAAATCGGATATATCGTATCCCATATCGATCATTGGGGATTTGTTAATTGGCGAGAGCCATACAGCACCGATTCCTGTATCTTTGAAGTAGCTGGCTTGCTCTTCGATCCCTGTAATGATTGATGGAAAAATATTTTTCATTACATTTTTGTTGAACTATTATGAAGAAATAAATTATATTTGTTTTGAGGAGCCCTGCTTCTCGATGTTGATATACCTACATGTTTATATTTTCACAGTTTGATGAAATTATTTTACGAAATATTTTGTGCAATGCCATAATGCCCAAAAAATATCGAAAAAGCAAATTTCAGAATTTTTCCCTCTCATTCTATGAATTTTTTTCATAGAACTCTATTTTTTAAGTCTTTTTTTTCAAAATTCAAGTAATTTTCGAAATGTTTAATTCTGTTTTTCGCTTGTCTAGTTTTTTTTTATTGAGTTCAGTTCATTTTCCCACAATTTTCCCAAAACTCTTTCTTCGATTTTCGACGACATTTCATGGAGTTTCTATACATTTCTGCATCTTTTTTAGTCATTTTTTCACCACTTTTCCATTTTGAAGCAGAAGCGTTTTTTAATTTGCAAAGAATTTGTAAAACATATTGCGCCTTTAGATGGTCCTCCGAAATTTTTTTTACGATTCTTCTTCCTCCTAACCTCAGAGTTATGGTTTTTAATGGGGATTGTTTTTTTTTTTAACAGAAAATATTGAGACAATTTTGACTCATTGTCAGAAGTAAAACTTAATAACGTTTTTGGAAAAATTTTAGGTACGTATTCTTGTTTTTTTGATTTTTTGATTTTTTGATTTTTTATTGTGCAGGAAAACCAACAATTGTTTCAAAAACCGAAAATTTTTTTATTTATTCATTTTTTGAAGAGATGTACACATTTTTTTCATCACTTTTTTTTCATTTTTTCAACTTTGAAGGGCTATTGATACCACTTTTGGACTTACGAGAAAATGAAAAAAATAAGGAATTATTTCCTTAGGTATGAAATTGGACAACTTGGAAAAGAGGGACATGAAAAAACTATACTTTCACGAAAGAACCATCTCTAAATTCGTTTGATTTTTTTCCTCAATCAAAATTATTTTCTTTATCTGTAGGCAGATAGTTCAAATTATATTATATACCTAGGTATTTTTATGCTTTGCCTCGTCACGATAGTTCTTGATTTGATCTCGAACTGGCTTATATATTTTTTTACATTGTTTACGTTTTGGATCGTCAGTTTGTCACAATCAGCGTCAAAATTCTTGAAAATGAATGTTTGGAAAATTTTTAAAAATTCAGATTTGTGCCAAAAATGGCGAAAAATTAATATTTAACCAAGTTGACCTAAAAAAAGCTGACATTTGGTTTGTTTTCTACTTTCGAACTGCCAAGTGGATAGGAGCTGATGGTTTCGAACCATTTTAGAGCCTTCAACGGATTTTGATTTTTTTTCATTGTTTTTTAAAAAATCACTGGAGAAAATGGATTTGAACCAGGGCAAATGAATTTTGAAAATCGGTGTCTGAATCGATCGAAAGTATCTCGAAGGTGGTAAATCTGAGCTTATAGGCGCTGAATTTAATTTTAATCCTGTTTACAGTGCTTTAACGAAAACTGAAGAATAAAAAAAATCTGCTGGAGGCTCCAGAATGGTTCGAAATTATCAAAAATCGCTTCGAATTGTCAAAAATAGGGTAATAGAAATTCAATTTCAGCTTTTTATGTCAATTTGGTAAAATTCGTCGATAATCAAAAAACGAATTTCAACACTTCGAAATGAATTTTGGATGATGATGTATTTTGGGGTCCTCTATCGACTTTTTTTTAGTCAGGTTCAACGGTTCAAGAAGTGTGTATTAAAGTCAAAATTTTGTACATTAAAGTAAGAAATTTCAAGCTTATTAGTGAACAAGTCACATTTTTGTACTTGGAATTGGTCACCAAGTTTCCAAGTAGGCATAGGTAGAGGTACCTATGATACAAAGCACGAGTATGAGTTCGAGTAGGTATTTGTAATGTACTGATAGTTTCCGCTTATTATTCATTCTTCCACATTATGTATGTGTAATTATGAAGTACAAATAATAAAGTTACTCATGATACTTGAACGTAATTTTTGCTTACCTACATATAAGTACCAAAAATCTTGTCTCAGTTTGTATTTGTACTGAATCACCTAGTGAACGGTGGATTGTAAATATTTGCACTAGAAACGCTATTTCCGTCGGTACCTATAACATTTTTAGGGGGGTGTTCCTACCTTAAACGTCCAGCTGAACGTTATTTGACGTGTGATGGTGACGAATTGATTGTTTCTCCGTAACTCCCTTGACCGTAACATTGTTTCGACCTTCCCCTTTGAAAGTTTCCACGATTGAATTTAAACTCGGATTTAATTTCACGGTATCTCAAATTTTCATTTCAATTGTCAATTTAAATTTCAAGATACATAATTAATACAAAGTGCGAATAATTGAAGGATTTTCAGCGAACGTGCTGCTCATTTTTTATTTTTTCAACGTTTAACCTAATGCTCGAATATTTTAAAATTCGGTGTTCAATGTTGTTTATCAATAATTATATGAATTGAATTATTATTTTGAAATTTATTGTTTCGGATCATAAAAGCTTAATTTCATTTGTATTTGCACCCAGATATTTTAAAATTTACTATCCTTGATCCGAATGGACCAAATTTCCTTTTGTAATGAGTTCCTGTTCCTATCTATTCTATATCTTTATTGTATTTTTAAAACTGTCTCACCTCTTTTGACCAAATATTTTAAAATACATATGAATCAGTGAGAACAGAAAGGGACCAAGTCACATTCTGGGAAATTTTTTTTATGGATAGGGGGGTTTCAAAGTACGGCGGATCGACTGGTGATGTCAGATTTTTGCAAAACTGCCGGGAAAGTGGTATTTGGGTGCAGAAAAAAGTCGGATCCGCATTTATGACTTTTTTGTAAAATTTTTTGAATTCCTTGAAAAATAACTAACATTTTTGAGAAGACCATTTTTTTAAATTTAATTTTATCTCTGTACTGAAAAAATACGAAAAAATTAACAACTTTGGCAAAAACTCTTATACCTCAAGGAGTTGTTGGTCAATTTAAACAAGATAGCAGTCTAAGTGATGTACTTAGATGTAGAATCAAGCCCCATTCGTGCCCGAGCAATATCAAGAGAAATTTTGGCGATTGGGTGCAGAAAGGGTCTAAGTCCCCTTTGTTTAGGCAGCAACAGCGCCGACGTATATGAATATTTTTTTTTCTAAACAGTGCTAAAAGTTGTGTCTTGGGGTCCTCTTTCAATGACCTTAAGCATGTTTACCAAAAATTTTTGATTTTCAAATAAATCAGTTTTTTGTTATTCCTGAAAAGTGCGAAAATGGACTTAGCCCCTTTCTGTTCTCACCGATTCATGTATAGGTATATGGTAAATGGTTGTTGGGGTTAATGTGATTATTTCTCACTTTACCTCCTTATCTTTTGTATTTTTTTGTATTTTTCTTTTCAGTTTATAAAGTGATATTTATATTTAGTTTTTATTCTCCCTTAGTTAGTTATAATCGATCTCTCTTGTAATTGGCTTCTGGCTGTTGGAGAGACCTAAATTGTATAAATAAATAAAAATAAATAAATAATTTTTTGGTAAATTACCGGTGGTTTTTTGTAAATTACCGGTAGTTTTTGGTAGATTACCAGAAGTTTTTGGTAAATTACCGTTAATTTTGGGTAACTTTTTTTTTAAAATTACTTGATAATTTTGTAAAATTACTTGGTAATTTTGTAAAATTACTAGTAATTCTTGGTACAATCAGTCTGTTAGGGAAAAGTCGGTTGATCTTGCGCGCCGCGCAAGATTTTTTTATGTTGGAAGAGTTTGTTTGAAGTTTGTTGTGACCAAAAGTTCTGCCATTTTGAAAAATGTTTCAAAAAAAGTGAATCAATTTGTTCGTAGAAAATTTTTATTTTAAGAAAAGTCGGTCTTCTCAGTTCTCACGCTAAATGCATGAGTGTTTTTCATGAATTTTATCGTTTCATTTCATTACGTATATTCGTTTTTATAAAATTTGAACTCATATGCATAGCATTTGCAATGCATTCACATAATACTACATATTACAATTACATATGCGCTCTTTTGCCGAACTCTGACGTCATCACGCTCATAGGTCTTTACACCACACAAGGCATGATGTTCCGGGGAACTGACGGGGAGGTAAACCACTTTACGCAGCAATGAAACGCAAACTAGTTATCAGTGCTCAACCTTGCTTGTTCGTGTGGACCCTATGTTTCAAGTAAACTCTTGAATCGTACATATGAATTGGTATCTGTCCTCTGTAGTTGTTAATGTACCTAAACACCTATACTAAGTAAGTCTAAGTATACATAAATTGCTATGTTATGATGTTCAGATTTCAGATACCCGTATATGTGATACCTAAATCTACCTACTAGTTATATGTTTTTTCCAACTAAGTATTTATTTATTGTGATTCATTGTTTTTCTTCGTAGGTACGTGTTCGTTTTCGCTTTTAAATTAGTCGACAGTGATTATCTGCAGATCGTGAAAACTTTTATTTTCGTTTGGTAGAAGCTGTGCTGTTGAATGAGTAGACTGACGCCAGTTATGTGCTGAATAAGTAAGCATCTTGAAATCATTCTACGTAAGTTCTCTTTTATCTTGTGTACTTGGTTGTATTTGGTTCATTCAACGAGGTCGCAGAAGAGGGAAAAGCACATGTAGACTCGTTGGTTTTTTTCCGGGATCGACTTCAAGTTGAGAAAGGTTATTTTCAGAGTCGATTGTGTGCTGATTAGAGAGCTTTTGCGAATGCCAGACACGAAGATTCATCGCATAATGGATGTATGTATGTACTTAAACTTATGTAGTATGTACTCGAAATTCGTATGACTCGAGTGTGACTATTCGTAGGCGTAGTCATCATTTGCTAAAATAATTCTGAAGAATTCCCGTCGAGAGGATGTGAAATAGCAGAAAGCGTATCCGTATAGGTATTTCATCGTTCAATGTGACCCATCATCCTTTGTCAGCCAGAGATTGCGGCTATCTTACTAGGGATTTCTTCTGATCCTTAAAAGAGAATTAACATTGTGTAGGGAGTCCGAAAAAATAATTCTCTTGAAGAGGAAATCGTACTTGGTGCAATTGTGACAGAGAAATGAAACTTGAAAAACCGAGGGAGATTTTTTTTGGAAATGAGCAGGCATTTGGTCATTTTATTTTTAATCACTCGGAAAAAATGCGTTTGTAGGGTTTTAAAGGAGATTGAGGTTAGTTTTAAAAGTTTTCAAGACTCCAAGTCGAGCTTTTTCTGTAGATAAACTTGATCTTCAAAAGGTTGCCAAATTTCAGAGCTATTTACAAATAGAAACTTGAAAAAAATTCAGGTAGGTAACATACATTTTTATGATGCTTCAGATATTAACTCTTTTTTTTTTAAATTTATTTGACCCCCTTCAACGTCCCTCACTGGCCCCCTAAACTAATTGAGAACAGTTTCAAAAATATTTGCCAAAAATTTCCTCTTTTTTTCGAACACTCTGATCTTAAAAGCTTCTAAAAAATCGAGAAAACATTTTTAATGAGAAATTTTATATTTACGTATAACTGAAAAAGTTTGAAAAAGTAGCGAAAACATTACAAGAAAAGCTCGATCAAGACTTGTTTACAAAAAACAGAACTTTTTGAGAAATTGACAAAAAAAAGACACCTGGTCGAAATTTTTGTCCAAATGATTTCAGTTGCACTATACAGATATTGTGGTACGTCGGACTTCGGACCAGAGGAAAACTAATGAACTTGCAACAATCTAGTTACTTATAGTAATTATGCATCTGGCTAAAATTACTGATTTTGTTCAGGTTTCGGTTACAGTTTTCGGTTTTTTGCGGTTACGGTTAGCACCCCTGGTTTTATAATCTTGATGTGTTTTCATCGCTTTCTCATTTCTGGATATTTTTGATCGAGTTTTTCAAAATTTACTAAAAATGTTTAAAATTTTATTCAGGTAATTTTGTAACCATGATATTTTTTGGTGAGGAAGTAGGTACCGGGTAGATATTTCTTCCGTAATCCCTCTTTCTGGTCTTGAGATTTTGTGGGACATCCTGCAATGAATAATTAATGAATTTCCTAAACAGCCTCGCTACTTGGTATGATAAAAATGGTGACAGCTTATGAATTTTTTGAAAAATCTAATGAAACTGTGTTCGCAAAATCACTAATCCAATCCTTTCAATTCTAGGTTCAAATGTAAGTTCAACAACACCAAGAATTAGAAATGACCGAAGTCACGTCATCGTCACAAGTGTACGATATTTTCCATCCCACTCCAGTATCGCTGCAACAACTATCTGCAATCGCCGTGAGCCTGGAAATATGGCGACGTAGACTGAATGAATACCGCACAGGTAGAAAATTGCAAAAATTATATGACTCATGGCTATGGATTGTGCCAAATACCTGTAGTCCAGTAGAATTAGCAGAAAAAACAGGGCCTATATGGAAAGACTTCCGGGCAAGCTGAATTTTGGAATATAGGGGTATTTTGATGTGCTGAACACGAATCCGGCGCGTCCGGTCCTCTCCAGGCTGTGCGTTTTCCCCCACTGTGGATCCAAGCCCCCCAAAACACGTTTTTGGCTTCTATCTTCGCAAATAAAGGACGTAGCGCGTAAATGAGGGCAAAATAGTAATCTACGTTGAATTTCCTATCAGGAAACATTTGATTTGTTGCGCCAACCCCCAGGGGGGGTGAGCCTAATGTCACTCAAAAGGAACAACTTTTGAATTTGAGTCATAATGAAATGAGCATGAAAAATGTGTCGCAATGTACCATAAACAGAGATGAAGTGCGTAGAAATCAATACTGACCCCCTTTCAAGTTCCCTTGCGGACTCAGAGACTTGCCCCCTCCCCCGCCCCCTCCTCCTCATAAAAGTTACTCTATCACTAGGAGTCAAAACTAAGCTCAATTGAATAAATGACAGCGAAAATGTGAAATTAAAATAAGTTATCACATTGTCGTCGTCGTTTCCTTATAAGCGGTAGGCCTATTGGCCTGTCTGCTGCGGTGTGGAACCTGTTGAGGATCACATTGCTGACCAAAAATGTTGGCGCCATTTTTACCAATTCTCCCCTTTTGTGGATCACTGACCCCAAATATCGTTTTTGGCGTCTATCTCCTTTACTATCGCTTTAATCGAAAAAATACCTCAGTACAATTATTTCGTATGTAAAATTTTCTTTCATATGAGCTATATAACATGTCCCCAACCCCCCGCGGGGGGGGTGGACCCTCGAAATTTTAAGTTTGGGAATTTTTGGTCGCAATTATTCAAAAAACGTAGAATTTATGCTACGAAATGTACGAGTGAATGCATTTTTTTAAATTTTTAAACAACACAAGATAAATTTATCACATAATCACAAGTATTACCTATCAAAATGAAATTATTGGATATAAAAATGGTAATTATTGTTTAAAAAAAAGACAATTAAAAAAAAAAAACTTGATGTTACTGTAATAGACGTCATCATCGGTATAGCAGTAACTTTTCCTGAAAAATCAGAAGCTTATAGCATATTCATTTGATGGATTATTTTGCAGGAGATATAATACATAAATTGAGCCATTTTTTTTTCTCGAAATCAATCTCGCGGATACCGTAATGTTTTTGGTACCATATGGAAAAAATTTTTATCCCCTTTCCAGTGGTATCTATAGTTATTTTCAAGATCCGCATATGTGATCCCATTTATAAACAAAGGAAAATTTGGGACAGTTTGCCCCCCCCCCCAAACGATTCTCAGGATAGTATAAAAGTTATGGCAAGTTATACGTAGATCAAATTGCACATAAAATGGCTTTCTATCCGAATTTTCGGCTCGTAAAATTATAATTTTCTCAAAGATGCGGATCTTGAAAATAATTGATACCTCTAGAAAGATGATTAAACTTCCTTCCATGGTATCTAATAGAATATTTTTTTGAAAATATGTATCACAACTTTTTCACGATATTTTTAACTATGTACTTTTTTTCAACCAAACTTTCAGAAAGTTCTCCAAATCTCCGCAGTTTCATTCTCACTGTTAGAACACTCCTTTCTTCACAAAATACTCCTATTCACTCGAAAATGATCCGCAACAGTTTTAAAAAGCAATGTACACCTTGTACAAGTACATAAAACAGATGATAATGATCATAACCTGGATTCAAAAACATTTTACGCATTTCTGTCATGGTTGTGCTTGTGCTCGAATTCTCAAATTTAAAATTTCGAGGGTCCACCCCCCCCCGGGGGGTTGGGGACATGTTATATAGCTCATATGAAAGAAAATTTTACATACGAAATAATTGTACTGAGGTATTTTTTCGATTAAAGCGATAGTAAAGGAGATAGACGCCAAAAACGATATTTGGGGTCAGTGATCCACAAAAGGGGAGAATTGGTAAAAATGGCGCCAACATTTTTGGTCAGCAATGTGATAACTTATTTTAATTTCACATTTTCGCTGTCATTTATTCAATTGAGCTTAGTTTTGACTCCTAGTGATAGAGTAACTTTTATGAGGAGGAGGGGCGGGGGAGGGGGCAAGTCTCCGAGTCCGCAAGGGAACTTGAAAGGGGGTCAGTATTGATTTCTACGCACTTCATCTCTGTTTATGGTACATTGCGACACATTTTTCATGCTCATTTCATTATGACTCAAATTCAAAAGTTGTTCCTTTTGAGTGACATTAGGCTCACCCCCCTGGGGGTTGGCGCAACAAATCAAATGTTTCCTGATAGGAAATTCAACGTAGATTACTATTTTGCCCTCATTTACGCGCTACGTCCTTTATTTGCGAAGATAGAAGCCAAAAACGTGTTTTGGGGGGCTTGGATCCACAATGGGGGAAAACGCACAGCCTGGAGAGGACCGGACGCGCCGGATTCGTGTTCAGCACATCGAAATACCCCTATAAACCAAAATTCAGCTTGCCCGGCAGTCTTTCCCTATTCGATGGCTAATTCTACTGGACTACTGGTTAAAAAATATGCTTCCTGATTTACCGTCCACGATTTACAAGGCGATAGAAAAAGTTGTCTCAAGATTTGAACAATCTATAAAAATTTGGCAAACTGACCATTATGATAGAGGATTTTGTCATCAGTACGGTCATGAGAGCGATGTTTTAAAAGACTTCGATGATTTTGTGTGCGATTGTGACGGCTCTATTCATTACCTCAGGACAGCCGAACGTATGATGCGTTGCACGAGGTTCACTCCAAGGATGAAGTTGACAATTGCTTGTTTGTATTTCTTGGAAGACGATATCAGACGAATTTGGCCTTCTGTGTCAGCAAACATGAACGTGGATTTGATAGATTTCTACAAATGCCCACAACTGTATTATTGGATATGCCGTCTCACGAATAAATTAGACAAAATACCAACTGGGGACAATGAAACTATCGATGAAAAAATGTTTGAGAAGAGCATGCCCTACAACGGACCTTCGATCGAGTATTTTTGGAATCGTATACCTCTGGAAACACGAGCGCGAAGAGCGGTCGGTTATGAATTCATTAGGTTCGTACTGTCAAAAATGGATGACGAAGAGCTCGATAAAATCGTGAATAATAGTAATGGAGTCAATAGAGATGGCTTGTATTGCTCATTTCTGCAACTTCATTGCGACGAATGGATTTTCATGGGAACTTGGTTTCACATTAGGAACATTATAAAGGAAAGTAATTTTATAAATCTTATCAAATATATGTTTGAGATTGAGGATGGCTATGCTGAAGAGGATGAGCTCTTTTCATCGGACATGTGGCAGTATTTGTGTTGTCAGATATGGAAGCATACGCCGCTGAATTTGAAACGATCGGTGATCAGAGTTATGTCATCTGACAGCAGGTGGTTCGGTTCTATCGATATTGAACATCTTCATTTCGTTGGCGGAGATGCTTTCAATAAGATAAACGTCGGGTTGCTATGGACTATTCTGCAAGATGCATCGTCGGAAGAAAGAAACTTATTCTGGCGTAATTGCTGGAGTTTTTTAATTGAAGTAGTTCGAATCAAAGATTTGCAACAAGTAATAGAATTTTGCTTGGAGAACGCAGATGAAATTGAGCAATTCAAGCAGGAAGTCCTAGTTAAAAGCGAACGTGTCTTTCAGTTCTGTGTGGAATTATTGGAAGATTCTTGTCTCAAAGAATTGAATGCATTAGTGAGTTTCTGTTGTGCCGAATTACGAACATCGAGAAATCTTAAACAACGAATACTGCAGTCGGTTTTCCTCGACGGAGATTGCGAATTTAGATCTTACATTATCGAGGTGCCCAATATTGGGCACCTCGATGAATTTGTCAATGATGCTTTCGACAACGTTGATGTATCCACCGATTTTAAAAATCTGCTGATATCGTCATCTTCAGTAATGAAACGTTTATCCTGTTTGATTTGGGACCAGCGAGTTTCTTTTGAAAAACTCGTCGAATTTGTTGATACCTTTGCTTCAACGGAAGAAGCTCTGAAGCAGTGCAAGGTGAGTTTGATTGATTCGTTGAAAGAGGATGTGAATACAAGATACAAAGGTTATACATTTGAATTGGATACGATCTTACTATGGTGCTTCGGAAATATTGAAGGAGTAGAAAAATTCAAAGTGAGCTGCGCTATGTAGTGGAGCCACATGGCCATATAAATCAAAGTCAGATCGAATTTGTCATTTTTTTTCTACCTAAATCCAAATTATGTTACGAGTTTTTTTACGCACTTATTTCTTTTTTAAATCAGCTTTTACTTTAATGATGTTTTGAAATTTTTTCTGAATAATTTCTTACTGCCGGTTTTATACTTTCCAATGTTTTATAGGGAATCAATTTCGGTGAATTTTCAAAATTTTTGTTGCTATTTTTACGATCCGTTTCACAATAAGTTAGTAGGTATTTATGTTTCACGTATTTCTGTAAGGTCAAGTTTTTTGTCATTTGTTTTCTATTTATTCTTCATTTATAATCGTGAGTTCTCTGGTTACTCAGTTGGCTATATTTTAACAATGTTGCGAACTGATTTTTCACAAGTTTCAAGTACGATATTGTCTCATATTCTTGAGTAATTATTATTTTGCAGTTATTCTCGATAAGTTTAGCTTATTTGTCAAGTTTGAATTGTCATCAACTTGAACTTTTCTTTGCTTTATTTTCTAATTCTCCTATTGAAATTAAAAAGTTTTACTGATAGCCTAAATTTGATTGATTTTTTTCTGAATATCTACTTAGGGTTGTCAGATATCTTAAATGTTATGATTATAAAGAAATTGATTAAATTACATAATTTTCGAAATATATTTCCATGATATCGTCAACGATTTTACGTTTATTATAATAAATTATCTCTCTGAATAACGTTTGAAATTTTGAAATGAAACATTTGAAAATGAGTTGTTCTTTTTTGCTAGGTATCGTGTGATATGATGCCTGACTGAGTGAGTATTAGATGCTTCTCTTACGATATCAATGATTATCAGATGTCCAACCTGTGCATTCTATTGCAAATTGAGACAAAAACGAGTTCTAATTGAATGATAAACCCAAAGTCAACCTCCCCAGGCTTCGAACAGACGAACATTACACTCCGAGAGAAAAAAATATGCCCACAATAAATTTTTTTCAAGTCTTCGGCTACTTCTTTTATTTTCGCAATTATCACCAAAAAAATTGACACCTCTGCGTTTCGAAATGCTCGTATTTCCAAATTTCCTAAAGATCTCAACCCTCCAAGTCTCGTTTAACTAAAAATTAAAATACTAGAAAAAAAAATAGCTTTTAAGACAAAAATTGCAAAAAAGGTGTCATTTTTTTGCCAGTGGGTTGGTATGTAAGTAACGTAATTTGCAATAAATCCCGCTTTTTGCTAAAATACAGTTTGAATTTTTCTTTTTGCCAAAAATTCTCACTCGTCAGGAAAATTGCTGAAAAATCACACCTTTTTCTTTTCCAAACATTGCCCAACAGTCTTGCTTTATTGCCAGAAATTTCCAATATGTAAGGTACAGTCTCGTCGTTTTTCCGAAAATTTTAAAAGGACCCCGGTTTTTCGACAAAAATTGCAAAAAAAAACAAAGTCTTGCCTTTCTCCCCAAAAATCCCAAGTCTCGATTTTTTTCCAGAAATGCCGAGAAGTATCCTGCTTTTGCCCATACGTAATTGCCAGTATGTGCTGCTCCTTGCTAATTAAAATTGCCGGGTGTCTTCTTTTTAAAAATTTTAGGCGTAGAAATAATGTTTTTTTCAAAAATTGAAGAAAACTTTTCGTGTTTCGTAAAAATTTCCAGGAAGTAAGATTTTAATATTTTTCAAAGATCGCCCAAAAGTAGTACTTTTTTGGCAATCATTGCCAACAAATATTGGTTTTGCTAAAATTATCAAAATGTCAATTTTTTTCTTGAATGAACAAAAATTCTTCGCTTTCTAGCAAAATTGCGAAGTCTTACTTTTTAGCCATCATTTTTTTACAAAAATTTGGTTAAAAAGTCATCCGCAGTTGGTACTTGGGCGAAGCCCAATGGGGGGGGACCAAGTCCCCTCCCCCCCAACACAGACGAAGCACAGGAGCGAAGCAAGGGTGCGAGTAGTTCAAGCGAAGACCAGAACTCGAAAAAAAGACATCCGCAGCTGCGCAGGAGGTAATTGGGTGAAGCCCAAGCGGGTGCAGGTGCAGGGGGGACTCCCCAGAGACAGACGAAGCACGTGAGCGAAGCGAGGGTGCGAGTAGTTCAAGATCCCTCAATGTTTCTGGCACAAAAATTTGGCTCTTATGTATAGTGGCAGACTGCTACGACTTTTTTTTACTGCACTATAAGGAAGTAGAAAGCTTAACTCTTAGTTCATTGGGTGTAAGTTTTTAACTCAAAATTTCGAGTAACTAAACCCAGATGGATCTAGTTTCAAATATTCATCGTCTTGATATGTTTTTTCAAATTGCTTCATCGGATTTGTTTGCATTTCGAATGAATTTACGCTTCGTTATGGCACATTTAATGCGTTGGTATTTTAAATTAAACTTTAAAGTTGGGATGTAAGTACAATCTATGGTGGCAGTATCACGAAGACGTTTTGTATGTATGGGTATGAGTATCTACATAGATGTGACGAAGTCTCTAAAAAACACTTGTTCAAACTTTCATTCGGCTGGCTTAGTAATCAACCATAAGCTCGGCATTGAAGTATCATTGATGTGTATAAAATATATAGATACCTATATATATTTTTTTTTTCAAAAAATTACTCGTCATGTCAGAGCAGGTGTTTGCTGTATATTTGGGCCATGTTGCCGAAAAACCGCCAGCAAACGTTTCTGCATGGAAAAAATTTTCAATTAAAATCGATTAATTCGAAATTTATTTTAGTACCTATTCGAAAATTGAATGAAAGAAAGGAGAAGAAGAAGAAAGCTTAATTTGCGGTTACGAAAACCACTGACTGAAATATCTCCGAGGAAACAATTTTAAAAGAAAAACATTTTACGTGTGCGAACGTTTAGACGACAATTTGTGCGTTAATAAAGGGCGGAATTTCGCTTACCTATACCTGTGTAATTTTTATTTACATGAACATGCGAAAAATGAGATGGATGTTTCTGAAAAATGAAACTCATTACGTGCAAATAATGTATAATTGAACCGAAAAATTGCATAATTGACGTGGAAAAATCTTCTACACGTTTATTAGGAAGAAAAATTCCGTCCTTTAGTTACCTGGACATATACCTGTACTTACCTGCTTTGTAATTGGGGTACACTTTGCTTTTTTTCTAGACGCGTCTACCTTAATTAACTCGTTATAGTTAATTGTTTTAAAATAATTTTGCATTCGAGTTTACGTAATTTTCTATAAGCTAGTCGGAAATGACGATTAAAAAATCTTCGACATAATTTGTACGCCAAAAAGTGGCAAAATACGAATTTATTACGAGTATTATAAGAGATATAATAATGATGGTGACTGACGAGAGAATTTATAAATATTTACGAGGAATTGAATTATTCTTAATGGGTGCTAAAATTGCTTCGAATTTGTGAGATTTTTCTGCATCGAAAGTACGATCAGTGAGATTATGTGTGATGACGAAATAAATGAGTCATTTTGTGTGATAAAAAATATGCGATGTATAGGTACCTAAATCAATTGTGTTGCCTATATCTACACTACATATTACAGGGTGCCCAAAAATATCGAGTACCCCTAAGAAAGTTTTTCATTAAAAATATAGGTTGGCAACGTGAAATAGATGCATAAATGATCGGTGGAATGTTATCTTTCCAGACCATCAACCAATCATGTGCTATCATTATTACTCGTATCATTCACTGTGACCAACCAAAGTATTGTAGTAGAAAACTTTTTTAGGGGTACTCGATATTTCTGGGCACCCTGTATGTATTAGAGTAGGTACATAATTCACAAAAGTGATGTTTATTGGATGCATAATTATTAGTTAAGTAGGTAGGTATCGGTTTTTTTGTCAAGGTTTTTAAATGTTTGTTTAAAAAATTGTTCAAAATCTTCCTTCTTGAGTAATTTTTTTAAAATTTACTCTGCTTATAACCAATTTTTCAATTTTACCGACTTTGCCGTGAAACGGAAAAGTAAGGTATTGTATTTGTCATGATGGTTGAGGATTTGGGTGGGGGTGGGTTTTCTTGACGTTTTGGAGTGCGCTGATCACGATAAGACATATGGCGCAAAACGAGATAAGTTTATATCAGGGGTGGCCAAAAGTCGCGCCCATACTTGAAAAAAAAAATTTAGTACCGTAGCGTGACCGTGCATACGTAACGAAACGCAAATGTGCTTGGTAATCGAACACGATGTTCTACACGAGATGATAACACAACTACCTGGTTGCAAACACCAACCTACACCAACCAGTCCGAATAGAACCGAATCGAGCCGATGTAGGACGAAGTTATGCGCACTCGCGCTCGTTGCCAATGCTACGTTCCGCGTACGTGTTCCGAAGGCATTCTAACTTTTAGGGGGGCGCGACTTTTGGCCACCTCTGTATATAGATTTATTTATATATTTACTAGGGAATGGTTAGAAATGTTGGTTGCCGTTTGGACCGAGCGGTTGCCTACATGTAGCATATGAAGGGGCTACCTACACGGTATATTCACTTTTTCTGAAACGAGCCTTGTTTTAAAAATTCAGGGTTGCCAATGTTAAAAATTTAAATTTTTTTCAATTTCGAAAATTTCAAATTTTTTCAAAACTTATTAGCGATTTGGATAGAGGACATCAAGACGATCAAAAAATGTTATTCATACTTTTTGCCTAACTCTAGAACTGAAGGGGCTTCGTAAATTTGAAAAAATGTACTGTCGTTCATTTAATTTCTTATGGTAAAATAATTTTTTTCAAATTTACGAAGCCCCTTCAGTTCTAGAGTTAGGCAAAAAGTATGAATAACATTTTTTGATCGTCTTCATGTCCTCTATCCAAATCGCTAATGAGTTTTAAAAAAATTTGAAATTTTCGAAATTGAAAAAAATTTAAATTTTGACATTGGCAACCCTGAATTTTCAAAACAAGGCTCGTTTCAGAAAAAGTGAATATACCGTGTAGGTAGCCCCTTCATATGCTACATGTAGGCAACCGCTCGGTCCAAACGGCAACCAACACTTCTGACCATTCCCTAGTTAGATATGCAAATGGTACCTCTACGTCACCTTTTATATACTCACGCGTTCTCTTGGTCACCGAAATCGGTGACGGAGGCGTTTTGCCGGTGACGAAGACGTTTCCCTGTGTATAACAAGTCCAAACAGTTTGTTTTCCCCTGAAACGTAAAAGGGCAAAACTTTGTCCGGTGACGAAAAGGTCATGTATACACCTACTGTATACAGATTTTAAAAATTTTGTTCCATCAACACTAACATACCCTCGACGTCACCGCATATAAACAGTACCTTTTGGTCACCGCTTTTTAAATGCTTCCAGTTGTGTTATATTTTCGTATTCGTAGCCAGCGTAGTTGTAATCTATTAGGCAAGGCAGCAGGTGACAATTTGGTATAGTCAATATCTTTTTAAATACACAAGGTCACGAAAGAGATCAGTTTATAGTCGGAGGCAAATTGGTACCATTCTCGTAAATTTTTTTTGTATAAACTTAAAGCATGTAAATCAAGTGGGGAAAAGAGTATAAGCACTATTACAACTGTGCTGGTTACGAATATGAAGTAAATACACCTCCGGAGGCATTTAAAAGCCTGGTGACCAAAAGGTACTGTTTATGTACGGTGACGTCGAGGATACTTAGGTCCATATATTTATATATAGCCGCATACAGGTAAACTCATAACGTTTTGTATAAAATACAAACTCACATCCCACCTATAACTTCGTTGCTGTGCATGCGCTCGACGCGTCACCCCATAGGCCTGATAGTACTCGATGTTAGGCCGCGTTATATTCGTTAACTTGATTAGGTCACCTGTGGAAAGGTATTTCATTGCCAAAACATCAATTTTTCAGAAAAGCTTTTTTTTAAAAGTCTCATACGTCTCTGTTTTTCGCAAATGCTTTTTTAACAAAGCATCCTACAGAAAAATAACCAGCTCTAAGCAGAAAGGAAATTTAATTCTCTACGATTTCCTTCATTGCATTTTTTTCCTTGGATGCATACTTTTCCCATAAAATCAATGTTTAGATTGAAAAACACGAAAATTTGGACCTGTATAATCAACTTAAAATTAAAATTCAACAGTCAAAAATTTATTTTAGACGATTTTTGACCACGCCATGTGAAAGAGGACATCTTGAACCACCAAAATCACCAAAAAGAACGTAAAAAACGTAAAAAATGATTCTTGGCAATAAAAACCTTTTCCTCATATCCTCATACCTGTTAATTAGGCTATGTACTCATTTGAAAATTGAGTCAAAAGTGAAATTGTATAAACAGCAATCTCACGTCCCTGCTCAAACTTTGCCAGTAGACTCCCCACACCTTGTAGATTCATATGGCACCTCATCGAAAAGTCACGTCCTAAAAAGGTTACGAGTTTGTCAAAACGTTATGAGTTTGCTGGTTAATCTATAAAAAAGTTACGAGTTTACCCCCTAGAATATTTATATATCAATTTATGTATAAATTTGTGTCACGCTGAACTCAAAAGCTCCGAACTTTAAGTCGAACCTGATGATGGCAAAATATTGCTTTGATACTGAACTAGAGAAATTTTTAATTTGGTCGAAATCGGTTCAGCCGTTTACGAGATATGAACGTTTAAGTGTGTTTCAACGTTATGGATAAGCAGAAATTTGTGTAAACCCTTATATCTCGCAAACGGCTCACCCCCAACAAACAGATGGGGTGGTTAGGGTGTGTAGGTTGCAGATTGGTACGCCGAAGGTCGGGTGTTCGAATCCCGCGCGAGTCAAGAGGAGAAAATTTTTTGTTGATTTTTTTGTTAATTTTTTTGTTAATTTTATCCGTCCAAAATTTTTTTGCCATAAAAAATCAAAATTTTTCAAAAATTTCTAGTGTAATTTTTGTTTTAACAAAAAACATTAAGTTTTTGGTAAATAGCCAGTAAATTTTGATAATTTTTTTTTTTTTTTGTTAATTAATAGTAATTTTTAGTAAATAAAATGATTAGTTATTTTTGGTGAATTACTCGTAATTAAAGTTGGTCGAAAATTTTGGTAAATTGCTTGGGTAATTTTTGGTAAATTGGTAAAGTTTGGTAAATTGGTAAAAACCTTTGACAGTAAATTACTGGGGTAATTAAAATTCGGTAAAAAAATTGGTAAATTAGTGAGGAAATGTCTCGTAAATTACTGAGGCGAATGTTGGTAAATTGCTGGGGTAATTTTTGGTAAAATGGAAAATTGGTAAATTAATGGGTAATGTCTGGTAAATTACTGAGGTAAATGTTAGTAAATTGCTGGGGTAATTTTTGGTAAATTCGTAAATTTTGGTAAAGTGGTAAATTTTGGTAAATTGATAAATTTGGGTAAATTCGTAAATTTTGGTAAATTTGTAAATTTTGGTAAATCGGTAAATTTTGGTAAATTGGTAAATTTTAGTAAATTGGTAAATTTTGGTAAATTGGTAAATTTTAGTGAATTGGTAAATTTTAGTGAATTGGTAAATTTTGGTAAATTGGTAAATTTTGGTAAATTGGTAAATTTTGGTAAATGGTAAATTTTGGTAAATTGATAAATTTTGATAAATTCGTAAATTTTAGTAAATTGGTAAATTTTGGTAAATCAGTAAATTTTGGTAAATCGGTAAATATTGGTAAATTGGTAAATTTTGGTAAATTGGTAAATTTTGGTAAATTGGTAAATTTTGGTAAATTGGTAAATTTCAGTAAATAGCTAAATTTCAATTCTGGATAAAAATTAAGCCATTAAAAACCTCTAAATTTTGGTAAATCGGTAAATTTAGGTAAATTGGTAAATTTTGGTAAATAGGTAAATTTTGGTAAATAGATAAATTTTGGTAAATAGGTAAATTTTGGTAAATTGGTAAATTTTGGTAAATCGGTAAATTTTGGTAAATCGGTAAATTTTGGTAAATTGGTAAATTTCGGTAAATTGGTAAATAGGTAAATTTTGGTAAATAGGTAAATTTTGGTAAATAGGTAAATTTCAGTAAATAGGTAAATTTTGGTAAATACGTAAATTGGTAAATTTTGGTAAATTGGTAAATTTCGGTAATAATTTTGTTTTTTGTCAACAATTTTCCTGATATATTATTCCACTTGTAATATGACGGTTACGTCTTCATAAGTACGCTAATTTTTATTTGAAAATCAATTTCATAAAAGTGTAATATGATGGCTACTTATGATTGACTATTTTATTTTGTCGATGTTTTCGACTTTTCGTATTCATTAAATCGGTAAATTTGGGTACTTCCGCGCATTTTGATAAATTGGTAAATTTTTAAGTAATGTCTGGTAAATTACTGAGATAAATGTTGGTAAATTACTGGGGTATATTTAGAGCAAAGTCGGTTGATCTTGCGAACTGCGCAAGATGTTTTTTATTTTAAATTTTACTTAAAATTCGAGTAACATTGATTTCACAGAAATTTAAATACTTAGGTAGGGAAGTGATGTTGTAGAGAGGTACTCAAAGAACGTTTAGCCGGCTGATTGAGAAATATTCTGAAGAGCTTCAAAGATTGGAAATTGAAACTATCAAAACTAAGAAATAATAATGATAAAGTTCAGTAAAATGATTAAGTTTTTTTTTGTTGCTCAATGAAATGGATTAGGTATGTGGTGAAATTCTAAAACATGATGTAACATTTTCAAAACCATAAAAATTGAGAAAATTACCTTTTAAATCGCCAATACCATCTGTATTACTATCTTTGAACGATCTAGGATATATCTGATAAATCACACTCGTCTGCCACCAATCCAATTGCGGATTTTCGTTGTTTTCGGCGCCGATGAGCACCGAGAGTACAAATAAAATTGGTACCTTCCACAACATGTTCGAACGCCGACCACTTCTCAAAACGCGAAAGGAAATAAATTCAGTCGAATGTTATGGTTTGGAAAAATTGAAACAGATGTCACCTGTCTTCACGCATTGCATCGCCGGATTTCGTTCCCGAACGATTTTCGGTGTTCACCTTGAACCTCGGTAGCGTCATTCCAATTTAGTCGCATGTAAAGTGTGTGTAGATTTATGAACGGTTGTGCTCATTTCGCAAAATGATTTGAAAAAAAAAATAATAATAATAAAAAATAGTCAGCCAAGCTAGGCTTAGCTCTGACATGTGCGTATAGCTTTGGCCACAATTTTTTTTTTGAGAGGATGGAACATTTTGATAGATAAATGTTGAGTGAGTATAGGTACCTACGTGCAATTTAAACTGCGAAAAAAGATGAAATTTCAGAAACATAATATGTGGCGAAATTCAATGAAAATCGCATAAAATAGTGTTAAATCATAATACATATTAGTTGAAATCATTGAAAATCACCAAACGGTTCAGGTCGATTCTAAAATTATAACAATCGATTATTTTTTTTTGGGGGGGGGGGGCAATTTGGAATCTGTTGCGAAGACTGATTTTCAGATTTTTTTCTCCTTCTCGAGATTCGAATTCTTTTTGCAGACATGAAATTGATGAGAAATTTTGGCCATTTTGGAAAATTGTCAGAAATTGAAAAATGAACTATGACAGCTCAAAATCAGGTTCTGAGGTTTGGTAGAACATGCTAAACTTGAAATTTAATTCAGTTTTTTAAAACGCCAGAATTCAAGTTGAAAAACTTTGCTTTTTTTTTTAATTGGAAAAATTACAGACTGAGAAGAAACATTTTAATTTAAAAATGTTTCTCAGCTATTTTCAACGGTGATTTATCCAATTTTTTCAACACTCTTCTAAATTTTAGTAGGTAAATTTAATTAATTAAAATGATTTTTTCAACGTTTTTTCCAACATGTTTTTGACACTTAAGTGACTTTTTCATTTGCGTAATTTTCGCCAAATTTTACTTAGAATTTTGTGAGTATTTTTGGTGATTTACAATGCTCTTGCTTGAGTTGGAAGGGGCTTCAATATTGTTGGTATATTTATGAAATTTTTACTCAATTGAGGCTCATAACTGCACGAAATCGAAGGCAAGTTGAAACTATCGATATGGATACTTTTTCGTGTGAATCGAATACCTGTATCCAAAGTACATACCCTACATATTTTATTAAAAATATCCGAGTGTTCAAAAAACAGTTTTTTAAATTTTTTAAATTTTCAAAAATTCGCCAAAATTCTCGAAATTTCAGTAATTTGTACATGCTCTTGATTCGATCTACCTTGGTTTCGTTCAAATCAAAGTGTACCTATACGTTTAAAAGGCTCTCCAGTATGTAATTTCTCAATAAGTAGATAAAATATTTGTAAAAATCAGATAAACTCGAAGTATTCGCAATTGGATCTCCATTTTAATAGTTTTTAAAAGTCTTGTCTTATCATTATGAGCTCCTTCAGATCGGTGTGAATAATGCACAAATAATAACAAAATCACAAAGTTATGTAAATCAAAAAGATAATTTATTCTTCAAACGTAATTCGTAAAATTTATACAGCGATTTACACTTTATGAACATAGCCTTACGAAAATAAATGGTAAGCTAATAGAAATAAATAATCGCGCAATTTTTTCTGTTTTCTATTCATCGAAATATATCAATTATATACAAAAAAAAATCTTCACGCATCTGTAAACCAATCAAATAGATACGTGTAAAAAATTGAAACTGGTTTCGTTGAAAATGTTCATAGGGATTTACTTCCTTTGGTACATTGACTAAGAAAAGAAAAAAAATACATTGTAGCATAAAAAATGAAAGATCGTTATTACGACGCCATGAAAAAATTTCATCGAGATGTGTTACTTTTCAAAAAATAAAAAAATTTCAGAGAGGAGAGGACTCGAACGATTTAAAATTCGTAGACAGAAATATTTGATAGATTTAATAAATTATAGCGTAACGAATAATAATACAATCACACGAACATTTACTAAAATTAAATTTTTGAAATAATTTAAGCACGAAAGAATATACGAGAAAATTGGTGTACTTGTTTTTGTCATCTCCTTTGATTGCCCTGTACCTAGATACGTAATTAGGTATTAATATAAGGTAGTTACATGTCCGTAGTCGTAAATGAAGCGTCGTATCATATGCATACATGAGATAAGTACCTACTTATAAAAGTCATAAAACATAAGTATCACGTATAATCCAAAAAAAAAAAACACAAGTGCCCCGTCAAAATAATTTAAAAGAAAAACACGTAAAGGTCTAATAAGTAATAAATTAAAAAAACCTACAACCGAACAGGAGAACAAACAACAAAACAAAAAACTATATAGTAAACAGGTAGCTTTACGTAGTAGATATTATTGTTACTTGAAAAAGGACGACTCGATTTTACAGAAGTAATGGTTCGTTTGTATTTGTGTTTTGATTATAAAAAGGGAAATGTTTTGTACAATTAGGAAAACCCCTAATATACGAATAAATAGACCATAGACCACCGCGGCGCTGCGGCGTAAAAAGATATTAACACATTACACATATAAATTTGACTACTTGGCAGAGATTATGTACAAAAAGTAACAGAAATAGTAGGTATTAAAAATAAATAAAACAAAAAAAGGGTAACCCCCACTTCACACATAACAGAGGTAAATAGGCGAACAAAGAAAGGAAATAAAATCGCGATTAAACGCGTAATGACTAAAAAAACTTTCACGTTCCATGTTCATAAGACGAATAAGAGACAATCGACCATTCTAGATTTGGGCGAAAGGCGAATTTTTGCAAAAATGTGCTGAAGACGGAGAAGCGCCGACCTCAGCATAAATTTGGTTATAAGGGTCTCCACGGAACGGATAAAAAGTGCGGTTGCGAAGTGGGGGAGTTATCTCAGTAGGCGGTAGCGGCTCCGTGATGATGATTGTGCATCAAATGATGATGATGATTGAGATGATGGTTGAGCGAATGCGCGTGATAATCGGACGCCGATGGCGGCGGCGGCATGTTCGTATACCAATCGGGTAAATTGGTGGCGGGCGGAGGCGGACCGCTGATGCCGAGCGTCGTTATCGAACTCGGCGACTGTATGCTGGTGGTCGATGGTATGCCTCCGGCCGAATTGGTAACCTGAACTGGTTGCGATTCTGTAACGTTTGTCGAGCAAGTCGACGAACTGTTCGAATCTTCGGTGTCGTCGTATCCGACCGGCGACGTTTTTCCGTTTCCGTGTACCTGTAACGTGAAAACGTGAAAAATATAGTAGGACTGTCAAAGACTCGAAGACTCGATAATTATTAGCTTTTACACGAGTAAAGTAATTAAAATTAGTTTAAAGTGGACTCGCATCGAACTTCTGCAGATATGTTCGCCTAGCTGTTCGGGGTGTGGAAAATTAGCGGCCAAAATAAGTGAGGAAATGTCGAGGAATTTCACAAAGTCGAATTTTCAACTCTCAAACTGGGTAGGAGTTGGAGTGTCCTACAGTTTTGAAAATCTCAGATTTTGCTTGCACGAAATTTTTCAAACTTTACAAAGGTAGATCGAAAGATATAGGTACCTTATTTTCGACCTGTCCAATCGATTGGAATCGGTTTCAACCCGTTTTGAGCAGTTCTGGAACCTCCAGCAGATTTTTGAAACTCGAAATTTCCACAAAATTTCACCAAAATGGAGATGGAAAGCTGAAATTTACTCTACACTCCAATTTTAACACCCACCTGAAGACGACTTTAGGTGGGTTCAAGTCATTTTAGAGCCTCCAGCGACTTTTTTGAAAATTACTGGAGCCTCCAGTAGATTTTGAAATTTCCCCAAAATTTTATCAAACTGAGATGGAGAGTCGAAATTCATTCTGCAAACTAATTTCAATACGCTACGAAGTTGACTGCTGGTGGATTTTAAGTCGTTTTGGAGCCTCCAGCGACTTTTTGAAAGGTTGTATGGCATTTTTTTGGAAAATTTAAATTTCCGAAAAGTTGGTGGAAGCTTCAAAACCACTTGAAACCACCATGTAGTCTGCGAAGTAAATTTCAGCTTGCCAACTGCATTTGATAAATCAATGTTGCGGGAATTTCAAGTTTCAAAAATCTACTGGAGGCTCCAGTAATTTAAAAAAAAAATCGCTGGAGGCTCCAGAATGACTTGAACCCACCTGCAGTCGACTAGATTACGTGTTGAAATTGAAGTGCAGAGTGAATTTTCGATGTTCAACACTTTTTGGTGAAATTTTATGAGAACTTCAAGCATTGAAAGAACTGCTGGAGGCTGCAGTAATTTCCAAAAGGTCGCTGGAGGCTTCAAAAAGACTTTAAATCTACCTGTAGTCGACTTCATGGAGTAATGAAATTAGTTTACAAAATAAATTTCGGCTTTCCAACTGCATTTGACAAAATTTGAAGTTTCAAAAATCTGCTGGAGGCTTTAGGAATTTTCAAAAAGTTGCTGGAGGCTCTAAAACGACATGAACCCACCTGTAGTCGACTAGATTATGTGTTGAAATTGGAGTTTAGAGTAAATTTTCGATGTTCAACTCTGTTTGGTGAAATTTTATGGGAATTTCGAGCACTGAAAAATCTGCTGGAAGCTCCAGTAATTTCCAAAAGGTCACTTTAGGCTCCAAAACGAATTGAAATCTACCTGCAGCCGATTTCATAGCACGTTGAAATTAATTTACAGAATGCGTTTCGGTTTTCCAACTGCATTTGACGAAATTTCAAGTTTCCAAAATTTACTGGAGGTTTCGAGAATTTTCAAAAAGTCGCCGGAGGCTCCAGAATGACTTTAATTCTCCAACAATTGACTTGACAGCCAGTTGAAGTTGGAGTGCAGCTCGAATTTCGGATTTCCAACTTTATTTGATAAAATTTTATGGAAATTTCGAGTTTCAAAAATCTGCTGGAGGCTCCAGAACTGCTCAAAACGAGTTGAAACCGTTTCCAATTGATTTGGCATGTCGAAAATAGGGTATATCCCGAATTTCAGCTTTCTTGGTCTATTTGGTAAAATTTTGATTTTTTCCCTCATTTTTGGCCTAAATTGGAAAATTCACCAAAAATCGAAAAACGCACTTTAGGACTTGAAATTTTGACAGGTGATAAATTTTTGCATGATCTTTCGATCTACTTTTGTGAAGTTTGAAAAATTTCGTGCAAGTCCTATGTTGAAACGCAAAATCTGCGATCTCGGCTGACCTGTCAATCAAAATGGCCGCCATTTTGTAAGTAAGGCCAACTTTTTTTTTAGCAAGTTTGCTTTAAAATGTTCCTTAGGATGTCTCCTTTAAGAAAAAAGTTGTCCGGGAGGATCGGCGGGGGGGGCTGCATTTACTCCTATTGTCTTATGCCGGACTATTACGATTACAAAATATCGACGCACCACCCATGAAAATTAATTTTTCGAAAAACAGTTGAAAAAGTATTTTTTTGTAACCCAAAAGAATAACACTTAGGGGTGAACAACTCGAAATTTAAATAAAAAGAAACTTGAACCACCCTAGTGGAGGCTCTAGAACGGCTTAAAACCATATCGAATCGACTCAACGAGTGTAAATTGAAATGTAAAGTAAATTTTAGCTTTCCAATTTCATTTGGTGAGATTTTGTGAAAATTTCAACTTTCAAAAATCTGCCGAGAACTCCAGAACATGCTCAAAGCAGTTCGGAATCGTTTCTAATAGTTTTTTTTTGTGGAGAGGTGGGAGGGAGAGGTGTCCACAATAGAATACATAGCAAATTTCAGCTTCCGAACCCATTTGGTAGAATTTTGGGTTTTCCCTATTGATTTTCAACAATTTCCAAAAATCGATAAAATGCGTTCGAGCACTCAAAATTTTGGCTCGTGATGTATTTTTGCTTTTTCTTTTGATTTAGATTTGTCTAGCTCGAAAATTTTTAAAAATAATCGCCAAATCTGGAAACAAAAGTGCAGACGGTGTACCAAACTTGAAATTTACACGTCAATAGGTACATGAAAAAACAAAATATCTATTGGACGAATGAGTTGCCTATTTCAAGAAATTGAAGGAGTTGATGTAAAATTGATTAAAATGCATTTTCAACAGCGAAACGAAGTGAAGGTGACGTAGAGTTGGGTGAATTTTTAATTTACAGCGATGATTTTTGATTTTTTCAGTCTTTCGGCTTTTGAAAAAAAAACAAAAAAAAGAGCATCATCATCATTTAATTTCCGATTTTGCTTGAGCGAAGTGAAGACTAAAGCTTCAGAAAATATACAATTTGTGAGATGCAAAAAAATCATTTTCGATAAGTTTCAACGCCAAAATTTTATGCCTTTTGACTATTCCATTGAAAAGACATTTTTTATTTTTTGGAGAGAATTTGAAAGTGAAACAACGTTATTTTTGAAGTGAGAATTCAATTTTTCATACTCTCAAACTTTGGTTGGATGAAGGAAAAGAAAAATGATCTAGCCCGAGTGAAGTAAGAGTAAAAACTTTTGAAAAGTTAATATACAAGAGGCTTCCCAACTTTCTCAACTTTTCGCCTAATCTTTCTATAGAGGCAGGGGTGACATATACTCCCCGTTCTACACGCCACTTATGATAATATGTAGATGAAAAGATATCGCATATTTACCTTCATATGTTTTCTTAATGAACTAGGATGGGTATAAGATTTATCACAGCCAGATATCCGACAATTGTAAGGTTTATCCGATGTATGAACGTGGGAATGTTTCTTTCTATCAGAACTATTTGCAAACCTCCTGTCGCATCCTTCGAATTCACATCTGAATGGTTTTTCTCCTGTCAAACAAAAAAAAAAGTAATATTTAGCATTATTATAATCATATCGATTTCATTGTTTTAACTCTATACGTCAAAGTGAACGTCATCTTAAGATACTTTAACTCTCTTATATATGTAGAGTATTTTAAAATATTCATCAAACATTTACACGTACTCGTACAGTAAATAAACATCTTATATAAAACACTACCTATAATGTATCGTTGAGATGGATGAAGAGAAGAAAAAAAATAAAGAAGAATTTGCCTGCAGGATTATTACTACTCGTATATGCTTTGCTTACGCATAACACGTCAATATTGAATAAAAATAAAAACAAAAAAACCTCGTAGACCGCATAGTATAAATACGTTTGTATAACCTCGTCGAGTCGTCGGTATATTGGAAGTACTCGCGGTGAAGGGAGTAAAATAAAAAAAAAAAGAGAAGAAGAAGAAGGCGCTTTTCATTAAATAGAAGTCGGCGAAATTCGAAATGTACATTGTCACGAACAACCTATCAAATACACGCGGCCAGACACCTTGTGATTGCCTTCGGTTAGATGAAACCTTTCGCTGTCTAATTCCACACACGTACGAGTATTTGTATGTCTATGTAGAATATCGGAGTAATACGTACGTCGTCGTCGTTTATTTTCTCTCTTTCTCACTCGCTCTCATACTTATATACTCGTATAGCTTGATTCTGTGGAGACCCCGATCTACTCCACACACCGAGAGAGATGAGACGAGGCTGTCTTATATGCGTGTAAACGAGTCCACACGACGAGCTAGTATACCTGAGAAAGATTTTTTACAAAAGCCCGAGATAGGTTATCATTTACGTTATGTACGCTTGAATTAAAAAGTCGCTTATTTTCACATATCGAAATTGTAGACAGTTCATTATAATACTAGTCACACAAAAGGACGCGTTTTACGCTTTTTTTTCCCATTTTATTTACCGAAATTCCTCGAATAGTACCACATTTCTCGAAGGGTATTATTTTTAAAATGATTTTTACGCTTAATTACATTCGCGTCCGTTTGATGATTAACCTTCCAAGTTGGCGTCCGAGTTGGACGTTGGTTTAGGTTCAGGTATTGATCAAATACTCGCCATTCGAATGTGAACGAAAACGTGATATGAGAGTTACAAGGTAAACTAATTTAATGTATTGACTGAACTCGATTGTACCTTTGAAAATATCCTGTCTTCTTTTGAAATGGTACAAGAAGCAAGGTTTTTTCTTATTTTGCCTTTTGTTGTCATTTTTAAAAAAAAGAATGGAGAACAATGGGAAGGGTAAGAGATAATTCTATGAACGTAGTTTTGATTGTGGTCTCCTAACAATTAATTTTTTTTGTAGGAATTGTTTATTCATTCTGGTATTTCATTCTTTCATCTCATTTGTAACGATTTGCTAATATTCTGTTGATTTTAAAATTTGGAGTAGTTTTCTAGTTACATTTCGGAATGATTTTAGAATCATTTTGATGCTTTACTGGTGATATTAAAGAATTTACAAATCAAGATTTGAAGACACAATGCGCAATATTACACAATATTTCTGCATTAGGTACGTATTTCATAAGTTTATCAAATTTTTAAAATTTTTATACGCCAATAAAATTTGATTTTTTTATATTTTTGGCTTAAATTTGATATTTTGAAATTTGAAATTTACTATAAATCGAAAAATGTTAAGCATCTTAAATGGTTTGTGATGTATTTTTGCATGATTAGAGTTGGCTTTGTCTAGTTTGAAAATTGATTATTTTCCACTTAGGAATATCTACTAGAAATCGACACGCCATGCTGTATTTTCGTAATTTCTCGATTTTATTTTCAAAATTGGTAGCTATGCTTGAATAAGGGTCGTTAAAAGTGGTTGCATCAAAAAAAAAATTTAAAAAAATTACGGAATATTTGAGCTCAGCACCCTCAAAAACATAATGAAGTCTACTGAAAGATGACCTTCAAATTCTTTCTATCATGCTAAGGAACGTTTCATTAGGGGGGAGGGGCAGAAGAAAAAACAATATTACAATTTAGCAATATTCGAACCGAATTTAATGATAATCATTTTGCGGCTTTATTTTTACATTTTTTAGGGGCTTTCGGAAAAAAAGATCTACTCTGGACTATCTTTTCAGTCTTACACAGGAAATCAATACTGCCTTTCAAAATAAAGAATTTGTACTCTCAGTCTTCTTTGATCTTGAAAAAGCTTTTGACAAAGCATGGAGATACAGCTAATACTTCAAAAAATACATTCTATAGGAATTCGGGGGCATTTAGCTTACTTGATTCAAAACTTTTTATCAAATCGTACCTTTAGAGTCAGAATTGAAAATACATATTCTGAACTTTTTGATATTGAAAATAGAGTCCCTCAAGGCTCTGTGCTTAGCACCATCCTATTTATACTCCTAATTGATGATATCTGTAGTATTATTCCCCAACCTCTTTCCTTAAGAATTTTTGCAGATGATACAAACATTTCAATACGCTCAAATAACATCAAACTAGCCTCAGAAATGATCCAAAAACCTCTCAATTGTATCGAAAAATGGGCTGAATCAAATGGACTAACATTTTCTGAATCTAAAACTCACTGTATACTTTTTACTAAGAGAAATAAAACTTACCCAGAACCTATCCTTGAATTCAAATGACATCCTTTAGTTTTTAAACCAACCACCAAATTCCTCAGACTTACTTTTGATAAAAAACTTACTTGGACTCCTCATTTTCTCAACATAAAAGCTACGTCTAAATTCACTTAAAATTGTTAAAAATCCAAAGTATAACCCATCACGCCAACTATTACTCCACTTGTATAAAGCTCTGATACGTAGTAAAATTGAATAAGGAAGTCCATGCTTTATAAAACTCTCATAAAACTACATACTAACATTTTCAAAACTGTTCAAAATTTCTCCTTGCGCATCTGCATAGGTGCTGTCTATTCGTCTCCAATTAATAGCATTTATTGTGAAGCTGCAGAGCTTCCTCTGATATTTTAGGAAAATTCTCATGACAAACAAATTCTCAACAACTGTTGCAAATAATCCACCTCACCATCTTCAAAAATCAGTCAATGTCTACAGCTCTCAGCATTTCCTCCATACTTCAGGTCCAATCCCAGAATTTATCAAAAATATGAACAACCTACAAATTGACTTAGAAAACCTAATTCATAAACCAATATCTTATCGCCCTTGGTCTCTCAAACCTATACAGATGGAATTCTACTTAAGAAACTACCCAAAACATGATCACTCCCCATTATTAATCAAGAGTCATTACTTAGAACTGTTATCAAACTATACAGAATATAACTTATGCTTCACAGATGGTTTAAAAATTTCTAACATTCATACTGCTTAGTGCTTATGCTTACTCGATTAATGACAAAGTTCTCAGTTTCAAAATTCACAACTGTACCTCAATTTTTACTGCTGAACTCACTGCAATAAAACATTGCCTAATAAATATAATTTCCATTCAATCAGAAAATAAAAAATTCTTAATCCAAAGTGACTCACTAAGTTCACTGCTATCCATTCGAAACATTTTTTCTGACCATCCCATAGTCCAAGACATACATAAGTCCCTTTCTAACCTCCAAAATTATGATTACTCAATTAACTTCATGTATGTTCCCAGCCACATGGGTATCACTGGAAACGAAACTGTTGATAGATTAGCAAAAACAGCCGCTGCCCCCTCCCCTCTTACCTCTCTCACTCCTGATGATATTAAATCTCTGATCACTCGCAACACATTTACCAACTGGCAGAACTTTTGGTCACAGCAAACTTCAAACAAACTCTTCCAACATAAAAAAACAACCCTCCCCTGGAAAAATCTAGGCCACCTGAACAGAAAAGAAGAAATCCTTATTACTAGACTAAGAATAGGCCACACAAAAATTACTCATAACCACTTATACCAAAAAGAACCAAAAACCCCCATGCCAATTTTGCAGAAACAAACCCACATCCATTCAACACATACTTTTCAACTGTCCCCAACTAAAACAAAACATACTTACACTACAGATAAAATAAAACCCACCTTTCCCTGACGAACCCCCTGAAATACAAAAATTCATCTCCCTAATAAAAAACATCAACCTCACAAACCAAATCTAACCCCCTCCCCTTTACGGGTGTAATAATCTTGTAATTATAAACACCAGGGAAAAAAACATTTTTCACGAAGTGGGCAAATGTGTCTTAAGAAGGGGGAGGGGGTGTTGAAAGATCTTATTTTATTAGCTTTCATTTTTGAAGTTGAAATTCGCGAGTTTCAAATTTTGAATGAGTAGGTAAATTATACCTAGGTATAAAATTTCTCCTTATTTTAATCATTTTCAAAACCTCGAAAACATATTTACTCAAAATCCAACCATTTTTGAAATAAATGAACGTGCAATTAAGTCGAGGTTTCGGAAAAGGAATTTGGCTAAAATCGAAGCCCCGGATTTGATTTTTGATTTGAGCTAATGTGGGATAAAGTTCATTGGTAACACATTATAACAATATCGATTGAGAGGACGAAATTAAATTGATCGAAATGGAAAAATTAATAATAATCAAACTCCAGAAAAATACCGCGTCGAAAAATAATTATTCGTCAACGATGAATTTGTAAAATTCGTTTCTAGAACGTGATCATGATCAGTGGTTTCACACGTTGCGATAAACGATAAACGGTAATCTCGGCGTTGAAATTCGCCTTCAACGTAACAGAGAACGCAACCCGCCGAGTGATATGTTAATAAAATTGCCTACTCGGTTCGCCGTAAATACGCTAAAATACGAGTACGATGTCGGCCGCGTTTCGAAGATGCTGCGAGTGGTATTACGAGTTCGAGGTGACTGTTGGAGGTAAAATTGGTGTGTTTACGTGGTTATAAGATTGTAAGACGACAAGACGACAGTGTTGTTACGATTACCGTAATGAGAAAGCAACAATACGACGAAGTGAGGAGAAGAAGAGAGCGGAGCAGTGCGAGTTTTATATTATAATATGCGCGTATACATTTATTTATACGAGTATAGTATGCCACAAAAATATGTAAATATTAATAATATACGAGCTCGACTCGGCAGCAGCTTTGCTCAACAAACTAGTCATACGAGTAGGCCATTTTTTCGCGAAGGCGTGGCTAATAAGATGGAAAAATGTCACGAAATAAATGTGAAATCCAATTATTCGTGCGTATAATGTATTTACGAACGTATTGCAGCAGGTACGAGTACAGGTACATGATACCGTACGCATTCGAGCGAGAAGAGCGGAAAATGAGCAGAAGTGGGCGAGGGAGGGTTATACCAGGTGTCATTATGCTTGTACGAGTATAATGTGTACGCCTATAAAATGCGTATGCGTATGCGTATACGTAAATGAAATGCCGTAAGAATTAATTAAAACTCGCCGCGTACGTGCTGAAGAAATTATTATTATTCGTTCGTGTAATCCGCGCGGAATTAGAGTACATGGGTTTGGGTAAGTATATACCGTTGCCATGGCCCGTACGTACGATACGTACTATACAAAGTATATAGATGAATTCATTAGAGTATACGAGTACTATGAATATCGAACCAATTACCTTCGAGTTAGAAACGTTTAATTGGACGAATTAGACAAGTTGGATATGCTCGACATAAATACACGTATAAAAAACATCTACCCAGTCAATGTCCGTCTGACATCCCGCCATCATCGCCATAGCAGAAGGAAGTTGAAACGCGTTAATTTGTACAGGTTTTTTGAACGTGGATACGAAGCACACAGCACTACAACAATCATACCCTACCTAGTATACCTACTACACAGTCGTTTATATAACTTTTTACTTATATAGTTTTTTTTTCGGCTACGCAGGAAGCAATAACTAAAGCGAGATGAAAATTGTCCAATTGAGATTCGGGTGTCGTGTCGTGTCGTGTTAATTTAATTATACGGCTATTAAGAAATTACTGTAGAAGGACCACCTACTAGCTCGGGGTGTTGTAAACAATTAGTCGCCAGTAGTTCGTCTTCTTTGTGCTGGACTGCTGGACGAATTTCGTGGACGGAAATTTATTGTTTTTTTACCAGTCTGACGTATTGTTTGTAATTTTCTGATACAAAGTAAAATTAGCGGTATCTTTTATACCTATATATATATATTTTTTTGTTATTCCGAATGGAGAATAATTTTTTACCTTTTTTTATTGTTTTAGGTGTGGTGGAGTATAATCGTTGCTGCGGTAAGTGAGCATTGATTTATGTTGACTCGTGTGTGTTTAATTTTTTTTATACAACTAGCGATGGTATCAGAAAGATGACAGAAAATCATTTTAAAGGCGTGATATCGAATTACTTGGAGGTTGATAATGAATTTCCTCGAAGGTTCTTTCGAGTGTTTTATTTTATTATTTTTTTTTTTTCGGAACTTCCAACTTATGATTTTTTTTTCTTCTTAAGAATGTGGCTCCATTTGCATCTCTTCGTGAACGACTTTAAAAAATCAAAAAATATACATAGTCAACATTTTGAGCGTCAAATTGTAGGTATACACATTTCGAAAATTGGCAAAAATGGACAACAAATTGGTATTACCAAGTTCCAAAAAATATTCGCCGAGTTTCAGAAGTGATAGCTCGATATTCGAGAAGAAAATATTTTCAAGCCTAGAATTTCAGCAAAACCCTAAAAGTGGTCTTGGATTTTGACAGAAAGAACTAGACCGATGACGCATAATCTCAAATTTCATTTTTTGGAGTTGAACCATATTTTCCAAAATCGCCTGGATAAAGTCTAGAGCGAAAAAACCACGAGATTATTTTTAAAATTTCTCTTTTTAGAGAGTTTATAATTATCTTCTCTATTAGGTATACTTTACGGGGTTAAAAAAATATGCAGGATGTCTTTCAACTCAAAATGAAAAATTTCCACTTAATTTGATCAAAATTATTCACCTTTTTTTTTTTTCGTGATCCGAATGCTATAGGACTGTTTGACAATTTTACCAAAAATTGACATTTCTTAAATAGGTACCTTTATTTTGTCAACAATTATTGCTTTTTAACAACTTTTCCAAAAATTGGCACTTTTCAACTTGGGAAAATTTGGCAAAAAAAAAAACAAAACCTTAAGTAGGTAAACACGTTTGGCAAAAAAAACAAAACCGATTGTTTGGCAATTTTGAAACAAAAAGAGGTCTTTTTAAACAAGTGATGAGGCGAAAATCAATCATATTTGCATGTTTTGGATGAGAGGGGTTACAAAAAATTATGGACTTACAATTAGTATCAAGAATTGGCATGCCCCCAAAAAAGAAGTAACAGAAAAAGGCCTGAATAGGTAGATGCCTTATTATAGGTACCTAAAAAATTGGTCATTTTTTTCCAAATTGTTCTAGGAGTCTGATTTTTGGATATGTTGCGAAAATTTTGATTTCCTATCGATTGGTTTGTAGTTTAACTCTTTTGGTCTTTTTCTCCCCCTATGCTTCCTCCCAAAAATTTGGACATCCCCAAATATTGACCCAAGGTCATTATTCCCACTCAAACCCTTTAATTCGTACGTCAAACTAAGCCTAAATAATACCAAATTTGAGGGAATTTCGTTAACATCCCCATTTCACTAACAATAAGATGATTCTATGTTCCAGCGAAAAAAATATAAGTATACTTATCAGATATGCGATCGAAATATCGATGGAAATGGATTCCTGGGGATCCCAAAAGGGATTTTGTGATTAATCCCACCCCCGATTCTGGAATCACGATAGGATGTAAATAATAGCCCTATTTTTCCTTTGTCTTAAGGAAAATCAGGCTTAAAAAACTATACAAGGGTGAGAGAGGATTTGGCAGTTATTGGGAGTTTTGCAAAAATTAAAAATTATGTAGACGTGAAAACATGAAATACGCGAGTTTTTTACTTCTAGAATTCATTTCCGATGTAATTTCCGACTGAAAAATAGACCCTCGTGATTTAGGGGGGAGGAGACAAAAACCAAATTATTTCAATGTTGGCGAGTGAAGTAGGTACATGTTGTATTCAACGTTGCTGATTTCGCGTCAAACATGTTCAAGAGAGAGAGGATCCAACCTACCTTTATAAATTTGATTACAATTACGAGTATAGCCAATAATTTATGCACAGGCACAGTGCATACATATCTTGGATCAATTCTACCTGTACTATCGTAGTGCGTTTGTGGTACGTGTGTTTTACATAGGTATTATACTGTACAGTATATGTAACTTGGTACATATCTCTAATATTTTTGATTGATTAACTGAGAGTTGGAAATGCGATTAGAATTTCGATCGGGGCGTGTCTTAATTAACGGTATACAATGACTGTACAATTTTTCAAGTTTTGACATGCGATATTTCGCCTGATTAACCTTTCACGTGTTTATCGATCTATTCGGTTTTATATTACTTACGATATAATAGATAGATGTAGGAGAAAGAGAGAGAGCCTTCACGTTTGCTCGTTTGATAATAGTTCGATATAGGTACTATAAGTCATCGCTATTGTTGCGGGAAGTTATTAAATATATTTAGATACCGTATACTATAATATCCTAACCCAGATCTACCCCCGTCCTTCCAGCTCTGCGTATTTATGTACTATTTACAAAAATGAAAGAGAAGATTAGAAGAAGACGTGCTAAGAGGTTTTTAAAATTGCGTGTTGCATATACTCGAACGTTGAAGGAGAAATTTTATGAAAGTGCTGTTTTTCTAACGAGTATCAGTACCTAAAATATAGGTTTGCTTCTGTATACCTACTTCACATCTTTCACCACTTCACCACTCTGTCTACAAAGAGGATATATGTATCTATGTATATAGCCGTAGCCAGAGGAAAAATATAATAATTTAACTAAACTTGATTCAATTATATCGGTGTGTCGAAGTGGCAGTCGGAGAACAGAGCATTTCCTTTCCTTCGTCGAATCGTACACTAATTTCATACATATCGACTGAAAATTACAACGATGCGTGTCATTTCATATTTTTTTAATCCGGCCGACGACGCGACGTAATATATTTCACACATTCGATGGAAATATACCTTTACCTACGATAAAAATGTACCTAGGTATCCGTGTAACACATGTGCGGTTTAAGATAAAAATTCATCGAGAACTAATAACCACAGCTAACTACGCAGCGCAGCACCAGGTGAACAATCGAATATAGATGTATTTTTCCGCATTTCGAATTGTAGGTAGGTATACTGTGGAAAAAATAGATTGGTTTATTAAACGCGTTCTCGATAGTGACGGTGAAAAATTCGATAAATTTGTAACGCAATAAGTACATCTGTTAAAGAGTCGTATTCCGGTAAAGATCTTGAACGGTTTGATAAGCGAATCACTCGACGAACAATAGAATCGTATAATAAGATTACGGTTTTAGAAGTTTTTTTTTTCATTTCTTTTTCGTTTTGTCTCTTTCTTATTAGATGTATGCGTTATCCCGATGAAGAGATGATAATATTTCAGATACCTTTATGTACATATAGGTGCTTTTAGACTCTAGGTGGTTTTTACACGATGATACTTAATCTCATTTGAGCACTAACAAAAGAGATATAATTTCCATTGATGGAAACATTTTTGAGTCAGATAAGATAAAGCTAAATCGAAAGAGCATGCAAAGTACATATGTCTTAAGCCAAAATTTAAGATGCTAATGCATTTTTTGATTTTTGGAAAATTTTTTTAAATCAAAAATATTAACATATTAAATATTTTGAGCACTTCTGCGCTTACAGTGAAATTTTTGAAAAGGGTCGTTCCACGTCAATTGGACTAAGAAGTGGTAGGGGGGTTCGGCGATTTTTTTGAAAATTTTCCTGTGGAAAGACCTACCGAAGGAATGACCAATGGCGCAAATCGCAGCCCTCTAGCCCATTTTTAAAGGCAGCCAGGGGGTGTCAAAGTTTTCAGTGAACCAAAAATATCATCTATTTCAGAAGTGGATTACTCGATAACCGCGATACCTACCAAAATGGAACATTTTCCCATAGTTAGGGGTTTTGAAAGGCTTTTTGGTGATATCATAAAAATCAGCGTTGCCAGTTTTTTTCGTACAAAAAATTAGCTCAAAAAGTTTGGAAACGTAGTTTTCATATCGTTGCGACTCTTAGAAATTTTGAAAAAAATATATAACAGACAACTTTTCATGCTGAACAACATATTAAAAAATTGGGATGGTAACATGTTGCAAAGTTGATTTAAAAAAATTTCAAGTTATTTGCGAAAAAATGTGATTTTTTTATTTAAAACATGAAAAAAAGTTTTGATAAGTGAAGTTGACCCATTTGACACCTATTTTTACGTATCTGTTGAAAAAGTTGAAAAACCCCCTTTCACTCGATGAAATGAACTCCTCACAAAAAAATCAAAATTCAAAAAAATTCAAAAAATGAATGAATTTTTATTTTTTTGTTGTGAGTGTAATTTTCATCAACTTTTTTCATGAAATACGTCAGAAAGAGGGCAAAATAAGACAACTGAATAAATTGAAACTTCTTTTGATGTTTGAAATTGAAAATTGAATTTCGAATTTTGATTTTTTGAGGAGTTCATTTCATCGAGTGAAAGGTTTTTTTTTCGTAAGTATCCAAAATTGAAATAATATTTTCTAAATTTTCACCACTTTTCAGTCAGACATTACTACTTTTTCACTACATTCACTACCTGTTAGATACCCTGTGTAGTGCTTAGATTGTTTTGATAGCACTTGTTGAAATTCTAGGATTTCCGAAAAACCGCTGTGCAGGCTTTAGAACTGCTCAAAACTGGTTGAAACCATTTTAAAACAATTTGTGGAGGTCAATTTTCTGATTTCTGGGGCAATTTTGTAAAATTTTGATTTTGAGAATTTTTGGCGTTTGATTTTTTTTTAAATTCAAAACGAAAAAACAGCTTTTAGGGTACTTAGTGTGCATTAATAGTTTATGTTATATGCACGCAACAATACGCGTGTGGGGTGCTCATTTAATTAATTGTATTAGGTAATGGCTTTTATTATTATAAGTACCTACCTAAGTATTAATTTTCCCCCTAGTAATTTTTTGATAATCATCATTAGTAGGTAATGAAAAAGAACGAGAATAATCTTGACCGTCCTATCCTAATCATATCAAAAAAATTAAAATGGAAATCAGATGAGATATATTTGTGTGAGTGCTAAAAAGTGAAAATCACCTATATCTGTGATGTCTACGTTACAAATCAAAATATTTCTTAATTAATTCAAAAACTTATCAAAATTTTTTGGACCCCCCCCCTCCCAAAAAACCGCAAGCTTAGTGCATCATCTCGGAACTTTGAAAAAAAAATACGAGTAAAATAAACATTCGTCCAATTCAGCACCTCGTGGATAACTGATGATGGCAAATTCCCTATAGGATGAGACCATTCATAGACTAGTATATCTACAGTAAAGATAACGTGAACGTAATAGGCAACTATAAATTGAATCGACCAACTTGACAGGAAATGAAAACGCGGTTCGGCACTGCGGCCGCCGTCGTGGTTTCCATTATGGTCGCTTACATAACATTTACACTTGATACGAGTGTAATAGGAGCATATTAGCGCAAACTCTCGAGTACAGAATGATAATGAAAAAACGGTCGGACTCGCGACGCGAATCGTATTGTAAAATTTCCATCCTTTGCGCCCTTTCGCATTCGCGGTATTGACAAGGTCTCTCATTGGTACATCCCCACCGATTTAAGGGTATATTTCGCGCCGAAGCAGGGCGAACGCTATCATATACTTAGTTCGGGTTCGGGTTCGCGAACAAACATACAAAAATATACTGACGCGAGTATGCTACACTCATACACTGCAAACGAGCGATCGAGTATAAAATGATAAAAAGGCTATTTTAAAATATTCATCGCAGTTTAACGCGACTCGTACGAAAGGTACCGGTTCCGCCTCTAATGCTATTGTACGAATTGATACTCTACGAGTAGGTATCTTTTTGTATAGTGATGCTAACCACTTCACCTAACACACCTCGTACTTCACCTCGCCATCGTATTTCCACATATTATAACACCATTCGCCGTGCAGTAGCCCATGCCCGCGCGTACAAAAAAGCCACCAAAAGAGCATCGTCGTTGTGCTAATTCCACTCGAAGAGATTCATTGTAAGGCGACGAATATTTACCATACACTAAAATATACACACTACACATCGCAATCGCATGGTCTACGGATGAGCAGGAGCACGATTTGGCCGAAGGGATCGCGTCGTCGTCGACTCGATCGCCTCAATGTTATTTCGTACATCGTTGACCAATAAATAGGGTGCTGTCGAGTATAAACCATAACTAACAACGAATTTGACCCCCGAGTGAATGGCGAAAAATTTCACGCTAATGCTCCGTTTATTGCCGAGCATTCGTCCGTCCTCTCGAGTAACTTATTATAATATCTGCTTGGTTTTGTATGTATGTACATACGCGTATTATTAACTGTTACTGCGCGTAATACGCCATGAAAACCCCTCGCACATCCAATGAGCGTGTAATAAACTTGGATATACCCCGAAGATGAATATTATATACTAATTTGGCATATATTTGATTTTGCTGCAGTGTGCTTGCTTGTAGTGATAACGCACCATTCTTCAAATCTGAATCAGACCTATTCAGGTATGGTATGATTCAAGCAAGTATCTCCTATTGAATGTGATTAGGTCTAAATAGATCTGATCGATCAAAACTTAGATTTGACCTGACGTCTTATCAGGTTAATTTAGATCCAGGAAATTTCCAGATCTGATCATAAGTATAGACTCGTATTTGATCAAATCCAATCATTTTCCGTTGAAAGATCTGTATTGACTCGATCAGATCCGAACATTTCCTGGATCCTAACTGATAAGACTTGATCAGTCCCAATAAGGGAGACCTTGATAGGATCTAACAAAATCTGAATATCTACATCTGATGAGGCTAGATTGATCAAGGCTAGATCAGGTTTGATTAATCAGACCAGATCAGAGATCTGTACATTTTCTGGATGCAATTATTACATCTGCTTGATCCTGATTAGATTCTGTATATGATGCCTAATTAAATCAGTCCGGATCTTTTTTTTTTTTTTTGAATAAAAATATCTACCCTTATAGTCCGACATATGACAATAGGAGTAATTGCACCCCCCCCCCTCGCCAATCTTCCGGGACAACATTTCTCTTAAAGGGGATATCCTAAGGAACATTTTAAAATCCAATTTAGACCAAAAATGAGGGAAAAAATCAAAATTTTACCAAATTGACCAAGAAAGCTGAAATTTGGGATATACCATATTTTCGACATGCCAAATCGATTGGAGACGGTTTCAACCAGTTTTGAGCAGTTCTGGAGCCTCCAGCAGATTTTTGAAACTCGAAATTCCAAATTCCATCAAATTGGAGTTTATTTATTCTAAAAACTAATTCCAATACGCTACGATGTACTGCAGGTAAATTTCAAGTCGTTTTGGAGCCTCCAGCGACTTTTTGAAAATTCCTAAAGCCTACAGCAGATTTTTGAAACTTTAAATTTTCACAAAATTTCATCAAATGGAGATGGAAAGCTAAAATTTACTCTACACTCCAATTTTAACACCCTCTGAAGACTACTTCAGGTGGGTTCAAGTCATTTTAGAGCCTCCAGCGACTTTTTTAAAAATTACTGGAGCCTCCAGTAGATTTTTGAAATTTGAAATTTCCCCAAAATTTCATCAAACTGACATGGAGAGTCGAAATTCATTCTGCAAACTGATTTCAATACGCTACGAAATTGACTGCTGGTGGATTTCAAGTCTTTTTAGAGCCTCCAGCGACTTTTTGAAAGGTTGTATAGCGTTTTTTTGGAAAATTGAAACTTCCTAAAAGTAGCTATAGAAGCTTCAAAACTATTTGAAACCATCATGTAGTCTGCGAAGTAAATTTCAGCTTGCCAACTCCATTTGATAAATTAATGTTGCAGGAATTTCAGGTTTCAAAAATCTGCTGGAGGCTCTAGTAATTTTCAAAAAGTCGCTGGAGGCTCCAAAACGACTTAAAGACTAGGTACCTGTAGCTGACTTCGTAGCGTATTGAAATTAGTTTTCAGAATAAATTTCGGGTTACCATCTCCATTTGATGAAATTTTGTGTGAATTCCGAGTTTCAAAAATCTGCTGGAGGCTCCAGATCTGCTCAAAATGAGTTGAAACCGTTTCCAATTGATTTGACATGTCGAAAATAGGGTATATCCCAAATTTCAGCTTTCTTGGTCAATTTGGTAAAATTTTGATTTTTTCCCTCATTTTTGGTCTAAATTGGATTTTCAAAAATTCACCAAAAATCGAAAAACGCACTTTAGCACTTGAAATTTTGATAGGTGATAAATTTTTGCATGATCTTTCGATCTACCTTTGTAAGGTTTGAAAAATTTCGTGCAAGTCCTATGTTGAAACGCAAAATCTGCGATTTCGGCTGACCTGTCAATCAAAATGTCCGCCATTTTGTAAGTAAGGCCAATTTTTTTTGGGGAAAGTTTGCTTTAAAATGTTCCTTAGGATGTCCCCTTTAAGAAAAAAGTTATCCCGGATGATCGGTGGGGGGGGGGTGCAATTACTCCTATTGTCATATGCCAGACTATTATTTACCTAATTCGATCTGAGTTGATCTGATCAAACCTGACTGGATCCCATCATTTTCCTCTGAATTTTTTTGTTTTAGAGTTCATTAGTTCATTAAAACAATAACACTTTCGAAATGTCTATTTTTTCCCCTAAAATATGGTCCATAATCTTCTCTTAATTTTAAGCCGATTTCAAAAATGTGAAAACACATTTTCCGAACTACTTGTAGTAGAGTCTGAAGTCGAAGGGTTGACAGTATACACGCATACCTTACTTCTTAAACTAATTTAAATGATGTAATCTTTCAAATTTATCAGATTTTTTCAATGGTCGACTACGAGTAATTCGTGTAAAACAAGACAGCTTTTTCTTTTTGGTTGATTACGTAATTCGGTGACAACGAATGCTATGTAATAATTCCTGGCGATCGTGTTCGATATTCTTACGTCGTGTATTTGGGGTAAAAAAACAACTACCTAATCGAAAGATAAAACAACCACCTCCCGAAAAAAAAGTCATCTTTAGACACCGAGGAACATCTCCGGTGCGGTAGTCGGATGTGTGTCGACCAAAATCGCGGCCGCTTGTCGGTGACAAATCAGACGTGTATACCAGCAGTTAAGATAAACATCGATAACCTGCCCACCGTCGCCCGGCCGAGTCCGCGTCCGACTCGCAATCAAAGAAACGTAAACGTTCGTAGTACAGCGGGTATTAGATGAAAAATAACAAGATTAAAATGCGAGTTATACCTCTATATCCTATAAGACAGTCTTATGGTCGTCTCCTTTAACTTATACATATCGGTGTATAGAGATGCTATCGCACTATACTACAGTATACCAATACCTCCTCACCATACCGCAACTTCGGAGAGCTCAGACCTGTAAGATCCATTACAAATGACACCTTAAAACCCTTCCAACCATATACCAAAATCAGCTTCGAATGATTTTGTACTTTTCGTAGATCGCTATAACGTCTCCGGTCTTCGTATTATTTCACCGTGAGGATATCACTGTAGCACTAGCAGAGATATACATACAAACTAATATACGATATACATAGGTACAATACTTCTTTAAAAGTGCCCTTCTCGCTTTTGTCTACCTCTTATAGTTTTAAAAAGGTACCACTTACAAGAAAACACGTCATTTAGAATGTTTGTATTTGCGTGTGCCTTTCATTTCATTTCATTTCATCGATGCAGTTCCCAATTGTCGCGTGTAATTGCCGAATAATCCGTATCGTGATTTTATAATCATTTGCCAAGTCATCGTGATTTTGCATTCTTTCATTTTCCCTCAGGTTTTGCCCCGTTGCCCTTCTTTTTGTTAATACTATCGTGTTTCTCGTCGTATAGGTGCACTACGAGCTCGTTACCGTTACCTACCTATGTGCTTTTTATGCAGGTGGAGGTTTATTCATTTCCGAAATCCAAACGATCATTAATTTCTGCGCAACGTACGCGTAACGATCAAAAATATTTCAAAAGTAGGTATATGCTTGAAAAGATCTCGTCATTTTATTGATATGAAAGTAAAATAGTACATCTTTCATCATTTTATTTTTCATAAATTTCCGGTCCCAAACAAATACCCATTGCTGAATACTCCCAATTTTTGTTCAACCCCGAGACAGAAAAATCAGATACAAACCTAAAATTTATTTTAACAACTCTAATTTGATGGAATTTTGTGGAAATTTCGAGTTTCAAAAATCTGCTGGAAGCTCCAGAACTTCTCAAAACGGGTTGAAACCGTTTCCAATCGATTTGGCATGTCGAAAATAGGGTATATTCCAAATTTCAGCTTTCTTGGTCAATTTGATAGCATTTTGATTTTTTCCCGCATTTTTGGCCTGAATTCGATTTTCAAAAACTCACCAAAAATCGAAAAACACACTTTAGCACTTGAGATTTTGACAAGTGATAAATTTTAGCATGATCTTTCGAGCTACCGTTGTAAAGTTTGAAAAATGTTGTGCAAGTCCTATGTTGAAGTGCAAAATCTGCGATTTCGGCTGACCTGTCAATCAAAATGGCCGCCATTTTGTAAGTAAGGCCAACTTTTTTTGGGCAAGTTTGCTTTAAATGTTCCTTAGGATGTCCCTTTTAAGAATAAAGTTGTCTCGGATGATTGGCGGGGGGAGGGGGTGCAATTACTCCTATTGTCATATGCCGGACTATTACTAGCGTACGAAAATAAATAAATGCGTATTTGAAACTGTTTGTTTAGCAGGGCTGATTAGATCAGATACAATCCTGGATTCAATTTTATCTGATCAAGTCAAAGTTTTGATCCAGTCACACCGTATTAGATCTAAAATTTTCTCATGGGACGAATTTTGAATTCGAAATGCAGATTTTCAAAACTATATCGTCATAAATGTAGGTATGTAGGTAGATAGAACGAACGAATAAAGAATATAATCTCAGCAAAATTTGGAAAATTTTACGAGCAAACTAATTTACAAAAAATAATAACTGGTTTCTTCATTCGTATTTTAGACCGAGTTCAACGCAATATTTCAAAGTTTTATAGCTTGTGGTGATTACTTTTTGAAAATTTATTTTCACATTACGACACTAAAAATCAAACACAGGTACCATATACTTTACCTCGACCGAGATCACACAAACGTATTACAAAAAATCATCCAGTTGGTGTAGTTATTTTTGATTTACAGTGTTGAACGGAGACCTTGTTTTGTGAAGCAAGCACAATATACTTTAAAGGAGTTGATAGAAAATGATAAATTCTTGATCCGAATCATCTCTGTGATGAAAATAAACAAACAGTAGTAGAAATTGACTCGGAAGAGGAGGGCTAGTGGATGACAATGAACTTTTTTGTAGGGTTTTGAACAGATGTGACGTCACAGAGATTATTGAAATCAAAATTTCGTGGTTTAGAGAGCCCTCCTCGGGGAAATTTTCTTTCAAAACGAAAGCAGAAATGGACAAACTTCAATTGAAATTGAGGAACCGCAGCCTCTGGCTATAATTTAATCAAAAATTGAAGAGCTGGAGCTGCAAGCTCCACCGGAGAAGAATTTCGCAGGGCCTTTGGGATTTTTTAAAAGCTTCCTAGTCCCCGGAGGATCGTGAAAAAAAGGCCTTTGAAGATTGAGGATGGAGCCACTTTCTAATAAGCTTCTTCGCAGCTTCTCTGGACTCTGTTTTAGGAGCCATTGAGTCATGTCGTGTACCACATGAAATTCAATTTCACGTTGTTAGGTACAGTTTTTTTTTTTAATTATGCAAGTTTGGCCAAAATCTGGTACGATTACGTTTTCAACGGCTAGATTTTGCTAGTCATGCTGATCTTGATTCAACTATACACATTTTCTATAGTCAAAACTTGCACGAATCTTTTGAAAGATTCGATTCGAGATCAAAGATTTATTAGCCTCACGTACTCAAATAAGCTTATATGTAGGTAGGTAAAGGTATCGATACAGAGAGCTCTGCTCATACTACAAGTACCTAACGCATTATGTAGGTATTGTAACTATTTACTCAAAATTCGATAAGCTCGTTTGGCGTTTAAAACGACCGTTTGTACGAGAAGATGGTATTATAGATGGACGTGTCCGAGAGACGGCGGATGATCCGGTAGGTTATTATTAATGATGGATATATCATTTAATACCACCTCTTTGTGATAACAATAATCGTAAAAATGAAACAGCTTGCGCTGGAACGCGATAAAGTCAAGACTGATACTGATAGTTATCTCGTCGAAACAAAGTGCTTTTCATCTCTATTGTGTTTTACGATACGATGAGATGAATACTTTCGTAGATAAGTTGCGTTTTTCCTCTCTCTTTCACTTTACCATATTATACTGATAGGTATAGATAGTTAGATACCGAGAGTCTAGATGCTAATTCTTTTCCTCGTTATTTTCTTATACAGTGATTATTTCCCATCTATCTATTTCTATTTTACTTTTCTTCTTTTTTTGGGATTGGTAAAACATTTGGCGTCGTCGAAACAGAAAAAGAAAAAACCTCGTACCACTCTTCTACTTATCCAAAATGGCGACGTTCGGATCATTTTTCATTCTAACGATTATTAATTATCAATCGACGACCCAGTCGGCGCGTATCCAGTGGTAGTTGTTATAGGTAAGTATACGACGACGACGACGACGTACAAATACAATTTGAAGGATTGATTTTGTTTTTACTAAGTAGATATCTGCTGTACGTATGTTGTAGTTGTATGCACCGAGCTGGCGTGCACCACTGTCAATTCTATAGCCAGCTCCGAGTATTGTACGTGCATTAATCATAGTCCAATTTACTTGCCAGTATATGGCATCAATGTACAGACTACAGACGATGTCCATTTCTCTAATCGATCACGATTTGCACCTTGTATAATATTTTACCAATTCGGACCGTAGACGTAGCCTATGCAATGAGTACCTAAACGTTGTAAACTGTAAAACCTCAACAATATATGTACTATAGGTTGGTAGGAGTATTTGAGCTAGGAAGAAAAGTAAAGCACTTCCGATCGGTAGGTACCAAAATGTGTCCGCGCGAGATAAAAATTTCTCTACGCATTCTTTGTAGGTATATAGGAGGGTATTCAAATTGTAAAACTGGCAGCAACAGTAGGATGGAAAATGGAAATACTCGACGACGAACTGACGAAGGCGAAGGTGTCTCAATTATGGTACGAATAACACGAGCACACTGTTGGGCAAGTGGGCAAAGAGGGAGGCTGCGATCACATCAATACAAATTACCATTTAACAGGTTAGCTAGCGTACATAAGTAGTTTATATAAAATGAACTCGAAAATGCACGCTGCCGTACCCTCGGCCTTATAATCGTACGTACGTACGAGTAAAGAGAGCCACAGACCACGGTTACACGAGCACAATAGTGCCAACAGTAATCACTCCTCCCTACAACTCTTGACACAGTTATTCGCCACTTCCATGAAAAGAGGATTATTCGGGGGTGTTTCTTTGTAAAAAGCAGTTTTCTCGCTGCCGCGAAAGCGATGAATCCTATGTATATAACCACCTGGCTTCAACCACGCATACTATACACCCGATCCCGAAAACTTTGCACTGCAGCCAGCTCTGCATGCAACTTCATACATATACTCGTATACGGATACTGTACACTGTACCATACTATACTATGTGTCTAGTGTCTATGTACGCGTGCATTTGTGTGGGTAATGTGTATAAACGCAGTTGCGCATTTTATCTGCATTATCTATTATATTCCTCAGTGGGATGCACTTCAAAAGCCTTCTCGAGCGTAGCCGTATAGCCTACTATTTCGCTATTTTCTCTCTTTAGCCGCCTTTAATGACCCAGTCAAACCTTCTCTCGCCTTCTTCCCTTTTCTCCGGGAGTCCGGGGTTAATACGCAATCATTACATATATCTATTATGCGACTGTATACCGCCCGTCGTAGATCATATTCGGCGATGAAAAAAACAACAACAACAAATAGTGATCGGGTTGCTGGAAATCAAATTGACGTAATTTTGTTCGAACATTCTTTCATCGTATTACTTATAATACTAATTCGTTTGTGGGGGATGATGTTTCCTATACCTATTCGTACAGATGTATAATGGAATTGAATTTGATGGAAAAGGGTCAAGTCAGAGAATGTGAATTTGGCAAGTGAACATGAAAAATGAAACACTCTTAAATTTTCAACATTTTTTTATCAAAATTTGAAAAAAAATATTAATTCCTGAAATTTTGAGAAACACTTTAAATAGATTTTCCAATACATAATTGAGTAAGTATAGGTGATGCTTTTTTAAGCATTAAAAAAAAGTAAAAAAATTGCTAAAATTCTTCAACATTGATTTTGGTGAATTAAGTAGGTACCTACTGATAATTTTCGATGACTTGGTAGGTAATCATTGGGAGATTATCAGTAATTTAATTTTCAACAAATCCAGCAATTTTTGATAAATTAACTGATATTTTTTTTAGAAAATTACCGGTAATTTGTTGGCATAGGTATTTTTGATGTTCTTTTGATGATTTTTTGTGAACTACCAATATGGTAATTTTTTGATAAATTACCTACGTTCAATGTTTTGAAAGATTACTGATAATTTTTTGAAAAATAAGGTAGGTACCTACCTATTGGTAATTTTTGGGAAAACTACTTGTGACTTTTTTTTTTTGGAAAATGACTGGTAATTTTTTGTACATTTTTGGCAATGTTTTGGTGAATTAGTGGTAATGTTTTGGAAAATGATTGGTAATTTTTTAGAATGTTATCAGGGTCATTCCACGTCAATTGGACCAAGAAGTGGTGGGGTGGTTCGGTGATTTTTTTGAAATTTTTCCTGTGGAAAGACCTTTTGAAGGGATGACCAATGTCACAAATCGCAGCCCTCTAGCCCATTTTTAAAGGCAGCCAGGGGGTGTCAAAACTTTCAGTGAACCTAAAATATCCATTTCAGCAGTGGATTACTCGATAACCGCGGTACCGACCGAAATAGAACATTTTCCCATAGTTAGGGGTTTTGAAAGAATTTTTGGTGATATCATAAAAATCAGTGTTGCCACTTTTTTTCGTACAAAAAATTAGCTCAAAAAGTTTCGAAACGTAGTTTTCACATCGTTCCGACTCTCAAAAATTCTGAAAAAAATATATTATGGACAACTGTTCATTCTGACAACATATTTAAAAAACGGGATGGTAAAATGTTGCATTGATTTTAAAAAATTTTAAGTTTGCAAAAAAATGCGATTTTTTTGTTTAAAACATGAAATAAAGTTTTGATAGGTGAAGTTGACCCCTTTGACCCCTATTTGTACGTATCTGTTGAAAAAGTTGAATAAAAACTTTCACTCGATGAAATAAACTCCCCACAAAAAATCAAAACTCGAAAAAATTCAATTTTCAATTTCAAACATCAAAAAAAGTTTAAAATTCAGTTGTCTTATTTTGACCTCTTTCTGACGTATTTCATGAAAAAGTTGATAAAAATTACTTACACTCACAACAAAAAAATAAAAATTCGTTCATTTTTTGAGTCTTTTCGAATTTTGATTTTTTTTGTGAGGAGTTCATTTCATCGAGTGAAAGGGTTATTTTCAACTTTTTCAACACATACGTAAAAATATGGATCAAATGGCTCAAAATTACCTATCAAAACTTTGTTTTATGTTTTAAATCAAAAAATTGCATTTTTCTTGCAAACTTAAAATTTTTTTAAATCAACATTGCAGAATGTTACCATCTCAATTTTTTAATATGTATAGTTCAGAATGAACAGTTGTCCATAATATATTTTTTTCAGAATTTTTGAGAGTCGGAACGATGTGAAAACTACGTTTCGAAACTTTTTGAGCTAATTTTTTGTACAAAAAAAAGTGGCAACTTCACTGATTTTTATGATATCACCAAAAAGCCTTTCAAAACCCGTAACTATGGGAAAATGTTCTTTTTTGGTCGGTACCGCGGTTATCGAGTAATCCACTGCTGAAATGGATGATATTTTAAGTTCACTGAAAGTTTTGACACCCCCTGGCTGCCTTTAAAAATGAGCTAGAGGGCTGCGATTTGTGCCATTGGTCATCCCTTCGAATGGTCTTTCCACAGGAAAAATTTCAAAAAAATCACCGAACCCCCCTACCACTTCTTGGTCCAATTGACGTGGAATGACCCATCAGTAATATTTTTGAGAATTACTGGAAATTTTTGGTGAATTACTTACTAGCAATTTCTGTTGGAAAAATTACTGATAATTGTTGGTAAAATACTATAGTTGTTGATTTTTTGGAAATTTCTGGAAATTCACTGGTAGTTGATATGCTGAAAAGTTTTTGTTAATTATCTGCGACAGAAGCTTTGAAAAAAATGTTATCTGACTAGAGACTGAAAAAAACGACGAATTCTTGACATTATTAAGAATTTTAAAAACTTTTAAAAAATTGTGTAAATAGAGTTCCCATCATTTACTTCCATTCATCAAGTTGAAAGCAGAATACTTACACCTACCTAAATATCATCCTTGATTCAAAGTTTTGCTTGCAAAGGAGACTTGACCCTTTTTTTTGTATAGTGTAAAAATTTCCATCACTTTTGTGTTCAAAATTTTGCACTTTTAAACGATCTTGTACGACCTACGAGTACGTTCTCTTTGGCAGTGAAATTTCCCTAATTTATCAATGATTTCATTTCGGCGCAGTGATATTACAACCAGAATCTATTGATCAACTTGATCTGTAAATACTGATTCAAGTCTAAAGGATGTAGCTCAAGTATTCAATTTATCTCTTATTCATAATTATTTAAAAAACAATTGGTACTTAAATTCTTCGATTTTCTCATCTTATCGAAGATTATTAGTACTGCAAAGTTCTATCACAAATTGGAGACACGTTGCGCACATATGTGAATTGTGAAATACTCGACTCAATTCGCACAGCCTCATTCAAAACCAAAACACATTATAACTTTCTCTAGGGAACAGTTTGCTAAGAACACGTGCGATCATTTTTATACGATTTTTTTTCCACAAAATGCGAATCAAGTAAAAGCCTAGGTAACATTAAAAAATGAATGAAAAACATTTCGAACAAACGTGCGATAGTTTACATTTAAACATTAATTTCATATTTACTCGTCATCAGCTTACGACCAATGATCCATCCATCGTCCATGGCATGTCGGCGAAAAAAATGCAATTACGTACAACTTGTAGATTGTAGAATACAACTTATACATTGTTGGAATTGTGCGATGATCATCGATCGATACGCGACTACTTCGCTTTTACGTGATCATCGAGTGGATTCTGATTGGTGTGTAGTGGTTTTTTATTCGCTTGTTGGGTTTGAGATGCGATCGAGATGGAGTTTTTATTAATATGCGTAAACCAGTTCTAATCGTATTTCAATAATGGTTCGACGAATCGACGCATGCGATTGGTTGTCGATTAATTGAATCGATAGGTAACGCGAACCGGAGCGATGCCTGATTGCGTTTTTTTTTTTACTCTTTATACAGTGTAACTTGCTCTATGACGTTTCTGTGAACTGGAAAAACCTTTTCTGAACAGCGTCAAGCGTGGTTGCCTATACGGTAGATGTAGGTCGTAATTTTTCAGACAAATGAAGTGGAGATGAGGGTATAGGAATCGATAATGAAAACAAACCTGGCATTAGCAAATTTAATTTGCGCTAGAAAAAAATTGAAAAATCGTAAATTTTATTCCAGATTATGATAAATTATCGGATAATTTATTCATACCGACGAGATGTTTATGTTAATTTGAGCTACAAAGTAGATGCGATCATCTTATCTGTTTTATAAGATGAATAGCTAATTTTTAGTGGGTATTTTCTCATATTGTGCTATGTATATGTATACGATCGTGTAACGATGAGAAACTAAACTACAATTTTACAGTTACATTTCGCGTAGTAAATATGTACCGAATGACGAGCACGATATATCTAGGTAAAAGCGTGTAAAGTGTAAGTAAATTGCTGTAGAAGAGCGAATGTTGAAAAGTAATTCATTTTACAGCAGCGATGTTGCGTTGTTTTTCTCGTTTTCCTCTTGTACCGTTTTTAATAGCTAGACGATATGATATGAGTAAGTTTGTTTGTGGTATTCGGTATTATTAGCTATGTATTTGCAGGTAGGTATGTAAGTATATGTAATGTATGTACTCGTATCTACGAAGTCTGGAGCAAGCGTTGGAAAAAATGACGTCTATGTGAAGATAACATTTCACTTTTTATGTCAACTTGTTTTTAGACTATATTGACGAGAAGATGAAGTGAAAGAGAAGATTGGTAGAGGTTCGTGTCGTAAATCACATTTCAAGCTCATTCTCAGCGGTACGCGAATAATGTATTGAGCAAGATATAGGCGTCTACGTACAACCTAAGCCAGAAGCGCCGAATAATTTGGCATATTGTTCACATTTTTTATTAGACAGAACACGTGGCGAATGATTTGACAACCTTGATGAGATGTATTACTCTTGAGAACATCATCAATTGGGCAGGAAGCTCAGCTTCACAGGTGCTTCAGTCTGTTATAGGATCGTGAAAATTGTCAAAGAGCATTGAAAAGTGAAACGAATAACCAAAATGAACTCTTGGATAGAAATTACGAGTATTTCACGAAGTAAAATTTTGTGAAAATTTCAAATTTCAATTTGGTGAAGGCTTTAGAGCTGCTTAAAACGGTTCGAATTCGTTTCCAATCAATTTGATGGGATCAGAAATCAGATTCGAAGCAAATTTCAGCTGTCTAGGTTAATTTGATGAAACTTGGACTTTTCTCTGCAGTTTTTGGCACCTTGAACTTGGAAAATTCACTTTAAAAATTGAAAAATACACTTCAGCACTTGAAACTTTGGTTGGTGACGTATTTTTTCATGTTTTCGATTTAACTTTCGTTAGGTTCAAAAAATTGTCTGCAGGTTGCGTGATGCACCTCCCAGTACAGCTTCAGTTTGGGGGGGAGGGAGTATCTCAGGCTAAAATTGGTATAAGTTGATTTTACCTAAGTAGGGACTTGACGGAGGTGTTAGAACTACAAAGTTCGCAATTTCAAAGGTTCTATCTGATACTTCGATTTTTCACTCGTATTTTGTAAAATAGGGGAGGAGCTCACCGGCACCAATTATTTTTCACCGAGGGAGGGGGGCTGAAAATGTCATGGCGTGATTTTCTCACTTGAGGTAACAACTTAAGGGTGTGGGAGCGGAAAAAATGAGAAAAAAATTGTCCACCGTACATAAATAAGGTACATCACCCTATAATGCTCATCGCCACCAAACCTTCGGTAGGTGGCCTAGGGGCACACGAGTACCAAGTTCAATTCATAACAAGGCACAAGCATTGGCCAGTGTGGGCGTCCTACACTAAGGCATGCGATACAGCCAAAAAAAAAACAATCCTGAAAAAAGATTCTAGTGCAATAAAAATAAGATATTACGTAGGTAAGGTACCAGGTATCTTGGTATGTATAACATCCATTCCACGAGGACCATTCAGTTCACAGAAAACCTCGTCGTAGATAATATTTGCAAATAAAAAAACAAAAAGAAAAAAAATAGTCGTCACTGGCAACATTAGTCCAGCCAGGTACCTCTTCTCGGCGTGGTATAAAAATTAATAACATTCCGGCGGCTGAATTATACGCTGGTTCTTTCAAATACTTAACTGGTAGTTAGCTCGTTCATAATTTTATGCGCTCATCCTCATCCAACAAGAATAGCAAGAAAGTCTACCGTAATTCATCTTCGCATATATAGCTTGTTATAATATGTAAGTCCACGTAGGTACCTATACTATTCGTACAAGTACACCAGTAGTATGAGCAGATATCTTGTTTCTGGGTATTTGCCATTGCCAAGCAACGCCATCGCCACCGTTTATCCATCTATTACTAAATATGTGTAAAAGGCACTATCACGAACCATCTTCGATGCAGATCCAACCGACCACTGCAACGTCTTCTTTGCAATATTCACTATAAATGTACGAGTACGTATTTATACTCGAGTGTGGGAATAATAGATAGGAGAAAGAAAAAAATTAAGCTTTTGTTACACTCGATTGCATATTGAAACGTACATTCCTCGATAAATTAAGCTCGTCCTCTCCCTCGCACATCGCATCAGCCACCCATCGCCCATCGCCCATTTCTATTCGACTAGTAGCCTACTTATATTACAGTTTAAACGATGTGTTAACGCAGCCGCGATAAATATTCGAAAAATGCAAATCTCGCGGGCGGCTATTTCATAAAATGATTTAACGTGACCAATGTTGCCTTCGTAGGTAAGGTACTTTTCAACCTCGGCGACGTAATCCGACATCCAACAACCTTTTCTCGTGTAATTAACATTCGAACGAGACTGAGAAAATGATAAAACAGCTCGCAGGTACCGACTTATATATACGTATAAAAAAGCGAAATGAAAAAAACAACAACAACAACTCATTTTCATATACTTACGTAGAATTAATCTGATTTTTTTCTCTCTCGAATTTCATTTCAATTCTTCGTCGTCTCGATATATTTTAATCATACAACACACGGCGAACGAGGAATTAGTTTTAATTCATTTTTACCTCGTTCGATGAGTAGATAAATGTGAAGTGGATTTTTTCGCACATTTACATCGATTATCAGAGTCACAAAAAAAAAAAAAAACGTAAAAGCTTTAGACAAACTAACACAGGTACATATTCGGTACCAAAAAGGCTTTTGGATTTATCTTCTGAAAATTCCCATTCAATCGCAATTCAGTTAGCTAGGTACACACAATGTTAACCTAACTAATCCCTTGTTCCATCTCTCACCCTTCCTCTATCAAAAAAAAAGTCCAATATGTATCAAATCTGCTCGTGAACAAAATTTTAATAAAAAAATGAAACTCATTGCCTATACTTTTAACAACACTCATCTAAGTAAACAATAATTGCCATTCTTCGGTAAAAGTGTTTCCATTTTATTAAATTTGCTTCGATGGTTTTATTCAATTTTCTCTCCATCTAAACTACTCCATTCTAAAGTACACATCACTTTGACGAACCTACAACTTTATCTAGCTTAATACGTTGGTAGGTACCTACGTAATTTGATTTTCGAGACAAAATGGCTCGATGCAGAAGCGTAACGAAATATGATCTCTAGAAGTAAGTAAGTACATCATCCTCGAGTCGAGCTAGTTTCAATTTTATTTGGGTTTGATGTCGAATGTCGACCCAACCTTGGATCATGAATTTCTAAATGTTGAATTTCGGAAGTCGCACGTAGGAGTGATCGTGAGATGTGGTATGACAACCTTCTGTGGGCAATATGCTTGTAATCTGTCTTCTATAATTCTATTCTTCACACGTATAGGATGAGTTCGTTCAAATTCTAGGAGATATCCATATTCCATACTCGGGCAACGTTGAATTTGAGGATTGAGGATGATAAAAAGATGAGCTCTGCATTAATTACGTGTTTTTGGTACTTACGAGTACAAGTATATCGAACGATTGATCTACTTTCTCGAATTTTGTTAACCTTATTTTATTGCGTTCTCTCCAAATTCCTCCTCTTCAAAAACGTAAGATATGAATGATGGTGGAATTGATGAAAAAAATTGATAAAATATTCTCCCTACTGCCAGCCTTTTCATTTCAGAATGAAACAAATCAGAATTTTATTTCCAAAGTAAATTTTTAGACTGATTTTGTATCATCACGAGTAGGTATACCTACTCGTGATGATACATATTTATCAATATTGGCCATGGAGCAAACGTGTAACTCTCAATTGGAGATAAATAAATATGATGATGGATATTCTGAACCAGCATACAATTAGAAGTTCAAATCAAATCATTGATGGAAAATTTGAAACTTTCTGATATACTTATTTTTCCTAGAACCACGATTTTTGGTGACGAGTTGCTTTACTTATTCTCGAGCACGTACAAAAGTGTGTGCTTCCTCGTTTATATTGAGGATCGAGAGCATGTTTCCATTGTTTCCGTTGGTATTTGGTTAATAAAAATAGTGCAAACAAAAGACAGCTATTTAGCATGTTTTTGAAGAAACATGGGACCAGAAGGCGCGCATTCGTGATTTGAACGCAATCGAACGAACGTTTATATACCTATCTACTCTGAGAATAGAGAAAGAGTACACCATATAACCAAACTACATACATCCAGAGATATATCGCTGCCGCAGATAAAAACACAACAAAACGTACTCACTCGCATAAAATTCGATTTAGTGACACGCATTATGCACTAAAACCAATTCCAAGAACGAAGAAGGTGGAGGAAGAGGAGAAGAAGAAGCTCTGGCAGTAGCACCAGCACCAACATCAGCATCAGCAGCGAGTAAACTAATAATTGGTTCGTGAAATGTGAAAATTCATTGTCGAAGACGACGATGACGATGACGATAGATATACATACGGGAGATGAGTCTGAGTTTAAAATGGTCCAGCGTAGCGGATAATGAAGCCGAGTTATAGGATAAAGGGGAGCGGGGGAGCTAGTATAGGTATAAGGTTGAGAATTGTGAAAAAAAGAGCATTTCCTCGCTGGACCGCGGACTGGGGGTATGAAAAACGCAAGCGCGAACTCCTATAGCCTATTCCTGACCACCCTCGTAAGATGATTGCGTACACCCTCGCACAGATACACGTTTATATAGACAAGACACACACACACACACGAGCTAGTACAATGGATAAAGGTCGAAAAGTCATATATCTCGCCTGTCAAAGAATAACAGCGTTGATGCCACCTGGAACTATTAACTAGCATTTTACAAATGCTATTCAATTCCGAATAGTATAAGATTGAATTATTAGATAGATAAAGTCCCCCCCCATCCCCCTTTTTTCTCCCCTTTTCATCATCTCTCCGTCTCTTTCCATCACTCTATCCTGCGTGTCGTGCGAAATAGCAATGCTGGCGTAGGATACAACTATCTAGGCACAGATAACTTTTCAAATGGGTTTTATGTTTTTATCGCCTTATCCTATCTATAAGCTGTATCCTTCGCGGATCGCGATCCGATAAAATGTTTAATTTTCCTATTTTTTTTCTTTTTTTTACCGCCACGGACCTTTTTTTTAGTATTCGAAATTATCACCGCCTGGGCGATTAATGATTCGTCGAACACGATCGCCGTGTAATGGGATAATCGTGGATGACAATTTGAATCTTTTTTTTTCATCTCGGAACGTGTTTATATGCCATACCTAAGTATATTGTATGTTGGAGTTTATTGGTTCAATTAATCGGAATGCGTGCGTAAAGGATAAGTCCGAGTGTACCTGCTTGGGATAGGATACATTGGATATAGGTAGTTTATTTTGATAATATTGTGTGAAAACGAAAAGAAATCTCGACGTTAATTTAATTTCTGCCTACGTCCGGCGCCCCAGTTTTGTTAATCTTTCTTTTTATGTATGGTAGTGGTGGTGTTGCGTGAAAGAAAAATCTTTCCTGGAAGGTTTTCGAATTCCTTTGAAGAAGGTTGCATCGATGCGGTCACTACCGGTTCGTTTCCTCGTATTTGACCTACCCTACTCGGCAGTCATTCTTATACATTGTACATCCCTTTCGTGGGTATTTTTCTTGGAAAAGTGTACAAAGAAATCCTGTATTTGGAGTAATTTCGAGATGATCTAATCGCAGATTGACGCTGGTCTACATTCTCGTGCACGAGAAATTGAGCAAATCAAAAATCAATCGTCGATATTATTGCTGGTGAACTGAAAAGAAAGATGGGGGTGGGGGAAACAAACAATTTCGAATTCGCTGTTTTGATTTTTTAGATCAGTTGGCAGATTGGCAGATTTATAGTTTCCATTCAAAATTGTAAAAATTAGTTGGACATGTTGAAAAAAAAAAAAAAAAATGAAAATGATGAAAAAGTTGACTGAAAAATTATTCCCAAAAATATACAAAAAATCCATTTATAGACATTTTTTTTCAATGTTTTCTTTCAAAAGAATAATTTCTTCAATTATAACGTCATGGTACTTTTTTGTTCTCCCCCCCCCCAAAAAAATGATGACAGAACCGTTTTTAAAAAATTCAAAATTTCATCCTTGATAATTTTTGAAAATTTTGAAAATGTTGCCCCTTCAATTTCTAAAATAAACATTTTTTACAACAACTGAATTTGGAGTTAAAGTGACTCCATCGAAGAAACTCGATTCCGAATGTACGAGTACTTACTTTGTTACAATTTTTTTTCCATATTCGTAGAAACTTCTCAAATATCAAAAAAAAAAAAAAATTTGGCACCCAGGGCTTTAATTTTCAATTCCAACTTGTATTACGAATAATCAGTCGTGTTTGAAGTTAGGCACAAGCTTCGATTTGGACACGAAGTGAATGTGATGTCAAGCGTGAAAGTCTAATAGTAGTTGGTAGAAATACGATAAAATTAACACGAAGTGAGCTTATCGCTTACCTATCCTAGTAGGACGCTTATCGAGCTAAAGTATCGTACATTTTCATTTCGTATAACGTTATAACGTGGAACTTACCTAGAAACAGAAAAAAACAAAATCGAATTAGTAAATAATGAACGATCCGATCGACTAGAAAATTGTAAAGTGTCTCGAATAATAATAATATGGTTTGCGGTTTACGACTAAGTGCACTTGACTTGGTATACGAGTAAATGGTGAGCAAGTCACGTGACTAAAAACTACTATCATTTATCGGGTATTCATTGCGACGATGTGGACGTATGCTCTATAGCTGAGGTCTACCATATAATATTCGCAATGAATACTACATACAAAATAAAAACGCAAACGACTCGACTCGTTTTTATTAAGGCGCGTTAAATGTAATATATCACGGTTAATCCGTTTAATAAGACTAAATAAGAAGGAGAAAGAAAGCCCTACGATGCGTTAGCGGTAGCGGTAGCGGTAGCGGTGGCACGTAATAAAAATATAATTTTATTAAGTATACTATAAGGGCAAAAATACTCGTATACGGCGCGTTGTTGTTTTTTTTTCTACATTATTTCGAAAGAGAATGGTAACGGGACGGGGCAGCGTACGTAACTCTTGTAATTAATATGCGTATATACGAAAAAGGGACCGATAATTTATTCGATAGAGAGAAGGCTGAGAGCGAAGTGCGGGTGTGAGACGGATTCGAGGTGCACGCGACAACACGTATGTGTCGATGGCAGCCGCAGCTCTGCACTCTTTGCACATGAGAAGACCGCTCACTGAGCCGAGCCTTAGCTTTTGCTTTAGCCACCGTCGTCGTCGCTTCATCCGACCGGTTAAAAGTTATGAATTAAAAAGTAAGCGAGCGTGCGCTTTTATTACTCGTATTTACTCTCTATCCTATGTATTTGGTCGGATTATACGTGTAAGCTGAAAATGTGTTATACGTGTGAGCTAATGTGTTATGAAAAGTAGGCAATTTCGCTGCCTTATGTAAACAAAATTTGGGCAAAATGAGCTCGGTCGATGTATTTTATTGATATTGACTGTCGAGGTTGCTGGTGTCGCGATATTTTATCAATTTTTTAACAAAAAGGGGAAACAACGTATCTGTGCATTATTTCGACGTTAGAATGTGACATAATTCCCTCTCCCTCTCCACCTGATGAAATCGATTAAAAATTGAAAATATTGGCTGAAAAATGTTCGAAATTGTAATTTTTTATATCTATACTGAATTGAAAAAAATACTTTTCAATTTGGAGTAATGAAAAGAAAAAAATTGACAAATTGAGAGAGATGTGAAGCAACAAAAATAGGATGTTTAGGAAGATCATGTTTCGAAACAAATGTAGGTGTCCCAAACTTCAGAAAATAAACAAGGTAACCAATTTTTTGGAAAATTCAAGCTCAAGAGATCAAAACTGTCGAAAGGGCCAGCTTGAGGCTTGAGAACAGGTCGAATTACGATTTGATTTTAATCAAGATTCGAATCCAAAATTACGCGATTCCATTTCGAATTATTTTTTTGGCATCGATTCGTGGTTCATAAAAATAATGATATCAACTTTGAATGTTTCAAACAACTTTTGCCAAATTCACCTTAATTTTACTAAAATTTCATCAATTTTTGGAAATTTTCAGTTACAGGGTGTCTACAGATACCTATTTATTGGCCAAAAAATCGCCATTTTTTCACAACCCGTTAAAAAAATTCAGCTTTCAAATTATTTTTGCTCCCCCCCCCCAGATCGTTTTTTCTCCCTTTTTTTTGATAACTTTGGGGAGTTTTTATACCTAATATTTGATGCATTATTCAATTTCTGATGCTTTTGTTTTCATTTTTCACATTTTTAACTTTATTTTGTAAAATTTGGGTAAAGATCTGTTCCATCTTCAGAAAAATAAATCGTGGAAAATTCTTGGATTGTTATTTTCATAAATCTACTTTTACTGATGAATTCAAATTTGTGATCTGTCTCGAGAAAACCAACCTAGTGTCCAAAACGTAAATTTTACAGGAAGGGCATTTGAAGTTTTGAGTCTAATGTATCAGGCGATCTAAAATTTGTAGGTCCGTGAAACTTGCACCACTTTTGCCCCCCATGAGTACCAACATAACCCGATATATATTTTTTTTTTTTCAGAATCATCACATTCAAGGTTGCCAAGTCCATTAATCGAAATTTCCCAAAATCAATTGTTTTGATTTTTTTGAATTTTTCGCCAAAAATGTTGCAAAGACTACCCAAGTATGAATTATTAATGAAGAATGAGTCATTATTATTAAATTTATCACGTTTCTTAACAAATTTGTTCAAGGTAAAAAGAGTTGATTTTTCCAGCTCAAGCCTTACTCAAATTTCAAAATATGGCACAAATCCTACAAATGTGGGCCGATTGTTGTAAAAATTTGCATTTCGACTCCCCAGAACATACCATTCAAGAAAATCAAAAAAAAAAAATCAATTTTTACTGTAGTTGATATATTTTTTTGACCTCAGATTTAGGGTCAAGAGAATCGTTCGCGAACGTTTCAACCCCCACGGTCGGATTCAGCATTCAAAGTACTACTAATATCCACCATAAAAAAGATATCGATTTTTTGGACACTAAGCTGATTTTCTCGTGACAGATCTCATTTAAAAGATTAAAATAATTATAGTAGGTGTCTATCAATTTTTTTATTAATTAATTTTTTGTCAGAATTTCAACTATAATATGATGAAACTTGGGCTAAAAAAATCTCATCATTACGTCAATGAACTTGATTCCTATGAAAGCCACAACACCCTCAATCCTTCTCCGTTCATAAGTGTAGGTATAATTTGTAAAACCTACATACTCGTATTGGTAATGAAAGATAAGCTGAGTTAAAGTAACATCGTTAGTTGTTTTTTTTCGCTCAAGTATTGTAGAATATTGTGCTTTAAAGAAAAAAAAAAAAAGAAGTCGACGATAAGCATCTTTCAAGCTGTGCAGCAGAAATTGGTACGTTTAAAAAAAAATTAAGACGTTTTAAAAACAAATAAAATTTCTTATCGGTTAACTCGAACGTGAAATGTATGTAAATAAACGCGTGTAAGCGCCGTTTAATGGACGAATCGACTCGAGGAATACGAAAAGAGATGATATCGGATTTGTAGGTATTTCATTGAAAAACTGTCGAATCCTATACCGGTTAAAGCTCGTATACTCGTATATGACCGACTAAGCGAGAAAGAAAACTAAACTCGGCGCGGCGCTTCTCGCAGCCGAATTCATGAAAAGAGGAAAAAGTTGAAAGGAAATGATAATTTCATTGGTAATAAATTGTATACGATGTCGCGCTTAATTACGTATTCAAATTAAACTTCTTTTTTTTTTTCGTCTCTCGTCAAGAGATGAGATTTGACGTGATGGTGCAGAGGGTTTAATATACCTACTTGTAGGTATACTTCAGAGTGAGAGAGACAGGGGGATAGAGAGAAGCAGCGCAACATATTATACGACTCGCCATCGCCAGCCAGATTAAATAGATAATATTTTTCCATCAATAAAAGCGACTGTATAAGCCTAAGACAGGCAATATAGTGAATCGCGAAACATTATACGGAGTACATATAATAATATTTAGAAGAGACGACGACGACGATTAAAAAATGTTTAAATATTAATCGAATATAGCCGCGAGATGAGATGAGTCGAACAGACGACGAATACGTACGTATATAAGACCACGAAAATACGCTACATTTATTATTATTTTTTTTTCTTTACTCGATTCAAGAATATTTCCAGCTGCTTTACGCGTACCTATCGCGTATATACAAATAATGCCCATAATATCTACATAAGTTTACCTATACCCACAGACACCTGATAAACTTGAAAAACGAGTTAACGTATATATTTAAGGTTATAAGAGCCGTATAGGAAGTGCTTTTCTGTATTGGTTATGGAGCTTGTTGTGCAAGCCAATCAATACGAGACGTACTCCTCAACTCATCGAAATGTGTTGATTAATCGCGCCCTAAGCGTTAACCAATAAAATTCATCGATTGGAAAACACTCTCGAATGGTTTTTCTCGTGCTTATATAGGCAGTCTAGTTTTTTTTAATACCTATTGCCTATGCCAACTTGTACTACGAGTATTTCTTTCTTTCTTTTTTTGGACTGTTTTGGCGAAATGGAAATTGAATTCTTCAGCGATTTGCATACTTGCAACATACGCGTGTTTATGTACGCTCCACGCATATTAAGACAGATGTAAATTTCATTTCGAATACATATTTGAAGAAAAAATAAAACACACCACTTGGAAATGATATATGAACGTTCATAAATAAAATGTGTGTACTTTGTATAGGCTGCACGATGTGACGAAATTATTGCGTGTGAAGTTCGCAAACTGTGGAATGTCGAAGAAGGATTCGAGCATTTGCTTCGATTTGAGTCTGGAAGAATTTCACGCGTGTTTGAGGATAAGCGAATATGTAGGTACTCGTATTTGCCAAACAGTTTGAAAAATACGCAACAGTAGCTATATCTACACGTGATTACCTATACTACGAGTACGTACGTGAAGGTATTTTCGAAATTTTTATCACATTTTCGTCGTGCTGTTTACGAGCAAAATAGCCAACATTATTCGACTTTACTAAAAACACGTACGTACCTAGTTGTGGAAAAAGAAACAAGATTTTTTAAACCAAGATAAACTTATTGGGCTAGTTTTTCTTTATCGATTCGTGTTACTCGAAGGCATCGCATGGGGTTGTACGATCCACCTGGATTTCTTATCACGACCTATTTTGTATGTTTTTCATTTTTTTCAAATACTGATAATCATTTCCAAGTGTCACATTTGATCAACAAGTATAGTTATTGACGGACGAAAAAGGTCGTGCCGGTGAAATTCAAGGTTTCGAAATCGTTTTCAATATTTTATGCTAAAAGTGATAAGTATACTTTTTAAAAAAATGTCTACTTTAAAATTAGAAAAAAAAATCTTCCAAAGTTTCCATAAGTTAAGGGGCTCGAACATGAACAGCAATATTATTTGAAATAGGTAAGTTGATATTGAAAATTTTGGCCTCGAATGTTCTCGAGGAAGCATTTAATTTTAAAAAATGGAATATTTGGATTTATACCTATATTGATATTCTCACCAAGATTGATTATAATCAACTGTATTAATAGTTGAACTGTATCACCCTTCACATACATACCTACATACTTATCTATAATATTTCCTTCTTTAAACTTCCAATATACACTTTGTTGACCTGCTTGACAATCCCCTTTTCTAACACATGTCCCTTTGATATCTTAATATAAATGCAAATTAAAACCCAATAACCCAAAGTAGGGTCTGAACTTGAATTACACAATGTAGATATAAGTCTGCCCACGCCATCCATATGATAGTCTACCTTCTACCTATGTTTGTATTTCAAACATGGTGGACGTTCTACAGGTGACTCTAATGCTAGTGATAGTATTCGTCATAAACAACGACACTGACACTTTCTCCGAAAAATGTGTATATTCTCGAGTTGATGACAATATTACCTACTCCACTCCTCGTATAACTTCATCGAAGATGATGATAATGATGGCAATAATAATAAATGAAAAGATATGATAATTAAGCATATCCAACATCTGTGCGTACGATGATATGATGGAAGGGTAGGGGGGAGGGGAGACGAACAAATAAGAAATGCGAAAAAAAATGAAAATTATCTCTCTCATGTACCTATATGTAACATGGGAAATTAAACACCGTTTTTCGATTACTTTACCTACTACCTTCGTAATATGAATGAAAAAAACCATACAGAAGAAAGATGATCGTGTATAGTGTAATGATATCTGTGTGAAAGGGAATACCTATTTTGTCCAACTTGATTACTACATCAGCGCTCATATGTGGCGCACATTGAGTCTGAATTCAGAAGTGAAGGCAAGAGGGGACGATGATCGGTAGGTAAGGTAAGCATTTTTCTTTCTAACAAGTTGATGCGCGGCTTGTCCCGAGTGCACCCGTATTGTTATAAAAATAAAAACTCGAAAATTTACAGATGAAATACATATTAATAACCCGTAGGTTTTAAGCTGATTATGGCAGGTATAGGTATATTATGCTTCGAAATGGAAGCGAGTCGCCGGATAATTTTTCATTTTCGAGTGTCTTTTTTCGTATTATTTATAATTTTATGGTATCGTATTTTTATTCGGTGCAGTAAAGTGTACTGTGACTGAGTATTCTTGTATTTTTTCAGTTCAGTTGTATTATTGAAGATGGCAATAAGCTAATCCCCAATTGATCTTATCTTTTTGTTTTAGGTGAATTGGCAAGGTGTCCAATTATTGCAACGAAAGAAGATGAAAATTGGTAAGTTTATTTTTTTATTGATAAGTTGTCGAAAGTGTTTGAAAGCCCCGATTGACTATTTAAGTAATAGGTACACTATAAGTAAAGTAAAACTTTATTCTCTCGCTATTGAGAAAATTTTGGAAGTACATAGATACAGTGGAATTCGATTAATAATCCGTTTGATAAAGTCATCATTTGTTTAATACCTACTCGTATTAAGTATTGAAATGTCTTGGTCTCGATTTCCTACGTACTTTTAACCTATAGGTGATTAGGTACCTAATGTTGAAATTCATCGTTTAATGAATCATCAAGACTTGAAGGGACGTGGTTTCAAACTCTCGTGTGTACTCAAAAAGTGAGACCCTCAAAATCATTTTTCAATTTTTGACAAATTTGTAAAAAAAATTTTAAAATAAAAAAAGTTGTTTTAAATGCAATTTTTAAACTTTTTCATTAAATTAATTTTTTTTAGCTAAGTGAGCCAATGTGATGATTACTTCAATTCTACACTTTAAAAAGACCTGACTTTGAGCTATTCCGGAGCCTCCAGTAAATTTTCAAATTTGTTCAGAAATTTAAGATCGTTGTGAGGAGAGGGGGGAGTCAAAAATGAATTTTGGCATCTATAACTTTGATGGGTGCTTATTGGATACCCTTTTCTATTGTTTTTGGTGATTATCGAGAAATTCCAGTTACTTATTAAATTTTTTTGTTTTTTTTTTTGAGAGAAGACAAACCTTAAGAGAGGTTTGGAGCGTCCATGTCGCAGAGGCCGGACTCATATGTGGCAGGCTGGAAGCTGAGGATGAGGCTAAGACCAAACCTAACACCTTGGCGTGTGCACAGTGTCAAAGCTGCAACCTCAATGGGCTACAACATCAAGCAGTCTCAGGACGTAGGGGAGAGGAGAAAACAATAGCAAAATATCCCTGAAGCAGCAGCAGGAAGAGCAGCGAAGCTTGCAACCCCGATACTCAAGAGTCATAAATACTGCTAGTGCTAGACACGAATCCTGTACAAAAGCGAGAATTTGGTGCTATAACCCGAACTTTGGGAAAGTTGGCTTGATGGCGCAGAGGGCAGCCATCCTCATCAAGCTATACTTCCTTGGGCTAGAAACCCATAGAAGTGAAAAAAAAAAACAATTTCTCGAGAAAACAAAAATAAGAAGAAACCAGCTGGAAAATCAGGGAACCCTGTTGGGCAGCAGGTAAAAAAGTCCACGCTATGGAAGATACATCATGGAGCAATTCTTCTACATTTTCCCAGATGGGCTGAACAGATCACCGGGTCAAAGTTCAATGATGATGACAATATTGACCAAAATTGGCAGTATTCCAAAATATTTCACCTGCTTCAGCGAAGAAATCTTTCCATGTTTTGGCTCAATTAATGCGAAATATTTGAGATTGAAAAATTTTCAAAATACAAATTTATCCAAAAATGAGCAGTTTGCAAATCTTCAACCACTCAGTAGAATCCTCAGAGTGGTCTTGGATTTTGATGGCAATGGCCTAGGTCGACACAGAATCTCAAATACTACCGTTTGGAACTAGGCACTTTTCCCCAAACCAAGTTGAGTAGGGGATAGAGCGAAAAAATTACAATTTTATCGAAAATACCCTCTCTTCGAGGACCCACATCTCCTCACAGGGGGCACCTCCAGTGTTAAAATTTTTCTTAGTCACTTTTAAATCAAAATGAAGGTTTCCGGTGAATTTGGTCAAAATTTTACAACATTTTTTCTTTTCACGATCCTTCTGGATGTTTAAGTTTGTTTGGTGATATCAAATTACAGAGAGGATCTGATCGTCAAAACTGGTCTCTCTTGAATCCAATCTTCTGGAATCCTTTGGAGGCCTCCCTGAATGACCAGGAAGTTGCTTATCATTTTCAATGTGGCTGTGCAGTGTGTAGTCGCTCATTTCTGCGACAATTTTCAACCCTTAGATGATTTTAACTACATCATTTCGCTAAATCGTTCAGAATTATGTGTACAGTTTGATCAACGGAGTTGAGGGGAAAACGAGCCAAAAAGATGGAAAATTCGCCGACCAACAGTACTCGTAGTCGTAGACATAGGCAAAGCCGAAGTGAGGAGGGTGGCGCGTAGAACTGTCATCATCAAATGTTAGTCATCTGCCGTTGTCAGCCGATAATAATAACGCACCCACGTTCCATGTTCGTTTGTCGACGCACAGACTATGTCGCAGTCGTTTTAAACGACGCACACCCCTTGCAGGACATGGAGGATGGTAGTATGTTTTTCACCGGTGAAATTGACGGAGGCAGGGTGAAAGGACAAAATACACTGACTAACGAGTACATACACTATACACTGTACAGTATATACGAGGCGATTGTCTATCTTGCCTCTTGGATTTGGCGTCGCGTCGCTGAGGGCTGGGGTAGGAGCAGGACGGAAGGGGGTACTCTTCGGCGAGTAAATGATCGCTTAATTTTTGTCGTAAACGAGGAGGGTTTTCGATGGGCTTTGCTCTCGTGCTGTCGAAAAAGTTTTTCCTGTTTAACTGCGATAATCGACGTGTGGTTTGTTTATTTATTGGCGTAACGTCGCTCGCTCGTTCAGTCATTCAGCTTGCTTCACAATACCTCTACCCGGCCACCTCGCTTCTCTATGTACAAATACAAAAAGCCATAGTGAAAAACGAAAATATATATATTGGAATAACAAAAAAAAGGGGGGAAATGGAAATACTGGCACCGTACAGCACGGTACGTACGCGGGTCCAGGTCCAATAATATATGTATGTATCTACTGTACGATTCTTTAATCGACTTCTTGAACGGTGGTCAACCGGTTTTGCGCATTCCTAACATTCCGTTTATACCTGCAACAAATTTATTTAACCAACGATCCTAATTTCCTTTACGATTGTACAATAGCTTCGGGGTTTCGTAAACATTTTTCAAAATTATATTCCTGAAATACGCGTAGGTAGGCAACGCAGGTATTACGTAAGCAAATGTACGAATAACTTTAGTCTATATTTTGTGAACTCTCCGCAGACAGCGATGATAATTTACAGGTTTGCATATTCCTCTATTGTTCGAATGGCAGAGAATTTGCATCATTCCAAGATCAGGGAGTTTGTGGTCTGTGATAACTTTTGATTCGAGTTTGCTGTTTCGATAAAGATGTCTATAGGATTTATTTCTAGTTCCTTTCCTAGATCGATACAAATTCTGTTTGTGCTGGGCTGGAGTAACCATTGATAATTCTCAGAAATATTTTACTCAAAAGCAATTGTATCACGATAATTTTTGTGACCTCTTCCACCCCTTTCTAAGGCAACAGTATCGGTACTGATCCGCACCTCTCTCCAAGCCCCTTTCATCAATGTGATCATTTAGCTACCCAGCTTTCGTATAACTTCGACTGTTCTATCGTTGAAATACGTAGAGGTTTCAAACAATTTGGATCATATTTTGAATGACTTTTTTTTGAAGATTTTCAACAATTTCCTGAAATTTTTTATTCGTTTTGTAAACATTGGTGTTTCTGTTCAACGATCAATATCAACTCTATAATAAAAGACGTCGATCGAATGGTGTGAAATTTAATTTAAATGTGTGACTCGATTTGGCTTATTGACGATTAGAATAAGCAACGCGTCAATGTAAACAAATCGTTTTTACCACCACCCTATCTGACTGCTGCTGTTGCTCTTTCTCAGTTTCTATTACGATTACGAATAGGGTGAAAGATTTTTTTTATTCCGTTCTATTTGAAGTCTTGTACAGTATGTGCGATAAATTACCGTAGCGTATGTTGCTCGTCACGTAATAATCGAATAAATACGCGAAACGGAATCCCCCTAAGCTAATGCATTTCAATAATACTTACTCGTATGGTCGCAATGAAAAGGGACGCTTTGCCGCAGCAATTCGAGAAAAAAAAGTATATCATATCGTATGTTTTTTTGCCAACTAGGTATTTACTTATTGCGGCGAATAACTATTTGTCGATTGAAGGATGCAGTAACAGGTATTTTTCAATTTTCATCCAACAAGCTATACGCTGGAAAGGTCAGCTCGATGGACTATTACACCGATACACCGCACAAAGAACAGAGAACACAATCTACAGATAGTTGTATTTTGGGATTTTGGGTTGTTAAACCTTCTCTATAAATGTTTGTCTCATAGGTACATATGTTCCTATGTATACTTACAAGTCGCAGATTGTAAAAATTCTTGTAGTTTTGCCCCGTAGATTGATATGACACCTTTTATATTGCTAGACAAGGTTTCGCGTTTTGACAGCAGCGATGTGTTCGGTGCGGTTAAGATTATAGAAAAGTGAACAGAATAATGAGTATTGGACGGAAATTCGTCCTTTTAAGTGGCGGGTTATTTTTGAAAGGCCACCCAAAAATATGACACACAAATGCTTATAGTCTATTTGGTATATTAACGGTATTAACCGCGTAAAAGAACACGACACTACACGATTGCAGTTCATTTGCAAGATTGCGATAATCGTCAGAGTTCAAGAATACTTCTTAATCCTTCTATACATATAAGGGGAAGAAGATGGGATCTGATCAGGAAGTTGACCTTATTTGAGCAGATCTGATCTACGATCAGTTTGATCTGGCCAGACGTGATCAGATCCAATCATATTTTCCTAGGTTGATGGATATGTGGCACTATAAAGTAAGTACTGCCGAGAAGACTATCGCAACAATGATTCTGAATTGTCAATTTTGCATGGGTAATGGGTATTCAATACTGTGGTAAATGATTCATACCCGAGGGTAATTTTTCATACTCGAGGAAACACGTTTGCGTCATCAGAGAGTGCGATTAGTAGATAGGTACTCGTGTTATAATTTAACATTGTTTAGTCCATGATTACGGAAAATACCAACCTGTTCGATTACAAAACAACTGGAAAAATTCATATACATGCGATTTTTTTCTATTTTCGGATTATTTAGAGAGAGTATAATACTCGCGGCTTATAGGAATGCAAATTTTTTTCATAATTTGAAAAAAAAATCAATTTTTCCATTTTTATTTTCCATGTTGTGAAATCGTTACTGCAAAAATACGACTTGTCACTGTCCTCCTTGTGTAAATTTTATTTTAAACTAGGTACGCGTTAGAAGTGGATTTTAGCCAAAGCCAATTATCGTGTAAAATTTATTCGTGATATAAATTAAGTTTTCAACGAACGTTAAATACTGGTATTTATATACAAAAATGGACACCTATGTGGAAGGTAAATAAAACTAACAATGAATTTGGAAGGTTAATTTGAATAATCTTGAAATACGTGCGCGCGCGCCGAACTACGAACTGAACCGCCAACGCATTATTTGTGGCGAATTTTTCTCGAGAAAGACACCAATTGTTGATGGTATTATACGTGTTAAGCAGTCTACATTCAGAAGTAGGATTAGATAGCTGTGGACGATTTTGCGAATATTATTTTTTTCATTTATGGTATTGGAAATTAGGATGATGATGAGCTACCAATCATTCAGATCGGAGTAAGCCGGGCAGGGGTGAGGAGTCGTGATTTGATTCGCTATTGCACCCCCCCCCCCCGGCTGATCCTCCGGGACAACTTTTTTCTTAAAGGGGAAGTCAAAAGGAACATTTCTAGCCCTTTTCCTTAAAAAAAGTGGCCCTAATTTCAAAATGGCGGCCATTTTGATTGACAGGTCAGCCAAAATCGCAGATTTTGCGTTCCAACATAGGACTTGCATGAAATTTTTTAAACCGTACAAAAGTAGATCGAAAGATCAGGCAAAAATTCATCACCTGTCAAAATTTCAAGTGCTAAAATGCCTTTTTCGATTTTTGGTGAATTTTTGAAAATCAAAATTTTACCAAATTGACCAAGAAAGCTGAAATTTGGGATATACCCTATTTTCGACACGCCAAATCGATTGGATACGGTTTCAACGCGTTTTGAGGAGTTCTGGAGCTTCCAGAAGATTTTTGAAACTAGAGATTTCCACAAAATTTCATTAAATGGAGTTGGAAAGCCGAAATTCATTCTGCAAAGTAATTTCAATACGCTACGAAGTCGACTGCAGGTAGATTTCAAGTCGTTTTGGAACCTCCAGTAACTTTTTCAAAATTACTGGAGCCTCCAGTACATTTTTGAAACTCGAAATTTCCCAAAATTTCATCAAATGGAGATGGAAAGCCGAAATTAATTTCGCAAACTAATTTCGATACGCCACAAAGTCAACAGCAAGTGGATTTCAAGTCGTTTTGGAGCCTCCAGCGACTTTTTGAAAATTACTGGAGCCTCCAGTGGATTTTTGAACCTTGAAATTTCACAAAATTTCATCAAATAATGGAGATGGAAAGCCGAAATTCATTCAGTAAACTACTTTCAATACGCTACAAAGTCGACTGATGGTGGGTTTAAAGTCGCTTAGGAGCCTCCAGCGACTTTGTGAAAGGTTGTATGGCATTTTTTAGAAAATTGAAATTTCCAAAAAGTAGCTGGAAGCTTCAAAACCATATGAAACCACCGCGCAGCCGACTTCATCTCGTATTGAAATTAGTTTGCGAAGTAAATTTCAGCTTTCTAATTCCATTTAATAAAATGTTGTGGGAATTTCAAGTTTCAAAAATCATACTGGAGACTCCAGTAATTTTCAAAAAGTCGCTGGAGGCTCCAAAACGACTTGAAATCTACCTGCAGTCGACTTCGTAGCGTATTGAAATTAGTTCGCAGAATGAATTTTGGCTTTCATTTCCATTTGATGAAATTTTGGGAAATTTCTAATTTCAAAAATCTGCTGGAGGCTCCAGAACTGCTCAAAACAGTTTTCAATCGATTTAGCGTGTCGAAAATAGGGTATATCCCAAATTTCAGCTTTCTCGGTCAATTTGGTAACATTTTGATTTTTTCCCCTCATTTTTGGCCTAAATTTGATTTTCAAAAATTAACCAAAAATCGAAAAAGGCTTTCTGGCACTTGAAATTTTGACAGGTGAAATTTTTGCCTGATCTTTTGATCAATCACATCGTCTTACATTTTTAATATTGAACAGTTGATTTTTAATTTTTTTAAAATGATGATTCTGAAGGATTTTTATGAAAAATAGGTACTGACAATTTCCTAAAATTTCGCACTTTTTCTTTTTTACACAACAAATCTTCTAAGAAAAGTGACGAAAGTCACTTTTTTTGGCCATTTCCGCCGAAATAGTGACAAAAAGTGACTTGCAAGTGAAATAGTGACAAAGTCACTTTTTGAGTGACCAAATTTCATGCCTATTCGTTGCTTTTCGAAACGCGAATCATTAATTCATGAAAATGAGTCGAATTGCTTTTTTTCGTGATTTTACTCAATCTTGGCTGCATTTGAAATTCTTCAAAATAGTAAATTGCGGGCCTTTTTTGTCACTGGGGGGGGGGAGGACGTTAATTCTCGAAAGTTGATACTTTTTGTACCTCCCCCCTCCCACCATCAATCCCAAACATTCGAAGAGAATTGATTTTTGGCTTATCTGTTTGAAAAGTCCTCTTTTTGTTTCAAAATTGTCAAACAAAAGTCTTGATTTTTTACCGAATTTGCCCAAGTTAGAAAGTGTCAATTTTCGGAGGAGAACAAAAAAGGTCAAAAAGCGTAAATTTTTAACAAAATAGTCGAGAAGTGACCATTTTTGGCACAATTGTCAAAAAGGGTTAATTTTTGCTAAAATTGTCAAACAGTCTTGTTCTTGCCTCTAGATTGCCCGAAAAATCCTTTTTCTGCCAAAATTGTCGATATATCACGATTGAAATTAGTCGATAACAAAACCAATTCGCATAATGAGGGAACCATTGATCCAAAATGTCACATAGAGACAGAGAGTTGACGGAGAGAAAATAAGCAAAAATGGCTATCAATGCTGCTGACTGTGCCATCGCCATCGAATATTGCAACCCGATCTACCGTTGTAATAGAGACAGAGCTGAGCCGAATGCACAGAATATAAACTGAGCAAAGACGTTGGATTACACACAGTCACAGACCCATACATCATTATACGAGTGTACTATAATTCCCAGCTATATGGCTTAGGATCAGATCACTATGTACAAACGAGCTGTCATATGAAAACAGGATCTTAATTCAAATTCTTCGCTGTAGTATCTCCTCGTACCTCGTACCTCGCCTCATCGATGGTCTAGTAGTTGGTAGTACGCGATGAGGGAGCGGGTGTTGGAAAAAATAGGAGGCAAAAACAATAACTTATACGTTAAAAGCTATAAGTAATAAGTACTCAACTTATGTATATTATGCAGATGTACCTAGACCTATACTAATGCAAAGAGCTACAGTACACGGGCGTCTGTTTGATGCGAATCGATCGAATGATTCGTTATATGATGATGTGTTCACGGTACAACTTGGCGTAGAATTGTGCAGAAATAAAACCACATTCGCGCGGATCTCATCGTCAGACTAGAGAAGTAGATTGCTCGTAATTAAAATATATAAACGAGGTAATAATAACGATAACGATAATCACGATTATCGTTATAATATCTCCGGTATGAATCGCCATAAAACGCAGTGGGTCTGGTTTCGGTTTCAGCGAGAGCTAATGAGATTGTGTGCATTGGTGTAGGAACTCGTATTATAGCCGAAGCAGTGACCAGTCAAGTTCAACCGAGCGATAAACAGCGTAAGACCTCATCACTGTGCGATGTGCATTGTACAATGTCGATGGAATTTCACCATTTTTTTTTCCTCTCTGGGTCTTCATTTTCATACAAATTCATCTACATAGGTATACGTACGAGTATGTAAAAGTAAACGGCGCGAGCGAGTGTTTACGAGTATTTGTGTGTTATGTAGGTACCTACCTCGTATATAAGGTAAAGTACGTGTAGAGGTACTGGTTATACCGGAAACAGGTGAGTACATTACATACGCAGATACGTATACGCGAAGGTTATGCAGTATATTGTACACGTTCCTCGAGTATTAAGTATGATATAGGAATTGGTGGGGATAAATTTGCAAAAAATTAATATCAGAATCGATGCCAGCCAGCACGTAGGTATCACATCATCGAATAATTATCCGTTTATTGAAACGATCGAAAAAATACGTCTAAACCAAAACCAAACAAACGGGAAGAAAGAGACGAAAAACTTGTATCTGTAATCTGTAGTGTATAGCCTACGAGACAAAATTTTTTCCCCAACGCAGCTCGATGTACGAGTAAATTGACGTCGCGCGTGTACGAAGATTGAGAATATATTATGTACTCGATGCTGCCAGCGACAAATTAATTAATTAAAAGCTGCGGATCAGCGTTCACATCCATCCGGTTCAGACGGCAGCAGAGGCTGTCGATTGGACGCGACTTGAGATAGGAAACGATGGCGAGACTGACGATGATCGAGTTGTAGGAGTGGATGATTTTCGCATTAACCCGCAGCTATTTGGATTGGAAAACTATCGATCAATTCGACGATTAGGAGTGATTTCGGTACCTATGCACAGAAGTCCATGGCGTATATAAGAATGCTGGCTTCGTCGTGTAGCCTATTAGATGGAGAAGCGCGATCGCGCCGGGGTCAATATGTCAATTGGGTATTATAGTGTGCTCTAAAATGTTGTACAAGTTGGCATTATATCATCGCGTATGAGTAAATGTATAGCCTGTGTGTATGCATAACGCCACAATGTACATGTTACCTGTACATGAGTACAGTAAGTATATATGGTGTAGGAGTGAGAAAGAAAATAATAAAATAACTAGATAGATGTTCCATATAGTAGGTAAGCACTAAGCATATGTACATATTATAGAGAACTGAGTAGTGGGCACACAATCATTAATCAAGCCGGAGAACCGTATTAAAATTACGAAGACGACTGAGGCGCTGCTCGGTGCGGGGTTAGGTATAAAAAGAGATTTAGGTAGGTAATGTTACTTGTCGTAGATATACGTGTAACTACAGCCAGCTCGTTTGTAATAATGGGATTTACACCTTGGTTTTTGTTCTCTACTAAATAGAAAACAACCGTCGAGATAACTTTTTTATGTAAAACAATTTCCAACCTTATCAAAGGCTTTTAATTTGTACCAACGCGAACGTTCACATTCGATAGAAGGATCACGCATAGAACCAACAATAACGGCGCTGCGCTGAGGGAACCGGACCCAGCTGTGGGGATTTCCGATCGGATTTTTCGCCAATATAAACCAATCGTCGTACAATAATATGTCAACGAATCGATCATCCGCAGTTGACGGATGTTGGCTAATAATTTACGAACATAGATATTATTGTACCCAAGTACATAGTTAATTTTATAATGTACCTACGGAGCAAGGGCTGCCTCTCAGTGTGAGCGTAGCTGCTGCGTTCTTTTTTAACCTGACCCCGATTTTCTTTTGAGCTATTCATCAACTCTTTTGTTTACCTTTGTAAATTACCAGTTAATTGCGGCAATAACCATTCGCTTTCTATTCTTGTGTTTTACTTGTATTCGGACGGACGACGCAGAGCGGTGTTGTATCGTTTGCCTTTTTATACGCATACCGAATACCCATCTCGGCATATCCGCTTTTGTTTTCTAGTCGACGCTTTCTTTCCAAGCTTTTATTCATCGCGGTAGCGCTCATTCGGGTACCCGAAGCTAAGGCTGCCTTAGCTCGCGCTTCTACCTCGAGTCTCGTCGTAGAAAAGCAGAAAAGCTATTATCTAATTAAGCTTACAACAAACCAGCCATGCTAACATCGTCTGTTCTGTTTGTTCCATACCTACTGGTGTTATTGTCTATAGGCTATACGTAGACATAGGTATACGTAACGAAAGTTTCATCGTAATGCAGTTCAGGCTTCAAGCTGTTGGTATTCGCACTTTAATCATAGCTGTCGTAGCTGTGACGGATTGGCTCTGGTTGATGAAAAAATTGATTTTTTCCCCATTGTTTTTGTAAGTACATTATAGCAAAAAAAAAAAAACACATTTCCAAATGCTAAGATTTTCGTTTTTCGTTTTTCAATGAATTTTTGAGACATTAGGTAAGTATCGAAAACAAATGAAAGAATTTGAGAGGAAAAATGAAATTTGACAAAAAGAGAGAAGATTTTAAGCAATTTTGTAAAAAAAAAAAAAACAGGGCTTTTGATTGGCAAACTTGAGTATTTTTAGGCAGGAAAAGCAAAAATCAAAAACACAACAAATTTCTTAGAAATTTTAACAAAAATTACGACCATTTGACTATTCTATCAAAAACCTACTTCCTGAGAATTTTGACAAAAAAACGTTCCATAGGTAAGTACAAATTTTCGTCAACTAACCAAAAATTGACATTCTGACAATTTTCACAAAAGACGGGAATTTTCGACAATTTTGGCAAAAACAGGATTTTTTGTGCAATCTTGGCTATAGAAAAGGATTGTTTGAAAATTTCAGCAAAAATTCGCCCTTTTTAACAATCTCACCAAAAACAGTCACTTTTTGAAAATTGTGGCAAAAATGAAAACTTTTTGACTATTTTGGCAAAAATTGACGCTTTATGGCCTTTTTTCTCACCCTTTTTGACTCGAGCAAATTTGCAAACAAAAAAAAGAGAAAAAAACATTGTAAAAAAGTTTGACAAAAAACTAGACTTTTGTTTGGAAATTGTTTTTGAAAAAGGATACGACGAAAATCAATTTTTTGGCAACCAGTCTCTTGAAATAAATTTCGTCATTTCGAGTCCATCTATGACGTCCTGTTTGAATTTTCATTTCACCCGTGTTTTTCATGATTTTATCAAAAACTGGAAATTAATTTTAGCCTTTGAGAATGTCGTAAGTTTGCTTATCCGGAACATGTTCAAGTTCAATTCGAAAATCAACGATGGCAGCGGACTCCTGATGTAGGTCATTTCGAAGGGAAATAATTGGATCTGATCAGGTATAAACTGCAGGTGTAATACGATCAAAATTCTGATTCGATTATAGATCTTTTCAGATCTACGTAATTAGATTTTAGAAAAAAATCCAAATTTGATTACCGCATCGGTCTCGTCAGATCTAGTCACCCCCCCCCCACCCTCCCACCCAACCTTGGTTTAATACGATGAAGTCTAGATAGATGCAGTTGATAAAAATTCTGATCTTGATTACATCATGGTCAGATTTAATCCGTGAAGAATGTACGGATCTGAACAAGTCTAGTGAGATCCAATCGAGAGTCTTCTCATTTTGAATAATGATCAAACCGAACACATCTAGTCCGATTGAAACCTTGATCTGACCGAATGTGACTATAAATCTGATGCGGTCAGATCTGGTATCTGGTCTCATCAATCAGGTCTTTTCTGTTTAATTTATGATCAGGTTAAAATAGTTCTGGTCTGATCAGACGTGGTCAGATCTTGGAATGAACAGATTTGATCAGATACAATAAATTCTCTCCAATTTGTAATGTGATCAGGCATGAAAAGTTCCAATTCGATCAAAACTTTGATCTGACCAGATGTGATTAGATCTGGTCGTCAGATCAAACTGGAATCTATGCAATGCAAGGATCTGATCAAGTTATGATCTGGCATCTGGCATCATCGATCAGGTCTCTCGTATCGAATATATTATGACCACATCTGATCAGATCCAATCATTTTTTTCCCTACGATGTAATTGAAAATTGGGGAAAATCCAACTTTTTCTAATTGCCTATTACGTAAAAGAAAAAATTGCAAAACTAATTTCTTCTCTCATGACACAGTTATCATCAATTTGAAGTCAACTTCAATCCAGAAGACCAAATTCTCAAAATATACGTTTTTAGACAATTTATTTATTTTTAAAATAATTTTTCCACGAAGGATCAGTAGGTAAGTACTCGTACTTGACGTACGTAGTGATGACTATGCTGATTGGATCGTTACTTACAAAAACTTTGCTTATCTCTTTCGAACAACTTTGCCCTCTGGTAAAATATTTTTTGAAAAATCCATCAATTTGGCACTGGCGTAAGCGAAGAAATTGTACCCACGATAAACTTTCTAATACTATTAGATAATTTTTATGTTTTTGTACCTATATGTGCGATAAAAATGGCCAAGTCTTAGGTACATAGATGGATACGTAAGTGGAGGTACTATCGTGTACATGGGTAATATCGCATTTTTCGTGAAATGACGTTGTTTGAAATTATCGAACGCTAGGTATTGGTAAATCCAAAATGATTGCGCGCATTGACTTTTCCACATCGTCAAAAACAAAATGTTATAAGGTATACCTACGTTCAAGGTAAACTTATCGTACGTACAAGTACAAACGAAATAAAGATAAGTATTGAACAAGCTTGAGGGACTACCGAATGGTCATTGGTCAATGGTCAACCATAAAATCGAAAATTTTTGAATTGACCGTTGGGCATCGTTTTGAGGTTTTATAGGTAGTAGGTAGTAGGTACCCGAGGGGTCGTTCAAGACTCGAGTAGGTAATTGAGTATCGGGTTAGATGAATATAACGAGTAAAGACTCGACGATGAGGTAGGTAGTAGGTACAATGTGCGGTCTGACAACAATCTCACAAAAAAAAAAAGAAAAAAAGATTCTTTGTAAGAGACGAAAATTAAGATAAGAAGGGATATCGCGCAAATAAGATAGATATCTTCTTTCCCGGTTAGTACACACACACGGTATACTCGTATACGGTATGTGTATAGATGTCTATTTGTATACTCTATGGTGGATGCTGATGCTGTTGCACAGCACAGGTAATCATTATACGTGCATTGCGGTGTACAGTATGACCGATGTTATAGTGTTTGAATAGAGCGAAGATTATACTTGTCTACCACAATGTTGAAAGGCGTTCTAAAAGATATTCAGATAAACCTTTTGATGCGCTATATCCGCCACTCCCCGCTCATTCCAGCTCGTAGTATATTTATGCTCATTCAACCGGTCCTTTATTTTGTTTTTTCTGCTTGCTCTGCGCGTGCGTGTGTTTGTACATTTTGGCCAAGTTGCCCCGTAAAGCAAAGATCTCTCAGGACATAGGAGTATAGGTAGTACACAGTGCGGAGAGCTGAAGAAGAAGAAGAAGAAGAAAAAAAAAAGGAACCAGAATCCCTTTTTATATGTATACGACGATGAGTACTTCCCCTTCGATCGAAATGTTTTGGTCTCTTCTTCGAATCGCTATTTATATAAATATCGGTTTAAAGTGGATGGATCTGTGCGTGCGTATGTGTGGATTGTGGATATTCCTTTTGTAATTGAGTCCTTTCTTTCACCTCTTCCCTTTTTTCCTCGCGATAAAAACGTTTATACATATTACACAATGCCAACGGTACCTTGTACACACGTATCTCGACTATGCAATGTGAATGTGCTGTACTTTTCTACAGATTTGTAAAGCCGCACGATTCGTACCTCTACCTATATGTATACAAAGTCTTCGATGAGAGAATTTGCTTTATTTTCGGCCATATAATAATGTATATATACGAAAGAAGCGTTATAAATCGCGGATTACCGCAATAAGCATGCGATCCCGCCCTCGCCATCTTTTCTCTTCACACATCACGTACACGGCGCAGGTCGATCTCTTTTTGTTCGAAATTTGACCGAGTAACCCTAAACTTTAGATGTTGTGAAAATTCACATAGGCGAAGGTCTAAATTTCCGCTGGAGAATTTTTCAACCCGCGCGCGCTTCGCATTCCGTTCTATTTGAAATGTATTCGAGACAAATGTAAATCATTCTCCGGTCCAGTACGCGTATTTCTTCTTCTTTTTTTTGTTTTTGTTTCTTTTCTTAATCATAGCGCGCAGCATCGTTGATCTGGAATTCCAGATAAGCCTAAACTCGCGTGCCTTTGCTTATCGTGCCGCTTACGTATACGATTAGACAAACGAGGGTGAGTGCGTGAGCAAAGAGTATGCGTACGCGAGAGCGCAGTTTTTGTTTTGTTTTTACGCTGCTCTTCGGTAGGATACCGCGAAGAATATACCGAGGAAAAAAATTTATCAAAGAATTTTGGTGCACATCTCCAACACATAGGTACATATTTAAACCGGTTTCGAGAAGAATATTAATTTTTAAATCGCGCTAATACTGATTGGTATTTCGGACTCGATCTTTTAACTGCAGACCTAAGTGTATCAACTAATCAACAATACTATACTAACATCATATTTTGGTATTGGTACTTGATGGAAATACTGAATTGTGAGGTACCTAATCGTGAACATGCACTATGGACTAAACAAATGTCAGATGTGTTCATCTGTAACCACAAACACATGTCACATCGGTTTCGAATGTCTTTACTCCTACTTATGTACCTATTAAATTATAAATTAGCTCAGAAAATTAGAAAGTGGTCAAATTAAATTGCTAAAATGTTGCTGACTGAAGCTGGAAAAATTACTTTATAAAACTCGTGGAAATTATTTTAAATTCGAGAAAGAAAATGTCCAAAAAAAAGTTGTCAAAAATGGAGGGGAAAAAAGTCAGCAGAACCGTAGAAGTGGTCTTGGATTTTGACGACAATAGCATCCCAAAACAGGTTGGTTACGATAGGAGCAAAAAACTGCTCTTTGAAGACCTGTTTCTTCCCCTTCAGGTGCACCTCATCCAGAGCTGAAATTTTTTCTGAATAAGTAACTAACAACCCAACATAAAGGTCGCTCTGCTGGATTTGATGAAAATTCGTAGGTTTTTTTGGGCGATCCACCACAACCATCATTCCTGATTAAATCAGAGATCCAATCATTTCAATCTGGATGAACATTAGGATGGATGTCGCCGAAAAAAAAAAATACCGCAGGATTTTTGACCAAATTCATCGAAGGCCTTTATTTCGAGTTAACAGTCGTTAAACGAAAAATTGTGAAAGGGAGATACCTAATATTGGTCCTCTAAGAGAGAGTATTTCCAAAAAAATTCACGATTTTTTGCTCTAGCCCCTGTCTAAGTCTAACCTGTTTTCGGAAAATTTGTCAAGTTCCAAAAAATAGAATTTATTTGAGAATCTGCGTTGTCCGAGGCCATCGGCATTGAAATCCAAGACCACTTCAAGGATTCTACTGAATGGTTGAAAATTTACAAATTTCTTATTTTTGGGTAAATTCGTTGTTTTGAAAATTTTTTAATCTCAAATATTTCGCATTAATTAAGCCAAAACATGGAAAGATTTCATTGTTGAGACTAGGGAAATATTTAGAATGTACAGGGGTGCCAATTTTTGGTCAATGTTTCCAAATTTCGAAAAATGAAAAAAAACAAAAAAGTTGATAAGGTTTTGGCTGTTTTTTTTTTTTTTGAAATTGGTCATAATAATTTTTAAAAAAGTGGCACCAATGCGTTCCAAATATCTCCTTTCTACTAATCGGCTGAAAATTTGTAAATCACTTATTTTGGGTTTTGTGTTCTGAAAATAGTTTCTTCTCAAATACTTCACATAATTAAGTATGCAAAAACATCAAAAACATTTTAGAATACAGTGGTGCCAATTTTTCGGTCATTATTTCCAATTTTTTAAAATAAAGTACTATTTGATAGAGGTAAGTTTCATGGGCACTTTTCTCTATTTTTTGAAATTTGAAAAAATTACGACAAAATTGGCACCACTGTATTCTAAAATTTTGTTCTAGTTTCGGGAATGATATCTTTCGATGGTTTAGCATAATTAATGCAAAATTTTTGAGAAGAAAATATTTTCAGAAGAAGACTGAAGACTTTACCCAAAAAAGAGCAATTTGCAAGAAGTAAAAAACCGTGTTTTTTCTCGAAAATTTCACCCATATCCAAATTTCAATTCGGTGACTTATTCTGCAAAAGTGGAAAGAAACAAGTCGAAAAAAAATCTACAAACTGCTCTACTTCACATAGTAGGTACTCGTACCAAACCAAGCTATTACAGCAGACAGCGGCGAGCGTGGCGACAACACTCCAAACCAGAATTTAATCAAAAATTTACATCGAGTAGCGGGCATATCGCGTATACTTTACATATTAAACATAATACCGGTATTTTATTCCTATATTATTATCTAGAAAATGCGACTGTTTAAATAATGTCCACAATTTACAACGTTTTTATTATTACAGCGTTATTTAAAAGCAGAAAAAAATTAAACGTCTCCGATAAAACGCGTGTACACGAAATGAAATTAAACAAAAAAGACAGGCGCAGGCGGAGGGAGAGCTAACTATACGAGAAGATGAATCTTGAAACTGTAGACCAGAGACTGGAATTATCATACGTATATTTTGGTCATTTAATTCGAGCCAGCGAGCAGGGTACCAATGTACCATACGCTGCAGCTCATTGCCAGCCATATTACGAGGTCGTACATATATAAATTTAATTTCGTAGATAGGTATACTATACGAATGTAACGTACTTATCTAAATGTTTGGTTGTCTCATAGGCTGCTCGCATGTACTCGTGTTATATTGCTTACATTATGTACCTTCGACCATATTATACGCGCCATTAGAAAAATAATGTAAATTCATATTTTAATATTTTTTATGTTATTAGAACTGCAGTTTTCGTATTGAGGAAAAATAGTAAATCGAGTTGAAAAGAGCAAAGGCGTAGAGAGCGAGTTGGAAGATACTCGTATACCTATACCTACCTAATATTAAGCAAGTGAATTCTAAATATTTGACCCTACGATGACCTAAAACGAGCCCTCATTTAGTATTCGGTAGAAATTAATTATTCTACCCGAGGTAGAATCGAGAATCACTGGTGATCTTCCTTCCAGCACTCTCGGTAGTCACTTGTCCTCTGTTTAGCTGCGATGATGTGGGTGCTGAGACGTCTCCTAGCTCGCTATCTTGTTCCTTCTGTGTTCTCTTGGCACATGTTTTGAACACAGGTATTTCACCTTTGCAAGATGGAATTTGCCCTTCTGATCCTTCCCTCGTCTCTTATGCTTGTATAGAAGATGATCGTACGGTGATTGTTTTTGGCTTCTGAGTCATGGTCAAGTCAAAGGAAAAATATTTTCGAAAGGACGATGAAGTTCACTGCACCTACTTTTTATCATTATAGACTACGGACAAAAACGAGGAAAAATAAAAAGGGGATGAGAGCGATATTATAGAGAAAAGCGAAATACGGAAACATACGTACTCGTAATACAAATTTTTATCCAGATAAAATGTGGGAGTTGTCTTTTAACCGTAGTTTGAAATGGGTGTAACCGATATGATGATGCACGTCTCGACCAGGAAATTTACGAAATTGTGATTGACAGCGCGCCTTCAAAGGGTGCGGATGCGGAATCGGCGACGCTCGAGCCCGAGCTCGACGCAACGCATCGCGTATATTAACAGGGGGATGCGGATTCGCCGCAGCGTTTTTGGGGTCGTTTTCAAAATTATTACCCATCGTTATGAAGAGTGTTTTTGAAATGCTCGACACAAAGATGATATTATGTTTTCTTATTCGAGGCGAGTTATGAATATCCTCCTTCCTCCAACGAACGATGAAGCAGATGAACGAGAGATTTTTTTCCAGCAACAGAAATATATGTATCTACTCGATTAATGGAATAGTAAAATTTTTAACGATGTGATTCGGCGTAAACTTGTATGGTACAAGCACCCCTTGCTGACTCGGGTGTCTGTCTGCGGATGTAAAAATTAAACCGACGGAATTTCGTCGTAAAAATATGAATTGTAAAATTTTAAAAAATTAATGGCAGGTAGAAATAAGTATATATACCAGATCATAAAAAATAGAATGATTTCTGTTAGCATGATAAGAAGGTGGTAAGATGAAAAGATGAATAAAACAAAGACGTAGTCGCGTATTCGCCCTGTAGAAAATATCAAACATGTCCAAAACGATTAAATTTGATCAAAATTTTAATCAATATTACTCGTACTTATGTGCTGATAACATAATATGTTAAAATCTGATATGGTTCAATCAGATATGATCAAACCGGTCTGAGCAAAACTTTACTCAAAATTGCATTCTTGAAATAGGGTCATTCCATGTCAATTGGACCAAGAAGTGGTAGGGGGTTCGGCGATTTTTTTTTGAAATTTTTCCTGTGCAAAGACCTTCCGAAGAGATGACCAAGGGCGCAAATCGCACCCCTCTAGCCCATTTTTGAAGGCAGCCAGGGGGTGTCAAAGTTTTCAGTGAACCAAAAATATCATCTATTTCAGCAGTGGATTACTCGATAACCGCGATATACCTACCAAAATGGAACTTTTTCCCATGGTTAGAGGTTTTGAAAGGCTTTTTGGTGATATCATAAAAATCAGTGTTGCCACTTTTTTTCGTACAAAAAATTAGCTCAAAAAGTTTCGAAACGTAGTTTTCACATCGTTCCGACTCTCAAAAATTCTGAAAAATATATAATGGACAACTATTCACGCTGAACAACATATTAAAAAATTGGGATGGTAACATGTTGCAATGTTTATTTTAAAAAATTCTAAGTTTGCGAAAAAATACGATTTTTTTATTTAAAACACGAAAAAAAGTTTTGATAGGTGAAGTTGACCCATTTGACCCCTATTTTTACATATCTATTGAAAAAGTTGAAAAAAATCTTTCACTCTCGATGAAAATGAACTCCTCACAAAAAAATCAAAATTCGAAAAAATTCAGTTTTTAATTTCAAACATCAAAAAAAGTTTAAATTTATTCAGTTGTCTTATTTTGACCTCTTTCTGACGTATTTCATGAAAAAGTTGATAAAAATTACAATAACAACAAAAAAATAAAAATTCGTTCATTTTTTGAATTTTTTTGAATTTTAATTATTTTTGAGGAGTTTATTTCATCGAGTGAAAGGGTATTTTCAACTTTTTCAACAGATACGTAAAAATAGAGGTCAAATAGGTCAACTTCACCTATCAAAACTTTTTTTCATGTTTTATATCAAAAAATCGCATTTTTTCGCAAACTTTAAATTTTTTCAAATGAACTTTGCAACATGTTACCATCCTAATTTTTTAATATGTTGTTCAGAATAAAAAGTTGTCCATAATATTATATTTTTTTCAGAATTTTTGAGAGTCGGAACGATGTGAAAACTACGTTTCGAAACTTTTTGAGCTAATTTTTTGTACGAAAAAAAGTGGCAACACTGATTTTTATGATATCACCAAAAAGCATTTCAAAACCCTTAACTATGGGAAAATGTTCCATTTTGGTAGGTATCGCAGTTATTGAGTAATCCACTGCTGAAATGGATGATATTTTTGGTTCACTGAAAACTTTGACACCCCCTGGCTGCCTTCAAAAATGGGCTAGAGGGCTGCGATTTGCGCCCATGGTCATCTCTATTTCAAAAAAATCGCTGAACCCCCCCCCACCTTTTCTTGGTCCAATTAACGTGGAATGACCCAATACTCAATTCTGATACGATCCAATCTGAGATCGTATCACGAAAGTCTAACAAAGCATGATTGATCTGATCAAACTTTGATTAAATTTGAATCCAAATGTACGGAAAATTTATTGGATACTCTTGATGGGATTAGATCTGATTAGATCTGTTTGCTCAGATTATATCTGAATCCAGACATTGCTGGGATTCAACTTTGATCAAAGTCTTGATCAGATCAGATCTAACTGAGAGTTGATATGTGTATTGTGTACGTTGCCAAGAAGTCGCGATACATCCACTAATTTCTAGTTAGGTGGTTTACAGTTTTGTAAATGCCCAAAAAGCCACATAGTAGACGGCATCATCAAGTCGCGTCAAGTCTACAGTTCATTGAAATGAAAAGTGCTAAACTGCTGGACAAATTTCTCAGAAAATATAGAGGCCTATACATTTTGCACTCTCAGACTTGAAAGCATAGTCTAGGACGAGTGCATACCTAAAATACTTTCAAGGTATGGTATGCACTTTCGGAAGCGAACAAAAAGTTTATTTTAATAGTCTAATACGTTTGTATGCACAATTATAGTGTTTCTTTTCTCTTCCTACTTTCCTTTCATTGGCATTTTCTTTTTGTTCAATTCTTTTTTAAAGAAGACAAATGCGTTTTTATACGCGCAAGTGTGGTAGAATGGTAGTCTGGGAAATTTAAATGGTTAGTTTGACGAAATGGTTGTGTGACAGTGATTAACGATCGTCGGCTTAATTTAATAACGAATTGCAAATATAGTTGGTATTATCTTGGTTTAATTTAACATCGATGTTTTTGCTCTGTAATCTACCCCTTTATATCGCGCCAACTTGACTTCTCTCCGCAGAATAATTTTCTAGGTCATTCGTACAGGGTTTCGTAATCGTAATGAAATTTGTCGAGCAACGATGATGCTGCCGGGTGAATAAAAATCAATTCGAGAAATAGAAAAAAGCTTTGGTAGGGTCTGTGGGTTAATGATCTCAGTAAATCCTTTCTTCCTTTCATTTTACGGTACAATTTCTTTAAGGAGAATATCATCTATATCTTTATACGGATATTCAGACATTCAGACTTGAGACTTGGAAATTCCTGACGCATTCTCGACACTCGACAAATGCACGAATCAAGTTGTACTTTAGCACACCAGATTAGAGTTGATTGGCTGATGACAATACATCAAAGAAATGCGACAAACAACACTTCACACGCGACACAACAACCCAACAGAACAGAATCAGATTCTAGTATCTATGTACCTATACGAGTATCTCGGGTATCTCGAATAAAAATAGTACAACCAACACTCGACAGCTCTCAGCTACCCAGCGGCCGTGTGGTTCGGTGTTCATCAAAGTGTACCGCTCCGTGGCAGCGATTTTATAAAAATGTTACAAATTTAAAATCTCGTTGCCGGTAGCGTTATGGTACTTTCGGGGTGCGACAACCGACTTTAATGTGGACCAACTCTCGAGACCAGCACAAGAGAACCGTCAACGAGGAAAATCCATTGAAACGATGTGAGGATTACCTTCGGCTTAAAAGTATTTAACGAACACTCGTTTTTTTTTTTCGCCGCTTATCCTCTTTTATTAGCCCATGTACAGATTCTCTCACCCCATTGTGAATTTTCTTTGCAAGTTCATTGATGAAAATATTGCTCATTTTAGTATACTACATATGAAGATGCGAGGTTTGTACTTTATACCTGCCTACGCCTATAGTAGATTTGGAAGGAATTTTTTCCGACTAATTTATACTCATCTCAATATTCTTAACACGAGTATAAAGATACATCATTAAATATAACAGTGACAATGGAGTCAAAAGCTTAACAATTGTTCGGCCTACTCGCTTTATGTATTTTTGAAAAAAAAAAAAAAAATGCTTTGGTACTTCGAAGTAGGTATTACAGAAAAATATGCTTTTGTGCGTCGATTTATTTGCGAGTTTTTCTGCGGAACAGAAAAGATTAATGAGAAGTCTGGCTAGTCTTTTTTGACAACGTGTCGTCTGAGGTTGAGAAACCTTTTTTGAAAAGTTTGGTGTTTGGCATTCAAATTTAGAGACTTAATTATAAGTTATTTATTTTTATTTGTTAACAGATCTTTTCAAATTTCCTATTGAATTTTTGCTTTTGAATGATGGGTGGGTAAGTCTGTTTCTGGAAATTTCTGTTCAGTTTACAAAATTTTAAAAATGATGCGAAGGATGCTTTTCTTATCATTAATTATTACGACCACATCAACGTAGTTTCAACATTAAGTAAGCTGCATTTGTTTTTGAAAGAAACGATTTTATTTCGAAAAAATAAAAATGCTTTTCATTATTGTAATATCGTATAATGACTCCTACGAAAGCCAACTATGGAAAATCCTACTAGATACCTATTAGGTAAGTTGAAAGTTGAAATTGAAAACACTTAGCTTTATTCATTCGTGTACCTTCTTACCCAATACAAAGTTATCGAAATGGACATGAGCTGCAGAAAGAAGACTTAATAGTTACCGAGCCATCTTGTATAAATTATGAAATGTTTATACGCAAACTTGAAACACGTTTTAGCTTCGACAGGACGCGCACAAAATAAAATACCTACTCGGTGGACTCTCACCGTGAAAAATTTCGCGCTTATTACTCGCATCGCTCTGTCTTGTACCCAACGAACCATGAATTTACAGGAATTTCAACGAATAACGCGAGCCTTCGTCGTACTCTTCATTGAAAACCAGCAACAATAACAACAACGATAGAGAGAATAGCCGTGTAACCGCGAATTCTCTGCAATAATGGAGAATTCACCTATGAATAATGAATAATAAGCTTTGGTGTATAAAGTGATTTTTTTTGTCGAATTCTGAAAAATTTTCTTTGAAAATGTTGTATTAGTTACCAGGAAAAAAAGATATTGAGAATTCAATTCAATATGCTGCAAAAATGATTTGTGAAAGGCACTATAGTAATTAATCACTGCATTTTTTTTTTTTTTTTTTCAAAATCCAATGTAGGTATAAATTAGAATAGAAAACTAGGTGAATTTCTCAGAAAACTTCTTGTTCACTAATCGAAAAAGTTTTGTGTTAGACAAAAATTCCTATTATTTTTAATACATTTTCGTCATCATTTCGGAATCAAAATAAGGCAAAAATCATTGATCTCTTATAGTTTAGTTCTTCAGAATGCCTTTCGAAAATTTATTCAAAGAATTCAGGAAGCATCCATACCTAAAAAGTTGGCCAATAGGTAGTGAAAACCGAACCTCTTTTGACTTGAAAAAAATATTTATATTATAGTAGGTATAGATTGCAAAGGGGGAGGGATGTCGGAGAATATTGACCAAATTCAGCGGAAACCTTCATTCTGAGTTGAAAGTCCCTCAGAAAATTTTTTAGCTCCGGAGTATGCAAAAACATTTGAATATATCAGTTTTGAAACGTGGAAAATGTTTTTGAACGCAAGAGTGCCAATTTTTTGCACATTTTTTCCAATTTCAAAAAATTTAAGAAATAGTCGAGGAATTTATCAATTTTTTTTAATTTTTTGAAATTGGCAATAATTGTCAAAATATTGACACTCTTGCATTCAAAAACATTTTCCACGTTTCGGAAGAGATACCTATTGATATTTCGGCATAATTAATGCGAAATATTGGAGAAGACTACACAATACACATAATTACTTATTTTCAAATCACAAATTTACCCAAAAATAAAAGATTTGCAATTTTAAACCGCTCAGCAGAACTCTGAAAGTGGTCTTGGTTTTTGATGGATATGGCCTGAGGATCGAAGCAGAATTTCAAATACACACTGTATTTTGGAACTGAGTCCCCCCCCCCCCCCAAAAAAAACAGGAACTATACCTTTTGGGATATTTATTTTGGTTTGAACTCGTCAAAAAATGTCTTGAAAGATATGGGGCTTCCATTCAAAATTATTAATATGCGCCAACATTTTGAGAGAAACAGTCAAAATTATATAATTTCAACGAAAATTGTCACTAGAAAGCTGGAAGCCTTTTTTTAAACAACAACGTTGGGCGATCTTTTGTGGCTAATAGCCGAACCTAACCTAACATAATCTAACCTTAGCGTAGTCACAAATTTTATTTTTATTTTTTTAGTTTGTTTTGACTGTTGAGAAACAGTTATTAATCGATCTAGAAAAGCGAACCTATAGAAAATTTTTTTGAAGACCTCAATTGTAAAGCTTCACAACTTTTTCACAAAAAATCTCAAATTGAAAAAAAATTGATTCCATCTTAATGTTCAAATTAATTTTTTTCATAATTCATAAAAAAATAATTGAACTTGCAAGTTTGAAATCAAGTATCTCTCGATACTTTTCCTCGCTCTATCCGCTCAACTGCAACTTCTGGAATTGAAAAATAAATTCGCAGATACAAAATGAAACGTGACTCGTGGTGAGTGTGGGGTTTCGCGGCCCCCTTGAATTTTCGAATCTATTACGAGTACATGCAATGACAACGTTGTTGGTTTCAACGTTTTCATCGCAATCGCGATAATTTCACCCCACTCGACGTCGACGAAGAGGACGAACAAAACAACACGAATACACGCGTTGTCGTCGATGCTGCGAGTGCGAGATGAAGAAGGACAAGGGCTGGGCGGAGTAGGCCATCGAGCAGGAAAATGGTAAAATGTTTTTTGTGCAAAGGGATAAACGCGCCCGCGGATCAATAAAAAGGGTGTAATAAGGGATAGTATCGCAGTGTCCGCCTATAGGCCGTAGGGTAGCCGGAAACGACGCAACAGATACAGCCAAAGCCAGACAGACAAAACAGTTTAAGCTCTGCGTGGTTACATTCACACTGACCAACTGATACCTACGTCTATACCTACTTACTGGACTCGAAAGTTCGGTTTGCGAAAATTTTTTCATAATTATTATTCCATCCCCGTACCGAATGTTTATTGAAAAATTTCGATCAGTGATCTTTGCAGATGGCTGAATTTTGTTACATATTTTGAGATTATACCTATACTTTTAATGGCGCCTCGAGTAAGAATTATTTGGTAACATTCAACGACACACGAACGCATTTCATTTGTCGCACATTTATGATTTAATATACTGGCAATATGGCCGTCGCTACCCTTCTGTTTTTTTCTGCCTCGATGCACCCCTGCACCCCTATATATGTATAGTATAAAACATGTAGATACAGTCGCACTATAGCAGGGGTAGGTAAATTAGACGCGCGAGAATAACGCAATCACGATGTAATTAATCAGAAAATTATAAACAACGGCAGCCCAGCCCAGCATTGTAGAATATTTTGTGGTTGAGCCGCAGACGCCGAAGCCGACGCCGACGGCGGCGGTAGTTTTGCGGTTAAGATGACACGCGATACGTCATCGATTTCACTTTAATCGTATAAACTAACACTATCGTCTATCGTATTTTGCATAGGACGACGTAAAGATATAGAGTACGAAAGTACGATTGTCGTCAGCAGTATTTGCTCGTGTCCTATTCCCATCTTATCCTTTCGTGTACATAAATTGTGAGTAGGTATAACGTTGAGTTTGAAAGAAAATTTACGAGTTTCGCCGCATCAACGCAGACACATGGTAACGTTGAACCTTATATGTCGAATAAACTGTAGTATAGGTAAGGTACCTCTACCTATACGTTGTATATATAGACATATACAAGTTGAAGTTAAACACTGGCAAATTACTCAGTAGACTGTGGTGTGGTGTACCTCTATAGGTACATATTAAGTATACTTATTTGCAAGTAGGTACGACGTATACATAAATACATATATACAAAATGTTGTGTATGTCCAGAATCATCGTACAAACGTGCCGTAACGAATTGAAAACTGGGCCGATATGACGTGCACATTGAGCGACTCCATTACAAGAAACCGTTTCAACTTATACAATGTAATGTAGGTAGTTTACGTTTATACGCATTCTCGACGTGTTTTCATTCGAAAATTTTCTTCGTTGGAAAGCAAAATAAAAAAAAACAGTCGTTTCGTATTCTCAGGTCACGTGACCGATTGTATGATGACGAACTCGTGAAATGAAGATTTGAGTTGCATGAGGAACAGACGTGCAAACTTTTGCCCATTATTGGTCCCTTCCAAATTCGGTGCAACTTTTGAAAAATGAAAGAGAATGGCTTGAAATGATCCCCCCCCCCAAATTGATTGGCAACGATTTCAAATCACCCTACGCAGTTCTGAAGGGATTTGTTATTATCACATACAGTTAGCAACCTACGCGAACGAATAAACTCGAAACGTTCACTGTTCACTCACTTATCAGTTATCTTTACGATTACAATATATAAAATTATAAATAAGTATAGCTAATTTCGTTGGAGATTATAGTCCGACATATGACAATAGGAGTAATTGCACCCCCCCCCAGCCGATCATCCGGGACAACTTTTTATCCTAAGGAACATTTTAAAGCAAACTTGCCTAAAAAAAAGTTGGCCTTACTTACAAAATGGCGGCCATTTTGAACATAGGACTTGCACAAAATTTTTAAAACCTTACAAAGATAGATCGAAAGATAATGCAAAAATTTATCACCTGTCAAAACAATTTTTGGTGAATTTTTGAAAATCCAATTTAGGCCAAAAATGAGGAAAAAAATCAAAATTTCACCAAATTCACCAAGAAAGCTGAAATTTGGTATATACCCTATTTTCGACATGCCAAATCGATTGGAAACGGTTTCAACCCGTTTTGAGCAGTTCTGGAGCCTCCAGCAGATTTTTGAAACTCGAAATTCCCACAAATTTTCATCAAATTGGATTTGTAAAGCTGAAATTTATTCTAAAAACTAATTTCAATACGCCACGAAGCTGACTGTTGGTAGATTTCAAGTCGTTTTGGAGCCTCCAGCGACTTTTTGAAAGGTTATATGGCGTTTTTTTGGAAAATTGAAATTTCCTAAAAGTAGTTGGAAGCTTCAAAACCGTTTTAAACCACCATGTAGTCTGCGAAAAGAATTTCAGCTTGCCAACTCCATTTGATAAATCAATGTTGCGGGAATTTCAAGTTTCAAAAATTTACTGGAGGCTCCAGTCACTTTCAAAAAGTCGCTGGAGGCTCCAAAACGACTTGAAATTTACCTGCAGTACTTCGTAGCGTATTGAAATTAGTTTTTAGAATAAATTTCAGCTTTACAACTCCAATTTGATGGAAATTTGTGGAAATTTCGAGTTTCAAAAATCTGCTGGAGGCTCCAGAACTGCTCAAAACGGGTTGAAACAGTTTCCAATCGATTTGGCATGTCGAAAATAGGGTATATACCAAATTTCAGCTTTCTTGGTCGATTTGGTAAAATTTTGATTTTTTCCCCTCATTTTTGGCATAAATTGGATTTTCAAAAATTCACCAAAAATCGAAAAACGCACTTTGGCACTTGAAATTTTGACAGGTGATAAATTTTTGCATGATCATTCGATCTACCTTTGTAAGGTTTGAAAAATTTTGTGCAAGTCCTATGTTGAAGCGCAAAATCTAGTCAAAGTGGCCGCCATTTTGTAAGTAAGACCAACTTTTTTTTGGGCAAGTTTGCTTTAAAATGTTTCTTAGGATGTCCCTTTTAAGAAAAAAGTTGTCCCGGATGATCGGGGGGGGGTGCAATTACTTCTATTGTCATATGCCGGACTAGTAGGAGAAAGAATAAAGTTATTGATTAATGCTTGTCAGTGATCCAATTATAGCTTTCGAACTTCATTGAGTAAAATTTTATGAAAATGTCAACTTTTAAAATCTGCTGGAGCCTCCACAGTTGCTCGAAACTGCTCGAGACCGTCTCCAATTGATTTGTAAATCTCAAATTTCTAGGTCAATTTTATAAAATTTTGATTATTTTTTTTTTTGTAATTTTACGGATGAAATTTGATTTTCAAAAGTTTACCTGAAAGTCAAAAATTTGCCCAATTTAGCCCCTGAAAATTTGGCTGAGGTATATTTTTTCGTGTTCTTTCAATTTAACTTTGTCCGGTTCAATTTTTCTGCCAGCTGTGATTCTTGCTTTTTGGCATCTTGCGAAATTCGCTGTAAGGTCATCGAACTTCTTGCATTTGGAGTCAGCGATTTATTCGATATTTTTCATGTTGTGAAAAAATTGAAAATTCAAATTTACAATCGTTTTTTTTTTGTCACCAATTTTTTTAACGGGTGGCAACTCTGGTTTTTACTACATCTTATGAAAAAAGCTTCTATGTATGAACCCGCGCAGATTGGCAAGAATTTCAAATTATGTAGTACCAACCATTTTGTAGTTTTCAAGTTGATTTCGTTCGAACTTAACGAAATCTGTATTTTCCTCAAAACTTCGAGCATCCCTGTCTCACCTGCAAAAATACACTTTGAGATCTGCAGTTTGCGCCATTCGTCATCTCTCATCGAGCTCTATCCGATGAAAAATTGAACAAAAAATCGCCGATCCAAAGTGCAAAAAGTTGGACGATTTGACTCGGAATGACCCCTATATATATACTCATTGATGTCAACTTGTCCAGTGTTTTTGTTGACTCTGCTCCAAAATCAACGTTCTTCATGAACCATATTTCAAGCTTAGGGTGACCTTGAGTGGAGCTTTGAGCAAACAAGCAACTTCAGTGCTCGTATTTGGAAGCGATGAAAAAAAAAAACATGGAGATTCATCTATCGTAGCTCAACTGCCCATTCTGTACGAATCATAGGTACCTACACGGTTATATGTACTCTGGTATTGTTCGTCGAACAAAACACAACGAAACACGAAACAAAAAAAAAACGAAACGAAATGAAATGAAAAAAAAAGAACGACAAAATCGTAATGGGAGATAGGCAATCTCGCGAGGTGTATAAATATAACTATCAAAAAACCGGTACTGTTCTTAATATATGCGACAAATGAAACCGTATATGTTGTCATAAAAGAATTATTGTCGCAAACAGTTATTCTGCTCTGTAGTAAAGCTGGATGCTGGTGTCGAGAGGTGTGGTGTGGCACGCTGCAAACCAAACCAGCGAGTGGTTCTTAAGAGGATCGAGATTCGAGCTGTGAATCTTGGCGATATGCGATACAGTGTGATGGATGTTGCGAAAATGATCGATTATGCGCGAATTAAATGCTCACCGCGTAGCCTTTTAATATTCATTTCGCTTCTTATTGCTATTTGCAGAATTCGGGAGCTGTATCCGGAAAGAGTTGTAAAATTGTGGGATGTCCAGTTGTTGGCTCCAGAGTTGGAAATTGGTGATATTTTGGAGCCCCGAGAGATGAGATGGCCTTGCAGGATTCCTTGGAATCGGTTCATTGTGCAATTCTATTGCAAATTTGAGACTGAATTTAAACTATTGGTGGTTTTCTTGAATTAACGAGATGGAAAGGTTGTTGAATCTGCGACGACGTATACTATAGGTACCAGCATACGTACGAGTATTACCATTATCGGCATCGAGTTGTTGGATGAAATAAATTCCATCCGGCGGAATTAACATTTTTACCTTATAAAAATTAGAGTTTGATGAGACGAAGATAAGCTAGAAAAGCGGGGCTTCGCTGGCACCATTGCGACGAAGCACGCGTGGCATGAGGATGGCGCTATACGCGCGCAGTGCACTCACACTGACACCGAGATGCGGATCACGTTTATCATTTCGCGTAAATCTTAACGCCAGCTTCAGCGCCGCCGATATAAACTGGACGAGTTGAAATTATAACGAATTATGATTATTGTCGTCGATGTCGCCCCAACATTTTACAGGTACCCTGTGTACTCATCCGCAATCCACACTTGTATTTATGTAATTTCACTTATTCGGGTACTGGTATTGGAGACTCTTTTGCTAGAGCCTGGTGGCGGTGGCATCCACGAAGAAATTTGAGAACCACCGTAGAACAGCTTAAAAGTTATATTCTTATCAAGATATTTGTTAGACGGTTGTTGCCCTATTGTCTAGTCAACATTTCTGCTTCGAAGTTGTAATCTTTTTTTACATTTTCGTTTTCTGTTTTTTTTTTTTTTTTTTTTTTTTTTTTATTGGTACAGATTCACTTGTAGCAACTTTTGTTATGCCCACCAATCGTTAGAACTGCTTCATCACTTGGCCCCGGATTTTTCTTCTTTTTATTTACCTACCTATTTCATTTATGCTGGAATTGTATCTTCAAATATTTACGACTTGGAAGAGATATTGCTCGCGTTTAGTGCTGGTTTTTATTAGCGTTATTTTGAAATAATTGCCCATTAAAGTTGGGTGAAAAAATTCCCGATGGAATGCGCATCGAAGACGTCGCGATCGCGTCACAGCACTGATTTCATCCATCCTCCGTACCATATATTACGAGTCAAATGCGGAAAATTCGCTGAAAATTGATAAACTACATAGACAGCTTCGTTGTTTTCCAGTCACCATTTGTTCGTGTATTGGTCGTAAATGGCACATGACTGATCAACGCGATCAATTCGAGAGTGATCATTCGGACGTGTTTCTGTTTAGAGTAGTGCACGTCTAGAGATGCTATAGGTAAATATATCGTGTGAAGTCGGAACTCGATGAAGTGAAAATCATTCCACAAGTGCGAGAAAATGATTGGCATCGATAATGCAATGAACCAGACAACGTACTGGTAGATATAAATACATAGTATATCGAAGATGCCATTCGTATACTTTCTCAAATACAGATGAAGATATATCTACACTAAATCAGTAAAAGACTGCTGCCTATCGCTTGTCACCTCTTGTAAATGAAAGAGATACATCCATGATTATGATAAGATCGTTCGACGAATCGCTATACGTACCTATTTATGTAGCTCGCAGGCTCGATGATCGACCATTGATGGGTTTCACATCTTACGATCTCTACGGTCTACTAATTTAAGTGGAATGTACGAGTACGAGTAACTTTGACAACCAACGACTATCCATCCGCTGTTGTAAAAGTTGCTGAGGAGAATTTAATGTGCCCTCTTCTCCCCCCCCCCTTGTGTAAAATGAACAATAATGATTAAGCATAGAGTACCTACGAGTATATTCTATTTGCAGATGATCCGTTCTGTTTGAATGAACTTCGGTTCGCACTAAACTCGAGCTATTACGAGTAACTAAGTATAATTATTATACAAATTCAAAACCGCTCTAATTTATTCCATTTCCAATAGTCCTACCTATCGTTGGACGAGGTTCAATGGCTGCTGTATTAGTTGTGCGAACAATCCACCCTACCCCCTTCGATCGGTTCTTTTTTCCTCACCTTATATTATGGATAGTGTATAGATAGATAGATAGATGGCTACACATATAGCACGATTATTACGATTAAGGGTACCTACATGAGCATATAGGGGAGCCTCGAGCTATGTGTTGTAACCTACAGTGAGTGGTAAAAACGAACTGTGTACCACGACTACGAGTGTAGTATACCCTTTTTGGGCGAGATAATTTATATTTATCAAACACTTTAAACGCATCCGATTCGAGAATGGAAAACAATGAAAACTGTACTTGACGAGGAAGATGAACGCGTCGAGTTTCGTTCACATTTTCCAGTATGATCGAGCCATCCAATGGCTAACTTTGTGTAGGCTGAGCTGCTGCGGAAGTTCATAAAAAAGTGTGGGCGTGAGGGGAATTCCCTTTTCCCCTCCCATGATGAGTGCTATTTTTGAGCTATTAATTCAGTTAGCAGTAAAGTAACTGAAGAAATTTTAGATTCTGGTAACCGAATACTACTCACGGAGACAGTACGAATATTAGGGTGTATCGTCTCCCCCCTCTCAAAAAAGTCGACGGATTTTGACTAAATTCAGCAGAGACCTTCATTTTGAGTTGAAAGTTACTCAGAATTTTTTTTAGCCCCGGAGATGCCCCTGGAGAGGAAATATGGACGCCCTCAAAAAGGGGGTAGTTTCGAAAAATCGTATTTTTTTTTTGTTTTTTTCCCTAATACTTACTCGACATGTTTTATGAAAAATTGCCCAACTCCAAAGTCGATATTATTTTAAGAGTACGTAAATAATTTCAAATCACAACCACCTCCCTACTCCTTTTTGGTCAGGACTCCTTGGCCAAAACAGATGACGACGAAGGTGTTCAATTTTCATAAGTTTGGGAACCCCCGAATCGGTTTTGCAATTGGATCTCAAAAATGTGATGGTGGTTTCGGGATCAGAAAATGGTACTCTTTAGAGGGAATATTGCAAAAATTTTATATCCTTCGAGTTCTACCGTTTGGCGATTTTGAAACGATAGAGCTACTCGGTGCCCTTGCAACACGATGACAAGAAATGTTGCAAATTTTATGCAAAATAATTTTCATTCCACGAATTTTGTAGTAGGTTGCTTGGTTTTCGAACTATAGCGAAAAATATGCGATTTCAGCTGACTCGTCAATGAAAATGGTCGCCATTTTGTTAGTTAGACCATATTTTTTTGGGGGGGGGGGGAAAGTTTGCTTCAAAATGCTCCTTTTAGGATTTCCTCTTTAAGAATAAAGTTATCCCGGAGGAGAAGATTAGAAGGGGGAGTTACTCCATAAATACCATGTGCCGGACTACGTATAAACGATTTGCAAATTTTCAATTGGTCACTAGAACCCTGAAAGTAGTTTTAGATATTGGTGGCAGCAATGGCCTAGTTCGACGCAGAATCTCAAATACTTTTTTTTTCGAAAGCGGGTAATTTTTCTTTAATCAGGTTATAACTCTCTTCCAGGGACACTTCGAAAGCTGAAAAATTTTCCAAATTACTTTCAACTCAAAATGAAGGACTCGCTTGAATTTGGTGAAAATCTTGCGAAATTATTTATAGAATTTGAACCGAGGTACACCTCAGATCAGCTCCAAAGTACGAACGATACGAACAGATTGAACTTTTCATTTCATGTAGTGGGAAGTGTGAAGAAGAAGTTTATTGAATGGATTTAAAGGGGTGCCATTACTCGAAGGGAGGGTGTGTATCTGTGTGTTGTTGTACCTACTACTGTAATGCGCTATACTATCCGGCGGCCGGGCGAGGCTGGGCGGCAAAGCGAAGGGTGAATTTGAGGCCGAGGGCCGAGAGACAAGGGTAAAGGGATGCTACGTATAAGTGAGATAGAGAAAGAGGACGAACAAGCCGAAATGCCCGGCTTTGTCGCGTAATAGCTGCGGATAATTCCCGCTCATGTTGCTGCTGCCCCCGCGCTTTAATATATAATACTCGTACAATGCCTAAAAATAGCGTATAAATCTGGCTTTGTCTGCGGCCTTAAAAAGGGGATGTGCCGCGTGAAAAACAAACGTTTTGCCATTTTTACGCATTCAATAAAATTCTTCCTCGCGTTTAACCCTTATACACAGTATAAATATATATACGCGCGTACTTGAAAATTAGATTTTCCGCAAAAGAGATTATTGTTATACTAAAGTTGTGTGGTATCTTTCGTATACTCGTAGATATACTTACATACAGATGAACCCAAGATTGTAAAGGGATTCCCCATTCAATTTAACGTTGAATCGGCAGCAAGCAACGACGAAGTAGCGACGATGAGGCTTAAAGTAAAGAAATTTTCCCTGGGAAATGTTTGCTGTTTTAGAAGTGCTGACCAGAGGAGGGTGAAAGGGGGAAATTACGCGAGGTTAATGTTCAGATTACGCGGGCTGTTGTAATATCGAGCGTAACGTTTAAACTAATGTTTTTATACAATATTTATGAGAGTGAATACCTACATTGTACTGATGTGGTCGAATGTACCTAGTTTTTTTTTTTCTATGTGGTTATTTTGAACGTGTAGGTATACGAATGCGACGTGGGGCAATAATTAGAGGTAATGGGTAGAAAACTTGGTATATATTGTACAAGGTAGGTCTAGGAATATAGAAGCCAACACCTAAAGTAAGCGTAGTATCTAAGGCGAATATTGAAACAGTTGGGCTACTGCTCTCTCGAGTATTAATTAATTAAGCGAGTAGTTTAGTAGGTATGTGCAACGCTTTACGAGCAATTTATAGCCGACTGCAATAAACTTTGCGTATAAGCATTAAGTACTTACACTGTATGTACTACACGTATCTACAGTATGTTCCTAAAGTCCTTATCAGTTGTGATTAATTTTTGAAAATTTCAACTCCACTAATAAAACTGTGCCTTGTGAGGCGATGTTGCCTCTGTTGAACTTTGGTTGAGATACACCTTCAGAGACATATTTTCATCCCACCAATCACGTTTTATGATTTTCGAGACACCGGCCAAATTTTTGCATCGGTGCTGAAATCATCTCCCGAATGAAATCTACAACACTGATAAAATTATTTCTTAGCGTTTATCCATTTGATTTTTTGTAACTGACGAGGACTTTTCAGACATACAGTATGCCTCTCCAATAAGACTTATGTAGTCTTTTTTTTGTAGGTATCTAAGGATAGCAAAATATGTATTTATCTATTGCCAAGTTTTCATGTCGTAATAGTTTCATTTAGAGCACTCGAGTTGTATATAGTAATTTTTATTTTATTTTTTTTACCGTTCACCATCTCCTCGCGACGATCAATAAGTTGGATTCCCCTCTCGGCTCTCTCTCTATCACTCCCATTCTGCCATTCTGCCATTACATGTACTATATGGGTACAAGAGCTGGGAATGATGTGTAGTTGTTATGGTTAGGATTGGAAAGCGATGCGAGAACAGCACAACAAGAGTAGCATTTTGTACACACGTGATGGTAAAAAAATACTCGTATAGTTTATACAAATACACGCGAATGCAAAAGCAAACGCAGACTTGAGAGACTTTCGTATCATACTCGCAGTCCAAGTGTCATCTCGCTAGGCAGCTTTGACAAATCGTGACTAGTTTAGCCGGCGAGATACATACGAAGAAACGCAACTCAATCTCCACCAATCATGCAGCTTCTCAAACTAATAAAAACGGCGCCATCCGTGGTCGCCGCCGCGTAGTGGCGTAGTATTTTGTGTACAAGGCGTACAAATAATTAAAAGAAATAAACACTCCTGTTAACGCGTTTAAATTATTATTTTACGCGTGATTTTGAAACGATCGTGTCGCGTATTTTCATTACATCTACTATCTGTATTCTGTATAGTGAGCTTCACGAGCTGGGAAATTCTTCGAAGGTAATAAGTACACCTATACTTCTTGTGCTATTACGAGTTCTTGCACTTGGTAATTTGTGAGCTGGTTTGTTTCACTTTGGATGAGATAAGGAATTAGTCTGTTCGACGAGAATCTTATTTAATTTGCCACTATTGGGTACATCTACCTACCATATTATACAGCATGCGGAGAAAATGTCATATGTAGTTTTTGACAACACCAACGCTGATTTCTCGATTGGATTACCTAACAAAGGAAATATCCCAATCGGCACAACAATTTTGAACTGGATAAAGAGAAACCGAAGGAAGACCCACCCCAAAATATTCCACCAGCCAAAATTTCACGAGCTCAAAATCATTTTTTCGATTTTTGGGAATTTCGAGAATTCAAATTTGGGCCAAAATTAGAAATAATGAAAATTTTAGCAAAATTAACCTAGAAAGCTGAAATTTGCGTTGTATTCTGTTTTTGATTTCCCGAGTCGATTGGTGACGCCGAACTTATTTCGAACCGTTTTGGAGCCTCCAGCGGATTTTCGGTTTCTCCAGTTTTCGAAAAAACCCTCCAAACAGGGCTGAAATTGAAATTCAGCGTCCATAAACTCAACTCAAATTTGCCATCTTTGCTACCCTTTCGAATAATTTAGGCACGTATATCAAAATAATTTTGTGCCGGTTTGAATACAAAATTTTCTCCAGTGATTATTTTTGAAAAAAATATAAAAAGTAAAAAAAATGCCAAAATCATAAAAAAAAAACTAAAATTTGGTTTGCACCCTTTTTTTGACCTATCGAGTCGAGTGGTGATGCTTTCAAACTGTTCTGGAGCCTCCAGCAAATTTTCAGATTCATCCAATTTTGAAAAGATACAGTAAATAGGCTAGTGTGAAAATGAAATTCAATACCCATTATCTCGAAGTTTCTACCTTTGTGATTCATTCGAGTGATTTAGGCTCGTATTTTCAAAATCTTTTAGGGCTCGTTCAAATCCAAGATTTTCTCTAGTGATTTCATTTCTGAATAAGTTAAAAAATCATAATCAGCTGAAGGTCTCAGAACGGTTTAAAACCGTGACCAATATCGACTCGACAGATCAAAAAATGGGTAGAGCTTACTTTCAAACCAAATTCCAACTTAGTCTATACATCAATTTGCCAAAATTTTCATTTTTTCTAATTTTGGGCCAAATTAATCAAGTTTTTAGAAATTCGCCAAAAATTGAAAAATGCAGAATTTCAGATCCGGAAATTTTGGATGGTGGTATGTTTTGGGGTCCTCTTTCGATTTTCTCTTCTCTGGTTCGAATTTTTGTACCGGTTGGAATACTTCCCTGGTAAGGGGGCTGATGTAGCTGATCCTCGATGGGATTCAATTTCACCTGATCAGACCTAATTGCCAAAGTTTTGATCGGGCAAAATTTGTTCAAACCAGATCAGACGTGATCAGGCCTGACCATCAAAATTTTGATCGAATTAGGTATATCTGATCAGATTGATCAGACCCAATAGGGGAGACCTTATTGGATCTGGCCAGATCCTCAGACCTGATCTGATCCATTTATTTTTCCTTGGGTACCATATTCAGTACCAAAATGATGAAATACAAACGTTTTCAATTCCGTTGTTCAATTCGAACACATAATTCGACAAATCCCACAAATTTTCGACCTAATAAATCAGCTTTGAGGGTGGACGATTCATTGAAAGGCTCATATCTGAGCATTTGAAAACCTGGCATTTACACTTGATCTTCAAGAACAACCCTCATCTGATCTTCAATTTCTGAAACTCGTCCGCGTAAACTATATCAAAATTCTATTCATCTTAGTGGCTGTGATCGCCTATGATAAACTCACCATCAAAGAAATCATAAGAGATAAGTACCTAGGTATATAGATAAAGATCTACACATTTTTAAACGATTCGTGCATCTCGAGGTGTAAATTAATTGTAAAAGGTTAAACGCGTCCGAGTACGGGTAAATCGATACAAATTGTCGGGATTATACCATCGGATTATAATGCATAAAAGGATAATTTTAACGCTGTGTCAACAAATTCGATACGCGTTATCGATAACAACTTAATACTGTTGGCGCAGGATGTAAATAGATACGCGCTTGTTCGCGTCTTGCGCCTTCCGGATTCCGGATTAACCCTTGTTTATACTCGCTATACCTATTTGTATAGGTATAATATTATTATTATTATCGATCGAACTAAACGAGCCGATAAATCGGTTTCCACTATTAGTACCAAAAATTCCTAATGCGGTAAAAAATAAAAGCAGCACGTATCGAGTTACTCGACGCGACGACGTTTTTTTCTCCTTCTTGTGTTTCTTTGCTTATTTCTTTCTTTCAATAAGGTTACCCACAGCAAAAATCTCCATTCAGAACGATTGTAAATATAGAAAATTTGTTAGTATGGGATTAGATATCCGGTTTGCGTGGACTGCATGAGAATGAAATAATTAGTTCGCGGTTTGTGACATTATTGTCGATTTTCAAAACAGAGGAAAGGTTATATAGGGATACCTATATACCTAAAAGTAGGTAATATATAAAATCAAAAGGGGATAGGTACGCGAAGCTTGGGTTTACTTACGTTTTTTTATACACGCATTATTTACTGAACCTCGAACATGCATCGATGTTTACCTTATAGGTAAATCTACAGACAAATTTGCGAACATGTTTTGTCATATATGTATGCTGCACGTTCATACAGAACAGACTTGCCTAGACCTACGACGAGTACATTATTGCAGTAAGCATAGGGAACCAGTTAACCGAAGGGGGAGGATGAAAGAAGAAGAAAAAAAAGGGGAAAAATCAATAAATTGTTCTCGGCTGTCCAGCTTTCTGCGAGTACTACGATAATGCAAATAAATGGTTCACATGGTCATTTGTTAGAGTGAAATAGAAGGCTAGTCGATATTTCAAAATGACAAACGTTATGGCAACTTTTTCTTATTGGTGTACACATACGAGATACACAACGTGTACGTATGTAGAATAACAGTAATACCTCAAACTGGTATACGTACGACCTACTGTACATTTATATAAGTAGTAGGTACCTACTACCTATACTTATGCATAATTTCTCAACATCATTCACCCTTTGAATTTAAATCAGTCAAAACTGTACGTTTAGTAGTTAATAAACTGCTATAATCTCTGAGAAAATGGCGAGTACCGAGATAATTTTTTTGGTCAAATCACAAATGAAACATTCAGAGATCGTAATAGATTTTTGGAATATTATTTTGCTAGTCTGTAGGTACAAATAGATCGTTGAGAGCATCGATTCAAATATCAAGAGTAAGTATAGATATGTAATCAGTTGAAATATGCCCTGAAAAATATACCTGTACCGTTATCACCGAGTTGTTTGAAAAACACTTTCTTTTTGGTGATTTTTAATATGTAATTGGCGATAAGTATTCTCTACAAATTACGAGTACTTGTGAGATGTACATATTTATGCGTACAATGTCTGTGACTGAATGGCCTGCGTCAGCCTGCAAACTAGAATACAATCGGAACTCGAGCGACGACGTAGCAGGCTATCCATTTTCTGTGTGGTAGAAGGAAAAACCTCATATATTTGTATTTTGTACGGTTTACGTGTATGCAATGAATTATCGATTAGTGAGAAATATTGTCGTGAACAATCGAGTTCTTACTAGTCACGCGTTTCTTTTTCTTTTCCTTATTCGCCATGTACTTTCAGCTTTTTTGCACAAATAAATATACGTGCGTGTACTCGATCTTTTACCTACTGCCTAGAACCTGAATATTTGTATTTTATTTTCACGTATTCTTGGTTTTTAGCCAAATCACTTATTTCCATTGCCCGTGATCGTAGTAATTTTTTTTTCGGGCATAAGAACCTTGGGTATTAATTTATCATTCTGTTTCCATGATTGAAATACCTATCTTACTGAAAAAGTATTATTTTCTTCATTCTTCGATGTTTCAATAAAAAATCACAAGTTTATCAATTTTTCAATTTTCGCTGTAATTTTTCATCTAAAAATTTGTTTGATAGGTATCCATTTAATTTAAAAAATGAGTTCCATTTTTAAAGTAGGTAAATATTAATAAATATGGGCAATTCGGCATTGAAATGGATCGTGAAATGGAAAAAATGTCCAGAGATTTTAACTGAATTCATTGGTAACCTTCATTTTGACTTAAAAGTAACTCAAAAAATTTTTAGCTGTAGAGGTGATTTTGGAGCTGAGGTATAGGTCTTTAAAAAGATGATCTTTTTGAAAAAATAGTGATTTTTTGAGATTCTGTGTCAACCTAAGCCATTGCTATCAAAATCCGAGACCATTTTTAGGGTTTTATCGGGATCATTTTAGAAAAATTGGGATTCAATTGAGAAATCTTTAAAAGAAAACATTATTTTTGTACGTTTTATGTCAAATTTTCATCTGCTAGGGGGCAAGTACCACTTATGTCTTCCCTTTGAGCTTCTGTATCAGATCACTTTAACGATTAAAATGGAAAATTACCTCGATTCTCTGTTAGGTACCCTACCTATTTTATTTTAAAAATGATAATTTTAGTAATTTTTAGAATGTTTCAATTTTTTATTTTAAGCACACTGATCTACCGATCTATAATTAAAAATGGTTTTCAATTTCTGTTTGTTTAACTTATACTATAATAGATATTAATTGGAAATTGTTATTTGTTGCCAAAATAGGGCTGTTGGTATTAGAAAAATCAATGATTTTAAATTAGAAAACATTTAAGTTATGAAGTTCTCTTCAACTACCTATAGTTACCTACAAATGAACAAATGAATGAAACAGAAACATGAAAAAACGTTTTTTTTTTCAAAATTAGAACTAAGTATTTCATAATTTTAAAAATTTTAATCACGGATTTTTATAAGAAAACATTCTTTAAAAACGTCTTTTGCATAGAATAAGTAAATAGAGCAAAATAAAACCGAATTGAAAAAAAAATGGTCACGAACTAAAGTGTACCTGTTTACCTATACCTTAGTTTTACTCCAATTAAAATTTTCAGGGATATTCACCTAGTGTAGGTACATTATTTTTGAAAAAAGCGGAAAAAGTGATTGAAAAATCCTAATAGGTACCTAAATCGAAATTCAGGTATTTATAAGCGAATTTGTAATATCTACCTGAATGATATTTTTCAAATATTGATTTCAGGGAAAATGTATTTTTATAACTCTTTTAATGCAAAAAAAAAAAAAAAAGTTTTAGGATCTGATTCTGTGAATGTTTTCTATAAATTTTCAATTTTTGGCCGAAAGAAGTAAATTTTGATCATAGGGCAACTTGAGATATGTACGAATGAAAAGTTGCTAAAATTGAATTTCCAATCGTCTACATGATTGTCATTGTAGGTACTTATTTCTTGAAAGCTTCATTTCCGAAACATTTGCAAAAAAAATGCAGGTTTTGAATTTTTAAAAGAGATTCTCAGAATTTTGATGAAGCTCTCTGGAGGCTGAGTAAAGAGTTGGTATTGTCAAAAAGAAACATTAAAACATGAATCCAAAAATGAAAAAAACCATCAAAAAATTGACTTTTGGTAATCGGCATACTCAATCGAAAAGTATCTGTAAGTAAATATGTACTTACAAGTGATAAGAAGATGACTTCGGTGGCAGTAAAAGGCACAAGTAACTATAGCGCAGGGGTTAAAAATACACAAGGCACTAGGCAGCCTAAAGCGATGGATGGCGTTGTTAAATATTTACCTAGTCCAGATTTAAAGACGATTCGTAAATATTTGTTTTTGGTAGCTTGTTAACACCCTATTATTAAATCCTTAAGGGTTCTCGAAACCGTTCCAAGTACACTTGAAAACACGCCTCCTACATAATAGGGGATTTGTAAGTGTGGAGCGGCATTTTAAAAAGTACCTATGCACTTTGTGTAACATATCGAGCATTTATTGTAATGATGAATAAAATGTCCCTAGTTATTTTTATGGAATAGGTACGTACTTACCTAATTATTATTTTACTATAATTTTTTATAGCATGTACTTCAAAAGTTGTTTTTAAATGAGTGTGCTTTGGATTGATAAGTTATCCTTAGATGATTACAAAGTAGGCCTAAATCAAATTACGTACGTACCTAGGTGTCTACTCGTAAGTTGATTTTTTTTTTCAATTTTAAAATTCAATCTCGAAAAAAATTTCTTCAAAAATTACTTCGAGCTCTGCTAAAATTATACAAGTGATTTAAAAAAATTCAAGTTCAAGGTTTTTGGCCTCAATACGTTGATTGAGTTTGTACGTAAAACAAGGGGAAGTGAATTTTTTTTTAGATCTGCCTATTTCACGACAAAAAAGGAGTGAAACGAGGTTAGTTATTCTCAGTGGGAGGAGGGGGGGGGGTGAATAACTGTCATTTTGGAACTCTGAAATTCAGAAATTTGAAATTTTTAGAAATTGTCGACAGTTAGTAAAATTTTAATATTTTCGAAATTGAAAAAAAAAGGTGGAGAGCGAAGGATTCCAAGATTTAAAAAATTATTTTGCAGAAATATAATTTTGGAATCCGAACAGCACAAAGAGATATTACTTAAGCATCTCGTCATTTCGATGCGAAAATTGAGAAATTATCAAATTCAAATTTTTAAAATTAAACTTCAAAAATGAATGATTGAAGTGATAAATAATTTTATATTTTTTTTTACAACTCAAGAAGTATGTATCTCGAAAAGAAAATTTTTGTTTGTTTTTTTAATTTTAAAAAAATATTGAATTATAGCCCACGGGGACATAATATTGAAATTCCAACTCAACTTGTTTTTTCCAAACGTTTTAAAATTGTTTAAAATTACGTTTTTTTAAACATTACTACCCTTCATCCTCCAAGTTGAATTTTTTCATGGATTTTAAAATAAATTTTGAGCACATTTGGGTGACACGCTAATGTTGAAAAACTGCGTCAAGTAGGTAGATTATAGTAATTTTAATCAAAAATTAGATAATATTGATTCTTTAAAATTTTTCAGTATTTTTTATTTTTTAAATCGGCATAACCCATTTTTTCCTTCATTCTGAGTATCAACCATAGACTTTATCTGATTGTGAGTGCAAATCCCCAATTCATCGAGGATAAATTATGAAATTTTTAAAAAATCATAAAATTTTTTTTCTATTTTTGTAATGAAAAACTTGTAAAAAAAAATGTAATTGGTAGGTGTTCAAAATGAACACACATTTTGATTATTAGGTAAGTATTGTAAGGGGACAATATGCCTTCACTGGCTAGACAGGGATATTCATCGTATCTCTCTCAGTGGGTTTATAAATCTTTCATCTAAAGGAAGTACTGGAGAATCCAATCAATAGTTCGATTCTACAGTACTTTACGTAGATGAAAGCATATACTCGATGCACTTAGGTAAGGTGTTAAGTACGTGGGAACCACCCAAGAGGTGTTTTCACATCGTTCCATTAAGGGCAGATGTGAAAAGCTCACAAGTTCGTAAAGCTCAATTCCTTCTCGACTCGAGGCTAGAAGCCAAGTTGAGATGGAATTGATCTTCACTTGTCGATTCGCGCTTCGTCTGGTAGGTCTGACCGCGGAAAAGTAATAAGGCCACTCACTCCTACGTAAGAGTTGTGCTTGAGTCCCAAGTCCTCTGCCTTAACGTTCGTGTTTAAGGGAGAGTATTCGCGTTTAAACTTAAGTCCTAAATTCGCTACCCAACGCGGGCAATTTGATAGTTACACGTAGGTGGGTAAAAGCGATCCTACTTACGCCACTATTTGGTGGAATATATATTGGTTATACGCGTAGAGTTTTATATGTTTTAGACTTAAGTTTCGTGTTGTAATTTTATTCCAAAATTATAATACACTTTTCGTGTTTATCGTGTGTTCTTATTTCGCGTGCGGTTCGAATTAATACAAGGTAAACTCGACTAAATCTGTTTAAATTTATACATATTGGTGTTGTAAAAGCTGAGCTAGCAGCGGGTAAGTACTATTTTAAAAGGTGATATATTACATCTCTTAGGGAGTTAGATTCATCCTGACCTACTAGGGAAATATTCTTATCCTCCTATCATTGGCAACGCCTCTATATATCTATTTAACATTGGCGCCCAAACGTTCCTTTCTGTGAAAAGATTTACGACATTGACTGCTTGTTTAAAGTGACAGTTTACTCAAAACGTCATAGTAAACCTTTCCTGAAGGGTAGCACGTACTTTGCGAGACGTAATTCTATGCTAAAGGCTCGTAGGCCACACATTTAGCAAAGAATCGTAACTTTATTATTTAAAATAAAGGTACTTCGAAATTTTCAATAAAATTCGAAAATCCAAAAGTCTGATAATTTAAGAGTTTGAAGATTTGTTGGACTCGAAGAAATTTCGAAAACCCAATTAATTTCTGTGTATTTGAACTGAAAAGTACAAATATTCACGAAAATAATTATTCCAATACTCAATGCATTTTTTATAAAGTGCTTTATTAACGTTTTTTGCTACTCGTTTTTTCTACCTACTCAAGGCTCTACTTAAAGTGAGTAACTTCAGATCAACATTTAGTTGAACTGAAAGGTAGAAAAGTTCCTCGAGAATCGAAAAGTGCGGACGACCTAGCAGAATCGATAATATTCACATAGAAAATACTCACGAGCATCCAGTTTTTCTTCTCAAAATAGCTCATTGTGAAGAAAAATTGTGACTAAATTAATCTAGTCATAAAAATCTATTGTGTAATTGAACTAACTGGGTACAATTATTCAATAAATTTATCCTCTCCTCTCTATCTAGTGGAAATTTTTTCGAAAAAATCTACCAGATAGCTTCCTATCAAAATTATTTCTTTCCTGTGCTTTTTACCTACGTCAAAATAGGTAACCTCCACCCTTTTTGTCAAAACGTAATTTTATACACTGTTATTTTTGTTTTAATTTGTTATTTGATTCGTAATCTATTTGATTACTTAATCTCAATTCAAAATTTCTAAAAGGGATTTGCAAATTTTCAAAATTTCTAAAAGGGATTTAAAATTTTGAGTGTGCTGTATCGTGGATATTTTTTTGTTTTTTATTTAAATTAAAATTCGAAAAATAGGTTATTGTTAAAATATTGTTACGTATTCACATTAACCGCCACGCGCCCCTACCGCCACCCAGAATCGTGTAGTTTTTGTCAAACTACCTGCGACGTTGTATACAACAAACCACCCTCTCGAACAAGGGTGAAACGAACGTGTTTCTTAAGTGCTTGTTGACAGTCGCGAAGTACCCTGCAGAGTTGATAGACTAATTGATTCTTGAAAAACCTTAAAGGTTAACAAATCAATACTAAGATAGCACACGAAGTCTGCTCATTAATTTTTATATTTATTTAAATACAGACACGAGTCTGGAAACCTTTTTCTCACCCTTACGTGTAGTTATATGAATCAGGACGGTCCTGCTTTTAATACCAGAAGAAAAAAGGGAGAAAAGAAGGCGAGTAGCATTCTGGAAGCTAAAAGTTTAATACCTACGAAGATTTTAATTTCGAATAAAATCGAAAAAAGTACAGAAAGTACTCCAGAACAAGGAAAAATGTCGGACATTGAAGATTATATGCCACACATTTCTCACGAGTCATTTTTTGAAAGCCAGGTTAGTGACAATCAAAATGCAAGTACTTGTCAAATGGATACTCAAGAAGTATTTGACAAAGAAAATGATCCACTAAATTTAAGTTTTGAAAAGATAATAGAAGAAGAACCTGAAAGGCTTCAACGACCTTTTCAACCTGGTGAATATAAGGAAACATTAGATGATAAGACTTACGAATGTTTTTATAAAACTTGGGAATGGCAGGATGATATGCAGAAGGAAATAAAAATAAATTATGAACTTCAAGATAAACGCATCTTAAGAAATGCAAGATTAGCAGGAGAGGCTAAAAGCCAAGCTGAAGCAGCTATAAAAAAAACTGAGGCAGCCACAACCAAGACAAATAAAGTCATTCAAGACGTCAGTTTATGGTACGACGATATTGACCATAAATTGAAAAAGAGTGAGAAAATCGCCAAAGAAATTTCAGCAGATTTATGTTCTACGAAAACTAAAATTAGGGATTCTTTGAGAGTCAGAGATGAGGGATGCCAGAGGATGTTGGAAGAAATTAAAACTATTCAACAAAGAATGACAGCACCTGCATCTGTTCGCGGCGATTTACAATTTATACCTCAAAAGTATAAAATGATCGACCCAAATTGTGTCAAAAATTCGGGAATTTATTTCTCCGACGAAATGAGACACTTTCCTCACGAATTCTTAAAGGAATTTGAGGATTTCTTTGAAGGAGTGGGATGCTCTGAAGCTCAGAAAATTATGGCTTTCAGAGCTGTGATTTTAACTAAAAATAAAACACAGTTCAAAGAAACCATAAAAAATATGAGCACCTATCAGGAAGTCAGAGATCAATTTTTATCATTCTATTGGAATATTGAAGCGCAAAATGACGCAATGATAGAATGTAGGTACAATAATGTACACGTCGATGACATAAAAAGCATGGCGGTACATATGATAAGATGGGCGAGAACTTTGAGCTATCGCACATATCATTATGATTCTGAGGTCATTCGTGTTCTAACGAATAAAGCCCCATTAGAATACAGATCAATGATTACTCAACCAGGTCAAACTATCGATCAATTTATTGAAAAACTTAGAGTTTTATCAAAAATTGACGTAGATCCCAAAAATGAGGTACCCTACGTAATAGGAAAAAGACCTCAGGTAACGGTTCAACAGCAGAAGCTGCCATGGACCCCAGCAGCTCAAAGTGCTCAAAACCCAACAAATACAAATAAAATTCGTGTACCTGTATATGCGAAAACTCCAGAAAAACCTTCAACTTCTACGAGCGAAGAAAGCTCAAAAACAGCTGAAATTAAAACTGAATCTGGAGTCCAAAAAGGGCCTAATGGTGAAATTATAAAGAAAAAATTTAAACCTAAGAGTCCTTCGACAGGTCAAGTTATACCAGTGCACCACTTAGAATACGATCCAGAAACTGATCAATATTACGAGTTGAGTGACACTGAGGAAGAAATTCCACCTATGAACGTCCAGGCATTGGGTATTTTAACGGATATTTTAAGTAACCCCAATGCTGACCCCCTGGACATGCAAATGCTAACAGGGGCACTTGTGAATTTGGCTAAAGCCAATTCGCAGGCGGGAAACGGGAGCCATTAGAGGACAGCGGGGCATCTTCTAATGACTTTTGGGCCCCCAGTAATATGTTCGAAAATTACATATGGGCTGGAGATGGCATAGCGCATTTTTTAAAAAGGGGCCAAGTACAATTTCAAGAGCAAATACCTGGTTACTTAAGAGATCAATTGTGCTATGAGGATTTATTCGATAGATTAAAAAATGTGAATTTTCCGAAAAATAAGAGATTCATATTATCTTCAGGTCAAGTAGAAATTAACTACTCAAGAAAACCTTATAACGTACTTGAACAATTATTACGAAAAATAATTGCAATGCTTATAAATGAAAAAGAAGCAGAGTGCGTAATTTTACTTTTTCCTATAGTAAAGCCTAGAGCCGTAGCAGAACAGGAAGTCACTATGGCTAGATATATCGCTTTTCGAGAAATTTACTCGAGAGTATGTAATGATACTAGGGTCTTTATTTGGAAAAAACCAGCTTACAGATACCTAGAAATGGAGACTTATCTCAACTCTCACGGTATAGAACGCTCAAGACCAAAAATGAGCGAATCTGGATTTGTGATGCCAAATGTGGATAAATTCCATTATGTAAAATCACTAAAGCGCTATTTTCCATTAATAGCGACGTATCACGAGCTATTTGTGCTAATGTCTGAAGAAATTTATAAATTTGAAGAAATTAGAGCACAACTTACAGCTACAGATGGACGAAGGAGCATAACTGGACCCCTAAAGGACATTTATGAGCCTGAAACAGCTCCATATATTGACCCAGGTCATAAAGAAACGGAGTTAGATCAAGAAGACGAGCTTTCAGAAGAAATGAAAAAATTAAATCACGAGGAGAAAAATTCCTCAATGACTTTTCTTCAACCTGTAAGCGTATTAAAACGCAAACTTGAGAAAAAACCAGTAAACGTGGTAAAAAAGCAACGTGTATCCTGGGCAAAGCAACTCAACTTGGTAAAATGTTTCGAAAAGGATGAACCCCTGAGGGCACTAGATGCGGTTGATAACGCATTAATTGACCCAGAGCAAATTTGCAGACATGTGGGGCCACAATTAGTGACCCAAACTGTGAACGACCCTACTTGTGTCATTCCAATACACATAGGCAAAAAGACCTTTGCTCTACAATTGGACTCAGGGGCCCTACCCAATGCAATTTCGAAAAAATTATTGACAACTTTGTTAAGGGAGTCACCTGAATCCATCAGATTTATTCCCCTCCGACGTACAGTCCAACTAAGGTTGGCTGATAATACAGTCATAAGGTCAATGAGCCATTTAGCTGTAATTCAACTTGAATTCGGCACTGAGCTCATTGGAGTGCCATTTTATGTACTCGAATCGTCAGGAAGTACATTCATTATGGGGAGAATATCATTAGAATACATAAAAATTCTGATTGATATTCCAGAAAGAGTAGCCACCTGTAGGATGGACCCCAATAATGAATACGTAATTCCTTTTATGAATGCTGACGAAGCTCATGAAGCTTTTACCATATTCTCACTGACCCAAACCAGCAGGCAGGGTCACAGAATGGTTATAGATATGGCCAAGCATACAAAATTGGCTGATATCCATAAAGAAATTAAATTAGAAGAAGAAAAAGCTCGAAAACTTTTTCTTGAAAATTTGAATAAAGACCTATGTGATGCTGTGAAAAATAAATCAATCACACCAGAACAGGCTAAATTGGCAGAAGAAAAATTATGCCAATATAAAGACATCTTCAGCTTGAATCCGGGATGCTACAAAGGTGAAGAAGTGGACTTTAAGTTCAAACCTGGTAATGAACACCTGAAACCTTGGAGAGGTGAAAAGTTCAGACCAAGTAAAAAACTTTTACCTGGCATCAGAAAAGCTGTAGAAAAAATGCTTGCGCTTGATATAATTCGACCTTCTCACTCGACCTATATTAACACGCTCGCACCTGTTGTTAAAAAAAACGGGGATATTCGGCTCTGCTTGGATGCAGATGAATTAAATAAACACTTAGAAAATGTACTAACAGAGCCGGATACAATTGAAAGTATGATTTTTGACAATCCTGGGGATATCCTATTTTGTACTCTCGATTTTACTGCTGGATTTTTACAAAGATTATTGAATAAAAAATCCAGGCAATTTACTGCTTTCCAATTAGAAGGGCAAGTTTATGAGTTCACAAGACTACCTTATGGTACAAAAGTATCAAGTGGACTTTTTATACTTATGATCAATGCAATCATTGCAAACAAAAAGGGCCGTACCAAGTACGTAGATGATTTAAAAATTTCAGGAGAAACTTTTGAAGAGTGCTTGGACAACTTAATTGAAGTTTTTGAACTCATTCGTGAGAGTGGCTTAAAGCTCAACCCAACGAAAACTCAATTTTTCAGGAATCGAGCTGATCATCTCGGCTTTGTCCTCAGTGACAAAGGCATTGAGAAACAAAGTGAAAAACTGAAAAAATTGGAAGAGTTTGAAAAGAAAAATACCAAAAAGGGTAAATTTTCTTTGAAAAAGAAAAATGACATTTTAGCCCTAGTTGGACTGACGGGATTATATAGGAATTTTATTCCCGAATATTCCCAAATTGTGAAGCCCATTTATGAGCTCACAAAAGGTGAATCTCAAAACGTAGAGTGGGGAGAAGAGCAGCAAAAAGCTTTTGAAAAGCTCAAGGAATTATATAATAAAGATTTCAAATTGCAGCAACCCCCCCGAGAAGGAGATTTATATTTAGATACCCAAATATCGCACGATGCGATGAATGGAGTATTATTTTTCAGACGTGATGAGGAAAAACAAATCATCATGTTCGTCTCAAATGCTTTCAAAGAGCATCAGAAAGAATTTACATTATTTGATAAAGAAATAATGTGTCTCGTAAAAAGCATTTTAAAATTGCAAATGTGGTTACATGGAAGAACTGTTCATGTGAGATCAAATTTATTGCCAATAGTCAATAGGTTTAGAGAAATTTCGCAAACTCACAGAAAAGCAGCTCACTGGATTACAGTGCTCAACAGTTTCGACTTAGTATACGACATGATCCACTCAAATAGGTCACTTTATAAAATTAAAGCACCTGAATTGGAAATTAAAGCCTTAGAGCTTGACAGTTATGAAGCTGATATTGAAAGTTCGGACACTGACTTGGGAAATTCAGATACTGATATCGAAAATTTTGGTTCTGATCTCGAACCCATTTCAGTAAATTTTATGCAAGAACATATTTCACAATTGCATAGAAAATTAGAACAAATTGGTAAAATTCAAAGCTTTGATGTTACGTGTCAAAAAATTATGAGAATTTTAGAAGAAAAAGTTCCCATAAATAATAAGAAACAGCGTGACATTCAAAAATTGAAAATGATGAAATTTGAAATTCAAAATTCCAAAAACAATGAAAAAGTTCTACACAGAATTTTGGAGAATGGACTGAAAGTTCCATGCCTCCCGGACGAACTTTTTTATGACACCATAGATTATTTACACGATTCTTATGGTCATGTAGGGGCTGCGAAATTGGATATGATTTTTCGCAGAATTTACTACCATCAATGCTCATTGGCATACATCAAGGAAATTTGCAATACATGTATCGTATGTAAAGTCAATAAAAGCTATACAAATAGCAAAACAATAGAATATGCTCAAATTGAGGCATACGCTATTGGCGATGTACTCTCAGCGGACATTTATGGACCCCTACCTGCTTTAAAAAATCAACCAAAATACCTCTTGGTTGTGAAAGATATTTTTTCAAATAAAACCTGGTTGCGCACCTTATTTCAAATTAAAAAGAAAGAAGTGTGTCAACAAATGGCTACAATCATAGAGTACATAAGTAATAAAAATATTGAGATCAAAAAGGTCATAACAGATAATGGGTCACAATTTATCTCAGACTCATGGTATAATCTATTAGAAAACCATGGCATAAAAGTGGCGCACACAAATGTGTATAACCCACAATCATCATCTGTGGAAAGGACGATGAGGTCAATTGGAGATAAAATTAGGGTCAAATTAAATAAAAATCACGATCCCTATAAAACTCATCTGGGATGGCACCTACTCATTACTGAGGTTGAATTGGAGTTGAACAACACTCCAACCTCCTTCGGTTTTAAACCTAATGAGGCATGGGGAATTAAAGATAAAATTTGTGAAACCCTACCTCAACAATCAATGAAATTTGATTTTAAATTTGAATTGACAAAAATTAGAAAAAAGATGTCTGAGAAAGAAATTCCCTCGACGACATTTTTAAAATGCATGGAAAATAAATTGGATCCAGAAAAGGACTTAATTTATGACACTGATGGCTACGTCAGGGTGACAGCTGACGGGGCTTGCTCCAAAAATGGCGATATAAATGCCATAGCTGGAATTGGAATCTGTTTCGCTCCAGACTCCAAAATGAACATTTCTGAAAGAATTGTCAATAAGCATTATGCCACTTCTAACAATTTGGCAGAATTAATGGCGATTCATGTGGCACTTAGAGTACTAAAAGAGAATAATATTAAAAAAGTAAAACTTTTGAGTGACAGCAATTATGCTGTAAAAGCTCTAAATTATAGCATATCAACATGGCAAACGAATAACTGGAAAAATGCTAAAAACAAACCAGTTCATCATGAAATGCTATTCAAGAAAATTCTAGAATTAAAAATGGAATTTGAAAGCGTAGAATTTATTCATGTTTACGCCAGAAAACATGAATACACGAATATAATTGCTGATAACCTTGCGAAAAAGGCTGTCTACACAGTCGAGCAAAAACAGCAATGTATAAGTGAAATGTCTGAAAGACAAGTGATTGAAAATTTCATAAGAGAGAAAAGGCGATTAAAAAGAATTGAAGAAGAATATGCTTTCAATAAATCGCACTTAGACCCCATCTTATTAAAACCAGGAGATTGGGTCCTTATGACAAATCATAAACAATCGAATGCGGAACGAAAAACTACATCAAAATTGTATGAAAAAAGGACAGGTCCTTTCGTAATAATTCAGAGAAACGGGCATAATTGTTACTTATTACAGCCTAAGGATGGAAGTACAGTCAATAGGGTGGCCAACATACGCCAACTCACCCCATTCATTTCCAAAGAAAATTTGGAAAAACTGAAAAACGACACCTGTCTAAAATCAAAATTAGACTCTCGAACTTTAGAACAGAAAATTAAAGATTTTTTGACTGAATATGAGAAGGAACTTCAAAACGAAATTGATGAAGAATTTGATGAGTTTTCAACCCCAAATTTCGAGCCAATTTCAAAAAGCGATCTTAAAAACGCTTCAAATAATGTTTTGAAGGAGCTCAGTGCCAATGCGCGTGCACAACGTGCAGCGGAAAGGGAGGCTAAGAAAGCTGAAGGTAATCTGAAAACTTCAACTCCTGAAAACACTGAAAAAGCTCCAAAATTGGATCTCCCTGAACAGCCAGAAATTGCTGGGGCAGTCCAAGAAACCCCAACCCTAAAAAAAGGGAGGGGGAGACCCAGGAAAATAGACTTTGGTAAAGTCGAAAAAACTCCTGAAATAATTGAAAATAAAAAAAGTACTATTGATACCAATAAAATTCTAGAAGAAATTATTCAACTAGAACCCACTCAGGATGACAAAATTTTGGAAAAATTAGGCCCAACAGACCCAAAGAAAGTCCAAAATTTTGAAAATTCTAAAGACTTAAGTACAGGGGCACTACTTGAGGATTCCTCACTCATAAAAAGACCTAGAGGAAGACCCAAAAAGTGTACTCCCCGTGAGCCCACTGGTGAACCCACTAGTGAGCCCAATATCACTGTAAACTTGGCTGATTCGGAACCAAAAGATGAAAATGAAAATCTCTTTGGAGAATTACCAAGTCTTGAAACTGACGAGGAATTGAGCGACTCAACCTCAGAAAAATCAGTAATCAATCAAGCTATCACAAAATCTGATTTTAAAAAGTCAAATAATGACAAAGTCACTTCAACCCCAAAGCGTTCAAAACGCATATTGGAAAGAAAAATGCGCCTAGGGGAGGACCCCAAAGCCATTAAAAGACCAAGATTGGAGTTGAAAAAACTGGACTATGGTTCGGATAGCGATGAAGACCCTTACTCATTATTCTTTGAGGCAGTTATGGAAGCCTACAACGAAGAATATCAGAGCCTAAATTCTATGACAGTTTTGGAAAATCAGGATACTGACCAAAATGCCATAGAAGTCGTGGTAAATCCATTCAGGACAACGGACGACGAAGATTCAGAAAGTTCAAATGACTCTGAATTTTATGAAAGAATAAGTGAAACCATAGAATTGGTCAGAAACGCGACTGAAGAAAATTCACCTGATAGGAACTCTGAAAGCTCAGTGGTCACTGTCATAGAAAATGATCAAAGCACAATCATTTTCTTTGAGACAGAGACAACTCAGGAGGACGCTAGAATAAGCGTTCAACCAACTAAAAGGTTGATACCAATTTTTGCTTCGGCAATATTTATTGTAATTGTATTTAGCATATTTCATGCATTTTTAAATAAAAAATCTTATGATGAATAAAAATATATACTTGTCTACTTATTTCAACTTTTTCAGCACAATTCTCACTCTCTTTTCGAAAAAGACAGGAATGAAGAAAAAATGAAAAAGGGGAAAGAAGAGACAGGTATGAAAAGGAAAAATTCTAATTTGTTAAAAACAATAAAAACGCATTCGCTCCATAAAAATTATTAAAATTCTGAAACCTTTTCTCAGGTACTATTTTGGGAACTTTAGAAATAAAATTTACAAAAATTAGTGAAGGAAATGAGGAGCAGAAAATAAAAAAAAGGGGGGCGAATGAAAAATCAAAATTCAATTAGGATTTCGACTATTTCTAGGAAATGTAAAAACCATATAAAAATGGCCCATTTCCGATTCTTCGCAAATTACAACAAAAAATGATAAAATTACCCTTTTGTTGTGTTTTCGTTTTTTACTCCCTATAGAATTTTGGACAAAATTCACCAATAGGAATATCTCAAAAAACTCTAAAGTTTTCACTTTTTTGACCAAAAAGGCAAAAAGAGAAAATCAAAACTTGTTCTCAAAAATAAAGATAAAATTTTTTTTGGGAAGAATATTTTGACAAAACTTTTCTGATCAACTTTGAAATCATTTTTCAGAAAGAAAAATTTCAGAGTAACTTCTTAAGAATACTGAGGCTAAAAACTAAAAAATTTCAAATTCATAAGAATGGAACCTCAAAATCGAAAATTTTGAAAAAGTCTCTGGATTTTCAAATTTAGAAGAGTCAAAAAACTAAAATTTTATGCAGCTTCTCGAAACAAAATTTGAAAAACCCAACAGAATGCTGATTATTGACGTAAAAATACCAAAAAATACATTCTAAAAGAAAACAATATTTTTTTGAGAGAATTCAAAAAATGGGAAAACTTTCAGAAAAAGCTGATCGAAATTAGCGTCCCAAAATATTTTTTCAATTTTTCAAATTGATCCTAAGTTATAAAAACAAGACATTTGCCTCACTCTTCAGACGAAAAACTGAAGAATTTGCCAAAAAAATTTGGCACAAGCATTCAGAGTTGTCTACCTAATGAAAACTCAGACCTCGGAGACAAAAAGAGCTCACCTAAACATTTGCTCTAAATTGTCAAAACAAAAATCAGAAAGCAAAGAAGAATTTGCTAAAAAATTCATCATCTTTGCCCATTTTTCTTCATTTCGGAAATAAAGAGAAACCTCTCTGAATGGGGGACACCACATCCGCCCTCAATTCGCCCCAATAGTTGCCTTAAAAATTAGCCTACGTTTGTACCTCTGACAACTTCAGAAAAAAGAGAAACTTCAAAAATGAAAATTTTGAAATGAAATTTTAAAAAGTCAAAACACCCCATATTACGTTTGCTCCACAAAAATTAAAATTGTCAATTTTTGAAAAAACCGTCCAAATTTTGAAAAAATTGCTAATCAGAGTTAATAAAAAATAATCATTAAAAAATTGAATTGAAAATTCATACTGGGTTAACGGAGATTTTCTCTTGGCAAATTCATAATTTTTTTAAAAAGGAGAACTATGGGATACATTGGAATGGCTCGAAAAATTCAAAATTTTTCCAAACAATCCAAACAGCAGGGGGAAAACTCAAAATAAAAACCTCTGTATAAGGAATGAAGAAAACTGCATCCAAAATGCTGAAAAACTCATTCAAAAAACCACTTTTTTCTCACTTTTGGAAATTTTTTCTCGAAGGGCCCAGAGAGTGGCTTTTTCTGGTAGAAAGGCCACCCTCTCGACACTTCGATGAAAAAACCAAAAACTCATAACCTGAAAAGAGTTGAAAAAATCTACAAGTATTTATTGTATTTAAAAAATTACATTAAATATGAATAGGCATGGAAAAAATTTCGTACCTCAAACCCCCAACCCTCCAGATCATAAATGGATGAAGTTAAAGCAATTTTTTGAAAAAATTGAAAATTCAAAAAATTTGAAGAATTTGAAAAAATTTGACAAAAATAAGTATACGTTGAAATCACGAAACCCAGGGAAGAATGGAAAATATCCAATTCTCACATACACCCATACCCATAGAAAGACAAAAATTTGACAAAAAACTCATTTTTCAAAAATCAAAATTTTTCTTGGAAAATGAAAATGTTCAAAAATGGTCGAATGTAGAAATTCATTACGATCTAACATAATGTGAACAGTCAGGAAAATAAAAAGCCTTCAAAAAATGAAAATTTGAAAAATTGAAAATTTTTCCAAAAAATGAAAATTATAAAAAAGGGCTAAAATGGACGGATATAGGCTAATAATTAAAAACGATCGATCATAAAGTTGAAGAAATAAATTCTCTTCGATTTCCTTTCCTCTACCCATACCAAAAATGCACTCTAAAGGGGTCAAAAATCACTTTTCGCTTTCTAACCCATCAAAAACTGAATTTTCATGGGAAAATAATTACTCTAAAAATCTCCCCTGAAATTAATGCTAATAGTCAATTATATTGACATGGCAAAAAGACACCTGCCTATGAGCAAAATAAGAGGAGATTAAAAGTAGATTGAAAATTATCAATTTATCTACCAGCCATCGGACGACAATGTTATCTGCAACGTCGCCGAGGCCGATAATTTCCTCGAATTTTGCAAGTTCTAAAAGAAGATATCGCAGATAAGAAAAAAGTTTAGCCAAAACCGGATGGGTTGAAACCTAATCACAATAAAATAAAATAATAATACCCCCGACTGACGCAATATTGGATATAGATTTGAGTGATTACTTGACAAACGTTCGAAGACTGTGGTTTAAAAAGCATCTTGTGCATGAAAAAGCAAAGTTTGAAAGTGTTTTGTGAATCGTGAAGTTATTAAACGTAATTTTCATCGTGGGTATCCTGCTACAATTTCAAGAGCAGTCCTATTTAATTGAAAATTGTTCGATTGATAATCTACTGTAAGTATTATTATCACTCATACATACCTATACCTGTTATGTACTATTTATTTTGCATTATATGTACCTATACGTGTATGTGATAGTATAGATAGGGTAGTAGGATGAACGAATCACAAGCCAGCCGGAAGTATTCGATCATCCTACTAAGCCAAAATTGAGATTTGCCATTCTCGGCATGAGGTAATTTTTCTGCTCATTAATACGAGCAGAAAAATTTACACCCATTCAGAACCCTCAAAAAATGTTTCAAAAACGGAATTGTGAAACACTCCAAAAATGGGAAACTATGGCTGACTTACCCCCAACCATATCAAAAAACTTCCCAAGTACTCTGCTAGAGTACAAAAATCTGAAACGATTTCGATAAAATGACACAAAATCTGATAGATTCGATCATTTTGAAACTAATTAATTCAGAAAAGTCGTCACTTAGTATTTACGACAAAAAAGTGAAGTGGTCCCTGAAAAACTTCGAACAAATTCAAATCAGAACCAAATTTCAATCTTCATTTGTCTTGAAAATAATTAAAATTAGTAAAAAATCATCCAAAAGGCGATTGGCCAAAAACTAAATTTGAAAATTTAGGAAAATAACCTAAAAATCAGTTAAATCTGAATAAGTAGGTACTACCTACCAAACCAAAACTATCTTACTAAGTAGAAAATTTTCTTAAACTAATTTTGCCTCGAAATTTTAGTATTGAATTACTCAAAAAATAATCCTATTTTGAACCTAGGGCTAAAATAAAAATCCAAATAGGTACCTACCAAACAGATTTTTTTTTTTCTCTTTTCAAGTTTTATTAAAATTACTCCTTTTTTTTTTGACTCGAACATGATAAAAAAATACCTGATAGGTAAGATTTGGAATTGAGAAACTAAAAAATTTACAAACAAGTAGGTACCTACCTACTTCAATCATTTGGCAAATTTACCAAAAATTTTCTGTTTATTTTCTCCAAATGAAATAAAAATTAGAATTTGTTTAAAATACCTTATTCTATACACACGAAGACAACTTTTCACAACAGTTCAGAAATAAAATTATTTTCACCAAATAGGTACCTATTAAAAGAAATTCTGAAACACTTTATCTCAAAATTATTAACTTTTCACCAAAATGAATAATATGGACAATTTTGAGGAAATTTTAATACTAAAAAGTTTAAATCCAAATGAAATTTCAGTTAGGTAGGTATACCTATCTACATCACACAAAATCCGTCTGTTTATTTCACCGATCTAAACGATAAAACTTCGTGAAATATTTTTTATAACTACATGAATTTTGAAAATTAAAATGATTCAAACAAACAAAAATCCGAAAAAACCTAATAAGTAGGTACCTACTCAATACAAAATTTTGAACTTTTTACGATCTTCTTTTTCTAAAACTACTGAAAGTAGAATTCAAAATGAAACATTAACAAATTCTAAGAAAATTCGAAAGATTAAAATGAATTTTTTTTTTCAAAATCAAAGGAATAGGTATACGTACCTACCTACTTCCTAACTCGAAACTAAATATTCATGAAATGAATAAAAAGGGACCACAAAACTTTAAGTCAATAAAATTAAAGTCGTATTGAACTGACTAAGTTAATTAAAACCCTTCGATTCCCCCCCTTTTTTCTTTTCTTTTTTCTTAGATGCCGAAAAAAGGTGAAAAACAGCAGATCGACTCGAAAGAATGGAAGGTCAAAGTGAACTTACCTCCCACGCCCAAAAATCCGATCACAATAAAGGGACGCCCAACATCGAAATTCATGGGCCTCGTCTTGGCTGGATATTGGTTATATGACTTGGGGAAGACATACATAACCACGAGAAAAGAGGATAAAAAAGAATGATTTATTCGAGTTACTTTGGTGTTCTTTGTAGTTGTTATTTTTTGTTTTCTTTTTTCGGTGACTCGCACCATATTGTGTATACTCATACCCAGTATCTTTTCCTAAGTTTATGTTAAAATAAAGCTAAAAAATACGTATGAACAACGTGTCGCCTACTTCATTTTCACCTATATAACTTAAAAGGTTACCTACAATATTATACATACACTCAGCGCGAAAAATAATGCCTATAGGCTAAATTACTCCAAACTACGAGAACATGGACAACAAATTCGTCCATATCTGGTAAGTACATAAATCTGTCGAGGTAAAACACTGTCAAAGAATAAATCCTTCGACACATCGAATATTCACACTTTGAAAATCGATAGGTACCAGACTTTCCAATACGAGAGTCTGGACCTTATAAAAATTAGCTCTTTTGGGAAGGGATCTCAGGGAGTAAAAAACACATTCGGGATAAGTACTTAAAAATCAAAACTAAATTCAGTTAGTATTCTATTTCGAAGGTGATAACTTCTAAATTTTTATTCAATAGAAAATATCGTGCAGTTTTAGTAACTTCAAAAGTCAAATACAATTACTCCTAAAAGAATTTAATTCAGTTTACATCGATAAAATTTTTCGAACAATTAATTAATCGCGAAAAATAATTAAAAATTTACAGCGCGGTAATTAAAACAAAATTTATTCGTACACCACCCACGGTGTGAATCGAACGTCAACCGGTTCGGTAAATTTTGAGTGAATCGAGCTGAACGCGATTGATAATTATTATCAATTTTCGGTCAAAACAGTTGTATTTTTTACTTTCAAAACATTGTGTTTTTTCGATTGCAAAAATTGAGCGAAACAATTATAAGTTATACCTGAAACGCCTAAACCTAGTATTGAAGAAAGTGGAGTATTCCAAAAACTGGATGTACGAATTATTGGAAGATTTCTACAGAACCGAAGTAAGTACAAGTGCATTTAGCTCACTAATTTTACCGGTTCGATCAAAAAATTGCCACTAGTTGCAAGGATCAAAATTGGATAATAATTTCAAACACGTTTAGAAAATCTCGAACATTAAAAATGTCAAGTGTTAAAAACCCTATAAATTTTGGAAACAAAACACCAGAAATGGTACTAAATTTAACTGTTTCGGAAAAGTGCATGAAAAACACACAAAATTCTCCCATTAAAAGTACACAAATTTCTCTAAATGAAAATGAAATTCAACGTTTTGTAAAGATTCGCGAAAAGAAAGAATTACCTACAAATCGTTCAAGTGTTCCAAAATCCGAACAATAAATTCGCACCATTTCCATCGAAATTCTCAGTTTCAAAAAGTCTACCAACTTTGAATACCGAAATCTTTTCATAACTATTACAATGAATTCCAACTAGTGCATTTTGAAGTAAATCACAAGCAGATATTTGTGAACAAAGTTGTGGATTCTAGCCAATAATCTTGAAACGCTCAAGAACCAAGAAAGTTGATCTTTTTTCAGAAAAAACTAGAAATTCGAACACTAAGTTCGTGGCAAACTTTTGGTATCATATTAAAATAACCGAAAACCCTAATTTTTGGAATTTACCACTCAAACTTGAATACTCAAAAATTCCGATTATTGGTACCAAATTGGCTTATTTATTTTTTCTTCGAACCCCATTATCAAAAGTTGATTTTTTTTTTATAAAAACTGTAGAAAATTGATTGATGATTCGAAAACAGTGTTATCAGAACAAGCCATAAAAATGCAAATTCTGTGTTGTTCCGAATTCACCCCCATTTCACTGACAATTAAAAGTATTAGAGTGAAAATTCTGAAAAATCGAATCAAATCTTGACCAGGTTAAAGTTTTCTTTTAGGAAAAGTTGATTTACTCAAAAATCACACATTTTGCCTCGAACGTCTATAAACTTTCAAATTGTACCCCAACTAAGGTATTAATTTAAAAAATTCATCACTCAAGTTTGGGTTAATGTCTAGAATTTTTAATTCACAAAACAAACTAAAAGTTTGAAAAATTCTACTCGAGTTTACAACCCAAAAAATGCAATAAAATACTCAAAGTAAAAATCTTTTTGAAACTTTCTTCGTAAATTAAAAATGATAAAATTGAAAACTTCAGCGCAGATCTGAAACCAAGTGTCAAAATTTTGAATACCCATCAAATCATTCATAAAAATTGGAAAACTGATAATCAACTGAAAAATGATTAGATTCAGGCTAAGCGGAAAAAATTGAATTTTCTTTAGTAATCAACAAATTTGTCCCATAAAACCCGCAAAAAATTAAACCATCACACATTTTGAATTTTTTTTAAAAAAAAATATTTCAGTATTACCGATGATTTAAGATTCAGATTATTTCGAAATTTAGAAAATATTATCTAAACTAAAATGAGATCAAAATTGAATATTCACACTTTTTTCAAAACCTCAACGAAATAATCTCAGCTACCAAAAAACCAAAACTCGAAAGTGAATTAAGTATAGAATAAAAAGTTCGAAAAAACTTTAGAAGAATAATAATAAAAATTCCTAATTTTTCGACTACCTAATTCTACACATTTCGAGAAAATGATTTTTGTTTACCTTAAAAGAAAAATAGAAAAATATAACAAAAAAAAAAAAAATACTTAAGATAAAAATGAATCAACAAAAACGTTGAAAAACTAAAAAATAAAAAAGCTTTGGCAATTAAATGACTAGAAAAAATAATAAAAAGCTGAAAATTATATTTTCAGAAAAAAGTAAAATATTTTTGGTAACTAAATAATAATCAAAAAACAATCAAAAATTAAAACTGAGTATTTCGATAAAAAATAAAAAATCTTTGGTTTCGTAAAAATTAAAACTAATAAAAATTGAAAAAATTTATCAAAATAAATCACAACCCAATAAAAACCAAAACAATAAAATGATTTAACAAATCGTAAAATATTTCATCTTTGGCTAATTTTTCGAAACAAAATGTAAATGAATACCCTTTACTGCCCAATAATCCAAAAAATCACTAACCTTGACCGATTTTGAATCGTTTTAAAAGTTCCAAATACTCCTAAAAGGAATAATCAAGACCCAGTAAGCGGTATTTGAATCGAATAAACTACAAGTTTTACACAACTTTTAGTTGAAAAATGAATTCATTTTTGAAAAAGATGAAAAAATAATTATTTTTTCAATAAATAACTAATCATAAAAATTTGTTGAAAATTTTATTTTTTCAGATGGAAATGAAGATCTTATTGTGCGACGAGTGTACGGAATCGTTGGCCGAGCCAGGGGAGCACGCTCCAAAGAACGAGAATGGGGTGAAGAAAGAGGATCCACCGTATGTAACGGTTTGTAAACATGCGTATCATTGGGGATGTATCCACTATCTTTTCAAAACGACTACAACCCCCTCTCGCATCATTTGCCGTCACCCAATGTGCAATCGAAGCCTCACGAATTTCGACTTCGTCCAATTGGATTGTCCTACTAGGACACAGGTGGTAAACCAACCCCCCAACAACGAGCACATCAGGCAGATGAGATCGACGATAGGCCAGCTCCAAAAAGAGGTCGAGGTCTTGAAAGAATTGATTAAAAATCTACAAACCAAAAATGAAAAACAAGCTACGGAATTGAAAGAAAAAATCGATGCGAACGCCGTGCTTTCGAGCTCATTGACCGATCTAGAGCGCCGATTCAATCTCCTAATGGACCAGAAATTGAATCAGTACATTCAAGCTGGACCATCGACCCCCTCCTCTTCGATCACGTCAGGATCATACTCGAAAATTCCAGCTTTAATGGAATTAGGTACTTCGTACGTAGGACCGCCAGAGTACGATCTCACCGGCGAACCCCAGCGTCAGATCCGATTCGACGCCCCGGGTGTTGAACCTATGGATACGATGAGCTCGCAAATTTCGATTCCTCAAAAAATTGAGTACTCAACACCGCTAAATCAGTTGTACCCGACGCAAGAGTATTATAGAGATCGCAGTTCATCCCTACCTTCAGCGAACCGAGGAAGACGAGGAATCAACGAGCGAAGAGTATTCAGAATGCCGCGAGGTACTACGAAGCGAGGCCCGCCACCGAGAGCGCTATCTCCGCGCGAAAATGAGCCCGAAGTACCTGAGGAAAAGAAAAACCCATCCGCCGAACAGCCCCGGTACCACAAAAAATACCTGTCGCGTTTTGGCAGATCTTCCAACGAACTCGAGCCCTATTATCCAATGAACGCGTACCCGTTTTATTTCACCGCCGCGGGCAGACAGGACAAAGCCAAAAATATTCACATGGTACTTTTTATGAACCAAGCGATGATGATCGGGGACGGACATATTCATGCGATGGTACATTGCATGGTTGATGAAGAAAAATATGGCCAATATCTCGATAATACCATCTATCGGCGAGACCTCTTAGCGTCTGATCTCTTTCGATTACTCGATTCAATGATAATATTACCGAAAAAATTATTTATCTCGATCGGTAATTTTGATGTGGTCTGCAATACATCTTACGATGACTTCACCGATGAAATGACGAAGATCGCGAATCTCCTTAAAGAGAAAAAAGTAACGGAGCTGATTCTAGCACCATTAGTGCACACGCCCCAACTTAACAACATCGCTTTTGACCACATCAAATTGGCACTGGAAACAGACTGGGGATTGTTAGCAGGTGCGAAGACGACGCGAGTAGACGAATTTTTCGAACAACTGGATAAAATCCCACCGCCCAGAGATGAATTTGGTCCATACCACAACATCAAACGCTACGAAGAAATTTTGGACAAATTGGCCGAAAAATTCATCCCCCTTCCAATTTCTCTGCAAGAAAAAATCAAGAAAGGGAAAGTACTTCAGCCACCGAGTAAAGATCGACGACGCATTGAAATGCTCCGAAAGGGCCTAATTTCAAAAGACACCGAATCGAAGCCGACCATGTCAGTCCCACCAACCATCAAACAGGAAGAAATGGAAACTGACGATAAACCCTACACTCCGGATCAGTTGGCCGAATTAAAACGGATCGAAATAAGAAAGAAATTAATCGAACAGAAAACAGCTGAAAACGCCCAACTAGGCAAATCCGATGAGCACCCTGTAGGAGCTTCGACCAGCTCAGAATTGGCACCCGAAGATGCGCAAAATACGACACCGCAAATGCCAATTTTGACACCTCGTACCGACTTAAATCCGGCCACGCTGAACATGTCATCGACCTCCGCTCAGGCTATTAACCTGCCAGAAGTGACGCTTACCGCCATTAACGGTCAACAGGTGATACCACCCCTCACCTTTGGGATGAACTGGCAAACATTATTTGACCAGCATGCGCAGAGTTGGACCCAGGAAATGGAGCACCAAACCAGCGCGACGACAAACGAGTCTGAACAGGCTCCAAAAACACCGAACGTGTCGCTCACTGAAGAGCCCATCGTCATTTCTAGTGACGAGGAGAAAAAAGAGGGCTAATGGCTCATATTTCAACGCTCTATCGACTCAAGGTAAATTGCACAGAGTTTTTTGAATTTTTTATATCGCGTAAAAAATACCCAAATACTTGAACTACTTTTTCAAAAAAAACTCGAATTTTGGAAGAAATACCATCCAAAAATTACCTAGGTACAAATACGATTAAAAAACAAAAAAAATTCGAACTAAAGTACCAAAATTATAAAAAAAAAAAAAAAAAAAAAAACCCCAAAACATGTCGATATGAGCAAAAATGACCCTCTCAAAAAATGTAAAAATCAATCACGTTATTTTTCCTTCAATTTTGTTATTTCTTAATTTCAAATCAGCTTCGAAAGCTTTTATTTATTTATTTATTTTTTTTCTGAGCTAAATTTCTCTGAAATAGAAAGGAAAAAGTCAAAACTTATAATTTTTCGTTTTTTAGATTTTCTGAAGTTTTGAATAATTTTATTTATTGTATAAAAAGTGATTGATTACAAAAAATTACCCCCTAAATTTTTTTTTAGAAAAATCAGACTGATTTTTTAATGGAAAATGGTTTGAATTAAATTAAATAAAAACTCGAAATATTCGCGAATTTTCTACCTCTTGACTCAGTTTAAAAAGCACAATTTTGGCTTTAAAAGTGCTTAGGTAGTCTTCAAAAAATAAAAAAATAAAATCGTCGTAAAAAAGACCACCCAGCTGGAAGACAACATCCACCTTCCCACAACCGGTACCGTTACGCTCGCGACCTTCACCAGTAACCTAGTAACCGCCAAAACCACCTAAAAAACTGTGTCAACCTACATTCCATTTTCCATTCATCGATCCGACCATTAAAACGACCCGTAGAGCAGAAAAAATGAACATCCAAAAATGTAAATAAAGTTAAGATGTAATTTATTGAATATTTATTGATAATTTTTTTTTCATTACAAAAAACTCTACGCATTAATTTATCTATACATTTGTATAATTAGGTTATAAAATAGCACAAAATATTTTTTTTTAAATTTTTTTTTACAAACATACAAAATTTGTACTCTAAAACTACGATACAATAATACATGTATGTAAATTTTTCTTACAAACTTAAAATAAATTCAATTTATTTTTTGAATGTTTACAATTATCTTTTTTTATTTTTTACAAACTTATATTAACGTAAAATACGTTTACAGAATCAAAAAATTCAAATTCAAAAAAATTTTTTTTTTTTTTCCAAAAATTTACAAAAATTTTAATTTTATTTTTTTTAAAATTCTTTTTTTAATTTTTTTTATTTTTTAACAAAGATATCACATTCAGGGCACAGAAGGCCATGTTGACTCAGACCGTAGACGGATAACATTCCTTTCAAAAATCTAGCTATCTTTGTCTTCCTGTGGAACAAAAATGGCATAAGTTTACTCAAATTTTATTTTTAATTTCTATCTAAAATTATTTTCTAAAAGAAAATACAACCTGGAAAAGAAGTCCATGAGCCAAGAAAAAGGATCTGTGCATTATTAGTTAAGGAAATCTTCTTTGCCTTCTTACTGGAACAAAAAGAATTAGGTTAGACCTCTCTAATTTTAAAATTAAAATTAAAATTATCATTTTAATTATCATTTTTCCTACTTATTTTTTTTTATAACTAATTTAAACTACATAATCGTAAAAATGCTATAAAAATAAGCCAAATTTTTAGATTTACTCACCTTATTGTAAATACGAAAAATATCCCAACAGACTGGTTCAACTTTGGCTCAATCCTATTTTAAGTTTCACCCATCTTTCTCTGAACTGGTCCTAAACAAAAACAACATTTTTTATTTAATTTATTTCATAACTTTAAAATTTTTTTTAGAAATAAAAAATGTACAGATATTTTAAATCGATCATGTGTTTAAATTAGACTGATTAATCCTAAGAAACAAAAATGCTCTTAAATTTTACATTATTTAATAAAAATGTAAATATGTTTTTGTACTTATCTTTAGTTTTTGATAAACAAAGTAATTCTCTTGCCATCGTCGTTGACCAAAATACACCTGCAAAGAAAAAGAAAAAACTTGAAATTAATTATGAGAAATAAGACTGACTAGAAATTAATTTATTCTTAATTAACTATAAAACAACGTTAAACAAATAAAAAAAGAAGAAAAACAACGTTGCTTAGAATTAAGTTTGTTTAGGTACATTCCTATTTATTTTCATAATTTTTCTTAAAAATTTATTTCCCTTTAAACTTTTTTAAATTTTTCAAAATTTTTTTTTTAAATTTGTTTTATGTTTCATCGAATAGTGGTGGTAAGTAGTTTCGCTTTCAACCGAACTCCGTGTACAACAGAAAGGTAGCGCAATTTTTTCCAAAAACTTAGCACTCTATCATAAAAATAAAATTCCAAAATTTCAATTTTTTTTGAAAAATGAACACTTTTTCAAATAGAAAAACAATTCATTTTTCCTCAACCTTTTTTTTCATTTTTCAAACTTCCCTAAAAAACAATTCTTTTTTGGATTTTGAAGAAATGACAATTTTTCTAATAGAAAAATAACTCACTTTCTTCAAAGTTTTTTCGAATTTTTTAATTTTTTTTTCTTTTTTTCTTATCAATGATCAGTTTTGAACATTTCAAATGCTCAAATATCACATCAAACTTTGATAAAATTTTTTCCTTTAGAATTTTTTTTTAAATTTTTTGAACTTTTTCTTTTTTCAATTTTTTTTTTTAAACTATAAAAACTCTACTCAAATTATTCAATGAATGACTTTCCAATAGAAAACCATCCATTTTTCAAAATTTTTAGTAAAAACAATAGCTATACTCAAGCCAACCTTACCAGCAATTTTTTCTTCAAAAATTCTTGGTCAGACTATCCAAAGACAACAAAGCCAAACAACCACGAACTTCTTGAGCTTTTTTCATCTTCTCCTGAAATCATAAAATTGAGGAAGGGTACCTTTTAGATTAACCCTCCCCCTCAAAGATTAAATCGTACTTAAATACTTACCATTTCGGCCATGACCCTGCTGTGGAGTGACCAGATCAAAGGTAGCATCTGATTGGTTTATTGATATCTTCGACTTCGGTCAAATATTGATGATCAATTGTAGTTACTCTTGGTCAGTAAGAGTCAACTCACCAGCACACTCAAAATTCACCTCACTTTTGGAATTATAATAAAAACCAAAGAGTTTCAAAATTTATTTTGGGATTACTATTCCCCGCATCACTCAAGCAAAGTACGGGGGGCAATAGGGTCACATCCAGTGAAGCACAATGTCACCTTTTTTCAAAATTTCCGTGCTTTCCTCTACATTTCCTCAGGGGATACTTTAGAAGTAAACCCACGTTAGGGGCAAATGTAAGGGGACAATATGCCTTCACTGGCTAGACAGGGATATTCATCGTATCTCTCTCAGTGGGTTTATAAATCTTTCATCTAAAGGAAGTACTGGAGAATCCAATCAATAGTTCGATTCTACAGTACTTTACGTAGATGAAAGCATATACTCGATGCACTTAGGTAAGGTGTTAAGTACGTGGGAACCACCCAAGAGGTGTTTTCACATCGTTCCATTAAGGGCAGATGTGAAAAGCTCACAAGTTCGTAAAGCTCAATTCCTTCTCGACTCGAGGCTAGAAGCCAAGTTGAGATGGAATTGATCTTCACTTGTCGATTCGCGCTTCGTCTGGTAGGTCTGACCGCGGAAAAGTAATAAGGCCACTCACTCCTACGTAAGAGTTGTGCTTGAGTCCCAAGTCCTCTGCCTTAACGTTCGTGTTTAAGGGAGAGTATTCGCGTTTAAACTTAAGTCCTAAATTCGCTACCCAACGCGGGCAATTTGATAGTTACACGTAGGTGGGTAAAAGCGATCCTACTTACGCCACTATTTGGTGGAATATATATTGGTTATACGCGTAGAGTTTTATATGTTTTAGACTTAAGTTTCGTGTTGTAATTTTATTCCAAAATTATAATACACTTTTCGTGTTTATCGTGTGTTCTTATTTCGCGTGCGGTTCGAATTAATACAAGGTAAACTCGACTAAATCTGTTTAAATTTATACATATTGGTGTTGTAAAAGCTGAGCTAGCAGCGGGTAAGTACTATTTTAAAAGGTGATATATTACATCTCTTAGGGAGTTAGATTCATCCTGACCTACTAGGGAAATATTCTTATCCTCCTATCATTGGCAACGCCTCTATATATCTATTTAACAGTATTCCTATTTTTCTCTGCAATTATTACCTATTTTTACAGTTGTTTCACGGCGACTTTTCTTTTTAAATTGATAAAAAAAAATATGGATACGCATATATAGGCATACTTCATTATACATAATAATATGTATAGTTCAAATAATTTTCCAACTTCAACTTTAATGATTTACCTACGATGATTCGCCTACGCTCCATTATTTAAAAATTTACCTATCATCGTTATTTTCTTCTTTAATGTTTCAACGTTGAATGACAAAAAAACATCAAGAAATTCGCCTCCACCATCGTACACGAATGTTTAATTATTTTCATACTCACACTCGCAATTCTTCGAAGCGCTGATAGTAAGAAAAAAATGTTATATTTTCATAGCCTATTTGTAAATTGTTAGATAGGCTTTAGGTTTGTAATTTGTTCAGTTGAGGACATTTCAAAACTTAGATATGAAAATACATAGCGATTGGTGGGAAAATACCTAAATGAAATTCAGGCCAAGGTATCTAGACCTAATTTAATCTCTATAAGACGATCACTGACCGATGAAAAAAAAATTTCATTTAGGTCTTACATGAAAAATTAACTGCACTCGAGATAAGTGCGTTTATCGAAAATGGCAAACATGAAAAATATACGTGACCAAATATAAATCTACATTGCAAGTACTCGAATAGATATAGGTAAATCTTGAATCTAGCGCTTGTCCACACACCACAGTCGCCAGTAATAAATTATTTTTTTACGCCAATGTGTCCAGATACTCGTCAAGTGATATACTTAAAGTGAAACGAAAAAACGAATTATCAGTAAGCACCTAAACGAAATTCGACCACCACAGCGTACGTAGGTACTAGGTACGTTTATGGTGCGTTATCAGCGTTTGCACACCAAAGTACTCGTAGGTAGATTTATCAGTCATTTTTCCTACTGTGAATGTCGAATGGTAATAACTACAAATTACAATGTGTAGGAATCTTTTGGTACCTTATATATATACCTATAATATTTCTGTATAAATGAGTTTTAGTGTAAGGATCTTGAAAGTTTAATTTTGCTAATGAATCGAGTTATTATGATGAGAGGAAGAGCGAAGTGTAAAATTTTAGGGCGCTGTGGGTCGTGGAGGAAATAAGTTGCGAGAAAAAGGGTTACCCAGGGCATAGATTCGAGTAAAAATAACATGGTAAATAAACTTTGATCGTCCCTTTCGTAATAATAAACATACAAGCCTGTTATTGGTATAGGTACTATAGGTAAATGGTAAAATTGAAATATAAACTCACCGGTATGCGTTCGTTTGTGTATCTTTAAATTCTCCGATCTGGCGAAAACCTTTCCGCAGCCGGCGAACATGCAAGGAAACGGTTTCTCTCCAGTATGCACTCTTATGTGATTGACCAGTTTGTATTTCGCCTTGAAAGGTCTGCCATTTCTCGGGCATCCTTGCCAAAAACAAGCGTGCGTGGTACATTCGGGTCCTCCGACATGGTCCATAGTCAGATGACCGACGATATCGCTCATACACGTGAAAGTCTTGCCGCAGGTTTTCCTCGCGCCCGATGGCTGATCGACCCACAAACAGGTGTGCTCCTCTTTGCTGGGGCCCGGCCTCATGTACCTGAGGAAAGCTCCGTGAGGAGGTGCCATGTGATGGTTGTATTGGAAAGCGTCCTGAGCGTAAGCGTCGGTTCGCGTGTAAGGATAAATACCGGGATGAGGCTGATGGTGATGGTGATGATGGTGAGCCATCAGAGGATCGTCCAGCGGATGGATATTCGAAAAGAATACTTCGCCTCCGGCAGCCGGAGTCGAGCCGGCGGTTGCGAATTCGTTGTGGTCCCAACGTTTGAGGAAATCTCTCGGGTAACCGGCGTGATGGGTGTTGAGATGAGGTGCCATCGGATGAGCGTAGCTGGTCGGCGTCGTCTGATGGTAGTGATGATGGTGGCCGTGATGGAACTGAGATTGCTCTTGTTGAGCCAGCATTTGAGCGTCATCTTGAGGTGGCGGCGGACTAAGTTTGATACCCATGCTCGCGTTTAGAGTCGAGTCCATGAAATTGATCATTTTCGGACTATACTTTTGGTACATTCCCCGCGTCTAGTTCGATTCCTCCTCGACTTTGATAAATAGTTCATATCAGCACCGAATTTTTGTGAGGTCCCTTCTTTACGTGTATTTGCGTAGAAATTCACTGGCCACCGCGTCTCAAACTCTTCACCGATGAATTTACGTTGAGATTGAGAAGCAACATTATTTACTCACTGTATTCTTTCTCAATTAAATATAGATTTTCGACGACAATTTTCCACGATTTCGATCACGAAACTACAAATACATACATTCAGATGTATAGAAACAAACGCACGCAATTTATTGAAACGAATTCGATTAAAACTTACGTTAACAATTGGCAAAATACAATAATAAATATACTAAAAGTTACTCATTTATTACTCGAAACTCGCGAAATTTGACAAGAAAAATTTTAAAAATAGTTTTTTTGAAAAAAAATTTCAACGAAAAAATTACGCACGATTTTTACGATTCGGGGTAAAAATAATTTTGGAAAAAAAATTCCTCGGGGGCGCCGCACTGAAAATTTGAGTGAAAAATTCGCGATTTACTCGTACAAGTTATCACAGCAGGCCGTTACAATCCGACGGCGTTATCACCATAGGGAACCCCGTACGACTACTAAAAGCAGAATATTCACGAGCCAAGATTGCCAGTGCGTCGACTTCATGGGAGGGATGCTAACAACACCCATGTTTCTGTTTACTTGGCTGACAAGGTCCCCTCTATTCGAGTGGCACGCTGAAAAGGCGAAGCATTCTATTGGCCGGTATCGTGTTCGTCAAGCCAATAAGAAACACCCATCAAGTGGGCGCCACCAGGAGTGCTACGTTCGCTAATGATATCAACCAAAAACCACGCTTTTTTCAACGACGCCTATTTTATTTTCTCATTTTTTTCATCTCACATTTCTACACTGTACAGTGTAGATACGCTAGATACGCTCTCGTAAGTGATCTTGGACGGATGCTGAGCGAGTAGTGGATATCTTCGGGCTACGGGCTCACGTCAGCGTCACAATGTTTCAATTCGAACGTTATCAGTCAGTACCTATCGCTGTGGGTCATTCCATGCCAAATTGGGGAATTTTCAAAATCAGATCATGTTTAGAGGTCATCACTCGATTACGAATGACGCAAACCGGACATTTTTTAGATTTTTTTGGCGGAGCTTTGGGGCTTCAAAGTTCTCCAAAATCGCCGAAAATGGAAAATTTCAGTTGCTAATTTCTCCGGTTGCGCGTGGTTTTTCAAATTGTAGTACTTTGAGAGAGCAATCGACGAATGATGACAAAATCAGTGTTGCCACCTTCAAAAACCTAAAAAAAATCGATTCAAAAACTTGTAATTTAAAATATAACCACGATGTCCGCGAGTAAAAGTTCTGAAAAAAATCGCAGTTTTAGTCCTTTTCACGTTGAATAACATTATGTACTTATCAAAAAATTGGACTGGCATTTTTTTTTTTCATTTTCAAGAAAAAAAATTACAAGTTTGGCACTGATTGCAAAAATACCTACCTACCATCAGAAATCTACAAAATGAAAATATTTGAAAAAAAATTTCCCTCCCCTGCAAAATGTCAACGAATCGACGATGGATTTTCATGCTGAAATTTCCGTTGACTAGGCTACAGCCTCTCCAAATGAACCGATTTGTTTGAGATTTTGCACAGTGATAGCAATCATGATATTGTAAAAATGACTTTTTTCTATGGTACAACGAAAAATGTCTATCGGGGGGGGGGGGGGGGTTGAGGAGAGAAGAAATTTCCAAAATAAGAAAAAAGAGGTCAAAAATAATTTTTTTTGGAAATGGCATTATATTTCGAAATAACACGCTAATTTACATCACTTGTACAAAATTGGACTCATATCAGTTCAATATACTTAGTTTTCTCTTGACTCGAACATTTGTGATTTCAAAAATGGTCTCAAAATGCTAATTTCCGATCTTCTTGTATATACATTATTTTTCACCGTAGATAGCTTGTAAAATTACGAGCAAATTAGAGCTTTTGTTGAGGCGAAGAACATATTAAAAATTCATAATCATATACGTTAATTTTCTATAATTTTCTTGAGGGAAACTCTTCGTTCCACTTGACCCACCCGTCTGTCCCACTTGAACACATCATCGGATCAAGTGGAATGAAAAAAAATTCTGGAGCCCAAGTTTTTGGACTGAATTTGAAAAATGAGAAGTCATCTTGTATAGCCAAAAGATGGGGGGTCTCAAAGTTGAAACATGTATACCGAGTCACAATTTTCGGTCAAGTAAAAACCGTTCCACTTGACCAGGTTTCACCCCAAGTAAAAAGTTTTATGCCAGTCCAATTTTTTGATAGGTTATTCTACATGAAAATGACTAAAACCGAGATTTTTCCGAATTTTTACTCGCGGACATCGTGGCTATATATTTAAATTAAGTTCTTACTATAGTTTTTAAATAGATTTTTTTCGGTTTTTGAAAGTGGCAGCACTGATTTTGTCATCATTTGTCAATTACCCTCTCAAAGTACCACAATTTGAAAAAAAGTTCAAAATTCAATACCACGTACAACCGGAGCGATTAGCAACTGAAATTTCTATTTTCTGCCATTTTGGAGAACTTTGAAGCCCCACAGCTCCCCAAAAAAAATCGAAAAAATGTCCGGTTTGCGTCATTCGTCATCGTTTGATGACCTCTATACACATGATCTGATTTTGAAAAAAATCGAAAACCCCTCGTGCAAAAATCCGCTGATTTGGCATGGAATGATCCTGTGTAAACGATGCGATGTTTTTTATTCTCGCGCCTATATCGCTTGAATTTGAAAGAATGAAACGAGCTGTGAGATGTTTTCCAAACGATTTCCTCGTGTGCGAACAACTTGCTCTTCGTGAATGTATGTAGCTTATATACTTAAATGTAGTTGTAGCAGGACGAGCAACGAGTACCACAAGAAGCCGGTTTTCAAACTCGCACTTCTTCGACAAAATGGCGTTCATGGCATTCTCATATCATCCGACAATGTTTATTTCTCACCTTAACACGAACCTGATCGCATTCTACATGGCTGGCGAAAAAATTCATTTTTTGTCGATTTCTTTAAACGTTTTGCATGCCATCTTGAGAGAATTCTGTTTTTAGATCAAGTTCATCATGTTAGTGGAGATTTGAAAGTATAGGGTACCTGCGAGTATTTGAGTAAAATCTCTTGCGATTTTGATTTTGAATCAACAAATCCCTGTACCTAATCATATGAAAAATTGAAGAAATGGACTGCAAATACCGGTAAAATTTACTCAACTACCAAATGTACCCCGTCCTCCTCTCTTGAGCTAAAATGTTTAGAAATCGAAATAAGTACGCATGTTATATGTAGATGGGTCGTTGAGAGACTAAGGCAAGTGCAGAGAAGTTTTCCTCGAGCCCTGCTTTTCCTTGGTCTTGTAATAGACTAATGACGTAATGAGTGGTGCACCGTACATCAGAGTGCACAACTTACACAGAGAAGACTCAAAGAGGCAATTTGCTTCGAACTGTCCAAATTTTTGAGAGGGTCTTGAAGTATAGATAGACATGTGTAGGTTAGGTTAGCACATCAGAGTGCACAACTTCTAAGTTGAATAGGAGAGCAAAAAACCAATTAAATCAATGCTCCAAGTTCTTGGAAAATTTCGAAGCGTATGTTATATGGGTATACTGTTTATAGATATCGTAATATCTTAGAGAAGATATAATGCAAAATCTATCAGTGAAAGTCAATAGAAAATTAACGAATTTCTGTGATTTTTAGTGAGTATCCTAATCAAGTTGTCCTATGCACTGATTTTTCGCTCGTGTTTAATTTTTCTACGATTTTTCAACTTTTATCTTTACTCTTTTTCGATGCTACGATTCTCACCGTGCATCTCAGAGAATCAAGCTTTTAAATACTTGATTGAAAAAAAAATATTAAGTATGTTTACAAAAATACGTATCATGCTTTTTTTGTTTTTTTGTATGTATGAGCATTGATTTTTTTCATTTTTGTTAGTTCTAAACGAAAATTTATTAAAGCCCAGCAAAAAGTCTCGGATTTAAGTGAATCTAAATTAATCCACTTTTTTTGAAAAATGTTCGATTTTATCCGTATACAATTGAATCGGAATATAATGATGAGATCCGACTGGATCTAAGTGGATTAGATTGGATCTGCAATAAAAACCAAATTCTGGCCTTATCACTCATCAAATTCTAAAAATAGCACGATGATCCAAACTATCCAAACAAATCTAAATAAATCCGTATTGATATGTTTGGATCGGATCGGGTCTTATTTTCATCGAATCTTATCACAATAAGATGGGTGTTTGAATACAGCTATTTTTTCGTATCAAATCGAATCTATAGTAATTTAAATCTAATTAGCTATAATAATCTGATTCGGCATAGATCCTATTGAATCCAAATCGGAGGAGATTTGATCCATTTAGGTCCTTTTAGATGTGTTCTGATCCCATTGGATGGGAAAACTTTCTCAAAAACCTTTGATAAAGTTTAACATCTTTTTTCCTGGAAAGGCACGCCATTCTTGGAAAAAATTGCTTGCTGCTGTCGAATATCTTATTGTGGGTAGGACTGAGTGGGAGGGGGTCAAGAATTGGGTCAAAGGCATCTTAGAGAAATGGATTTTGAAGATACAATTTTTTTGTTCCTTTTGAAAATTCTTCGGGTGAAATTCCCATATTTAGGTAAGTATAAAAAATTTGGTTTTTTGGATTTTCTTTTTCAAATTTTCAAATTATGGCCCTAAGATTTTAGGTTTCAAAAAAACGCTCAACTTATACGCCTCAAAAATATTTTCTCCAAGTTGGAACAGTTTCGAGCAATTAAACTCCAAAGTTGGGTATTTTGATGAGAAATTTCAAGAGTTGAAAAAAAGTTAAACCTCGCGCCATTTTAGGGAGCGTTGTAAGAATCGTTTATTTTTCTATACTTATGGTAATCTTTTGTGAGACTACAAATGGTCTCTCAAAATAGGTTGACTGTTCTATTTATTTGCCATTGAGTGAAGAAGCCCTTACCCCTTGAGAAATAAAGTTTATTTAATTCAATACTCGTGTTTAAAAATTTAAATCAAGGAAAATTGGTGGAATTCCATTAAAATTTGGCAATTAATTCCGCGATGAATTGTTAACAACGTATTGAGATGATATAAAAGCACCAAAAACAGCATTTATTGAAAAGTAATGGAATCACAGTAAAATTTGACAAAATGTTGCAAAACAGTTCTTATAACATGCACAATTCATTAAATTCGCAGAAAATCAACAAAAAACATGCGATAAAATTTCCGTAAAATTTTGAGGAACTTGCATAAAAATGTCAAAAACATAATAAAATGATGTGAAAAGAAAAATACTAAAAAAAAAAAAATCACCGAAAAATCCCAAAAAGTAAAATTATAATTCGGAAAAATTCAATTTTCAATTTCCATCATCAAAAAAAGTTTAAATTTATTCAGTTGTCTTATTTTGACCTCTTTCTGACGCATTTCATGAAAAAGTTGATAAAAATTACACGAACAACAAAAAAATAAAAATTCGTTCATTTTTTGAATCTTTTAGAACTTTGATTTTTTTGTGAGGAATTCATTTCATCGAGTGAAAAGATTTTTCCAACTTTTTCGACAGATACGCAAAAATAGGGACCGAATGGGTCAACTTCACCAGTCAAAACTTTTTTTCATGTTTTAAATCAAAAAATCGCATTTTTTCGCAAACTTAAAATTTTTTAAAATCGACTTTGCAACATGTTACCATCTCAATTTTTTAATATGTTGTTCAGCATGAAAAGTTGTGCATATAATATATATTTTTTTCAGAATTTTTGAGAGTCGGAACGATATAAAAACTACGTTTCGAAACTTTTTGAGCTAATTTTTTGTACGAAAAAAAGTGGCAACACTGATTTTTATGATATCACCAAAAAGCTTTTCAAATCCTCTAGCTATGGGGAAAAGTTCCATTCTGGTAGGTATCGCGGTTATCGAGTACTCCACTGGTGAAATGGATGATATTTTAGGATCACTGAAAACTTTGACACCCCCTGGCTGCCTTTAAAAATGAGCTAGAGGGCTGCGATTTGCGCCATTGGTCGTTCCTTCAGAAGGTCTTTCCACAGGAAAAATTTCACTTCTTGGTCTAATTGGCGTGGAATGACCCGTTACGTGATGTGTCATTTAATAAAATTTATCAAAGCTGGTATCATCGAGTGTCATATCCGTACTCATTGAATGCGGCGGTGCCATCGAATGTCAAATTTTGATCCTTATCACATCGTATCACTTTTCACCCCCTTTTCTCCTGGCATTGTGCCATCCTGACGGAAAATTAAGGCATGCATCTGATAAGATCAGATCTCTGACCCGGACCTTAATAGATAGTGCTTTCCTGTCGTAGTCCATTTTCAACTCTCGGAACAAAGTAAATTGATGGATTCTCATAGACGAAGAGATAAGTATTTTAATTAGGTACTCTCTTAATTTCTGGCCCTTCGACATGCGAAAAAAAAAATCATTTCCCGTGGATCAGCCCACTTCACTGGAGAGGGTTGTGCGGAAAAACTTATACCTAGGTTTTGGCCACTGTAGATATGCATGAGGTTTTTTAGGTTAGTTAATTCACTTGTAAAACATTGGAATTATAACCGTGCCATACTGCTATATGGCGTACATATTATTATAAGAAGTTAATATTAAACGTAATATTCTGAAAATATACAGCAACCGTTCATCAATAAACCGATAATATATTCTGGATTTTGTTATCTCAGCGGGACTTGGGTTTGTTTGAAACTCGTAGCTCTCCTCCACTCAACTGCGTAAAAATGACTCCAGCTACCACCGCTTTCTCGTGCACCTCGCATACCCAATACCCATAACGCGTCTTTTTATTTATGACGGCTGATACTTACTTTTTTCCTGACCATATATTCTAATACTGTACAGTGTTGCTTTTTCAGAGCCTTCGTACTCATTGGCATATTTGTACTAGAATGACGCGCCCGTCTTGTATTTTTTTTCTTTTTTTGAAGGGTGTTCTCGGATATACCTACTCGAATATTAATTGGTCCATTTTGAAGAGAGCAGAGGAAGAAAATCTTCAACGTTTTTAATAAATGTTTAATGTTAAAAAGTCTATCTGCTTAATGACGTACTCGTATTTTTTATGCGCTCGTTTTTCAGCTTTCATGTATAGTGGACCGAGTTACGAGTATAGTGTGTTTGTACGAGCTGTATACCTAGGTGTAGGTAAAGGTATATGTGGGTATGGTTATGTATTTGTAACGTATATCATGAAAGATGACGTATTTATTTTAAGAGAACTAGTCGTGTAAAAAAATTTCAGCTATACGTTCGGTTATGAATTATTTAAATTACTCGCGTTCGCCGCGACCAGGCTGGGTCATTTTTCTGATGCTGGTAAATACTCTGGACAGTCTTGCACGTACTGTAGAGTGTAGATATCGACCATGTACTACAGAACTAATCTCACAAAGATGAATGGGTAATTTACCTAATGAATTGGTGTTTCTTACCCATCCGAATTTAATGCTCGAGTATATGAGTGTTAGACATTAACTCATACACAATACCTATACCTACATCTATCGATGAATACGAAACTATCCGCTTCATTTAACTTTATAATGTGGCTTTTGTATTTAATTGGCAATTTAATTGAAATTGAGAGAGATGAGAGAAAAAACAATCGTCCTACTACAAAAATGGTAAAAATGATATAGAGGATATTTATAAAATAGAGACGATACAAACCGATACTACTATATAGTTATAAGCTTGTCATCTATACCTATACGATATAGGTACATGTATAAGATATGGGAACTCGTATTTATGTTGAAGGCATACTATATGAATACATGGTACACGATACTCGTATAGCATAGCACGAATCGAGTTTAGCTCGATTAAAACCGAAAATATATAAATAAATTATTAAATTCATTTAGTAATAACAAAAAATAAAATTGTAGACCAATAGCAATAATTATTTTTTTATGACAAACCGAAAAAAAAAATCAAACCTGTTTCCAATAATATAAGTGGCTGTATAGCTATTCGTTCGCATTCCTATTAAAAAACGTTTTTAATATTCATAACACGATAAGAAAGAAGAGAAAAAAAAAAGAGGAAAGAGTCAGACGGTAACGATTTCAACCGGTTTTTGTTTATGAAGTAAATTTTTTTTCATTTTTCATTTTTTATCTCGCTTTAATTCTCATTTTATCGGTGTGACTGAAACATATACACCCATAAAATGGTGGAAGTCAAAATATAACTTATGGTTTTATAACGTGTTCCAAGTTAGCTTCTTCCACCGACAACCGTTAATGATGAAAATAGTAACGAAATTTTCCAAATTATCACCGCCAATTGCCTACAATTCAAAATGTACGAGTACCTACAATACGATAAATCCTTTTAGACGTGTTGGGTCTTCTCGTCTCTGCACCCCTTTACTTCCTGCTAATGTACCTACGATGAGTAAGCTATCCTGCACCACCTTTGGAATGAGAATTTCCTCCATTTTTAGACTCGATCGAGCCACATGACAAATTCTTATTTATTGCTAAATTTTTTTTCTTTGTAGATGGTAAAACTGATGTTGAAAATATTTTTTATTTGGAAGATGGAGGGTATTGTTTTCTCTTGATATGTAAAACAAAAATTTCCCTAGTTAATCTATAAGTGTTCGAATACCCTAATTTTTTCCAACCAGACGCGGATTGTTTTCCTTCTCAAAGTGTTGATTTTTTCTTTCATCACGTAAACAAAGCCTCTATTTATTTATTTTTCTCTTTTTACGATTAGTTGTAGGTATAAAATGAAGCAAATATTCAAATACCTACAACGTTGATGAAAAAATTAGATATACAAATACTTGGCCTACTCCGCAGCTTAGGCTACTTAATTAATTTAAAACTAAGGTATTATAACGATGTTTTATCGTTGCCATTGTTATTTTTGTAAGTAAGTATTTATACGAGGCGAATAATAATAACGTAAGTGTATATAATTTTTTTCAGGTATAAATACGCAGCGCAGTGGGTGCGGGTTAATGCAAATTTTATGTACCCCAACGTGGTAGTGCCGTGCAACGTAAATATACATGGTAAGCGTTAAAAAGTCTTAATTTATTGCATTAACGACCGAGCAGGTAGTTAAATATATAGTATATATTTTATGATAAATACCATAGTCTGAATGTACGCATGTACCTAGTTGATGGTATAATACTAGTGCAATGCATTATTACGTGCACTTGTAACAAGTGAAAAGTGAAATACACGCATATCAGCGCCGATATGCGCCTATGTACTTACTTTAGTAAACTTAAATGTAGTTTTGAACTTCTAACCTGATCTGGTTCTTAGATAAAATCAAAGAGTACGGGTAAATTTTGAGCCAAGTCGTTGTTCGTTGAATGAAAACTAGGTATATACTTTCAGAATGAAACACGAAAAAAGAACATCTTTTTGGTCTTTTGGAATCTTTGAGGAGAAACAAGTATAGTAATTTGAAGAGTTTTTGGGGCTCATAAACTCTTCTTCAATTTCAATAATGTTCCCATGAGATAAAAATGGTTCCCTGATTTTTCACGTTTTGAAGAGAATGTCAAAAAAAAGAAACAGAATTTATGTGTGAGCGAATTTTGTCCAAATTGAAATTTAGTCAGACCTACATATTCGAATTGATTGTATTGGTGATTTCTTTTAACAATTTAGAAACAATTTTCTAAAATCTATTCTCCTTGGTATTTTTTTTTTTTTTTTGAAAAAATTACAATTTGCTCAAAATTGTACCTACATTTCAATGTGAAGTTGGAAAGAAATTAATAATGCACATGTTGGAATCGGGACAACAGTCCGAGGCGTATACATAAAGGATAACTAATAATAAATTATCATCATTTCCTTAAAAATTTTAAATAAAAAGCCATAAAATCAATTATGATTGATATTTGCTAATTTGTCTGCTTATTTTTTCTTGAATTTGACATTTAAAAAAAAATTAATTCATCCTATTACTTTCACATCAAAATTTCCATAAAATGTTACTTGAGAAATTTGTGGATTGGACAAAGTTTAAATCGAAAGAGCATGTAAAATCACCAACAGAAAAAATTTCAGCTGCAAGGGAGAATTTAGATTTTTGGGAATTTTTGAAAATCAAATATGGGCCAAAAATGGGAAAAAATCAAAATGTCATAAAATTGGCCCTAAATTCGAAAATTTGTTATTCCGTTCCTTTTTTTGGACCCGCCAAATCGTTCGAAAACAGTTTTAAACCATTTTGAGCAGTTCTGAAGCCTCCGGCAGTTTTTTGGAAAGATAAAATTTCCACAAAATGTTAACAAATGAAGCTATACATAGAAGCTAAACTCAACTGTAAGTGTACGTCCTAATTTCAACAGTATTTTGGGAATTCCAGATTTACAAAAAGTGCACTGAAAACAGTTCAACCTCAGAATGTCAAAAATTAGACTTTAACTGGATTTTAGCTTTTTTCTAAAACAGCACACCTAACAGAGAATTTTCAAATTTTCAGTTGTGAACTACCAATCACGTCGTTCCGTGCTAAAAGTTGATTTGGAAGGTTTTTGTAGCCCTTTTTGAAAATCTGAAATTTCCAAAATACAGTGGCGGATTTGCGAACAGCTTGAAACCACGTTCAGTAAGTTCAGCACACTGAAATTATGCGGTTAAAATGAAGTGTAGCTTTCCAACTTCATTGGGTCAAATTTTGGGGAAATTTCAATTTTCAAAAATCTACTGAAGGCTTCAGAACTGCTCAAAGCGGCTTAAAACCGTTTTCAATTGATTTGGGAGGTCGAAAATACGATTTATGAACTTACACTTTTCAGTTTTTGGGTCAATTTGGAGAAATTTTTTTTCGATTTTGGGCCAAATTTAATTTTTAAAAATTTACTCAAAGTTGAAAAATTCATTTTAGGATCTGATTTGTTGTCTCAGGAACAAACTTTTAAGATGGCAAAAAAAAAAATAAGAAGGCGATGATGAATTATTAAAAATGGGAAGAAAACCCTTTCCTCAATTTTGTAAGTATTTGAAATGAAAATTGGAAAAATTGAAATTTTTTTTGGATTTTGCCAAACTTGAGATAAATGATAAACTTGAAATGGTTGTGAAAAAGTTTTCAATTTTCGAAATTTTACGAACGTTTATTATTATCGAGTATGTTTCGACAAAGTGGCGATACCGAGAAACTTTTTTAGTTTAGTTTGAAGCTTAATTTTTAAGCATTTCGTCATTTACTCGTAGGTATGACAAAAATTACCAATAGTGATAAAATTTAACAAGGATATTGGTGTATGTACTTATGGCAAGACCTTGTTTTTTTTTTCCTTCAAGTTATTGTTCATACTTTATCATAAAACATTAACAACGACAATTCGAAATGTACGTAAGATTGAAAAACATTGATAATTTTCAAATAGGTATTACCTACCTTCTGACCTTTTTCTGGAAGTTTACTTTCAAATAATGTTTAAAAAAATTCAAATTTTCAATACCTAGGTAGGTACTTCATAAGTAAACTTTATCCAAATCATAAAAATATATTTTTCCCCCTTTTTTTATGTAGATTCTTGCAATTTTTAGATCCAAGTTGTAATATCTACTTAGCTTTCCGGCCATTTTAAATGAAAAATGTTTGTTGGAAGCTTAGAGTTACTCTGTACCCTAATTTTCGTATTTTCAACTTGCTGAGTTGACCAAAGGTAGTTTAAAGTCATATTTCCCCCCTCCTTTTATTCTGCTAGCGTGTCACTTTCGGAACCATATTTTTTTCAGAGCTTTCGTACTCGTACGTTATCAAAAAAAAAAAGGAGCGAAAAATAATGTGAATCTGTTGGTAAAATTTCCAAACTATCGCTGGAGGCTCTAGAACGGGTTTCAACCATCTTCAGTCCACCCACCGAGTTTAAATTAGCGTGTTGAGTAAATTTCAGCTTTTAAACATTATATTTTGGTAAGATTTTGTGGAAATTTCAACTTTCAAAAATCAGCTGAAGGCTTCAGAATTGCTCATAATAGTTCGTAACCGTTTTCAATCGGCTTTCGAGGTGAATTTGATGAGATTTTGATTTTTTCCTTCATTTTCAGACCAAAGATTCTCAAAAAGAAATGTTGGTTGATGCTGCATGTTTGCAAGCAAGGTATTTCTTTTTAGCAATAAATCTCAAAAATTTCAAAAATTTACTCTTCTGTCAATTTTTTTAAATTTTTGAACAAATTGGTTTTTTTATTTTTATATGTACTTACCTACTTGTATATATAGATAAGGTGAAAATTTTAAAATGAAGTGTTTCTAAACGATGCGTAGAAGAGACTCAAAAGCTATTCTCGATTGCTCAGAACCAAGAATTGAAACTAACTACAAGGAAACCTGTGTCCCCTGGAGATTTGTACGGGAAGTGGTCTCAGTGGTAACCCTTGGCCCAAGTACCACGCAATTAAAATTCTAGCTTCTAGTTTAGAGTTTAGCTGCCGCAGTAAAATTTTCAAATTTTCAAAAACCGCTACCGCGACGCTCAGGTTTTTCCCACGGCGTTGTCGTGGAAAAATTTCGACCCACGCGCTTGAACAAAGGCCATGTTTTATTTTCCCTTTCAACTTAACTTTTCACATTATATTTTTCGAAGATAATTCAAATTCTTCATTTTTCATAAAAATTTGAATAATCATTAAAAAATAAAACATGAAAAATTTAGTCGAATGGCAAAACGAAACAAGTCCCTTGTGCGAGCGCGTGGGTCAGATTTTTTCCACAACAACACCGTGGGAATAACCTGAGCGTCGGGCTGGCGATTTTTGTAAATATGAAAATTTAAAATTTTACTGCGGAAGCTAAACTCAAAACTGGCAGCCAAGATTTTAGTGGTGTGGTACTTGGGCCAAGGGCTACCAGGCTACCACTGAGACCACCTTTCACCCAAATCCTCGAGAACACTTCATAAGGTTCCCTATACTTGTATAGTAAGAATAAGGGTTTTTAAATTTAGTAATTATCATGATCAGGACTACATCATCATCAGCAGTGTTGACAAGTTATTGTAAGCGAAAAAACGACCGAGTGGATCACATCGTCTAAATTATGAGCGTTCTAAGGTTCATAAGCATGGAGAACCGATATATTCGTAACATCTCTTGCCTTTACAGCTTACCTCTGCCTCTACCAATACATACTCGAATTCAATATCCGTGTACAAATACTTGAAATATTCGACAACAGATTAGTTTATGACGAGCAGGATTCAGAGTTTATGTTTCACACGAGTTATGTACCTATATAGAATCGGTATAGATGTACATATGCCTAATGGAATGGCCAAATATGCAAATACATTTCCAAAGGAAGACAGCGAGAGGTGAAGGGGGAGGGGAAAGGTAAAAAAAAAACACATACATATACACGCAGAAAAAGAAAGAGAGAGAAAAAAGTCGAGGATTGAAACGTGTACCCCTGTAGGAGGAAAAGAGATAGGCTGACGCTGAGGGGACGGAACGGAACGGTATACGGTCGTGGCATATACGCACGCAACGCCACCGTACTGCCGCCGCGTCTATTTTTCATTAATTTTTATTACACCGAAGCGGGCAGCTCGAAAATATGTGGATAAGTGGAAGATATTATTTTAATTTCCTCGAACATTGAGAAGATTTATAGGGCGCAGTTGACTCGTATGTATCCACTATTCGTGCAATAAATCACTGACCGGTCAGTAGTTTTCGTGCTACCGAGTAGACCTTCCATCATCGCGGGAAAGGGCTTCGCTGGAGCTGCAGAGTGCAGAGTGCAGAGAACCTGCGGTAACCACCGCGGACCGCTCGTACACCCACTTTTACTACCTTTACCTGTTGTAGACGCGCAACTGATTAATGTGCCGCGTTCGAGCTTCGGGTTCCACCGTATACACGCGCATATTTTTTTTCCTCTCTTTTTTTTACGTGTTTCATCGTTTCGACGTACGCCCTGAAATCGAAGCTGGAAAATTCGATCCATGGGTAGAACCTTAATACACCTAGCACTAGCTGTAACTAACGACCGTCGTCGTCGTCATCATCGCATCTTGGCTCAATATTTGTTTAGGTATTTATTGTTTCATTCCTCGATGAATGGAAATTCCCGCATCGCGACCTTCCCTGACTCGAGATATACTTATTTGGTTGGACGTTGGAAATCTCTGCTTGCGAAGAAACCTTTGTTAATGAGGGTCTTTTTGGATTTGGTTTGAAATTGTCGATTTGACGCAAATTTGTGCTTGTGCACGGAATAGCCAGGCTACCAAGTGTTTTAGTGTTGCGTAGGTGATACGACGACGACGACGACGACTGTTGGAATGGATAACCACGATCAATAACGAGTTATGGTAGCATTGCGGGAATTACATGTTGATTCTGGTATTCAGAAGTTACAACGTTTCAAATGGCTACTTAATGTTATAGAATGTAGTAGCTTTATATGATGTGATCCTACTGTTATAAAATCTGCGGTCAATTTATTACGCCTTTTTCATCGAACGATAAAGTACTCGGGTACCTACTCGTACGTCCGGTTACCTTCAAAAATAAACATCATACCTACATTATAATATTAATGCTCTTATATAAATATGCGAAATTTTACTTTATCATTTTGACAGCAATTTCAAATCAATGGCTTATAGGTTCCAACTTGCCTCAATAAGGTACATACATAGTTCTTATTTTGTTGCATTTTTATTAATTTCATTAAAGATCGATACCTATATTCTATCATCGCATGTGTATAGTGAATTTTATTCTACTATAATAAAGGATGAAGGGCATTACCCTGCTACACGACGATAATAATTTTATACCCAGTATAACTGCTCGTATGCGTGAACATGTATATTTTATGCATAGGCTGCGTAAATCTTGTTGCTATGTTCGTCTAAAATTAATCGCGATCTAGACACGAAATCATAAATAGGTTCCAGTGAAAAAAAGAATAAATCCAAGTTCGAATCACTTTGCTCTCAGATTCCTTCAATTGTGTAAATAAATATCTCGAGTCATCTCTCTTTTTTTATTGAAGGAGGGGGCAGGTTTATGGAGGCTTTAATGAAGAGATGTTTTAGCTATAATGCTCAATGATCCTTGAAAGTCATTCAATTTTACTCGAATACTTTTCTATGGTCATTCCCACTAAGTACTTAAATACCTGTTGATCACAAAAAACTTCCCAAAATGTTACCAACCACAGTTTCAGATGCTCAAAAAGTTTATTTTTCGATTATCTTTGAAAACCAAGTACGTATGGGTCAAAAGTAGAAAAATCAAAATTCAATGGGACAATCTTTATGGCACTTTTTGAAAATCTAGAATTACCAAAACATAGCTGGAGGCTCCAGAACAGATTAAAGGGATTAAATTTTATGGAAATCTCAACTTTTAAGAATCTGCAGGAGGCTCCAGAACTGCTCAAAACGATTTGAAATTGTCTCTCTTCAATTTGGGTGGAATTTTTTTTTCTTAAAATGAATCGAAATCGTTTCCAAACGTTGAAAACAAACTGCTACAAATTTTAGATATCTATGTAGGTTGAATTGGTGAAATTTCAATATATTTTTTGCGCCGGGTGTCTTTCTCTTTCTGAAATTTATGTTGAAAACGGGGGAAAAAATTGTTGAAATTGTTCGTACCTACTACGAGTATATAGATAAGTATATAGGTGTGTCCTTTTTTCAAAAACTTGGGAAAAAGTCATGATGAATTTTTGAAATTACTGTCATACTTTCAAAAACCTTAAAAGAGTGATCTTCGAATTTACCCTGACGTTTTGTAAGATTTTCAAAAACTTGGGAAAAAATGTAATAAATTTCCAATATTTTGTTTGACTTTTAAGAACTTGAAAAAAATTGTAAAAAAATTCTTGACATTATATAAAACTTTTAAAAACTGAAAAAAATCACAAATTTTTGGAATTTTATTCAAATTGAAGCGCACTGGGAAAAAATGATATCTTGAATTCTGGAGTGGTTATTTACTAACAAGTATTTACTCATTAGGGAACGTTTTGAAAAAAAAAAATACATATTTTATGCTTGTATTGATTTCCAAATTGTCAAGTATTTATTTCTTGAAAAAAATGGAACTATTCCGAAAAAAAATGGGGCAATGGTTCTTGTTAGCTAAAATCAGAATAGCCTAAATTCTCATTCAGACTACAAACCGTTGCTCTTTTTGAAAAATATATTGGTTCATTTTTTCCAGGGATCCTTAATCAATTTATGAATCAATAAACGTACAAGTATACAAAATATTTAAATCACAAATCCATGGTTTAAAACTTTCTTTGAAGAGATTTTACAGCCATTTTTTTTCAATATTTGGCCCTAGTTTCATTTTTTGAAATTTATCAGAAATCTAAAAATGCGTTTCTTTGATTCAAAAATTTTTCCATCAGTTTGGTATTTTTAGTTAGTTGGAGAAAAGATTATTTTCATTCTGACAAAATTATGTAATTTTTTTTATAGATTAGTAACAATATTCTGTAGACTTGATGACTTACCTATGCACATCATTTTAGAGAGTAAGTGCATTTATGAAATGGAATGAAAAATTTTTAAAATCCAAAGTTCAACATTTTCAACTCCAACGATAAATTTCCAATTTTTAAAAAATTTTCAACATAGGCTTTCAGAAATTCAAATTGGATATGAAGTACTTACTGGTACATTTATTCTGAAACTCAATTTCATCGAAATAAATTTCATGCGAGTTGTCCCCAGTCAAAAAGGGTCTAAATCATCTTGGTTTTTTTCAAAAAAATCATCTGCTGAAACAGTTAGACCTATTATTTAAATTTGAAACTTGAACGCTATCCATAAATTTAAAAATAAATAGTAATACCTAACTCCATGGATTTTGTAAGTCCGGATAACTTTTGTCTTATGATTCATAATTTCATTCTTATTGTTGATTTTTCGTTCTGAAGAATAAATTAAAACTCAAGCCAAACTGCCCTCTTTCCTTCCCCATTCTCCTTGGCGCTGCTATTTTTTTGAATCATTCTTCGTCAAGTTGTTAATGTAGTAGGTGTTTCCAAAAGTAATAATCTGAGGTTGAAATTTAGGCTTAATGTTCCTAATCCAGCCATTTTTGGTTCTCAAGTCGAACTTCTGCTATACTTATCAGTATTTTTATTGAAAGGATCAGGGCATCTCAGATCAATTCAAGATAAGTATAGAATATACATAGATACCCTTGAAATAATTTTCCGAGTTTGTCTGAATTTAAGATGATTATGATTTTTGTGAACTGAAAAAATATTGTTTCTTTTCGTTACTGTACCTATACCTACTTATCTGTCTGCAGATAGAACGAAAGATAATCACACGTGACCATCTTTCGCTAAAGTTAGTTTCAAGAGTCTGAAATTCAAAATTAAGCTCACAGCTTCCAGAGGGTGACACAAACAAAGTTGATTTATGTAGGTCAGCGAGTTATTCAATTTATTTTGTACTCGCTTTTTTCCTCGAATTTTCATAGGCATTCTCATCAACGATGGCTTACTCTTTAGTGATCACTTCAGTGACTGGTCTACTAACATGAAAGCCATACGGATTTTTACGATTTATTGCCCATCAATCTCCTTTGAGATCTATTTTATCGAAATTGTTTGCGGTAAGGTGTGGATATTTTCAAGTGATAAAGTTCTTATAATTTTTGAGAATTTGGTAGTTAATGTAAAGTTTCTCCAAAAAACATCATGCACCTGCCTAAGATTCATGCTCAACCTTAGACCTATGTACTTATACTTAATCAAATCAAAATTGAGTAGGTGTATTAAAATATCTCTTACCCGAACCAAATGAGTTGAAATCCGATGAAAATAGATACCTAGAGACACATCTCAGATCCAATATCTAAATACTTCAAGAACAATTCACTAAAGGAATCACCTAAGCACGACACAGGGCACACCATCGTGTATATCACCAAACTAAATAACTGAATTCGAGGCAAACATTTTTAAATTTAGAAGAAATAAAAACTGCAATGATAACTGGACGCTCCCACCAGCCACTGTGTTAATCGGATAAAGAATTTTTTAAAAGTTCATCATGCTGGAGATTTACACTGTCTGTACATTCTACCAGGTCTGGTTTAAGTTAGTAAATTAGAGGATTATCTAATGTAAGTAAGTACGAAACGTACACGAGTATTGGGTACCATAAAAGTCGTTTAGGTTAAACGTTTTATTATGCGAAACTAATGAGCCTATAATGCGAAGCTCAATTCTGGTAGATACTTTGTATGTCTTATGGAAGCCTGGTCGCGGATAAAGTGTTTATAGTCAAATACGAGTAAGCTTGTTTTGTGCGTGAAGAGCGGAAGCGCGATACTAATTTCGTTTAAATATTACGTTCCATTCGCGGCTTACTATAGTGCTTGCCTTTGTTCAATGTGTGCGAAAATTGGTGATTACGATTGCAGACGCAGAGGTAAGAGATTCTACGGGTATTTTGCATGTGAATAGATATATGTACTTACCTACGGAGCCTGGTGTGTGATTTTGAAACTTGTCTCCATATTGAATACAGGGGGATGTAACGAAAACCTCAATCGTGGAAACATTTTCAATTTATACCTATGTCGCCTTGAAGATGAATCAATAACTGAACTCGTTCAAAGTTGATTCAAATCATATCTACCCAAGGAGAAATGATTGGTTCTGATCTGACATGATCAGACCTCTTTTATCACAGCTGATTAGATTGTATCTGAGAGATTCAGTGATCCAGACATTTTTCAGATTCAATTTGATCATAAAATATTTAGATTTGTTTGGGTCGTTTCAAACTTAATCAGATCCATTTATTTTCCTCCTCCAAGCTCCATCTGGATCCAGTGTGACTAGATCAGATCTAATCAGATCTGGCCTAATCAGAGTTCGGATCGGACTAGATCTGTTCAGACTTGAACATTTTTACAAAAATTGCTTAATGAAATAAAAATCAAATTTTTTTCCAACTTTTTTCTCAAATTTTAAAACTTTTTGAGGAATATAAAAAATGATGAATTCTCGGAGGAGCAGTTCTTGAAAATCGCTTTGTAATCGCTACACAGTGGTCCAAAATTGCAAAGTAGCGACCAAAATTCGAAAAATCCTCAGATGCTGAAATTGACTTCAGCAACCCGGAAATCCCCTACTTCGATACCCATTCGAATCTTTCAAAATTGCATATTTTTAACCCCCCCCCCCCGCTGATCCTCCGGGACACCTTTTTTCTTAAAGGGGACATCTTAAGGAACATTTTAAAGCAAACTTGCCCAAAAAAAAGTTGGCCTTACTTACAAAATGGCGGCCATTTTGATTGTCAGGTCAGCCGAAATCGCAGATTTTGCGTTTCAACATAGGACTTGAAAAATTTTTCAAACCTTACAAAGGTAGATCGAAAGATCATGCAAAAATTTATCACCTGTCAAAATTTCAAGTGCTAAAGTGCGTTTTTCGATTTTTGATGAATTTTTGAAAATCCAATTTAGGCTAAAAATGAGGGGAAAATCAAAATTTTACCAAATTGACCACGAAAGCTGAAATTTGGGATATACCCTATTTTCGACATGCCAAATCGATTGAAAACGGTTTCAACCCGTTTTGAGCAGTTCTGAAGCCTCCAGCAGATTTTTGAAACTCGAAATTCCCACAAAATTCCATCAAATTGGAGTTGTAAAGCTAAACTTTATTCTAAAAACTAATTTCAATACGCTACGAAGTACTGCAGGTAAATTTCAAGTCGTTTTGGAGCCTCCAGTGACTATTTGAAAATTACTGGAGCCTCCAGTAGATTTTTGAAACTTGAAATTTCACAAAATTACATCAAATGGAGAAGGAAAGCTGAAATTCACTCTACACTCCAATTTTAACACCCTCTGAAGACCACTTCAGGTGGGTTCAAGTCATTTCAGAGCCTCCAGCGACTTTTTTGAAAATTACTGGAGCCACCAGCAGATTTTTGAAACTTTAAATTTTCTCGAAATTTCATCAAATGGAGATGGAAAAGCTGAAATTTACTCTACACTCCAATTTTAACATCCTTTGTAGACGACTTCAGGTGGGTTCGAGTCATTTTAGAGCCTCCAGCGACTTTTTTGAAAATTACTGGAGCCTCCAGTAGATTTTTGAAACTTGAAATTCCCGCTACATTAATTTGTCAAATGGAAGTTGGCAAGCTGAAATTTACTTCGCAGACTACATGGTGGTTTCAATTATGCTTTTGAAGCTTCCAGCTACATTAAGGAAATTTCAATTTTCCAAAAAAAAAAAACGCCATACAACCTTCCAAAAAGTCGCTGGAGGCTCCAAAACGACTTGAAATTCACCTGCAGTACTTCGTAGCGTATTGAAATTAGTTTTTAGAATAAATTTCAGCTTTACTACTCCAATTTGATGGAATTTTGTGGGAATTTCGAGTTTCAAAAATCTGCCGGAGGCTCCAGAACTTCTCAAAACGGGTTGAAACCGTTTCCAATGGATTTGGCATGTCGAAAATACGGTATATCCCAAATTTCAGCTTCCTCGGTCAATTAAGTAAAATTTTGATTTTTTCCCTCATTTTTGGCCTGCAGAATTCGATTTTCAAAAATTCACCAAAAATCGAAAAACGCACTTTAGCCCTTGAAATTTTGACAGGTGATGAATTTTTGCATGATCTTTCGATCTACCTTTGTAATGTTTGAAAAATTTCGTGCGAGCCCTATGTTGAAACGCAAAATCTGCGATTTCGGCTGAGCTGTCAATCAAAATGGCCGCCATTTTGTAAGTAAGGCCAACTTTTTTTTGGGCAAGTTTGCTTTAAAATGTTCCTTAGGATGTCCCCTTTAAGAAAAAAGTTGTCCCGGAGGATCGGCGGGGGGGGGGGGTGCAATTACTCCTATTGTCGTATGCCGGACTACTTATTTGAGGGCTAATTTCGAGGTTAAGAGAAATATGAATACATAAGTCGACTTTGCGATCCAAAAAATCTCTATTTTCAAAGTTTCATGTTTTGAACCCCTCATTTCGAGGTCATGGGGGGGGGCAGACCAAAATCGTATTCAGTGACCTATAAAAAAAAAAACATACTCGAACATTTTACAGATTTGCCTTTAAAATTCGATTTTTGGCCGCTACTTCTCATTTCGGACCACTGTGCGCCTTCTGCGCCGTGTGTTCCATGAGCAATGTTCATAAATTTGACGAGCTCACATATTGTTTATGGGAGTTTGTGGTGAGAGAGAGAGAGAAAAAAAAGATATTTTTCATCCGAAACAGGTCGTTGCAGTCGCAATTAGATTAACGACTCTGATAAGAGCGCAAGAGAGCTACAATGTGGTAAAACTCAGTGTGACATTCCTGTCCATTGTGGCGGGTTCGGTACCTAATTAATACCTACTTTGGCCAAAAGACACATTTGCGCGACGTTTTCTAGTGTAAATAATACTTCATGAAAAAAAAGAGTAGGTAGCGTAAAAAAAATTCGACTATGTTTTAGAACTGACGTATATCTCACAAATTTTTTTACAAAAAGGGAAGTAGAGTTTCCTTGAGGAAGAAAGGAGTATGTTTGTCATGGACTAGGTTTCTTTTAGGAATTTTCACGAGTTTGTCCCGCTCCTCTCTTCCTTCTTTGAATAGAAAATTTTTACTACGGTCTTTTCATGCACATTGATTCACGAATAACAAAAATTATTTACTCGGTAGTCACGAGGAATTGTACTGTATTAATACTTACAAATGCCTAGCAACTCGAGCAACTTTATAGCCGTACGTATAAATGTCTGAAAGGAGAATGTAGGTATCTAAATTATGCTAGATCTGTATCAAGCATTTATAAATGTAGACTAAGTAGGTAAGTATGCATTAGAGAGCAAAAATCTGCGAGTTTCAGTGTAAAAAAATTTAACTGGATCGTCGTGTAGATAATTATGATATCAAACCGGAAATTTGATGGTTGCAATAGGGAAAAAAATCTGCGGCTCTAGTTTAGACTACTGATACTTTATAATATGCAAAATAAGTGGAAGTAGCTTTTTCAACATTTGATAAACGTATACGACACGTGATTCAAGGACCAACATCAGCATCCACAATCCACATCCAGTAGTCTAGTCTATAGTGGAAGTGTCTGACACATAACAGCCACCCTTTTTGGAGTGGTACACGAGCTTTCCATCCTAATTATTCGGTCTTTTGATATGACACGACAACGAATATTATTTATAAGGATATTAAATGGGAGAATTTATCGTTTCGTCGATAGTCTGGTTGAAAATGTGTATGCAATTTGTCGAAATTGCGAATCAAGTTGGAACTGCAGCTGTATAACCTACGAGTAAGGTATAAATAACTATGTGAAAAATTTAAGTATTGTACATAATTTTTGGATGTATCTAACGCTAACGCTAACGCAGGGCAGAGGAAGCGTTTTACGAGACTCGAGCCAGCAGTCAAATTTCCACCGATGTAATGTTTTTTTCTTTCGCCAGGAAGGTTTAAATTATAAGGCAATAAAACACGATACGATTTACGAATACAGCGTATCTCTATCTACCTTGTTAATTTATTCGTCGTCAAGATTTATGGTCGAAATGTGCAATTTAATTTCATCGATGGCGGGCGAATTTTTATATTTGACTTATTCAGCTGCGCATTGCTCGTGCTTGTAAATTTTTTGTTCCGTAATTATGATTTTTTTTTTTTTTGTTTTTTCATTTTTTCATAAATTTATGAATATTCTACCTAAGTATAAATAGCTTTGTATGAGGAAGCCATATCAACTTGCCAATGTAGCCCAAGTAGGTACCTAACTACCTATATGGTAATTAGTAACTACCTCTACCTATATGGTTTTCTGCTTTTTTTTTTCAATTGACAATACGTGCTTAAAAAGTTTGAATAATGGACGAGCTTAATTTTTTGTAAAAGTTACGTTTATATAGGTTTTTTTTTGTAAATGGCTACGAGAGTACGTATATTATTGTACTTTTAATGTTATATACACGAGTTCTCAAATGTGAACTTTTTTCAACTCGTAAAAAAACTAAAACTTGTAATAAAATTGCGATAAACGTGTACAAGTTTCACCTTGGAGTTGGTATTTTTTTGTACAAAATTTAAACAAACAAGTGGTTGAACTTGTGAGCGCCTGAAAAAATATTTTTAAACTTTTTGCTCGACTACCTATAGTTTTCTGATAGTGTTAAAAATTAAGTACCTTTTCTATGTTTTGCTGAAAAGTTTGACTAAAATATACCTATCATGTAAGTTTTCAATCAGTTTTCGTGGAAGTTGCTCGATAAAAAAGAAATACTGCGAGAAAAAAAAACAAAATTTCATTTCATTGTGAAATGGTCGACGTATAGGTATTTCTTATGATTGGTGAAAAAATATGCACAAAAAGGAACAAGGAATCTCTACTTAAGTGAAAAAAAAAAAAAATTTAGGTTAATGAATTGTTGAATTCAGTCGGAAATTTGAAAATGAGGAATAGAAGGGAAGTTTCAAAATTTTATTCAACCCCAATTTAGGAAGTGTTGACTTTCATTTCAGAATGTGTGTGCCTACCAATTCCGTAGAATTATCTACGAGTATTCCTGAATAAAATGGATATAAGTAAAGGAATTAGAAAACTTTTAGTTTAAAATTTTAAATAAGTACCTAAGTCAAATACTTTGAAGACAACTGAATGCTCAATTTCAAGAACTTCTCGATCAGCAATTTACCTATTCCGCTCGTTTTTGTTTTTTGTTTGTCACAATGCAGCATGAAAATCTATAGGATGATTCTCAAATTCTCAAAAAAATTTGGCCAAACCCATAAATCTCATCATGTTTAAATTATTAGGTACAATCGTATTTAGAGGCCCCATTTTGACGTTCGTGACGATAGATAGGTAAGTAATGGGTATTTTGAGTCCTTTATTCCTTTTTTTTTTTTTTTTTTTTTTTTCAAAAAAAAACTGTCTTTGAAATGTCAGAACGCGCGATTGAGTGTGCTTCGATTTTCCCGCAATTTTATGCAATTTTTTGGAGACCATTTTAAATCAATTCAAATTTTTAAAAATTCACAAAATTCTGATAAATTTGCTTTCTGCTCTTTGAACAACTCGTAAACGAAGTGATATTTTTCCCAGCGGGAAAATCCAAACTAGTAGAAAATTTTTTGAACTGGACGAAGCTGAATCGAAAAAGCAATACCTATATATTATATCAAAATATTATATCACAAATCAAAATTTCATGGAGCTGAAGTGCATGTTCTCGATTTTTCATAAATTTTTGAAAATTAATTTGGTTGAAAAAAAAGGGGAAAAATCCAAACTTTACCTAATTAACCTGAAAAACTGAAATTTAGTATATACCCGATTTTCAAAGTCCTAAATCGATTGGAAATGGTTTCAAATCGTATTGAACAGCTCTGGAGCTTTCAGCAGATTTTTGAAAGTTCAAATTTTCAGAAAATAGGCGTGCTGAGTTGATTAGGAGTGGTTTCAAATCATTCTGGTGGCTCCAGCAGAATTTTGGAAATTCCAGTTCAATAAAAAGTGCCATAAAAATCGTCCAAATCAGCTTTTAATAGCACGTGCATAAACGGGAGTTGTGCTTATTATAGCGACCCCACGATGACCGATTACAAAGCAATTATTTTTTCAAAATTGGTTTCCGCCAGTTTGAAACTGTGCATTTCACCAGCGATTTCATGAACTGGCAGAAGACGATTTTGAAAAATTGATGTACAATTCATCAAGTAGGTCACTCAGACACATTAAACGCATTCGTATGTATGTTGCTAATAACTGGAATTTCTGAATAATTGCTGAAGACCTGAGAAGTCTTGAAATCACCTCTAATCGACTCAGCTAAGTTTAAATCATGTTATAAAGTAAATTTTCGCCATTTAACTTCATTGGGTAAAATTTTATAAAAATTCATAATTTTCAAGACATTTTCTGGAGGCCCCAGGACTGCTCAAGAACCTCAAATTTTGATTATTGAAAGGATATGTTTCTGTTTCTGTATGACCGTTGAAGATCATTTAGCATACTCATGTTTCATGGGCACTCGCGAGTTTGCAAGTAAGTACTTAGGTGTATTGTCTACATTTCTGCCTATCTAATTCAATGAGTCTATTTATAGAAGGTCAAAAAAATTCTGCGCTAGGCCATGCCACTATACCTACTCGCAGTGCTTTGTAAAATGGCATCGTGCTGATGTGTAGATATGGATCGTTTGTGATATTTAACACGAATTTAATGACAGGATATTCGAGTAATGTTGACGACAAAAATATATAATTAATTACCAAGAAAAAATAACTTATACAATATTATTTTGATACAAAAATTTAAAAATACTGCTGGAAAACCGGTATGTATCCTACACAGAATACAAAGTACGATGATATTTCACATTCGGCTGTATTCTTTCGTAGAATCGTGGTAATTAGTAAGTAGATACTTTAGGTAGGTAGGTACACGTATTTGTGTGCGTACTCGTATGTGTTGGAGCATACCATATACAAGAGATACGAGTATTTATACGCGTACAAGGTATATATATTATCCGTTTAAATTATATTTTCGCGCAATTATCGTAAATAATGCGTGTATGCTTATGTGTATGTTTGACATTACGCGCTCTACATTGTAAAAATGTGTAGTGTGAACGATTCATCGCTGCTCGGTGCTGACTGCTGAGGGTTATTGGTTCGTTATATCTCATACCTAAAATACATTGTAACATTGTACATTGTGTAAGTAAATGCTACGCCAGTCGATTTTTTGGTTACCTGTACGTATTACTTACGTATTATCGTAGTCGAATGTCAAACGACTAAACCTATTGGTGATGGTGTCATGACTGCCATGAAACGTTTCGTGGTTGGATCACGAATGTCAATAACTACCTACTTGGTTATACTAATTATCGATATCCAGACCTATGACAGTCGACGTTACAGTGTCAACTCTCTTAACCGCAAACTTGTAAATGAACTTGCCGCAGAAGTAAAATTTACGAATCAGCCACGAATATCTATAGGCACCTTGTTTATCTGCTTAATTGTTTTATCAAAATATACGTCAACGCATCACGCACCATGAAATGAACGGCAACTTTATTGCGTATACAATGAATAGGATAGCAGTTCATTCCCTCATCGCCCCTTCTTTTTCCATTTTCTTTTTCCCCCTTCAAGTTCAAAGCCATTCAAGTTCACGATCAAAGTGTTATCTCAATGTTCCCACCTTGTTTTTCTTTGATAAGGTGATGAAAAAATACAAAGAGAATAAGCAAAGTACATATCAATGTATTATTTTTCAAGTGTTTTAAGAAGTGTTACAAACTTTTCGAAAATATTGGTATGAGAATGTGTTTAGTTTCATTTCATGTGAATACTGTTCTCGTATGTACAAATGGCTATGAAACTACAATTACAAAATAGTCCGGCATATGACAATAGGAGTAATTGCACCCCCCCCCCCACCGCCGATCCTCCGGGACAACTTTTTTCTTAAAGCGGACATCCTAAGGAACATTTTAAAGCAAACTTTCCCCAAAAAAAGTTGGCCTTACTTACAAAATGGCGGCCATTTTGATTGACAGCTAGGTCAGCCGAAATCGCAGATTTTGCGTTTCAACATACCTATAGGACTTGCACGAAATTTTTCAAACCTCACAAAAGTAGATCGAATAAGATCATGCTAAAATCTATCACCTTGTCAAAATTTCAAGTGCTAAAGTGTGTTTTTCGATTTTTGGTGAATTTTTGAAAATCCAATTTAGGACAAAAATTAGGGCCGGAAAAAATCAAAATTTTACCAAAATGACCAAGCCAAGAAAGCTGAAATTTGGGATATACCTACCCTATTTTCGACATGCCAAATCGATTGGAAACGGTTTCAACCCGTTTTGAGCAGTTCTGAAATTTATTCTAAAAACTAATTTCAATACGCTACGAAGTACTGTAGGTGAATTTCAAGTCGTTTTGGAGCCTCCTGCGACTTTTTGAAAATACCTGAAGCCTCCAGCAGATTTTTGAAACATTGAATTTTCACAAAATTTCATCAAATGGAGAAGGAAAGCTGAAATTTACTCTACACTCCAATTGTAACACCCGCTGAATCAAACTGAGATGGAGAGTCGAAATTCATTCTGCAAACTAATTTCAATACGCTACGAAGTTGACTGCTGGTGGATTTCAAGTCGTTTTGGAGCCTCCAGCGACTCTTTGAAAGGTTGTATGGTGTTTTTTGGGAAAATTGAAATTTCCTAAAAGTAGCTAAAAGCTTCAAAACCATTTGAAACTACCACGTAGTCTGCGAAGTAAATTTCAGCTTGCCAACTCCATTTGATAAATTAATGTTGCAGGAATTTCAAGTATCAAAAATCTACTGGAGGCTCCAATAACTGTCAAAAAAGTCGCCGGAAGCTCTAAAATGACTTGAGCCCACCTGAAGTCTTCAGAGGGTTTAAAATTTGAAATGCAGAGTAAATTTCATATTTCCATCTCCATTTGATAAAAGTTTCAAAAATCTGCTGGATGCTTCAGGAATTTTCAAAAAGTCGCTGGTGGTTCAAAACGACTTGAAATTCACCTATAGTACTTCGTAGCGTATTGAAATTAGTTTTTAGAATAAATTTCAGCTTTACAACTTCAATTTGATGGAATTTTGTGGGAATTTCGAGTTTCAAAAATCTGCTGGAGGCTCCAGAACTGCTCAAAACGGGTTGAAATCGTTTCCAATCGATTTGGCATGTCGAAAATAGGGTATATCTCAAATTTCAGCTTTCTTGGTCAATTTGGTAAAATTTTGATTTTTTCCCTCATTTTTGGCCTAAATTGGATTTTCAAAAATTCACCAAAAATCGAAAAACACACTTTAGCACTTGAAATTTTGACAGGTGATAAATTTTTGCATGATCTTTCGATCTATCTTTATAAGGTTTGAAAAATGTCGTGCAAGTCCTATGTTGAAACGCAAAATCTGCGATTTCGGCTGACCTGTCAATCAAAATTGCCGCAATTTTGTAAGTAAGGCCAACTTTTTTTTGGACAAGTTTGCTTTAAAATGTTCCTTAGGTTTTCCCTTTTAAGAAAAAAGTTGTCCCTGAAGATCGAGGGGGGGGTGTGCAATTATTCCTATTGTCATATGCCGGACTAAAAGGTGATAGAAATGAAGTGAAAGTAAGCCCATTTCTTGGTGAGACAAGTTTATTTAAAATTTGTGATAATGAATAAAAGATCTTGAATTTTTTTTTAATGTTTGCAAGTTGTGGGAATTCTTCAACATGGTTCTATTTGACGTCTGGATAACATTCTTCAATAAGTCCAAAAACATTTTGTAAACAAACCGAAATGCAATTTTTTCAAAGGGGCATAGGTAATAGATAATTCGATAACTGAAATGAAAGAGTGAATTTTAAAACGTAATAAAATTGCTAAAAATACAGGAAGGATTGGGGGTAGATGGTCAAAAAATGTTGGAGAATTTTTGCTGATCAAAGGACATCGTCTTGAGTCCATTAGAAAGAAAATTGTATCAGGGACCCATTTCACCCCTGATTCGGCCACTCCCTTTTTTCCAAATACGGAGGGAAGGAGAGAACACAAAAAAAGAGTACGTGCTCAAAAGAGCACAAACGATTGTTGCCACTTTCACCCCTGTATCTGAAAATGGTCGGTTTGATATTTGTGAAGAAATTTGAAACCTCGCTTGAGGCTCCAAAAAGCTCAAATTGAAATCGTTTTCAAGTCCAATGATCTCTCAGCACCAGGAGATCTCTTTCCTAGAAACCTGCTTGTTACGTACCTTTTCTGAAAATTTGATTTCTTTCCTTTTCTGGAATTTACAAAATTGGTTAAAAATTCAAATTTTGAACTCATACTCCTAGAATTTTGCAGTAAGCACCTAAAATGGCCAAGAAAGTGCCCGATGAGTGCTGACCAGATTATAGGTGCTGGAGTTCGTTTTTGGTCCTTCCCAAAGTGATTTGAAATTTCTGGAGAAAATTAAAAAATCTCTGGAGGCTCGCTCCCTAATGCTCCTAAAGTAGTTGGTAAATTTTTGATTTATGAAAGTTGAATTTGAAGGAATTATTCACTTTGGTTCACTTTGCTGTAAAAATTTATATTCCATGAAAAAGTTTGAAAATCGCCCTTGAAACAGTTTTATTAAATTTTTAAAATTTTTAATAATTCGCCGAAAACCATAAAAATGGACTTAATTTTCCGAACCTTGGGTTACTTGAGGTTTAAGATGTGCTTTTTCGATCTACGTACAGATTCATTTCGTTCAATGTTTCTTCTGTTATAGATCCAATTGATCCGAATGAATTCATTTTAAAAAAAATTATTGTTTCATATATTTTTGGATCAGAGTTGAATCCAATCAGATCTCATCGAATTTAATCAGATCCAATTTGATTCGAGAAATGGTGCGGTCCAAATGGGTCTTAGATCGAATCGAATCTTGTTCAGTCAAGGCAAATCCATCAGTTGCTCAAAACCAGATGTTGAAAATGAAAAATTTATACATACCTACCTATTTGAAAAATATGTTTCGCGTGGCACCCATTAAAAATGAAATAAATTTATTTAATTTACGACGAGATTAAGATTAATAAATAAATAAACAGAACATGGATTTGGCATTAGATTTCGCAGCTGAATGAAGCGTTCCAACAACACGACTCGATTTGATGAAAATTTTATAAACTGCTCTCATAAAGAAAGAAATTTGAGTGAGAAGAAGGCGGACGACTTTTCCTCTGATTTATGAACGTTAACATGAAAATCATAACCACGAAATATAAATTAGGTAATACTCATAGGTATCTATGTAGTCATGTTCCAGAAAAAATAACTTTGCTATGTAGGTAGGTAGGTAGGTAGGTAGGTAGGTAAAGGTATACGCGTACAATGTACATCGTTGGCTACAAAAAAAAAGATGTGAAGTAGTGGGTAGATAAGTTGGCAAATTACTCAAAAAACCCGCCTCCCTTCTTTCTATCCTCCACGCTAAAAAATCGTATAATTTTCGAATACTTGGTTAGTCAACCTCAAACTCGCAGAGCGCTAAATCGAATATATCATAGAAATGACTTCCAACAATTTTATCACTAATAAGAAAAAAATGCCGCAAAAGCAAACCGAACATCCCAACACCCGATTTATGTAAATAAAACCGCACGACAACGTTGTTATAAATATCTACGAGAGTAAATATAATGTAGTAAGTAAGGGTACCTATACCTAAGGTACTTGTCGTATACGTATATGGGTATGCTGAAGAGAAATTGAGAGGGTGCCGGATCCGAGGAGAGGGCGTTTTATCGAACCCGGAGGAAAAATCTTGACTCGGAGCCACCCCTTTGAAGAGGATAAACGACTGGTAATCTACCCTTATAACATATTTTATAATAGTCGGCGCTTTGTGACACGTTCCTTCGAGTTGGAACCAACAAGCCGAGTGCAGCGGCGATAATCATCTACAACTATAAAACTCCCAGATATACAAGATTATCGTATATTTAACGATTTCTACTTTGCATGAAAAATGTTTCGACAATAAGACTCGGTTCGGTTCAGCTCTCTGGCTCAACTCTTTGCATCCCCTTCGAGTTTTAATTTAAATGTTAATTTGTTTTAAAACTATCCGTTCCGGCGTTGAAATATATTACCGATAAAAATATTCTATATTCTCCGCTCGCTTCTCGAGAATTGTGTGTCTCAGCTCAGCACACAGCACACTGCACCGTCGTCATCATCGTCGTCGTCGTCGTCCTACCTTTTATGACAAATGGATCGAATTATTTTATTAAGATTAAAGTTTTCCTTCTTCCATTAATTAAATAAAAACTTTTTTACGAGCGTGATTACCTTCGAAATATTCGTGTATGTGATAAAAATACCTAATAACGCTAAGTTGATATATCAACGTCATCGTGGTGCACCTCTCTCCCTCCCTCTCATTTCTTCTTTGTAGGTAAATATACACCTTATGCACACCTTTTTTACAGCCGAGTATTTATACTAGGTATAATAATGTATTAAGTACCCGCGATGATTAGGCCTATTTTATCAACGATACAATTTGTCTGTTATTTCATCTTCGTGTTGATGTTTTCAATTAAAGAACACAAAGCCCAGATTGCGATGACTTGCCGTATTTTCATTCGATGTCAGGAATTTTGATCGGTAATTTCCCTAATTTTGTTCGCGCTTTTGAGATTTCTTCGATGTTTTTTAAGGGCTAGATGGATTAAATATACGACATACGTGCTAAAATATTCATTTTTTGCCCTTCCTGACCAATTTTGAAGTTTTGAAAAATAAAAATAAAAAAATTTCTGGAGGCTTTAGAAATTGCTTAAAACTAGTAGGTAGGTATAGTTGTTATTTTGACGTATTAAAGTTGGATTGAAAGAATTTTCCACATTGGTTCATTTTGCTAAAAAAAATTTAATCTGCTTCACAAAAAAATGTAAAAATTGTCCTTAAACTCGTTTTTTTGAATTTTTTGAATTTTCAAAAATTCACCAAAAATTAAAAAAGTGAACTTCATTATCTAAAATTTTGATTTCGCAGGTCTTAGGATATGTTCTATCGATCTAGGCTCGTTTCGTTCAAATCGAAGAGTCAGGGTATACTATAGTTCTTCCTGTACCTACCACATTCCATTCTTATTCGCATCTTTATGAAAATATCAATTATTTACTGCATAAAATACGAGGGATATTGGACTCTGCGATGAATAAACCATGCACACACCCTCGAGGGGCAAATCGAACACGCGCTATGATTTCATAATTCCTAAGCACCTGTGAAGAATACCATATTCCGCTATTGATAGGTAAGGTACTCGTATAGGTATATCTAGGTATAAGCGAGTCGAATTCTTTAATTGAACAATACTATAAAAAATGTACCATTTTCGAAAGGTAGGTGTAACCGTGGTACGGGTATAACTCGTATAGTTAATTTATAAAACGCAAAAAAAAGAGAACCGCTAATCAAATTTGATGCCTACTATTGTATAAATTTTTTATTAATGGATTCGCGAGCTGTAAAAATGATGCTAAGAGTATATAAATGGATTCTCGATTAAGAAACAGAAGACGTATTATTAACACCTTTTTTCGGCGCGTTCTTTTTCATGTATTTTACCTTCTTTTCTCGCAGCACTCAGCGGCCTACCTGCGGACGCAATTATCAATTAATAAATCGCCGTAAAATATGATTTATTGTTAGAATGAACCGACCTGCTACGCGGATTCACACCTGTTATACTAACTTTCCCTTAATTACTCGAGTAAACGCCGATGTTTTACCACAGCTACCCTGATTGGTTGACAATACGAATAGTAGGGGTGAAAAGTAATACTCGTATTTCGTTCATATCTCGATCGCAGTGTAGGATAAGAAAAATTTTTCAAACAAAAAATGTTCACTTGTTACTATAGCTTCTTCAAAGAGTTTATGAAACTCCCAGAACCCCAGTTTCGGACCATCGTCTGTGTTCCAGCCTTTGAAATTGAACGAAAAAGTTCTCTTGGAAATTAGCCTTTCTCGAAAATAAAAGCGCTGCTGCCAGATTTCAATAGTAAATTCCTCATAATGACGGAAAAAGATATGGTGGGACGATTTCTCAAAATTACATTTTTTGCTTTTCTCAAAGAAATTACGCACGAATTCACTTTGTTCAAAGTCTACGAATTTTAACCTTGGAAAATTTTCATGAACTTTGGGTGTGAGGGAAGCGAGTAGGTAGGAGCCACAGTGTTGTGGAATTTAAGACTCATCTCTGCGCGGTAATTTTACGATGAAATGAAATTTTTTACTGATTATTAATCGGTTATAATAATTAGGTTTTAGCAAACGGCATAAACAAGTTTTACTATAGGCCAATCGACGTGATTAGGCAAATATAATCTAGAAAGTAATATCGACTAGAAAAAAATCTTCAAAAAAGAATTATACCCCCGGCTCCATAAAGTCTTATAGGAAACCATTTTTGAGTGAAAGTGAATCTAGCGATGCAAATCCAGCCCCATAAAATGTACCAACTTGATATAGGTATCGAAAGTTAAAAACCACCTCTTTTCGTACGAATCGATGTTCTAGATAAGGAGAATTTGGATAAAATGAGAACATTTGCAAATTGAGGAGGATGCATTCTTCTCCATTTTAAAATAAAAATCTTGTTTTTCATCGATAAAATGATATCTATTGCATCCAAATTTTCCTATGAACATCGATTCGGAAATTTCAAAAAATTTGATGATCTAATTTTGATTACTATAAATTGAAAACAAACGCATCAGAAATCATCTAAATTAAATTGAAATACCCCAATTGTTTATAGTCAAATGAAAAACTCTCTGTCTTCGAGAAAAAATTCATTTCGGATAATTCAACTTGATTACCTATAACCTATGAAAAGAATTTACAAGCAACAATTTATATTAGACAAAAAATTAACATTATAATTCACAATAAATAATTCCTTATATGTACATATGTTATGGGCTAAATTTTTTTCCTTTAGGTAGTGCTATCCTCAAATTCTTGTAATGCTGCGCGAGGGTGCCTTCTTTCGAACTCATCACAATGCGATGTACCTGATGTATGCTGTCTTATAATCTGCTTCATTTCTACCCCCAAAATCGATGGGAATATCTCGAGGATCTATCTCCTTTCGACCGAGTGTGACGAGTGGTCAGTGGTATTTCCTGATCTGTGGGTCATTCCATGTCAATCTCAACCAAAAAAAGACGATTTTGAAAGTCATATACCTACCCAGTAAGTAAGAACCCCGCAATTAGTATGGTCCCAGCCCCCTCGGGGGGCCGGTGCGGGGGGGCTTCCATTATTTTCACATTGTCTCGAGGTACTCAACTTCAGCAGCCCGTTCCTCCAAAACTATAATACTTTGATCGAAACTGATTTCACAGTTCGAAAGAGAATTGTATTTAAAACTTTTTAAGCATTTTGAAATTATCAAAAGTTGAAAGTTGAACTTTCAAATTAAAAGTTTAAATTTCAAAATGGCGCTGTAAGTGGAAGCTACCATTTAAAATTTTGAAAAAATTTCCATAGATGTACCTTTTGATGCTTTTTTCAAATATTCAAGTTTCGAAATGGGATCTCTTGATGGAGGGGGAGGCCCCCACCCTCAATTTTGGGCGAAACTTTCGAAAGAAAATCTGGGGCATGTGACATATCAAATTGTATGTTTCTGGTGATGCTGAACACGAATATGACGTCAGATTTTTGATAAGACCCCATCCACGGCCCCCAGCACCTCCCCAAGGGGGTAAAAGTTCAAAAAAGTGTTTTGTTCGTGCGACACATGAAATAGTATGTTTTTGGTGACGCTGAACACGATTATGACGTCAAATTTTTGATTGGACCCGTCCACGGCCCCCAGCACCTCCCCAAAGGGGTTAAACCAAAAAAAAAAAATGGTTACATTCGTGTGACACATGAAATAGTATGTTTTCGATATCGCTGAACTTGTTGGGGGACGTGGATGGGTCCTTATATACTGAAATTCAATACTTATCTCATGACGATAACTTTGCTATGAGATACAATTTTCTACCAATTCAGCGTTGCCGACCAATTTTTCGAAAAAAAAATCCTATTTTGGCGGGAGAAAATTATGTCCTTGTGCTGATCGAACGAAACGGAGATAAATTGAAAGAACATGTCCATAAACTCTGCAATCAAAATTTCAGTTGGCGAAATTCATATTTAGATTTTTGACGAATTATCAAAAATTTGAAAAATCCAAGCGAGGTTTTTAAACATGTGTCTCAAAGTCTCCAACATCAAAATTTCAGAAGATGAAGTGCATTTGTGGATTTTTGGCGAATTATTGAAAATTGAAAATTCAAAAAAGCTAATGTGAGGGCAATTTGTAAACTTTTTTATTAAATATAAATTTGTTACGACACATTAACAAATATCATACTGGTTTTGGGACATTCTATTTTCAATTTTCTCCAGGAATTTGAAAAAGTCAGAAGTGACCAAAAATTGACTTCAGCACTTATAACTTTAATCGATGCTTATTGAGCACCCTGTCGGCCGTTTCAAGTAGTTCCCACGAAGTCCAGGGGTATGAATTCACAAGTGAATTTCTGACCAAATTGTAAATTTCAGAAAAATCAAAATAAATCAAATTTCGAAAAAAGTAATGTAGGTATAGGTGATATGAGGAGCGAGTTTCTTAAGGTTATATCTTCTGTTGTGTCCACTCGCATTTTTGGCCCTTCAAGAGCGGTTTTAAATTTCTGCAGAACCAAACCTCGTGTAAATGGCCTTCTTGCAAATAAGTAATGCCGGGGGCAGAAAACTGGAAACTATTTTTTCGACAAATTTTAACGAATCAGATTGTCATCTTTAAAGTCGAGAAAAGAAATTGAATTTCAAAACTTAACAAGTGCGTAATATGTACCTACTTGAATTTGCAAAGTTGATAATTTTCAAAAATTCTCCACAAACCAAGAAATTATACTCGGATAGCTTCTCCCAAAAATTTAAATTTCGTGCTTTGGCAAAGCTAAAGGTTATGAAGGGTAACCTTTTGGCAGAAATTGAAACGCACCATCACCACATGATTTTCACGAAGAAATATAAAAATATATAAATTACGAGAGAGAGGAAACCGAAATGCTCACACCTCTGAACATGAGTCACGGGTACCTAATAAAGATTTTTATCAGCGAGCCACAAAAATATTCATTGAAAGAGCCGCTAACGGCTTGCCGCAACCAATGTCAACTCTTCATCCCTTTTTTTACTGCGTAGCTCTGCGAGTGAAATATTTGTAATTTAAAAAATATTCCAAGTATTTATAAACGTTGCATTTCGAACCTTTCTTGTACGATTTATTCGTGAAGGTGCAGATGTGGTATTTAAATTTGGGAGATAACTGAACCCCAAGTTACGGTTGTACAAGTAAAAGATCGGAATGAATTGCGATACATCTAACAGGAAAATACACAAAAAGGACGAAATATCATTTCTTGTCTTCAACACACGAATTGAAAAACTTGATACATTCAAAATAATTTAAAATTTGAAACGAGTACCTAACTTACAATAATGAGCCTTCATTAGTAAGTATAGGCACGTGATAGGCTGCTGTTGACGTTTATTTTACTCGATTAGTAGAACATAAGGAAGTACGTATTCCAATCCAACAAAAGGAGACGTGGAATATTTCTCCACCTATATTTTATTCGCCATTCGCTCTTAAGCACGTGTACGTTCCGGTTATTAGAGAATTTCGATTACGAAAAATACGAAGGGTAAACATAGCGGTAAAGCCGTGACCAATATTGAAAAGATCAAATCGTCCAAAACCACTACAAAAGTCCAAATCTAAAGGTACAAAAAGAAACAAAAATACCTCCCTCGATAATTAACTCCGGCTAAAGATTTCGATTGAAACGCGTGTCAAAATTTGTCTCACAAAAAACAACAACAACAACAACGACGACAACAGTAATTTTCTCTCGAGATTTTTTCGTTTTTTCATTTCTTTTTTTTTTTGCGTAAGATAAATTATTCAGACCTCCAAAGTAGCTTAAGCCTTGTCAGAAAAATCTACCAGCGTGGAAACAATACAACCTGCTTGCGAGGTGGAGCTGGCGTAATTCAAAAGAAACGTAAAACGTATACAGTGGAGCTCTTTTGACATTGGCAACACGACGAGAAAAAGACGATTGTGAAAGAGAAACAATTTAACAAGGACGTAGCGTTGTGAAAAGGGTAAAATGGTCAGTCGAGTTGGCTTGGCGTTTGTTTCAAGACGAATGTCCACTGTCCAGCGTGTTTAGTCGAGTGAGGTAGTTTGGACCCGGGCAAGGGGTACAAGAGGGTAGTTTTTTTTTACCGTATAACCAAAAATGTCGACAAAAAAACGCCCAAATACAATGATAACAACGGAAGGGAAAGAAAGAACATAAATTACGAGCACGATTTAGGATTTGACAAATGCTACATTTTAACAAGAATGCACAAAAGAAACAAAAGCAGAATGTTTTGAGAAAGCTCTTTTTCTTCGAGTTTATATGTGTTTTTTTTTCTCTCGCTTTCTCACTTCCACATTGTAAGTGGTATTGTTCCAAAGTGATGTAAGGCATTGTACCACGAACAATACCCACCTTATTTACTATTTGTTTGTCTTTTGTAATTGTTGATCGGGGTGAAAAACGACCAGAAAAGCAAAAAAAAAAAAATTGATTGTAATTTGTGAGTAAATGTTCTCGCCTGATATACAAATGAAATCTAACCTAGAATTCGAGCTGAGAAGAAAGAAGAGGTGAGTGAATCGATATTTTTTTCTGCCTTGAAAATAAAAACAGAGAGAGAGAGGGAGCGTGCAAGAAGATGAAGAGATAGACAGAAGAATCTATAATGTTATTTTTGATACGTGTATAAGGCTCAGGTAAAGGCATATAGGTACATATCGTATATGAGTTATACTCATCATAGAGGTACCACCGCGATACTACAAATAATAATATAATAAGCCTATACCTAAACCTAAACTTAGTTAGACTATATAGTAGTTTACATACTGGCAGTCGCAGACCTACGGATACGTGAAAGAATGATGTTGTGTCTCGTATCGGTTACGAAAATTATGTGCGGATACCCGGACCTCGGACAACAGGTTGTCTCGTTTTCGATTAATCACTTGGTTGTTGTCCCTTTTGTAAGTAATCTATCCTATCCGCACCATTAAACGCATTCCTCGCGAACCTTTGATTTTCAAAATGGTATTCTTATGTGGGAAAGAATAGGAATAGGAACGACTTGGGTTCTGAAATCCTTTTGAAAAATGATTTTTCCCAAAACGTCATCGTAATCGGTTTTTTTCTCCTTTTGCGCCGAGTGTCGGATTTGTAGTCCTAAATCGATGATTTTTGTCGCGATAAGAGGTATAAATACGCCGCATAAGCGTCCCATCTTCGATGATAATTTAATTATAATCGTAGGTATATTTTTTTTTTCTTGGAAATCGTTCAAAAAAGGAGGTACAAATCTGATATAAAAAAATATTGGTACCATTATCGAAGTTATTAGGTATTCTTTGAAAGTGATTTTTTTCCTCTACGATTTCTTAAACTTTTTTCACACAAATAGAATGTCTATAACTCGAATCCACATTCAGGGATGAGACTAAAGTGACAAAAGAGCAACTTACTCTCCTCTAGCTGCTTCTATACGGAATTTGAAAAATTTTAGGAAATGCACCTACATATCAAAAGTTGAGAAAATGCAACAATTTGAAAAAAATGATATCTCAAACTTCTAATCACCATAACTTTGCCCCTCCCCTCTTCAAATCCGAACAGCAATCCCTTTCAGTTTCCCAATTCAGACTACAATTTGTGAAATTTTGATCACAACTTGAAATTACCATTTTATGAGAGTTGTCTTCATATACTTCAAGGGAAGTATCTGCTAAGCAGTGATCCGCTTGGTAACGGTAACTCAAGTATGCTGACTCAGAGAATTACTCACTGGAAAAAAGTAGATAATCCAATCGAAAAATTGAGGATCCTACAACAGTTTAGCAGCTAAAATTTAAGGCCCTCTTATGCATTTTTTGATTTTGGGTGAATTTTGAAAAATCTTTCGGACATCGATGTACGATAAAAATTTAAATTTTCAAGAAATTGACATAGGACGCTGAAATGTTGAATCCATTGGAATCACGTTCAAACGGTTTATAATTTGAGCAGTCTTGGAGCCTCAAGCAGATTTCTGAAAATTGAAATTGACACAAAAGTTTACCGAATTTCTCCAACGATTTCATGATTAAAAATTTGAAAAATTCAACAAAAAAATCTGAAATTCAGCTCACGCCATATTTTTAACATGCTAAAGCCTCTGACATTTTTTTTGAAATTTGCATTTTCGAAAAAAAAACCTATTTTTAAATCTGTGGGTGAGGGTTCAGAACCGTACATTTTTCAAACCATAATCACGTTTGGAGCTTAAGTATATATATACTTACGTGTTAAACTTAATTTGAACCGTTTTTAGGATACTTTTTGTAAGTAAATCTGGAATTTCCAAAGTATTGTTGTGGGCTCCAGAACGACTTGAAACCGTCTTCAATCGACTCAGCATGTTGAAAATTATGGTATGAAATATCGTATCTGCAGATTTCCAACTTCCTTGGGTAAAATTTCGTAGAATCAGCCCCGGTCAAAAGTTTTCTGAAGGCTCCAAAACTATTCAAAACGATTCGAAACTGCAGTTTTTAATCGATTCGGGAGGTTTTAAGTACCTACGATGTCGATATACATACGTATCAAATTTCAGAGTTTCAGGCCAATTCACTAAAATTTTGATTTTTTTAAAACTAAAATTAGACGTTTAAAAATTAATCAGAAATCAAAAAATGCACTTCAATACTAGAAATTTTGCCAAATGATGTATTTTTGTTTGCTCTTTCAACACAAGTGAAAAAATAAAAATTTTATAAGGGTAAATTTTATCGAAAGTTCATCAAAAAAAAATGAAAGAAAGAAAAATAGCTGTCTGCCTCCGATTTGAACGAGACCGCCATTTTTGGAATGAGCAAGGATTGGAACCCCTATAACCAAAATTTCAGCTGCCAGGATTGATTTTTCAATTTTTGGCGAATTTTTAAAAATTCAGAATTGACCTTGACGATTTGTACTTTTTTAAAAAAGATGTATTATATTTATTTTAGTCCAGCATATGACAATAGGAGTAATTGCACCCCCCCCCCCGCCGATCCTCCGGGACAGCTTTTTTCTTAAAGGGGACATCCTAAGGAACATTTTAAAGCAAACTTGCCCCAAAAAATAGAACTTGCACAACATTTTTCAATTTTTACAAAGGTAGATCGAAAGATCATGCAAAAATTTATCACCTGTCAAAATTTCAAGTGCTAAAGTGCGTTTTTCGATTTTTGGTGAATTTTTGAAAATCGAATTCAGGCCAAAAATGAGGGAAAAAATCAAAATTTTACTAAATTGACCAAGGAAGCTGAAATTTGGGATATACCCTATTTTCGACATGCCAAATCGATTGAAAACGGTTTCAACCCGTTTTGAGCAGTTCTGAAGCCTCCAGCAGATTTTTGAAACTCGAAATTCCCACAAAATTCCATCAAATTGGAGTTGTAAAGCTAAAATTTATTCTAAAAACTAATTTCAATACGCTACGAAGTACTGCAGGTGAATTTCAAGTCGTTTTTGAGCCTCCAGTGACTTTTTTGAAAATTACTGGAGCCTCCAGTAGATTTTTGAAAGTTGAAATTTCCCCAAAACGTCATCAAACTGATGTGGAGAGTCGAAATTCATTCTGCAAACTAATTTCAATACGCTACGAAGTGAACAGCTGGTGGATTTCAAGTCGTTTTGGAGACTCCAGCGGAAAATTCAAGTTTCAAAAATCTACTGAAGGCTCCAGTAATTTTCAAAAAAGTCGCTTGGAGGTTCTAAAATGAATTGAACCCACCTGAAGTCGTCTTCAGAGGGTGTTAAAATTAGAGTGTAGAGTAAATTTTAGCTTCACAACTCCAATTTGATGAAATTTTGTGGGGATTTCAAGTTTCAAAAACCTGCTGGAGGATTCAGGAATTTTCAAAAAGTCGCCGGAGGCTCCAAAACGACTTGAAATTCACCTGCAGTACTTCGTAGCGTATTGAAATTAGTTTTTAGAATAAATTTTAGCTTTACAACTCCAATTTGATGGAATTTTGTGGGAATTTCGAGTTTCAAAAATCTGCTGGAGGCTTCAGAACTGCTCAAAACGGGTTGAAACCGTTTTCAATCGATTTGGCATGTCGAAAATAGGGTATATTCTAAATTTCAGCTTTCGTAGTCAATTTGGTAAAATTTTGATTTTTTCCCCTCATTTTTGGCCTAAATTGGATTTTCAAAAATTCACCAAAAATCGAAAAACGCGCTTTAGCACTTGAAATTTTGACAGGTGATAAATTTTTGCATGATCTTTCGATCTACCTTTGTAAGGTTTGAAAAATTTCGTTCAAGTCCTATGTTGAAACGCAAAGTCTGCGATTTCGGCTGACCTGTCATTCAAAATGGCCGCCATTTTGTAAGTAAGGCCAACTTTTTTTTTTGAGGACAAGGGCTACAAATGTTCATTGTAAGAAAAAAGTTGTCCCGGAGGATCGGCGGGGGGGGGGGGGTGCAATTACTCCTATTGTCATATGCCGGACTAATTTATCCTGTAAGAATGGTGGAAATTAGTCTTGAAACTACTATCAACTCCTTCGAACCGAATTCCACCATTTCTGACCATTCTAAAGCCTCCGGGGCAATTTTTGATTTCGTCATAATTTTTATGCATATTTCTCTAGGCGTTGAAAAGACATTAACGATTATGATTAAAAGAAAATTTAACCATAGACCTCGAAAATTTACTAGATAAGTAGGTATATGCTTGTTTAACAATTAGGTATAATACTTACGTTGGGTATTTTTGATTAACTAATCTATGTGCAATCAATTATTTTGTTTGTTTCAGATGGACATCAGTCAAAATTTCATGAAAATAGGTGAGTACGATTTGATTGTAATTTTCTAGAGAGTTAGCGAAACTTCCTTTCTCAAAACTATAAAGAGTTTTTGATAAAACCACAATAATAAAATCAGAAACCTTTTGGTTAGGCCTACATGATGAAATTGGAGGGCAGTTCTATGTTTTCCTTAAAATAGGTACTTGGTACCGTTTGAAAAATATGAAAATGCCTATTACCTAATTAGACAATCATAGAGTGATTGAAGCGCCTTTGAAATTATAATTTTATTATAATCATTCTAATTACCTACTTGTTCTCTTTTACTAAGAACCTCTGAAGTAGGAAGGTATGCAATTCACAAATTATGCAAACATTTTTCCCTCGCAATGCCCCTTTAGTCAAATAAGTCGTTTGTTTATTTACACTACGAGTTAATTTGCATCTTGAGAAACATTTTCGTAAATTGAATACTTACCTCGTAAGCGTAACGAACGGTAAACGTCGACGCAAAATTATAAATTAACACGCTAATATAGCCCTCTCCTTGCTAGATCGAATCTCGCCAAGTCGCGAATGATAGATACAAATAAAATACAGTACGGTTGATAGGTCATCTAATTTAAAATTCAATAACGATAAATGAGCGTTCAACTTTACCTTAGTCGTAATATTTATACTTGGCCGTGTTGTAATAAGCGATGCGGCACGGTACCGAGTTATTTAAATTAATTTATACGTACGAGTATTTTTGTAAATTTTTTAAAACGTCGTGCAAAATACGTATATACTTGTATACCTGGATACGCACCAATGAGATTATGATGAATGGAGAGTGCGAGTTAGCGAGCTAATCCGATGGTAATTCTTATATTACAACTAGTTCATACTTCATATACGTGGAGTTGTGGATTCTTTCAAATACTGCGAATAATTACTTATGTAGCCTCAGCAGAGCAGACAGGACACGCATAATATTTACGGTTCTTACTAATCAGCGAGAACGTGAGTCGAGTGGATGCGGGATGCGGTTATTACGAGTTGAAGAGATTCGTATCAAATATATGAATGAAACTATGTAGCGTAGATATGCTCGTTACTCGATATAAAATAAACTGAAAAAGAAACATAGGTACCTATTACAATTTACAGCCAGAAAAAAACACACATACACAGTACACACACCACGAGTAAAGAGATGAAAAAAGAAGCATCTATACCTTGCTCACTTGATACGTACGTACCATACCATAAATAAAGATGACTCTATTTTCGACGCATAAAAAGAAGGATTAAACGACAAATAGGAGTATTTACCGAACAGCTTTAGTGTAATTCGCACCGGGGCGTCTGCCTGTGTGACTCTTATATGAAGTTATGTAGATGGAGCAGATATACCTAATACTTATTTAATATAGATGGGATGTATCGAACAGCCGCAAACTGTCCCATATCCTATATACCTGATTTTTATCCACTCTACTCCGTCCTTATGATATGATCCTATACACCTTAGGGCATTCTAATCCGAAATCCGAGCGTGGAAAATGCCTATACCTACTATTACAGAGACAGACTCGTCGCTCGTATACACCCGCAGAAGAAACATCAGCCACCCCCATAAATATGGAGGAAATTCGCCAGCATAATGATCGCCTTCGATATTTAATTAGCGTTAAGAAAACTAGCATAAGAGCAAAGCGTATATTAGGTAAGGAGTGATATAGTCGTACGATCAATTACGATGACTACGACGACGTAGCCATATTTTTGGGGATCCGGTTTTCGGGCTGAAAATGCGAGTGTGAGAGAAATGAAAAAAGCCACGAAGGAAATCCGAGGGAAAAAACGGAAGCGACAATCGAAACGAATACTCTAGTAATGATTAGTGATGGTAAAATGGGAAAATAACATCTTTCGGTTCAGAGTTCGTCATTATAATAATAATACCGGGCGCGCAACAATAACAATAATAACGAGTACACAATAAATAATAATGGCTACGATAAATAATAATATAATAATGCGATTACGATCGAGACGGGATGAGAGATGTGTGGGAGAGAAAGAGATGGAAAATTGGTATATCTGTCGCAGGCTGATGGCTGATGGCTGGTTCGAGTAGTTGTAAAAAGCTGTATGGTAGTGTGTAAGTGCAATAGTATACGAGTATAAATACTGTGTATAGGTTTATACGTTTATATAGGTACCTAATACCTATACAATGATACGATAGATGCATGTAGTGTGAGTGTGAGTGTGAGTGTACTGTATAGATATATATTAATGTAATTGAATGGTGAAGATACCGTTCTCTCTGTTTCCATTATTGAATTTGTTTCGCACAGTGTGTGGTCAAATAATGTACTCGTTAACTAACTCTCGCCCCGCGTTCTACTAGCTGTGTTTTTTTTTTCGTTTTCCCCTGCTTATGGTTCGTAATACACGCTCGAAGGTTGTTGAAAAATCGCCATATTTTCCAATCTATTGAAAATTTATTCTAATTCGAATAAGCGGACGAAATTATGTGCTTTTTTACCCCCATAAAGCTCGAGGATTCTTTACTTATAGCTATCTAAGTAGATAATTATGTGTTATACGTACATTGCAAGGCTGATGGTTGAAAATGTAGATAAATCAACATTTTTTTTCTGTTTCTCATTTGCCACTTGAACCTCGAAACCTCGATTAAATAAAGTTATCCTTTAAATTTTGAAATTGTACGCGAAACTTTCCATTTTTCTAAGAAGAGAGGTAGAAAATTACCCCAACTATGCATGTATTAGAAAACTTTTTGAACAAAACAGAAAAATCTAAAGACTACAAAAATATTTTACTGGCCATACTTCTATTTGTAATTTTAATTTTATTCTTCGATTTTTGGTGAATTTTTGAAAATTAAAATTTGACATACGGCATTTCTTTTGTAGGTAGGTAACTATATACCTACATATCAAAATTTGATCAAATTGAAGTGAAAGATCAACGTTTGATTCATACTATATACCTACCTACCTACCTCATTTTTCATTTTAGTCATTTCACGAATCAGTCCGGTTCTACGAATTCCGCTGAAAAGTTTGTAGGTTTCATACACACTAGAAAAGATGGAAAACAGCTATTATTAATTTTCCAACGCACTTTTGGAACGGGAAGAAAGTGTATTTTCAAGATAGGTGAAATGCCCCTGTCCTCGAATTTTTGAAATTTTGATGAAACATTGTTGAGTAGGTACCTTTTAAAAAAATGTTGAGGCAAAAAATTTCCGCTACCCCGCCCCCTTTGCCAACAATGGCGAAAACACGTTTTTTTCAGGGTAAAAATCATACTCTCTAAATTTGAAACAGTGAAATTTCACTGCTTAGCAGTCACGACATTTTGCCTTCTTAAAAGCAGTCAGTCAAAATGATTTTTTACTGACCAATTCAGTACATTTTCACTGTTTTGCAGTAAAAAACTACTGCTTTTAAAAAGGCAAGATGTCGTTACTGCTAAGCAGTGAAATTTGACTGTTTCAAATTTAGAGAGCAGAGTTGTGACTGTGGCCATCAGTATAGATATTACCTATAGGTACTGAAGGAATTTGTAAATGTTTCTGGAAATTAAATTGAAGAGAGAGAAATAGATCGAATGAATCAAATTATACGCTTCATTTTCGGAAGTTGGTAATACTTATAATTAATGTGTTATTCGACCCACTACACTCATATATATCTGGAAGAACTAATACTTTGCAGGTTGTGTAAATCACGCGTGTCTGTGCAAAATGACAGCGTGTCTGTCGATATGTCAGTATAGCTTAATCGCATTAATAGTAATACTCGTAGAATAAAAATTTGGTAGGTTCGCTTGTTCGGATTACCGCGAAAGTGATTGAGAAATGGTTACAAATTACAATAACGTTTCACTCGATCATCTGTAAGCCATCTTCTCGAACAACAATCGACAATCGTTTGAAAGTGTACCTATTCTATTCCACCAATTACCACTTCAAATCGAATTTATTTCTACTTACTTACCGATGCTAGTCAGCTACATAAACATTTATTTCAGCATCAGCGAAGAGGAGGTCCATTATGAACGGTATTTATCTCGAATTAAATAAATACCTACTTAAGGTTCGATGGCAAAGTTCTCACGAATGATCCATTTTTCTCCGTGATTAGTGTACCATTGAAGACAACATCGCCTCGAGATGAAAAAAATAACCTCAATTTGCACATTTCTAACCTTTGAACTCGTCGAGGCTTGAGAGAAATTACACCGATAAATTTCAAAAAATTTCACGAAAAAAGTTGAACTGAACACTCGGATTGTGAAAAAAATTGAATTTGAGTGATCACTCATTTTTTCCAAAAGATTTTATTAATTTCCAAAACCAAATTTACAGATGTAGACAGAAACAAAAAATCAAGTTGACCCTGGAAGTCCTGGAGTCACCTGAAATTAAAAATTCTTTCAGCTAAAAAATGTAAGCTGCACAAAAACAGCATCGTTTTTTATACCTACTTCAACCAAAAATGAAATTCGATCAAAACCGAAAATTTTGGAGTTATTTTACTTTCACTCTATTATTTTATTCCAATTTTGTTGAAATGTAAAAATTATTTCTTTTCGAGTTGTTGACGTTGTTGAAAAAGAGAATGATATTTTTCGTTTTGAAACATGAAATTTTTCCTTATTGCTAGTGTTATAAAAAAATTGAGATCAACAATCGAAAAAATTTTCAGATGACGAAATTTTACAAACAAATTTCCTACAACATAATCTTTTGGAGAAAATTGAGGAAAATACTCAATTTCCAAGATGAGTGATCACTCAATGTGGTTGTACGACCTAACTTCTCTTATGAAAATTCTTTAAATTTATAATTAGTGAAATTCTCTCAGGCGATAATGAATTAAGAAACAAAAATTTCTGCGTTTTTTGGGAGGCTTCCATGGTTGATTTTCTCGTATGTATTATAAATTTTCGTCACTACGTCGATTCTAGACCTTTGACAACGTTCTCAGAAAAAAGTTGTACGACTATCTGAGAAGGTTTTCAGAACCTTGCCAATTTATAACACCTATAATAGTCATTAGTTCATTACTAATGATGATTTATTGATCGTGCGAATTCATGTTCAGTGCTTATCATAACTCCCTCGAATAATTGATAAAAATCAACGTTAGTTTCCATCTGAATTGATGTCATTCTAACTTTCGAATTATGGTGAGGCAAAATGTCAGTGGCTAACATCTGGAAAAACCAATATTGCAAAAAGGTTTTACAAGCTGTATAAAGACAAGGACTACAAGGAGCGGCACGTACTAATCCGTTGTCAGCAAGTACATACAGATATGTGAGACACTTTCTTGTTTGTCAACAGCTCTAATGAATGGAATCGATTCTCGGATACGAATACGTACGATTGGAAACAGCAGGATGGAAAGACAAAAAGAGCAACGATAAGCTTCATTAGACAAATGTTCCTCTGTTATTTAGATGCGAGCAAAAGTTTCGAGGGTGAAGAGAAAATCCGATGAAAGAATTACACCCTGACCTAGGTTTATAATAAGTACCTAACAGATACATATACGTATAGGAAGCGCGAAATAGGAGGAGTCGCTAATTAGGGACGAGTATAGAAGAGAAAAAAAAGGTTGCATCGTGGGTGAGTTCTATCGGCTGGAAGGCATATACATATATCAGAACTAACTTACACTAACGCTGCTGTACGTATTTGAGTAGCTTTTAACACTTGTACCGGTACGTGTAACGCGTGCTCTCTGTTCTGTTCCCCGAAGAATAAAACGCGAACGTGCGCGTAAAATGTGTTGCATAACATCTGCTCTGCTCTACTCCATATTCTAAGAAGTTGACCGACGTTTTTTCATTTTTCTGAATGGACCATGGACCACCACCGTGTTCGAAAATGACCACCGGTTGTGACGTCATTGCAACGAGAAGGGAACCTATCAATGGGTATGCTTGGCACGAGGAGCATTTTGTTGAAGGCATATAGTGGATCGTGTATGAATGAAGGGCATGGATTGCTGCTGAAGCAAGGTAGCCTCTCTATAGCCTGCCTTAATAAACTTACTTGGTGGGAAAAGAGGGAGGGCAAGACTGGGAAAAGCTAAAATTTTACAATCTGTTGCCTGTTGGTTTTGAATTCAGCATTGAAATTTGTTTTTAGAATCTCATTTTACTAAAAATATTGAAGGATACTGTGTTGTTTTTCCATGCAGGCCTTTTCCCTTTGATTTACCACTGGTAAGTAGTAAGTACCAGTAGGCAGATATCTAGAAACTTCAAGGTGATAGGTAATGATATCGAAGCGACGAGTGACGATGGTAGTGAAGTAGGTACCTACTAAATATACCAGCGATATAAGTATAATATAAGTATGTAAGATAGAGATACTAAATATGAGTGACGATAAGAGCATCGCGTCGTAAACACTTGCGTTGATAACATGTTGAACAATTTAAGTTGATTTGCGATGCGGCGCGGCGCAGCGCAGCGCAGCTCGACGCTATCTACGGGGTGATCGTAAATTCAACGACCACGATGTGGCGACCGACACATTTCGACAGAATTAAAACTCGGCGAGAAGCGTCTTTAAATCTCGAAAAATTAATTAAATTAACGAGTCGTAAAATATACAAACGCGTGTACGCGAATTGGCGAATACGGTAAGAAAAACTGCTGCAGACGGAGGACCATCCAGGGAGACAACGAATGAGACGCTCGCTGGCGTTCACGCAGGGAAACGAGTACACCGAAATTAATTCTTTCGCATTTTGTAAGGCGAACGGACCCTCATCGTCATGCGAAACCCTGAAAAAAACCTCACCCCCTCCCCCCGGCTCCTTTAAAATTAAGGCAAAAAAACCGCAAGGGACGCGGGATGATGGCAAGGCGCGGCGCGGCGTTTTAAGTTGAAATAATGTTTTAATTTTGTAGCCGTAGAAAAAGAAATTAGTAAAGAAGTATTTAGCGAGTGCGAGCGAACGGACTACGGAGGCAAGCATACGTCATCTTATTCTTGACAACCGGTAGTAAACAAGATAGTAGGATGCCGCCTTCGGCGCTTTAATGAAAAACATAAATTATTATTTTCACAAAACGACGACGTGCACTATACCCGCTCTATACACAAACCAAAAAACTCCCTACCGAGCGACTAGTGTAATTAACACGCACGATGAAATGCAAACGTCATCCGAGTCTCGAAATATTGCGAAAATCTGCCGCACTAATTCGATAATATGGCAGAAGGCAGGAGCGGGGCCGCAGTCGCAGTTGCAGTACGCCAGAACGCGTGTCTCACTCAACAGCATCCAGTCTGCCACTGCCATTGCCATTGCTCATCTTGCCTTCGGGCTTCAACCATCGAGCCGTGTCTTCTTTATTTCTTCACTCAAAATACAGTATCCTTATTCTTGTTTATGCACAATACATACCTAATAATATCAAATTAGAAGGCTGAAATAGTTCGATGTAAACCCCACATTTGACCTCAAAATCAACTGTAAATGGTTTCGAACCGTTTTGAGCTATTCTGGAGCCTCTTCGGCCATTGAAAATTTCAGATTTTCAAAAAGTGCCATAAAAACTGTTCTAATTGCCTTCAGTATCGTACAAAACATGATTGTTTTATTAAATGTATGTACCATCATTTTCCGAAATCGATTTCTGCCAATTTGAAATCGTTCGGTATATTTCTCCTTCTCCAGCAATTTCACGATTAAATTGAAAAAAATCTTATATTTAATTTATGGCTTATTTTTGACATGACGTGTCAACTGGAGATAATTTTGGGCAGTTTGGAAACCTTCGGCGATTTTCTATTGGCGATTGCAGGTTCCTAAAGAATATTATAAAATCTGTTGAAATTACTCTTGAAAATCTGGAATTTGCAAAATATATTATTTCTGGAGTCTTCACAACGGTTTGAAACAACCTTTAATCCATTCAGCATGTTGAAATCGGAGCATAAAGTGAATTTCAATTTTCCAACTTCGTTTTAATAAATATAACGTGAAAATTCAACGTTAAAAAATTTGCTGGAGACTCCAGAACAGCTCAAAACGGTTCGCAACCGTTTCCAATCGATTTAAATTGAATGGTCAAAACCAACAGATTTCAGCTCTTTAGGGTAATTTGGTGAGACTTCGGGGTTTCCTCATTTTTGGCCCAAATTTAACTGTCAAAAATTCGCCAAAAATCTAGAAATGCGTTCAAGTATCTACAATCTACATTGTGACTTAATATGACCAAAGTTGAGCATATCGTGGTTTATTTTTGGCCTGACCAGTGCCAGTGCGATTTGAAACATCTTGCGAAAACTCAAAAATCGCTGCAAGGTTCTGCGTATAGAATGGTCTAAAGCTATAGTAGTTGTTAAATATTGATGTGTGGGAAATTTTTTTAGATGTTTGCAAATTTGCCAATATCTTAAAGAATTTTTCAGATTTTAAAAAAATTTCCCTAAACCCAAAATTGAACTATTAGCTTCTGAAATTTTGGATACTTGGGTTTTACAACATGCTTTCTCGATCTATCTTGGTCTCGTTCAAATCGGAGATGCGAGTTCAAAAGCTTCTTTCGTAAGGTCTTCTTTTATAACGTTTCGAAATGCCCCAAATACAGCATTACAAATGAATAAAATAATGTGAAATGAAATTCCTATCAAGTCGTGAAAATAGGTTCGTTGGTAGCGTAAAAAAAACAACAACAAAAAAACACACACAGCTGGAAAAGTGATAGGTATAGTCTTCAACGAGGCCAAAAAATATACCATGTCACGACATATTTGGTGAGAAACATTTTAAAGCTACATATAGGCAGCAGATAAGCAGGTCTTGTAAGTAAGCTCGATAAAAAAGGACCCTCGCTGACTTACGTAGGTATGTACCCCGATATGAGCATATTTTGGGTGACGTTCATCGCAAAAGATGCTATCTAAAAATGGTTCGATTTATCGGTAAAAGCGTCGTGTATGTTTTCTATATCTAGAGTAGGTACCTATTATAATTAACCGATGACGTTCAGTGTACCACCTCACCTTTTTTTTTCCCTTCGTGAGTCATAAATCATGATTTTTTTATCGTTATTCCAATTTCTTCAGTTTTTTTTTCAATTTCTACGAGTAAGGTCGAAATGATAGTAATTCCACTTACGTAGTTTTTTAAAATCCTTTTTTCGTTTTTTCAATGGCTCGTGTGTAAGTAGATAGGCACATTTATTCTTTTTCTGTTGAATTATTTTTAAAAATAAGTACATATAATAGGCGACAGAACTTTGGAAAATAATGGTCTTTTTCGGTCTCTCAAAAAAATGTTGGTCTCTTTGTACAAAGTCTTCCAAAATTCAAAAAAAAAACAAAATTGAAGCCTTTAAGTGAAAATTATTAAAGAATTCTTACAGACTTCAATTTTTCGTTTATTTTTTCAAATTGAGAAGCTCCAAAAGGTCAAATTGTTTAACGAACCGAAGGATTTTTTTCTTTTTGGAAAAAGAGAAGGAGATTATTTTCGTTTTGTAAAATGTGTTTTTGATAATAATCAACAATTAGGGTGTTGGAAAAAATGCCATCTAATTTCAGACATTATGCCGGACTTTTAAAAACTTGAAAAAAATTTTAATTCGTTGAAAATTTTATTTGTATTAAATTGGACTTCTACGTGGTAACAGGTTTAAGAACTTGAAACAAAATTAATGAAATGCTGAGAGGCCCAACAGATAGGCAGAAGACCTTGAGAAGCGAGACAGACGGGTCATTGACCGGGAGAAGTGAGACAGGCAGACATACAACCTTGAGAAGCCAGACAGGAAGACAGACGTTGATCAGGGCCGTAGAGAGCCAGCGAGGGCCTGGGGCAAAAAAATTGAGGGCCCCATGAAAAATTCCCCCTTTCCCCCAACGAATCCACGGGTCAATGACCTTGAAAGGCGAGACAGGCAGGCAGATGACATTGGAAAATCCCTTCAATTCTTGCGAAAAACAAGTATGATTCAGAATTTTCCTTGGAGCGGATACTTTTTTCCCTTTTTGGGAGGAGACTTTAATCAGGAAACCAAAGAAAAGATTTTTTTGGAAAAAGGGTCAAATGGAAAATTTTTGAATAAGTAAATCGAACTTTTATCAAATTTTTTGATTTTTGTTCAACTTGGAGAAAAGGTTCCCTGCACAATTTTTTTTCCTCTTGTTTTTTCTGCATACATTGTTTATCATTAAATTTTTGCTGTTGGAATGCAGGATGGAAATTCAGATTAGTCATATTGGTCAAATTTTCATTTATCAGGGCAAAATTCAAGAACAAACTACGAGATTACCATATTCAGAAATGAGTAGCTCTGTAGGTATCTCGGAATAATATTCATATTGTAACGCATTAAAAATGAGTGAATTTTCGAAAAAGGTGAAATGAACTCATTACGTAGGTACTTACACGAGTTCTATATACATGTAGTGCATTTTTCAATAGCCATAAATAACTTGTGGTGGGACGTTTTGGTAAAACAAAAAAACCACAAATGAGATGCCCACATTTCGGGGAGCACATTATTATAAAAGACGGGTAGATATACTTTGAATAAATTGTGTATAGGTATACCGTTGATAGATGGATTATTCGCGGTGATTTACTTTTGATACCGAAACAATTCTCATCAATTATCATCCTACGGTTGTAAACCTAAAATGTAATATCTCTACCACGATGTAGCCGGCCAATATACCTCGAAAGGTTGGGGAGTCGGTGCGGTGGCTCTCGATGGGCTACATTATACCTATACCAGTAAGTATACCTATACGAATTTAGATGAGATGCTTATAAACTATGTATGGTATTTGTTCTTCTTCTTCTCGGTGTTCTTCCGTTTCGAGTATATTACGCTATACATCGTATCGTACTATATACGTATATGTAATATATTTATGAATTATGGGGAATTATAACGTTTAAATAAACAAAGAACATCGTCCAGAAGTTAAAGTATATGTACTGAAGAGACGCTAAAACCCGCTGCGAAGTGTCATATAAAAAACATAAACGAAAACATGTTTTAATAGTTAAATTATTAAGTAAATTAAAAGAATGGTTCGAATGTAAAAAAAAAAAAAAAAAAAAAGCTGAAAGAAAAAAATCTCAAAGTATAAAGATTTGATTCGAGTCTGCGTTCCATAAGAAGAGTCCAACTAATTCACGTTTTCCAGCATGGCACGATGAGGTGAAGAGGAGAACGAACTCGATCATTCTATGTAATTTTTCTCCAGTTTTAGGACGAGAATTTTTTTTTGAACGGTTACGATAATAGCCTATCTACTATATGTGCAAGTAAACGCACGCTGTATATTGGATGATGAGTTTGTGTAAGTTCATTCTCCATTTCGATCTCGATGTATTTAATACATACATAACAAATACACATAGGCTATATTACGAGTACGAGTACGCGTAGTATAATATAGTGGAGAGTGGAGTCAGGAGTGGACGACGGACGCCTTCCAAATGCTATTTATCATTCCGATTCGACGATGTTAGTTCATACTTTTCGACCATTTTTCGGGACTCCTGCGGGGCGACTTGATGGTTTTATCATTTGTACAGTCGTATATTACGTCTCTTATTTTAATTCTTTTCGAAATTTATCGACTGAAAAAAAAATCGAGAGAAAAATACGCGTATATCTACTTCTTATACACATACTTAGCAGACACTTTGTTACTAAATATTTTACGACATTTTTTTTCTTTTCTTTTTTCATAAGAAAATGTTATTTTTTTGATATACTAATTTTTAAATTTATTTCTCTTTTTTACGCTACGTTTTAGTTTTTGTTTTTTTTTCTTCCTCAAATATATTGGACATAGTTTTCGTTCAAATTACTCGGGTGTCATTTAATTAAGTGTTTCTTGTCGAGCTTGGACAGTTTACTCGAAATTTTTTAATTTGGAATGTAGGTATAGGCAAACAGATAGTGCTCATGCCCAAGTAGTTGTTCGGAGTTACCCATAATGGGTAGGTAGTATAGGAAGGTATGTGAAAAATGATTATCTTTCTGCCAAGTTGTCTCATAATTGTTATCAGCCGAACCCGTGTTGATTACGAGTATTTGTCCATGGCTAATCGAACCTATTGGTGCGTACTACGCAGATAGATATACTTATTTGTACCATTTTTTCTATTATCACAAAAAATGAGGCACAGTAAAGGAAGCGTTGATAGCCCAGCGGATAGTATATAAAAAAACAAATGTATACCTTCAAATTTCCAATGTGCGGTAGTATGAAAATTGCACGCTTCAATTGATGAAAAATTTAAAATGGTCTACCCCGAAAAATGTCGTTTTCGGTCACGTTTTATTATAAGCTGGACTCGTAGTCCAATTTTAATACCAGTAGAAAAGAAGATTTTTTTAGCAATAAGTACTTACATTTTTGAAAGAAAAAAAAAGTTTGAAATGTGGAAAAAAGTGATTGGGCAGCTGAACTTCGAAAATCTTTCATTTTTTTCGTATTCTCTCTTCGAATTACATATTGAGGCGACTTTCTGATATGGGTGAAAAAGTGCACGTTGAGAGCCTCGATCCATAATTTTAAAAAAAAGTTGTAAGAGACCTACAAGGGAAAGTCTTAGCAATTTTATATTCGAAAAGTTTTCACAAAAGGTTTTGAAAATACGAAAAAAATAGCATTAAAATCAATAAAAAATCATCATACTTAAAAGAAAGAAATTTTAACAAAATTTGAAAAAATTGCATAAAACATCATTAAATAAATTAGGAACATGAACAAAGCTTCAAAAAATTGCTCCAGAATAGTGATGAAATTTTTGTAAAGTTTGAAGGAACTTGGTTAAAAATTGCGAGTAGCATTAGAGGATAGAGGAGGGACTTGAAAAATTGAAATCACGTTGTAAATTAACAAAAAATTATCATTTTTCAGTAGAATTTTTTGCAGAAATTATGAACAAGGTAGGTATTGAAAACATGGTAAAATGATATCAGCACAATTTCATAAAACATTACTTATTTATTTAAAACCAACAAATGACATTGCGAAAAAAAACACGTCAAAAGTTTCAAAACCACTGAAATCAAAAGTGAATAAAAAATTATGAACTTTTAGTTAAATTTGGCAAAATTGCATTAAAAAATGTCAAAATAGCATAAAAACATCAAAGAAACATTTTAATTCACTAAAACAGTGATCGAAGAGGCCGGAATGGAGTTTTGGTCAAATTTTGATAAAATAAACCAAAAGTTCATAAACCGTCCATGAAATTATTCAAAAACATGAAAAAAACGTTAAAACCATTGCAAAGCAGTAAAACACAATGAAATTTCAATAAAATTTGAGATAAACTAAAACATAAAAATCTATGACAAAATTATTTGAACTAATCGAATTTTAGTAAAATTGATGAAATGATGAAATTTCGCGAAAATTGCATAAAAAATTGATTGCTGAAACCTTTTCTATTACAATTAACAAAGTGTTAAAGTTGAATAAAACAATAAAAATGAAAAATGAAAAAAATTAAAATAAATGCCAAAAAACTTTCAACAAAAGAAGGAGTATCGATAAGGCCATTTTTTGGGCCCGGGCAGTTATCGACTCGACCACTCTTAAAATGTCGTAATAAATATACCAAATATACGAATCCGTGGTTAGTTGACCCAAAATGACCAATTTTTGGGCTCCAGGGGTTCCCAAAGTTGCGAATAAAGAAATAATTTTAGTAACCATTGAGTATTATCTTCAAAAACGTTTTTATCGTAATATATCTGTTTGAACCTGATAAACGTCATGCGAGATGATTTTTCTATTTTTGACCCTCGGGGGCTGAAATTGAGAGGTTTTGATTTTTTGAAAATTTTGGAACCACAATTTTGGACCTACCCCCTTGAGCCCCACCGAAAAGCTTTTTACAGTTTATTAGTATCTGAAAGACGTCCATCTTACCAAATTTTGAGCTTAATAAAATTTTGCGCTGGTACTCAAAAATCCAATTTCCCAATTTTTTGCAATTTCGATATTTTGGGAACCCCTAGAAAACTAGAAACCTGCGATTTGCGCCAAACGTAACGTCTTGTGGTATACTTATATTCAATTATCCAAATGAAAAAGTTTTATTTAGCTCCCTGCATATTCGTAATTTTGAACGCTTATTTTAAAGCCCCCCACTTTAGGCACTCCTAAAAAAAGGCGTTTATGCATATTTTTTCGAATAATTTGAAGAATTTACATTTGAAACACACTAGCAAGTACTCGATAATTTTTCATTTGATTTTTCCTGTAACTTTCAAAATTGAGCTATTTGGGGTCAAATTCTGAGATTTTTATTTCGTTGAAATCGTGAAAACGTTATTTTCACGTCTTTTCGAAGAGTTAAATCTCAGAATTTGACCCAAAATAGCTCAATTTGGAATGTTACAGGAAAAATCATATGAAAAATTATCGAGCACTTGCTTAGTGTGTTTCTAAAATGAATTCTTCAATTTATTTGAAAAAATATGCATAAACGCCTTTTTTAGGGGTGCCTAAAGTGGGGGGTTCTGAAAAAGGGGTTCAAAATTGCGAATATACAGGGAGCCTAATTTTACTTTTTCATCGAGATTATTGAATATATAGGTACCTTAAAACGTTAAGTATGTTTGGCGCAAATCGCAGGTTTCTAGTTTTCCAGGGGTTCCCAAAATATCGAAATGACGAAAAATTGGAAAATATGGATTTTCGAGTACCAGCGCAAAATTTTATTGAGCTCAAAATTTGGTAAGATGGACGTCTTTCAGATACTAATTAACTGTAAAAAGCTTTTTAGTGGGGCTCAAAGGGGTAAGTTCAAAATCGTGGTTCCAAAATTTTCCAAAAACTAAAACCCCCAATTTTTGCCCCCGAGGGTCGAAAGTGGAAAAATCATCTCGCATAATGTTGATCAGGTTCAAACAGATATATTACGCTGAAAAAGTTTTTGAAAATAATACTCAGTGGTTCCTAAAATTCTTTATTTATTTACAACTTTGGGAACCCCCGGAGCCCAAAAAATGGTCATTTTGGGTGAATTAACCACCGATTCGTATTTGGGACATTTATTACAACATTTTAAGAGTGGTTGAGTCGATAACTGTTCGGGCCCAAAAAATGTCCTTATCGATACTCCTCCTTTAGGTTGTATTGCTAAATTTCTATCTGTTTAGTTAGGACATAGGCATAGGCCTAATATATTTTCTCTTATCACTTTCGAACAACATAATCTCCAGATCCGTGATATTTAACAATAAATGGAGGATTTAAATTAATTTTCATTATACTGAAATCATAGAAAATAAATGTTATCACTCGTGAGAGCGATTTTCAAGTTCCAGTGATACGGTTTATCAATCGAGAGTTGAGACCTTGTCAGTTGAATTAGTTTTCCCATCTCATTCGACATTCGAGTAAAACGATTCGAGATTTAATTAGAAATAACGCGAAAGGCCAGCATCATTCAATGAACGACTCGCGATCTTAATCCCCTTATCTAGCGCAACGATCGCGAAAATCCCGACTCGGTGAATATTTTAAACGGCTATCAACGAAAACCTCGTATCTACCGTACGCGTTATCTTTGTTAATTATCGCGACAACGGTATTAACAAATTGGTTTAATTATACACCATTTGCATAATTTTTTTATTTAACACTACAAATACTCGTACGTTGCCGTTGATATAGCTAATCAGATTTTATAAATTATAAAACAGTGTGAGTTCTGACAAGAAGTGAAACGCTACAGTCAACCTCAACTTGCCAAATACACCAGTAGATAGGTAGGTAGGTATAGTAGGTACTACGACCTGTTTGGAATTGAGAAGAAAAAAAAAGAGCAAACCGGGCGAAAATTGTGTAGGTTCGTATATACTGAAACGGCCATAGTGCGGAATAAAATACCGCATTAAAAGCAGTTCGCGATGAAAACGTTTGCTGACGAAAAAGATAATGACTAGGTATTTGCTTTTTTTTTGTTAGCGAGTTGACCGTGTTATGATCGTTTAAAAATTCTTCGTGAAATATTACACTGGCTAAATGATTACTTTAATTGGTGCGCATGCTGCGTTAAACTCGCGCTAAATTAATAAAATGTTTCTATACCTACTCCGTATTAGGTACCTACTGATATATCCGTACATGTTCATCCACTCTTCTTCTGCTCCATCGCCATTGCCTCGATATAGTATAAATTTTGTCACTGTCCAAACGTCCACTGTCTTCATTTTTATACAAGTATAACTCGAGCAATCTACCGCATTTAATGAGCGCATACAAGTTTCAAGATTGAGTATTCTAGTCCAAAGATGAGACAAAAAAGAGCAAAAAAAAAGTCACAAATGAATTAACATATACTGCGATAATCGTCTAGTCCACTGTAGAAAACATAACTAATGTTATGAATGTTATGATACTCATTATCCACTCGAGATACGCATTAGGTACCTATGTACGTATATTATTGCGTATACTAATACGTAAGCGAGTAGGTTCAATTATGTACAAAATACACACAAGCAGATGCCTAGATAATTTTATTCAGCATAAATCTCTCGTAAGTAACGATTGTATATTTTTGTATCCGCGAGTACAACAATTTTTTTGAAAAATAATTCTTCACCATCTTGATGAGTAATAAGCTTGCATCCGGGTCATTCCACGTCAAGTGAACCAAGAAGTGGTAGGGGGGTTCGGCGATTTTTTTGGAATTTTTCCTGTGGAAAGACCATCCGAAGGGATGACCAATTGCGCAAATCGCAGCCTTCTAGCCCATTTTTAAGGGCAGTCAGGGGGTGTCAAAGTTTTCAGTGAACCTAAAATATTGTCCATTTCAGCAGTGGATTACTCGATAACCGCGATACCTGCCAAAATGGAACATTTTTCCATAGTTAGGGGTTTTAAAAGGCTTTTTGATGATATCATAAAAATCAGTGTTGCCACTTTTTTTCGTACACAAAATTAGCTCAAAAAGTTTCGAAACGTAGTTCTCATATCGTTCCGACTCTCGAAAATTCTGAAAAAAATTAAAAATATATTATGGACAACTTTTCATGCTGAACAACATATTAAATTGGGATAGTAACATGTTGCAAAGTCGATTTAAAAAATTTTTAATTTTGCGAAAAAATGCGATTTTTTGATTTAAAACATGAAATAAAGTTTTGATAGGTGAAGTTGACCCATTTGACCCTTATTTTACGTATCTGTTATCCTGTCATGGGTGACATGGGGGATTTATACGGGAGTAGTACCATTTTGTAGCTCTCGTCGAGGCGAACACAGCGCGCTGCCTACAAGCCCCCCTATCTATTCATGGGAAGAAACTACGGGCGTCTAAATTCTAGAAAATGAGTAGTGATGTTAAAATGGTCAAACAAGCAGGACATCATGAAAAAAAAGGGGAAAATTGCAGAACTTTCTGAAGGACACCTTTTTCAAATATTTTAAAAGTTGGGAATCAAATAAAACCAAAATTCATCACTCTTTACTGAGAAATTGTTATGAAATACAGAAAAAATGGCTCAAATAATTTCATTTTCTGACTTTGGGGAGGTGAGTTGAGTTTATAGCGTTTTTATTAGTTTATTCATCAATAGCAACCTCTGGCCTGTATTTTGATATGTCGCATGATTTTTTCATCGCGCATATTTCGCGCATTTGCTCAAAATTTTTGGGCGCAAATGCGCGCATATGCCCGCAATTGCGCGCATTTGCTCAGCGAGCATATGCTCATAACATCACTAAAAATGAGCAAAACCAAAAAATGAAAATTTGTCCAAATGAAAAATTTGACCTAAGGAACTTGTAGAACATTTTTTTAGATGAAAATTGCAATTTTTGAGATTAGCCTACCTTCATTTTTGAAGGATCCATGCAAGTTTGAAGTTTTGAAACAGATCAATTTCTGAAAAATTTCAAATTTACTCAAATTGATCTCTTTCAAAACTTCAAAATTGCATGATTTCTTCAAAAATGAAGGTAGGCTAATCCCAAAAATTGCAATTTTCATCTAAAAAAATGTTCTACAAGTTCCCTAGGTCAAATTTTTCATTTGGACAAATTTTCATTTTTTGGTTTTGCTCATTTTCTAGACTTTAGACGCCCGTAGTTTCTTGCCATGAATAGATAGAGGGGCTTGTAGGCAGTGCCCCTTGTTCCCCGTGATGAGAGCTACAAGATGGTACTACTCCCGTATAAATCTGCCATGTCACCCATGGCAGGTTACAAAAAAATCAAAATTCGAAAAAATTCAATTTTCAATTTCAAACATCAAAAAAAGTTTAAATTTATTCAGTTGTCTTATTTTGACCTTTTTCTGACGTATTTCATGAAAATGATGATAAAAATTACACTCACAACAAAAAAATAAAAATTCGTTCATTTTTTGAATTTTATCAAATTTTGATTTTTTGTGAGGAGTTTATTTCATCGAGTGAAAGGGTTTTTTCGCGGTTATCGAGTAATCCACTGCTGAAATGGACAATATTTTAGGTGCACTGAAAACTTTGACACCCCCTGACTGCCCTTAAAAATGGGCTAGAAGGCTGCGATTTGCGCAATTGGTCATCTCTTCGGAAGGTCTTTCCACAGGAAAAATTCCAAAAAAATCGCCGAACCCCCCTACCACTTCTTGGTCTAATTGACGTGGAATGACCCATCCAATGCCGTATGTATTTATGAAGAGGACTCGATATTATGGAAGTACCTTCAGTCCAGTTGAAATATTTATTCAATTTCTCATCGATGATTTGACCAAATTCGGGTTCATCGGGTTGATCAAAATCGCTACTAACGCAGTGTGTCATAGCACGAACTCATTGGATTTATCAATGAGTAGATATCCAACAATAAAATTTGGCCCCTGAAATTTGGGTTACGAAAATTTTAAGATATTTTGTAAGTCTCATCCAGACAAAATTCTAACCCATAGTGAAAACCCTGTTCCCTTCCAGTTCCACACATGTTTACAGCAGCCCATCACTGGCGGTACATACTCGTATCATCTGTTACACTTTTCACAGACGCCCAACAGCGGCGGAGGTCCCAGACTCTCAGGAGACTTGTCAGACAAGACGACCGAAAAATGGTCATCATAATCGTACGAGTACTACAACTCATTGATGATTGTGCGGACTACGGATGCCGTATACCGTATAGCTGTGTGATGAAGTAATGTAGTGAGTACCAGCGCGCATATATTTTCACTGTAAATGAAGCCGTACTGTGATCTCCCATTGGGTGTCCGATAAGGAATGCGTATCTTGGGTAAATACTAAAAATGCAATCTGTCCAATTAATTTGGTTGTAAAGTTGTATCCACTACCTAGTAGTCTGTCAACTAGATATAGTGCTCTATTCTACCATAATCGGCGCGGCCGCCACATTGAAACTTGTTTCATTCACTAAAGTAAAGACGCTCCATGCCACTTGCCACGCCTCACCGCGCTTTGCCATCATTGCCATTGCTATTGCTATTGCTATTGCTATTGCTATCCAGTAGATATCCATTACAATGCTCGTAGACGTTCTTACAAATGCGCTTATTGTTTACCATGTTACGTCTTTATAAGTACGATATGTAATGCATCATCAGCGTGTAAAGGCGCCGCTTCATACAAAGTATGATATAATGTACCTTTTTGGTGCTTTTTATGAGGTATATGTACTTAGATTAGAGGGTGGATTGCGGGGGAAAAAAAGTCGGAGGATACTGACCAAATTCAGTGTAAAGGCCTTTATTTTGAGTTGGAATTGAAAGTCATCCAGAAAAAATCTCAGCTACGGAGAAGCCCATGGCGAGGAAATAGGGGTCCTCAAAAAAGGGCGTTTTCAAAAAAATCGTGAAAAACGGTATTCAAGGTTCTGCGCCAATGTATAGGTCATTACCATCCATTGAGCGGTGAAAAATTTGAAAATCGATTATTTTTGGGTAACTTCGTGTTTTGAACATTTTTTTCTTCCCAAATATGTATTTCGCATTAATTGTGCGAAAACATCAAAAAGTATTTCTGAAACTGGAAAAATATTTTGGAGAACAGTGGAGCTAATTTTTTGGTTGGTACCTATTGCCAATTTCAAAAAACTCGAAAAAAAAATGAATATAAGTAGGTATAATAGCCATATTCTTCTCAGAAAGTAAACGAAATCCACTAATCTAAATCAACTTACAAAGCTTAATTTTGGTAGGGTATAGGTATAGGTATGTAAATACCAATTTTGGATCCCTTCGGATCGATTGAAAACGGTTTCGAACCGTTTTCTCTTTTACCTAATGTTAGCATAAGTATAAATGAATTTCATAGGTAGGTACACAGAAAGTCAGCTAGACTTTCAACGTCAATGCGTTTCTTTCAACTTTTTAGGAATCTTTTCATTCTAGAAAATCACTTCAGACGGAGGAAAACGATTGGATCTGATCAAATCTAGTCTGATCAAGATCAGAGTTATTCAGGTCCGAACAAATCTAATTCTATCAAAATTTTGATCTGACTACGTCTAATCAGATCTGATCTGGTCAAATTGGATTCATGTTATGCCTGGATCAGATCAGATCAGCCACAAATCAGACCTCATTGACGACAGGCAATCGAACAGTTCGAAATTTAGGACATCCAGCGACCGATTGTCGATGTCAGCAATGGTCAAACATTTCGAAAAATTAAAAAAAAAATCCTCGACATTTCAAAAAGACAAACACAATAAAATTCGTGATTCATATAAACGTTTTGAAAAAACAAATGCCCGTAACGTTCGTTGTGACCACAATTACACGGGTTATCAAGCTTCAACTACTCGTACGAGTAAGTAAATGAAATGGATAAAAAAAAAATATATGCCCGAAGGGGCCCACCACCGGTGAAATAAATCTTCAAAGGCATAAAACTCTTACGCGACGCGTAACTCGTAAGAATACGACGAATAAAAAATACAAGTATATGCTGGTGTAATCATGGTGGTGGTTATTTGCTTTTGAAAAATTACCCAATAAATTGTCTGTAGGACGTTGAATTTTTTTTTCTTCGCCATAACTGCACACTGCGCTATAACTACGCTGCTCCAAGTTAATCGTGTAATATATTACAATGCGTTGACAATAAAACGTCATCGATGTAACAAACACACCTCGTTTCATTGCAAGTATCTTCACCTTGGTATATACCTTCGCACTTTCCGTATAGCGTACTATAAGTATAACATAATATAAATACTGTGAGCTATAGGTCAATAAAAAAAAACAATAAATACGAACGAATAAAATTAAACAAAAAAAAAATGCAAATAGGGGAACCATCAATTTTTACCAAATCCACCTGCATGTCTATACTTTTGTCCAACTATGTATATGCCTACTCGGTACCTCTAGGTAGGTACTCACTTACAGCAGGACAGGGTAATGATCGCAGGGAATCAGTGAGAAACTTTCCCTCGACCAAAAAATATTGAGCCTTTCATCGTCAAAAAAAAAAAGAAGAAGAAGAAAAAGAAGAAACAAAAAGGAAGAATGAAAAAAATACTACAAGCGAAACGATCATCGTATTATAATACGTTTTCATTTTTAATTTGATAATAACAACAGATGGATGAAACATATACACGAGTATACATTTGTATCTACCATTGTGTAACCGAATCTCGATTATAAATGATTTGCTCGTTCGGCAACGACGACGACGACAAGGACGTAAAATAAAATAATACTTAGTAATAAAAAAATAAATCGAAATACGTAATACGTTTTATCCCTTGGTTTTTATTTTTTTATTTTCCTTTTTTTTCATTTGACAAATGAGCGACGATGTAACGTTGAAGCAGAAAACACTACACACCATTGTTGTCTTGGTCGGCGATTGGTTGAAAATGACGGCTGTTTTCATTCCCACAAAACACCCCCTCGACCATTTTTGACGTTTTCTTAATAACCTTAATACGTTAAGAGAGGTACCTGTCTTTTTCTACCACAAGAATAGGTAGGTAGGTAGGCTACTCGTATAGCATTTTTTCCCTCCACGCTATATAACGCTTCTCCTGTATTTTTATTTTTACTCCTTTACACTCCTTATTTTCGCTCGTTCATCTCTTAGTTTGAGAGTTATTTATATTTTCATTCTTTTTCGCCATGTCGGCGAGTTCGCGAACGTAAAACGAATCTCCCTCTTCGAGATCTGTTCGCATTATTCGGAATAAAATTGCGAGCATCTAAAAATTCAAAGATCAAGCGCTTGATTTCGACGACTATCTTCGATAAATTTTCACGAATTTAAATCTAACACGGGTACGGGTAGCTTAGGTAGGTACCTAATTAGTCTTACGGCAGTGAGTGAATGGTGACCTGGTTTTTATCCACGAGTAAGAGATAATTTATTGACTCGTGATCGAATAGTTATATTGAAATTGTAAACGATCAACGAATACCTGGAGATTACTTCAAATTTTTCAACTCGTATCAATGCTTTCTCCAATGCGTTATGCGTTCGAGTTCGAATCAAATATTTGGATTGGTTGAGGTAACGATTCCCGATTTCACTATAATGTAATCCGTGCCACACAAACCCCACCAAACTCGTACAATTTCTCTCTTTACTTACCTACCTATTTTGTTACAGCAGTGTTTATACATTAGATACTGACATGTCTTGCTCCGTATCAGCCATCATAATTATGAATTTAAATAAGTATACGATTGGGTACCTACTTACTTCCCTTCCGGCACAAAAACTTTTGAATCAAACAAATGGAAATCAAAAGAGAGCCTCAAAATATACCACCATCAGCTATAAAATTACAGGCGTTGAAAATTCATTTTTGGATTTTTGGCGAATTTTTAAACGTTTAAATTTTGGCCAAAATTGAAAAAAAATTAAAATTTTAGTAAATTACCCAAGAAATCTGAAATTTTGCTTAGGTATATAACTATTTTCAACCACCAGAGTTAAATTGGTGATGGTTTTGAACCGTTCTGGAGCCTCCAGCAGATTTTTGGATTCTCCAGTTTTCGCGAAAAAATGTCGTAAATAGGATGAAAATTTAATTCAGCGCCCGTTAACTCAGAGTTGCTATCTTCGTGACCCATTCGAGCGATTTAGGCCAGTACATATTTTCGAAATCTTTTTGTGCTCGTTCTAATTAAAAATTTTCTTCGATGATATTTTTTTGAAGAAATGGGAAAATGAAAATTCGCTGTAGGCTTCAGAACTGTTCGAAGCCATTACCAATCGACTAACGAAGTCAAAAATAGAGTATAAACCAAATTTCAGCATTGTAGGGCGAATTGCTAAAATTTTGATTTTTTCTAAATATTTACCGGAACTTGAATTTTCAAAAAATGAATTTCAGCACAAAAGCCAAAACCTTGAACAATCAATATAATATATATTGTATATATATAGCTATTTTGAAAATGCTGTTAGCCTGTTACCAAAAATCCAACTGTTACTGAAATCTCATCGAAACTGAGTAGTTCCCTGGGTAATTTCATATGTCATCGATGACTTTTCAAAATATTTTTTTTTACGATCAGGTATACTTTATCGATGAAAAATGACGATGGGCGCCAACCACAGTTCTCCAAGTGCACAATTTTTGAGGAGAAATACCTGCGAAATCGCCCAATCTTCGGATTTTAATTAGCCAGTCCACGTTGTTTCATATTCTGCGCTAAAACCTTCGTGATATCATTTTTAGATCACCACCTCATCCTGAACCTCTCCTAAAATGGACGGAATCATAATTTTTGAGTGAAATTTTCATCTTTGGCAGTTTCCACACAAGTTTCATCCAACCTTCAGGGATCCTATTACCGAGGGTTGTTTCAAAATTGGGAAAATATTTTGGAATACAGGTGGCAATTGTTTTGATTATTATTGCCAATTATTTTGAAAAACTAAAAAAAATGGCTGAAAACTTACCCTAGTCGTACAGTTTTTCTGTAAATCGTTCAAAGGTGGAAGGAAAGAATAACGTGAATGATGATGACGATATAACTGAATGAAACGTCCTCGTAAAAATTATTACGACATCGGTGTTGCGGTAACTATAAAATTGTTCAAAATGTTGTAAAAACGGTTAAAATACAATCAAGATTTTTATGATTTTTTGAAAATAGCTCCGAAGTACTGCACCTCTCATTATCTACAGCTCTAGAAGTTCAAATCTTTGAAATCTTTGTCGAATTAAATTTAAGTATTTTTATAGCCCCGACAGTGCATGGCTCAATGTCAGAATTACTGTAGGTTCATAATTTTTTGTACCTCCTCCCCTCCCCGAGGAACCGAAAATAATGAGTTTCGCCTTATCTGTTTAAAAATCTTCTTTTTGTCCCGGTGTAAGTAATCAAAAATTATGTTTTTGCCAAACTCGATTGTAAAGTTTTTTTTTTTTTTGCCCAATTAGCCCCAGTTAAAAAGTGTCAATTTTAGAAAAAAGCTTGACAAAATTGTCAAAAAAAAATGTCTAAAATAATGTCAAGCAATCTTGTTCTTACCAAAATCCCCCCCCCCAAAAAATACTGTTTTTGCCAAAATTGTCTACAAATTCGAGATCGTATTTGTATTCTAAAAAATGAGAAAAGTAGGGTCTGTAAGGGGCACGTTCGATTTTTGATTAACAAAATTTAAACAGGGGTTTTCCGCTTTTCCGGTTCGATGATTTTCAATCTTACCTAAACGAATATTTAGTATAAATAAATAGAAAAGTTTTCGAGACAAGAATACGTACAACTGTTCGTTTTCTCGATTGAGGCAGGATTTCAACGACTCGAGCTGTACCTATTTGGATAAGTACATCTACGTTGTAGACAACCTATCAAACTGATTCTACGGAATAGAAAGGCTCGATTTCTAAATACGCCGTGTTATCCGATAAAAACTTACGCAAGATGGAAAATTTTTTCTTTTCTTTTTTGTTTTCCTTTGAAAAGCAGCAGCAAACATTGTCGAAAGGCCAAAGCGTACAATAGTTTAAGAGTCATTCGTACGTGTTTTCCAAATGGTCCCGCTGAGACTTTATGCATATACGTAGTATATATTTTTTTGTAAGGGGGCACGCAGCCAAAGCAAAAACAGCTTTTAAAGGTCAACCATGTTGGTTTGAATATAAACCACCCCATGTAACGTCATAGGTGGTCTGTAACGTTTGTTCGGTGGCACATTCCGTGTTTTTTTTTCCTCGTTTTATTATTATTATTTTTTTTATATACAATGGCGCAGATTTAACGCGAAATAAAGACCATTTTAAGGATGATTAGCGAGGTCTATTTAGCGCGATAATTTGTTCGCGTTTAATGATCACGAATCCGCGTGGTTGCTTTCAGTCGCGTTTGTTGGTCGTTTGTTTCGAAACAAAACCGAACTTAAAACCTTGGCGAACCTCCGAGTAGTTGGAGCGAAATCGCCATCGCGTCCACTCGATTCCCATTTTCTAAATGCTCTGGCAATTCACAATCGTATGCGCGAATGAGAGATACATTTACGTATATATTATTTAATGGACGATTGCTGATCGAAGAATCATCAGCATTGATTTCCCGCAGCGGAGGTTGATAAACAGGGTTTGCCCTATTCAATACCTAAGTGTAATATTGCGTTGACTAATGTGAAAGAAATCTGTAGTAAAATACTCCAAAATGTCAGCTTTTATCTGCGGAACCCGAGAAAATGAAACTGGATTTGTTAACATATCAAAGGTAGATGCAGAAATTAGAACTATTGCCTCGGGATTTTAGCTTCAAGTTGATAAATTGACATTTCAAGGTAACCTTACGAACCCAACTCTAGAATCCAGTAGGTATTCACAATTATTGGCGAATAAGTAAGTAGGTAAGTGTAGTATAGAATTTTCATCAAATGCCCTAAAAATCTAGTGAAAATTTTGCTTAAATGGAAGCATTAGGTTATACGGATTCATTTGAAAATTGATCAATTTCGTAAATTTTGACACCTCGAGATTTTATGTACCTACGTACGAGTATAAGGTGCCTTTGATATCTATGGATAAAAAGGAGAAAATTGTCGAGTTTTTTTTTAGTATCATGCTGCATGGAATGGAGGATATTCATTCGTTGGTTTTTTCCAACGGTTCGTAACGAATCGACAAAACAAAACACCACAAACAAAAAACAGAAGAGTACAGGAATAAGAAAAGGTTTCGTGTCGTTACAACGCCTTCCTGCGACTGACTAGGCTAACGGTGAGGTAGAGATGTACTCGCAGGCGCGTACGCGTATGGTATAAAGAGGTAGATGCTTTAAGTGGCGTTTTTCCGGCTCTTTAAGGAGGACTGCAGAAATCAGTGGAACAAGTACTAGTACGAGTACCTATGCATTGTGGATGGTTGAAGCTGAGAGGCAGAGGCGAGTGACGCGGACGCGGCGACGAGTTAATCGCGCGTCGAATTACTCGTAAAGTAAAGTACTCGGCAACGGCAACGGCAACGGTTGAGCCTGTGCCCCTGCCCTACAGTTGGAATGGATAAAGGCGGCGCGGCGCATTTTATTTACGGGTAAATAGAGCGTGCAGTCACTCAAAAATCAATCGAAGAGTAACGTAGAGGCATTGTAGCTACCGGACAATGGGCTCTCTCGAAAAAATACTTCACAGCGAGAGGTTGCATCTTTGTGAATACATCGGTTGGTGGGCCGCGTACCGGTCCACGATGCCGATTTGTGCCCCCCGGGGGTGCGCGCGAAAGTCAACTCGACGACGTGCTAGTGTCGTCATTTTTACAACTCTACGAGTAGCTTTAAATGCCGATCTGCGATCGTCGAAACGTAAGAGCGTTTACTTCCGGCCACGGCAGCCACCGCGATACCATAAGCCTAGCCAATTGGAAAAACGGAAAATTACGCAGAAATCGACCGCGAAACCGGATTAAAGCGATTACTCGTCCTGGTTACCGCGTTTAAGTTTGGCTACGTTACTCGTACCCAGCTCTTTTTTCCGTATCTAGCTGTTTTCTGTAATTGCGACTCTGTTCGAATCCACCAGAACCTACGAGTATAATTTCTCTACTCCATTCGACTTCAATTCACTTCACTAACCGCATCTATTTGTTGGGAGCTGTTTGCGCTCTGATTTGTCCTATAATTTGGGTAGATAATTGTTTTGAAAATTACAGCTCAATTCATTAAAAACGAAGAAGACTCGAACGCAATCCTGAAACATGCACTTGCATCGAGTTCTATAAATCGAATCACATTCTACGGTATTTCAAGAACTCAAATTTTGCTACTTTCTCAAATAATCTTTTGAACTGACACCCTCCGATTTGAAAAATGAAACTAACAAGGGAACCTCTTGAGGTGTCCACCTCCGATTTGAACAGGACCGCGATTATTGGAAAGAACATGTTCTAAAACCCCCAAATCCAAATTATTAGCTGCCCAAGTTCATTTTTCCATTTTTGACGAATTTTTGAAAATCCAAAATTGACTATTTCGGTGATTTATGCTTTTTTTTTTTAAAAAGTACGTACTTGATCCGTAAAAATGTTCAAAATAAATCCTAAAACTGATATTACCCCCCCCCCCCTCCATCCAAATTTCGCCATTTCCAGCCATTCTGGAGCCTCCAGCGCTATTTTTCAATTTCTCCAGAATTTTGAATTTGCTCCAGAAGGCGTGAATATGAAGTTGGGCAGCTAAAAATCGAGTTGTGTGTTGTACTCAACCTGTTTAACTCAAGAATGGTTTTTTAAAAAACCACTCTTGAGGTGTCCCTCCCAAAACCGACTCAAATGTGGATAAACTTGTTAAACAGATCGAGTATAACACACAACTCGATTTTTAGCTGCCCAACTTCATATTCACGCCTTCTGGAGCAAATTCAAAATTCTGGAGAAATTTAAAAATCGCACTGGAGGCTCCAGAATGGCTGGAAATGGCGGAACTCGGCCTCAGGGGGTTTGTTGTGTTCAAAGTACAGCGATTCGCGCAAATTTGGAAAATTTCCTCGCAAACGGTAACATTTTGATTTTTTTGGATTTCTTATTAAGAAAAAAGGTGGTCAAAAACCACTCTTGAGGTGTCCCTCTCAAAATCGACTCAAATGTGGATAAACTCGTTGAACAAATCGAGTATAACATACAACTCGATTTTTAGCTGCCCAATTTCATATTCACGCCTTCTGGAGCAAATTCAAAATTTTGGAGAAATTGTAAAATAGCGCTGGAGGCTCCAGAATGGCTGGATATGGCGAGATTTGGATTTGGAGGTTAATATCAGTTTTAGGATTTATTTTGAACATTTTTACTGATCAAGTATGTACTTTTTAAAAAAAGCATAAAATCACCAAAATTGTCAATTTTGGATTTTCAAAAATTCGCCAATAATCGAATAATGAACTTGGGCAGCTGAAAATTTGGATTTGGGGGTTGTAGAACATGTTCTTTCCAAAAATCGCGGTCCCGTTCAAATCGTAGGCGGACACCTCAAGATGTTCCCTTGTAAAGTTTCTAAATTTTTGAAAATTTGAAAAAAATGTTGGATTTTTCCGTGAAGTTTCAGATTACTCTGGAAACTTCAGCAGAGCTCAAAACTAGTAGCTTTGGAACTGGAGGGTTGAAATGAAGCAATTATTCAAGTTCGTCGGTTTATTTTGTTCGAAGAAAAAACATTTCACAAAAAGGAACTGAGAAATCGTCATAAAACTCACAAGGAAACCTTTACAGCTCTTAAACTCCGATTGAGCTAAAATTTGCAAATTGCGAAAATATAAAATCTTGGTAGGTACCTATATTAATTTTCTTCAAAAAGAGTAAAATTTCAACCAAAAAAAAAATCTAAAAACCGGGTTAAATACAAAAGTTAACACCCCTCCCCCCCGATTCGTTTGGCACCAGTTTCTCTAGCAGTTTCAAATCCCTCTCTACATAGAAGGCGAAGGCGTTGTAATCAACTTCGGCAGCTGAAAATTTGAAGAAGTGCAAAAAAGGTAATTTTCACAACTTTGACTATCTCTCCTGACCACAAATAAAACTAACTTGAGTTCAAAAAACTCACACTGTTTTTCGTTTTAGGCTCTATATATTAAGTGCATTTTCAACCCAAACACAAAAAAAAAAGTTTCAAATTGTTGCCCAATGTTACAAGTAGATATTTATGCCAAAACATCGAACGATTTTTCTCTGGGAGGTTCCAAAACCGTCAAGTATCGATACGGTGGTGTCAATTTTTTGGCCATTATTTGCTAATTTCAAAAAAAAAAAAACAAGAAAAATGGCCAAAAGTTAAATTTTCAACCAGTCTGTAGAACCTTATACTTAATGGTCTTGGAATATTGCAAAATATCATAGGTAGCCATTTCCCCCAAAATAGGTTAGGTTGGAGTTGGTGAGAAAAAAATCACGATTTTTTCGAAAATGCCTTCGCTTTGAGAATCCACATCTCCCCTTCGGGGAATTTCCAGGGATAAAAAATTTTCCAAATAACATTCAGCTAAAAATGAATGTTTCCAGGAATGGAACATATATCGGGCAAATCGACGAGCAAATATCCATTTAGTGTCGTAAATTATTGGGCATATATGTAGATATTGTGCATGAATTAAAAATTGATGAGTTTCGATTTTAGCTAATTTTTCGTAATAAGTATTGTGTTCTTTATTCCAGTGCACTTGTAACCTAAATCATACAATGAAACGAAAAACTTGGTTGTTCATTGATATCTGGTTCAGAACTCAGCATTACCGACAGCAGTCATTAGTTGATTTAGACCCATACATCATGATCGCCAAGTAGTTGCAATGATGCTGAATTTGAGACGAAGTGATGCAGTTGTAGTTACATAGTTGGTGATATCATGGGTACGTCGTACATTAGTAAATATTATACTCATATAGGGCAGAATCAAGGTAATATCTATACCTATACTAGTAAGTATGTGATATACGGCGTTTAATATCATTTTTCGATATAATTTAGTAGCAATTTCGGTTTGACGCATAGCACAGTGGAGAGTAAATCTTATATAGTTGATAATATGTGTACTAGAATGTTGTACGGTGTGGTGTGGTATGGTATGGTGTGGTATGGTATGGTGGTCGGGTAATAGGTGATGGGTTATGGGTATCGTAGCGTCGAGTCGGAGTCGGAGTCGGGCGTTGGAGCGTAAGCGTATACGAGTGGATCGTGATATACCGTCAAATCACGAAGCGAGGTATTATTTATTTAGTTAATAAACAGTCGCGTTGTAAAGTATATTATAAGCAAAATATAGTATAGGTAGGTATAAGTTGGTGGATAGGTAAAGGGAGATCTCCGTTCGAGTAGTCTGTCTTGGCATTTTGAAAAATGGCCTCCGCTTTTGAAAACTCGGTTCGGCTGTGCTCGGTATACGAGTACCAGTACGTCTACGTATATAACGACGTTATAGGCTATACTATACGTAATATGTAATATAGTGATAAGTAAACGTGCTGTAGACGTTATGGTATACTCGAGGTAGGTATACAGTATAGAGAATATCGGTGAGTATATTGGTAAAAACTTAGCTAGTTAAAGAGCGGCATATAAGGTGGGATCGGGGGCCCGGGGTGACTGCCCACTGCGCTCAAATTGGCTCGAAATACCATCTCTATAATATACTTAATACGCCACAGCACACACATCGTATAATGTTTTAATGAAATCTTTACAACGAGCGCGTTTTCCTACTTCCATGTATGTACATATACTTCTACTCGTACCCTGCCTCCGTCCGCCTTGTCGACTCGTTTGTTTTTTTAGCTCTTGCTCTTAGTCTTACTCGCTCCTGTTGTGTACGAGTATAAGTATAACCACGTTTTTCATCTAATCGTAATATATTTTCGCTTCCTTCGAAATGACATTAAATTAGTTTAAAAGATATATTAACGTCGCGGCGCAGTGCAGCGCAGCGCTGCAGCGTATAGTGTGGCCGCGGTGGCGTGCCGTTTTTCAACACGGTAGCCATTTTTGCTATAGCTATAGCTATACTCACTCGTACGAGTAGATGCACCAAAGGTAGTGTGCATATACCTACTCGCGATGTGTTGACATAGTGCATAACTGCATACCATGCACGAGTACGCGGTGATATGAATTCTTGGCAAAGCGATTCGATTATTTTAATCATCGACTGTATTAATATACTTAATACGATACCTACCTACGTATTTGTATTTGTACTCGTATATGAACATATAATGAGTACCTACATTACGTAAGCACTCGGATTGCCTTTAGGTACTCTGCAAAATTACTCGTGTTTCATCTTAAGTACAATTACCCACCTTAATACCTTCTCAGTTCTCACTGATTCTTGACGGAGAAATAAATTTGCTCTGTATATCTATAGCTGCTACTGTCATAAAAGTCGAAGGCTGACCTGACCCTTCATTTGCTTCAGTAGGACCGATGGTCCATGTTCCCTCAGAGTTACATTCTTTAGTGCTGGAATTTGGAATTTACTGTCACATCGTACATATCACTTCAAGGCTCTAGATTCGCATTCAGCTAAACAAATTGCCTCGATCTAAACTGGTCGTGTGATCATTTCCGATCAGAGTTTTCTTTTTGACGCTTTTCTTTCTTATTTTTTGTAATGCCTATCATACCTAAGTCTACAGAAACATCGTACACCACTATTTATAGGGAGGGGGGGGGGAGATGCAGGAATCATAAATTCCCAACTGACTCATTTAAAATATACCTACTTCTAACAATGGAACATTTAGAACTGGTACCCTCCGATTTGAACGAAATCAAATTGAATTGATTGATAACCCAAATTTTGAGTTTTGAAATTCATTTTTGATTTTTGGCAAACTCGGTATAGCAGGTTAAGATGTTCAAATCAACCTTTAACGGCTTTTCAATCGAAACGTGAGAAAGGATCGAACTTCTCGAGGTGTCTGCCTCCATTTTAAACGAGACAGTGATTTTTGGAAAGAGCATTGGTCTGAAACCTCCGTAGGTAACTAAAATTTTGGTAATCCAAATTGATTTTTAGAGAATTTTTGAAAATTCAAAGTTGACTATTTCTGAGGGTACGAAAAAATGTACATTTATTGGGGGGGGGGGAATGAAGGAGATAAGTCTTGAAACTGGCATGAACTCACTCGAATCGAATTTCACTGTTTTCTCTGATTCTGAAGACTCTGGTGTGATTTAAAATGTTTCCAGAATTGTAAAATTTGAACTGCTAAAAATCAAGCTACGAGTATAACTATTAGGTGTCGATTTGAGAAAATCTCTTCACATTTGGGCGGGTTTTTAGGCGTATATCTCGAAAGTTTTCATTGTGAGCTCAAAAGTTCGACTAGGATGAAAAAATCTCATCGAAAGAAACTGTAAACGTACTCGTATATGAATGCATCGCCACGCCAATTAAAATACAAAATTAATCTATGTAAAAAAAAATGAAATTTGGTGTACCTACTTACACGATATTCAAACCATTTTGAGTAGTTCCAAAGTCTCCTGAGTCCTGAAGATTTTTTGAAACTGAAATATCCGTAAAATTTTACCCAAGAAAGTTGGAAAGGCAAAATTTTAGTACATTATACTCCAATTTCAACTTTCCGAGCCAACAGGAGATGGTTTCAAGCTGTTCTGGAGCGAGTAGCTATATTTTGAAAATTCCAGGTGTCCAAAAAAAGCCACGAAAACTTTCCAAATTAACTCGAACACTTACGATCGTGATTATATGTAAGTACCCACTGAAGTCAAATTGGGCAGATTTTAGGGCGATTTTTCTCAAACTAAAATTTCCAAAAAGTTGCTGAAAGCTCCGAAATAGCCGAAACCACCTCCAAATAGGCTCAACCTATTGAGAGTAACGTGTGTACGAAGTAAATTTTAGCTTTTCAACTTCCTTCAATGGGTAAAACTTTCAGAAATCTGTTTCGACCTGCAGAACTACTCGAAAAAAAAGTGCATAATGTACCTACCAAACTTCAGCTTTCTGGGTTGATTTGGTCAAGTTTTAATTTTTGTCTCATTTTTAATCCAAAGATTTTCAAAAATTCACCAAAGTTCGTAAACGCACCTTATCATTTGAAATTTCTGCATACTCTTTCGATATATACTTGTAGATTTTCGTAATGTCAAAATGGCCACTTTTGGATAAAAAATTGCTACTTTCGAAAGGAAATTTCACTCGCAAATCTGGTTCAAGTATTTTAAAAAAAGTAATGTGTTCAATACTTGAAAGCGAAATTTTCTCTTCTCTGGATACATGTGACTTTGAAGCCAATGTATGTGATCTATGGATCTATGGCTTGTTGGGTTAAATTTACCGAAAAAAAATCTTCAAGTGGCCACATTCGGGCATTTCTCTTCAACCGGGTCGGATTTAACACTAATGTAACGTGGAAAAAATGCTAGAATTCAAAACTCTGCTCATAAAGTTTTTGAATTTTTTTCATGTTGGCTCTACTTATTGGCTTCCAAGCTAACAAAATTTAGGTACTTACACTAATTAAATTTTCAATGTTGTGGACCTTTTTTGGGAGGGGGAGGGCTAGAAAAAAATTGAATATCTATCCGAGAAAACATTCAAAAAATTTTCAATTTTATTCATGAGTTTTTACGGGTTTGAAAATCACATTTTTGTAGTCGACAATTTTTAGCTCTCCTCCTTGAAATCCCTTCCTTCCTTCCTTCCTTCCTTCCTTCCTTCCTTCCCTCCTTCCCTCCCTCCCTCCCTCCCTATGTGCAAATAAACATATACCAGAAAAAGGGAACTATAAAATTTCCTATAAAAATCACATTTTTGTTCCTCACTTCCAAAGTAATTGTGCTGTAAGATCTAAAACATTTTCTTTTCATAATCGCTATTTTGGGCCAAGTTTCGTTTGAAAAACTCGTCAAAGGTCTGTTTGACTACCATGACCTATTTTTCATTCAAAATCCTGTGTTTTTTTTCGATTCGGTCCAATATAAATATATGTACTTTGTACATTATGCACTTTAAGTATGAGGAGCTACATATAATATGCTTCTATATAGGTCTAGGTATGATGGTGACGAAGTGACGAGGTGACGACGTACGACGCGACGCACAGGTAGTAATAGCGAAGGTAAAAAAAAAATACTTATGTACGTGGAATGAAAAAGAATACGAAATTAATGGCGGCAAATTATTTAGTTAGGTACATTGTGGATGTAATGTTTAAACACAATGTTTTAAAAGTCTATTATCTTGATTGAAAAGGAAGCTGCGTTGCTCGGAGTTAATTTCGATTTTTATCCGAAGGGGAGAGCGGCGGCGGGGAGTTCGGCGCGGCGTTAAGTTAATTAGTATAGACAGCGGGTCGTATAATGCCGTCTCGGCGGATTAAATTTAAAAATAATAAAACGATAATATTAACATCACTATCGAAGGTGGTAATAGGCCTAAATGAAATTAACCATTCTACTCGCAGCTCGTACTAGCGTAAGGCCTATACTCGTATAGCTACGACACCATAGCGGTGGCGATGGCGATGCATGGTTTTTCATTGTGTCAAGTTTTTTCTCATTTAATATCATCTATAGCTATCTGCGCGTTCTTCTTTCTGTTGAATGCGGTGTACACTGTACACTGTACCTGTATAGCATTCCCTATACGTATAAAAATACAAATGTAATTATGCATAGACGCCAGCAGATGTGTGAAGATCTATCACTATAGATCGAGACCGTTAAACGATAAAGGTATCTATAGGTACAATTCTATTCCGAACGATCGATTTGAATAATTTTTCTCAGAAGTATAACTCCGGTAAGAAGACGTGGATGAAAGTACCTACGCATTGATATTGTAACGAAACGAAATAAAACTAGCTTTTATTCCTTCTTCCTGTACCAATGGTCTTGGTCTGAAATTCCTCGTCAGAGCTAGCGACATGACAGCAACAACAGCGCTAATTCTTGATTAATCGAACCAATATCGTATGACTGATATGTCGATTGGTTCAACCAGTTTTGATCGAACAGGTTCTACTTCTAATGTAAGCATATCATTAGCATTTTACTTTGAGAGAAATGCGTAAATACGTCCTATAAATACTTGTATGTACGATCGATTCTCGTATTTTTGGAAGTTGTTTTTTCGACTGCGGAAAAAATGGCTGCGGCCAATAACCGTATCCCGAGTTCTTGTGGTTGCATATCTCCTACTTTAATAGGTTGTTCGTTCTCATTCTCGATTCTCGTGATTTGAACAGGGTGCGGGCGACGTTTAAGAAATACTCCCGGTTTCACGACGATGGTAAGCCTCCCAGTCCCATTTCAACACCGATGTGAATTATTTTTTTGTCTCAAGTTTTGCCTGTTGAGTAAGCTTAATCCTCACGGATGCTAATTACTCGGTCACATTTTTGAAACCAGTTCGGCGATTCTGAGTTATGAAGAGGACTATGAACCCTCATAAAAAGCACATATATGAGAAAAATTAATTTACCTATATTAACTACATATTGATTTCGTGTTTCTGAAAGTGGTCCGCTCATTCTCATCTTCATCAACAAAAATTGTTAGCATATCAGTTTGTAAAAATGAAGTCGAGTTTCTGAGTTATCAATAATTTGTACATTCACGAACGATTTTTCTGCTCGGAGTGAGTTAATCGTTCACGAATCAGCTCATCTTCAATTCTTCTTATCGATGGATTTGAGAAAGTCAATTTTTTCCACGTCTTCTTTTCGTGGATTTGATTCGTTCGCCAACAATTTTTCCCCTTTGAGCAATTCTCTGGAATTTTTTCAAGCCGACTTTTTAAAATTATTTTCATTTATAGGTAAGGTTTGCCGATTTTTCATGAATTTTAGGGAGTTCTTTTTTGTATTATTTTGTGCAATTCTGATAATGTTATTCGTCAATTTTTTTCGTTCGCTTCGCAAACTTTCGTGATTTTTAACCATTTTTGAACTGATTTTGACTTGTTTTTACTTTTTTTTTCAAGTTTTAACCATGTGAGTCGAGGTCACTATATTTTTTCATTCTCTTTTCAAATATTGATCCTAGCGGAGAAATTGTCAAATAAAACTTATTCTACGGGAAATTTCCTATCAGATGATTTTTTGGCAATACTTATCTCATTTTAATTTTAATTAATTACGTAGGTAAGTTCATTGTTGTTTTTGAATAATTTCTGATAAAAATCAGGATTTTTTGCCATTTAAAAAAAACAGGACTTTTTGTAATTTATTACTTACTAAAAAATTGAAATTTTTCAAATTTTTGACAAAAATTGAAACTTTCTGAATTTTAGGAAAAAATCAAAACTTTTCTGAAATCTTGACAAAAATTGAGACTTTGAAAAAAATGCTGCCAAAAAATCAAGACGGTTGGAAAACTGAGACATTTTCAAAAGAAATAATCAACTTACTCATCGTATATTCATTCCTGAAAAAAATTAATAAAAGATTTGAATCACTCGCTTAAAAATCAAAATTTTCTCAAACTGGCAAACATTGCAACCTTTTGAATTTTTTTCAAACTTTGATAAAAATTAGCCAAGATTACCCAATTTTTTGAAACTTCTGAAAAAAAATCAGGTCGATTCCAAAAATGTGACTTTTTTGAATTTCTGTAAAAAAAGAAGACTTTTCTCAAATTCTGGCTAAAAGATCGGGACTTTTTCTGACAAAAATCATGCTGTTTTTTGAAACTCTGAAAAAAATCAGAACTAGACTTTTATCACTTTCTGGAAAAAAATCAGGACTTTTCAAAATCTCTGGTTAGAAAATCGAGACTTTTTTGCATTTCTGACAAAAATCACAACTAATTTGAAATCCTGAAAAACAATCAGGACTTCCTTGACTCTGGCAAAAAACCGGAGCTCTTTTAAATTTCTGGCAAATAATCTCGACTTTTTTAAAAAATCGACTAAAATCAGGACTTTTTTTTTCAATTTTCGGCAAAAAAATCCGAACTTGTTTGAAATCTTAATAAAATCAAAATTTTCATAAATCTTGCAAAAACCAAGACTTAATTTGAAATTTTGAAAAAAATAATGATTTTGGGCAAAAAAATCAGGCCTTGTTTGGAATTTCTACAAGAAAGTATAGGACTGTTTATTGTAAATTTTGCGCAAAAAATACATTTGATGGGTACTTTCGATGAATCTTCTCTCTCTCTTCCTCTCATCACTGGAAGATTGTTTGATTGGCATAGAAGATTGATACAAATATATATTTGTAGTATTTGGTAGGTTCCTGAAAGCAGTCTGACTGCGTTTTATGGCAATTGAATATGAAAAATGAATGGCTTCGGAATCAAAGAATTGGAAATTTTGGCAAATTGATCGAGTGGCTGGCGATCGCAGCCAGAGACTGGACGGTGTCACCTTGTAATATGTCCTATAATGACTATCGATTGTAATAGTCGTGTGAATTTGAAAATGCATCGTCTATGATACGGTAAGTCTTAGTAGTATCGATCTGTTGTTCGCTTCAAGAACGCAAATCATTTTAATGATGATCTGTAAAAGCAGATATAGGACGACGATACTAAGCGATTATTTTTCTATCATTTATATTAGCGACGATGGTACGACCACGTACTCGTATAGCACCTGCACGTACCTACATGCTAGCACACTGTTCACTATACTGTATAGTGTATGTATTCGTATGTATCTAAGAGTAAGTATACTGCAGTGTAGCTAGGTTGGTTCATTGTAAGGCGCTTTTATTACACGGAGCGAGCCCTTGGGCCGAATTACGCCATCGATAATTAACTTTCGTAAACGAAACAAAAGACGTATTGATACGCGAAGGAAAAACACAAAACTCGTTGTTTTGACAATCGTTCGGCCGCCATGTTGGAATTGTTTTATTGTTTATGGTGAAAACAAAAGATCGTGATCTACGTACGGTGTATTAGTACGTCTACGTATCTGTACTTTGTGGTTGACTATGACTACAGAATGAACCTCCTAACACTCCTTGTAATTTTAGCCGCTATGTTAATTACTTATCTAGTACAATTCAACGTAGGCATAGATACAAATGCGAAGTACCTCTACCTACCTAATCTTTAATACGAGTATACTATAGACAGACGCGCGTTCAATGTTCATTGCTACTCGGGTCGTAAAAACAAAACAAAATTATCCGTTTGCCATTCGATGAGCAAATTCCGATGTGTAATTGAGCTTCGTACCCGGTACAGGTAGGTAATATGTAGGTATTGTGTCATTGAATGGCATGCGCTGTGCCCTGTGCCTTTTCATCATTTTATGTTTGGCAAATTCCTTACTGACATTCTCCGAACTGGTATATTATTCATTGGCATGTATGGTATCGTAGATATCCATTACCTACTATTTGTGTAATAGTTCATTGGAGGTCTAGATAGGAAGTACACTATTGACTGCTCAGTGCTCACTAATATCCAGTTATCTAACGTGTCGTTTCCTTGTTTGAGAAAAGTTAATATAAGTATCTAAAGACAAGAACTGCATGAATGATGGAATTGATGGATAAGCGTGGTGAATATTATGGTGATTACTAAGTGGGTATTTCGTGTCAACATTGATAGGTAAGGTAAACTCGATGAGTATTACAAGGTGCCCAGAAATATCCAGTACCCCTAAGAAAGTTTTTCATTAAAAATATAGGTTGGCAACGTGAAATAGATGCATATGATTGGTGGAATGTTATCTCTACTCTCCAGTCCAACAACCAATCATGTGCTATCATTATTATCATTCACTGTGACCAACCAAAGTATTTTGGTAGAAAACTTTTTTAGGGGTGCTCGATATTTCTGGGCACCCTGTAGACTCATAATGATCTTATTGGCAGGTAGGCTACCTAACAAGAGAACTTCTTGAAATGTCACACTCCGATTTGAACGGGACCGCGATTTTTGGAAAGAGCTTGTTCTAAAACCCCCAAATCCAAATTTTCAGCTGCCCAAGTTCATTTTTTGAATTTTGGCGAATTTTTGAAAAATCAAAATTGACTGTTTTTGGCGATTTATGCTTTTTTTAAAAAATTACGTACTTGACCAATAAAAATGGTCAAAATAAGTCCCAAAACTAATATTAATTCTCCAAATCCAAATTTCACCATTTCCCACCGATCTGGAGCCACCAGCGCGATTTTTAAATTTCTCCAGAAGGCGTGAATATGCAATTGCATGGGCAACTCAAATGTGGATAAACTCGTTAAACAGATCGAGTATAATACACAACTCGATTTTTAGCTGCCTAATTGCATATTCACGCCTACTGGAGCAAATTCAAAATTCTGGAGAAATTTAAAAATCGCGCTGGAGGCTCCAGATTGGTGGGAAATGGTGGAATTCGTTCTCGGGAGGTTAGTTGTGGACGAAATACAGCGATTCGCGCAAATTTCAAACATTTCTTCGCAAATGGAAAACTTTTGATTTTTTTTTTAAAGCTGGTCAAAAAACCACTCTTGAGGTGTCCGCCCCAAAACCGACTTAAATGTGGATAAGCTCGTTAAACAGATCGAGTATAACACACAACTCGATTTTTAGCTTCCCAATTGCATATTCACGCCTTCTGGAGCAAATTCAAAATTCTGGAGAAATTGAAAAATCGCGCTGGAGGCTCCAGAATGGCTGGAAATTGCGAAATTTGGATTTGGGGAGTTAATATAATCAGTTTTAGGACTTATTTTGAACATTTTTATTGATCAAGTACGTACTTTTTTAAAAAAACATAAATCACCAAAATAGTCAATTTTGGATTTTCAAAAATTCGCCAAAAATCGAAAAATGGACTTGTGCAGCTGAAAATTTGGTTTTGGGGGTTTCAGAACGTGCTCTTTCCAAAAATCGCCGTCCCGTTCAAATCGTAGGCGGACACCTCAAGAGGTTCCCTTGTAAGATCAATGGGATCTCATAAGACACATTCTGATTTAATTGGATAATCATTATTTTTCTTTATTAGATTGTAGATATATTGACTAGGATACGATTGAAATTAGAATTTTTTTGTCGAGTAGAGCTGAAAATGAAGAAATAACGAGTTCAAAAAAAAACTAGACAGCTAAGCAAAGCTTAGCTGCAAAGTGTGCGTAGCTAGCTGCCTTTTCTACAGCTATAACCGCTATTACATAGCTAAGTAGTACATGTCTCTAATTTTTCAGAATTCTCATTATCTTCATATATATTACATACAATAATTGAAGAGCTCTATTCCAAAGTGGGATGGATTTTTCAAAGTAAATTTTTCGACAAGTGATTGTTCTATGTCCAAAGAAAGGAAAGGTGCACCGACCTTTGGAAACAGAACAAATTTCAGTATCAAAAACTTTAAACGCATTTTTTGGAGGAAAAAATGACTTAACCCACTTTGGAATTGAGCTCTTCAATTATTCATATCATTTTCAAGTTCACATTATCTACAACTTATAGAACTTTTAATCAATTTTTGGAATTCTCAGTGTCTCTAAATGACAAATTTTCATATTTTTTTTTAGAATTTCCATTGTCTTCAAATTTATAAAATTTCAAACCAATTTTCAGAATTTGCCTTTGATTCTAAAATTATTAAATCATATAAAATATGTTAAGAATTCGCATTGCCTCTAAATAACACGAAAAAAATATGGGTACCTAATTTTTACAAAAAATGTTGACTACATATTTAGCACAATAACCAGATCCCATACAAAAATACATAATATAAGTATGATAAAATTTGTTTTGAAAATCAGCAATTTTCAACTGTTCAGTTACAATAATAATTTTTACTGTAATCTTATAGTAAAAATCATCATTTTAATAAATTTTTCTATAACATTAGTAAAAATCATTTTGTTTTAATAATTTTTACTAAAGCATGATAATAAAAATTACATTAACCAAGTTGTGTAAAAATTACTCATTTTAAAGTAATTTTTATATCATAAAAAGTAAAAATTACTCATCTCAAGGTAATTTTTACTGTACTTACGGCGCTATAGGTATAGTAAAAAGTATTTGAATAAGTGAAATGAAAATTCATTTAGCAAAATGATATCATCATATTTCATAACTTTGTTTTTATAAATCAAAATAAGGGGCTACAGGATTCAAAATTCGTTTTTTTTTGCACCAGCATCATGTACTCACTCCACAGCATTTACCTATCCAATATTTCCAACGAAAAATCCGTCACCTATACCTACCTACCTGATGGGGATTCGAACCTGGGACCCTACAATTCCTATTCCTACCTACATGCCCTAACCATTCGACTACGAGTTCACATGGTGGGTTAGGGCATTAAAAGAATATATTTGTTGGGTAAACGCCCCACCAAACCACTCCCACTTGGAACATACAGCTAACAGATGAGGGGTGTAACAGGGTACAATGAGACAGCTGATTTGAAAAGCGGAGATGGAATAGACTGGGGGTATAGCAGGGTACAATGAGCGGCAGGTGTTTTGCAAGTCCCCTTTTCCCTTTTTTAGGATTTAATGCATTAAAATAATGAACTAAAATTGCAATTACTCAGCAATTACCCATCCGAATTGAATGAAAAGTAATCTATTCCCTCCGCCTTAATGATTCTCAAATGGTGTCCAATAGGTACAAAAAACGGTTGGATAGTTTAAGAGAACATTCATGTATAATGAAATTTCATTTCTCAAAGCGAAACCAATAGTGTGCTACGCACACTAAAAACAAATTTTAACCAAGCGAGGTTATGCTAAATTAGCAAAAATCGACTTCCTACTCGACGTGTTGAACTTCACATTTTCACAATTTTCGTGTTTTTTTTTCTTTAAAAATTGTGGTGGGAGGGCTGTGAAAGAAAACTGAAGGGTCTCGGCATGTGTTAAAACGCAATGCCCTCGAAAATCTAACAAACAACAGTACCCACTCCCCCACTCGTAGGTATCTAAAATTCAGAAAAATTTAGCTAAATTGCTTAAAACATCGTTGAAACAATTTTTAAATTACAAACATTGTGAATCGCCAGAAAATGATAAAATTTTGGTACATATTTTGCAAAAAACATCTCGTTTTTTTTTAATTTTTAAAAAAATATAGAGTACAAGAAAAAGCATCAAAGCCCATGGAAATCACCCAAAACTGATGGCATTTCAGTAAAGTTTTGCAAAAATTGCGCAATAGGTATTAAATATAGGTACTCGTTCATACAAAAATTGAATAAGAGCATTAAAATCGATAAAAATTTCCAAAAATTTATGAAATTTTAGTAAAATGGCCAAAACTTGTATAAAAAGGTGTTGAAAACACACAAATAAGACCATTAAAATTGATGAAAAAATACCAAAAAGTAATGATATTTCATTAAAATTCTACAGAATAATATTGCAAAAATTGAAAATAAAAACATCACTAGGTAATACGTACGTACGACTTGGAAAAATATATTCATTCATTCATTATTCGTTTAGCAATAAATGCTAGTTAAACTTGGATGAAATTTGGCAAAATTATACACCTCGTATAAAAAATTGAGTAAAATGGTAGCCTTTGATCGGCACCACGTACGAACTCAAAAATGTGACTCTCAAAAAAATTTTCATACGCGTCATTTCTTACTACTCAAGCATAGATACTTACGTACCTAGTGGGTAATTTTTGCTTGTTTGCTCAGAAAATGGGAACCGAGAAACAAAATTTGGCAATTGTAAGTTTCGACGTTAATAGACATTTTACCAAGACGTACTTCCGAATTGACCACAAGTAACGTTCTACGAGTATAAAATGAGCATTTTCAGTCCGTACGTTGCTCCGCACAATTCGTTAAAAGTCGGTCAAAGGCTCCAACAAATAACAATGGTTACCTATTCTTCATTAAGAATGTAAAAAAGTACAGTACAAAGTTGAGAGTGTTTATTAGTTGACGGAACCGTTTGGCATTTCATCACCAAGACGGAATCATTATTCGCTATAAACATCGACAAAAGACGCAACAACGAATTAAAAAAATATTTCAACGCGTTAGCTAGGCTTGGAAAGCGCAACGCAGCCTCCGGGGCAAAACTCAGCGGCATATCTGGGCACAATACTCGACAAAAGAGTACAAAAATGTTAACGCAATAATGAAAACATTTTTCGAGTCGATAATAAGGTGCATAATTACGATAGGACAAATTTCCCCACGATCGAATCTCGACTGCGTTTATACGAGTATAGGTAAGGTACATAAGGTGTTACAGGGTTGTAATATGTAAGTACCTACTCGTATGTATATGAGAATACGCACCTGAAAAGAAGAGGGACGGAGAGACAAAGAGGGAGAAAAAAATACTATAAAACGTTCGCGTATTAAATAAAAATAATAATAATGAAGAACAAAAAATCGTTTTCAAAAGAGATGAGACGTCCTATAGCTCGATTCAAAGTATAGGGAATTACTCTACATACTCGTAAAGAGGGTAATAGTTGTTCGATATGAAAGGCTCTTGACTTCCGTTACTATATTCGAGTACCGGAAGGAGGCGTTATTTCGCCCAACTTCGACTTAGTATTGTTCTCGATTGTTCTAAGGCAAGTCGCCGCGTTACAATTGACGAATAATTTGTGACAGGTTTCACATCGGCCAACGGGCGCGAAATTCCCATAGCTTTTTGCGACTTTCTTATAAAGCCGCCTCGACCTTTACCTACCTACCTATATTGATCTAAAGATTGAACAGATTTTTTAAAAAAGCCAAAGTCATTACAATAGATTGACGATATTTATTGTTGTACGCGACTTTATTATTATTGTACTTGTATTTGCTGGAATGACTACAATCGTACGACATTTAGGTACATACGTATAAGGTGTGCATACTGCATGTACCTCGGAGTGAGCATTTGAATGAGGCAGTGCAAAAGGTAGTTTCGTTTACTTACATCCGCAGCTGACCCTTTTTATCGTGGTGCCTACGATGAAAATAGCCAGTACTGTTTTTTTTTCTTTCTTTTTCACGAGCAAGGTATTATTTTTTTCTTCTCAGTTTATAAATACGAGTATATGCCAACGACTTCTTACGGTATAAGTGAGACTGCAACTTGTAATTTGAGACTTATTACACGCCTCAATTTAGACCTACTCGTTGTACTTAATTGTTTGACAAGTCAAAAAATTGATGAAAAAATAAGCAAACTTGCTCGTCAACGGTCTCGAGAAAAAAATCGCACTCGTAAAAGTAATGCCAAACTTTTGTCAAGTACAAATTACTTACAATGAGAAAACCTGCAAACAGTTGTGTTTTCAGCAATCAGTGTCGAGTGCATATTCTATCTTATGCATCTGTACAGATGCGAACGGAGACAAGTGCATCGTAATTCTTGCACTAAATTAACCGCTTTCAAAGTATCATCTCTCGGTTGGATTTTGACGAGTAAATTTTTTCGATATCTTAATCGTTCACGGTAAACGATTAATCACGTCGTCGTCGAGAACACGGTAAATACAAACTCTGCTAAGACGAACGTGTTGATTCAAAATTCATACTTTGTATGGTTTTTTTATTGCACTTACTCGTATTTTGGGAATGCGATGCGGGCACATCATCGTCGCGTCAAAGTACCTCGACGACACGACCTTATTTCTTAGTCGATGAATGGCCCATTAAATATGAATCATGATGCAATAAAAAGAAGGGAAAATACCGCCGATTCACCCCGCATCGCAATTAATTCCCGAACGACAGGGACGCGTTTAATGAACCGTGAAACAAGTACCGATGTTATTTTTATTTTATTTCATCTCATCTCCGCCGCCTCTCCCGTGTCTTTCTCGCTCTTTCGTTTTGTTCTTCTCAAGTGGCCTTAATTGCACTCAAGAGCCGAGAGACTCGGAGCTGGTGATTTTTCGATGATTTTTCTTCACTTTATCGCCGCATCGCTCATTTTTCAGTCGTAAAATGTCGATAATATCTGCGTTTGGTTTGTGGAGTACGAGTATACCTACTTGTTCAATCCTATTCAATTATTCATTCGGTGCATTTTTTCGGGGGGGCGGGGGGGGGGGGCAAAATTGCACAAATTTCAACCACAACAAAAACAATTGAAAAATCGCCTTTTAGGTCAATTTTTGTACTCGAATCAATTGATTGAGCTGATCCGAAAGTTGCAACCGTTCTTTTCAATGTTTTTGAAGACATGCTTGAGTGCAAACGAGACAGCTGATGTCTAAAACGGGAGAAAAGAAATTTCCGAGATTTTTTCCCCGCCCCCCCCCCCTCCCCAAGTTATTGATTTATCTGAAAAAATTGATTAAAAATCTTTCGATAAATTGATTTTGTTTAATTTTTTTGGGTTTATCTACAAATTGGGAGAAAATCAAAAATTAGTGAATTGTTTTCCCATAAAGTCCAACAACTTCGGGGAAGCGAAAGCTCAAAATGATACAGGATTCGATGATTTTATGGGCCAAATTTTCAAATAAAGACTATATACCTACTATAGACGCACCTCAGCTATAAACAATTACTTAGGTAATCCATACATAGCTTAGGTAGACAAAACATATAGGTATAGGACTATAGGTACGTGCACGTAACAACGTATGACAGAGAAAAGAGCCAGACTAGCATACCTGGTCGCCGCGTACCTACACACAATATCATTGTCGGCATGATTAATTAATTACGATCGAACAAAAAGTATTTATCATTTATTTGGACTTGGAGTGGAAACTTTGTCGGAGCCAGCAGCCATAAATGATGACTCCATGCCGAGCTCTATCATTTCATTACTGTTGAAACAATTGTTCGATTTCCATTTACAAGGCGCACAATTGTTCCATTCCCATTACACGCTCGTATGCCCTGACAAAAGACAACTTAAAATTAATTTCATTGTGTTTTTTCGATGCGATGCGATGCGATGCGATGCGATGGGCTTTTCTCCGCACGCTGGCTCGCTCGTCCTCTTTCTCCATCTTTCGTTCAGCGCCGTTAATGATAGATAGGTGAGCGGTTGTGCGCGGTGCATGTGCATAACAGACAGTGTTGAATGTAGCTCGTGTGTTGTGGTATGCTTATTGCACATGTCTACCTTGTGCCAGGATCTGACAACGTTTTTCTTTAAATATGAAGTGACTGGGTGTAAGATACGTAGGGATTTTCTCCCAAGCGTTTTTTAAACGAATTTTCAAAGACTTAAACGTTTGGAGATCCTAATTTGACCCATATATATCCTTTAAAAAAAAACATCAAAAATTCTGAAATTTGGTTTATATTTCATTTTTGACCTATTGATGAGCGTTTTTTTTGTGTGCATGCCGAGTTGAAAAAAATCCAAAAAAATAGCCAAAATTTACACATATTTTTCGATTTTTTGAAATTGACAATATTGATTAAAATATTGGCATCTCTGCGCTCCAAAATAATTCCCCAGTTTCAGGTATGATATCTTTTGATATTTTGACATGTATGATGCGGAACATTTTGAGAAGAAAAATTTTCAAAAAACGAATTAATCCAAAAATGCGTGAATTGCAAATTTTTAATCGCTCAGTTATAGAACCCTGAAAGTGATTTGGACTGGGCCATTTTTCCAAAATGGTGGGGTAGCGGCAAGGCCACTCTTTTGAGAGCCCATTTCTCCCCTCCACGGGCGCCTCCGCAACTAAAATTATTTCCGAGTAACTTCGAGCTCAAAATGAAGGTCTCCGCAACCCCAAAAGGAAAATAATTGGATCTGATCAGATCTGGTCAGATCAAAGTTTTGATTGATTTTAATATTTGTTTAGACCGAATTAGATTGCCTGGCATTCTGTAGATCCAATTAGATCTGTTCAGACTTGGTCAGACCCAATAGGGGAGACCTAATTAGATCTGAGTCCGACATATGACAATAGGAGTAATTGCACCCCCCCACCCCCGTCGATCCTCCGGGACAACTTTTTTCTTGAAGGGGACATCCTAAGGAACATTTTAAAGCAAACTTGCCCAAAAAAAAGTTGGCTTTACTTAAAAAATGGTGGCCATTTTGATTGACAGGTCAGCCGAAATTGCAGATTTTGCGTTTCAACATAGGACTTGCACGAAATTTTTCAAACCTTACAAAGGTAGATCGAAAGATCATGCAAAAATTTATCACCAGTCAAAATTTCAAGTGCTAAAGTACGTTTTTCGATTTTTGGTGAATTTTTGAAAATCCAATATTTAGGCCAAAAATGAGGGAAAAAATCAAAATTTTACCAAATTGATCAAGAAAGCTGAAATTTAGGATATACCCTGTTTTCGACATGCCAAATCGATTGGAACCGATTTCAATTTGTTTTGAGTTGTTCTGGAGCCTCCAGCAGATTTTTGAAACTCGAAATTCCCAAAAAAATTCCATCAAATTGGAGTTGTAAAGCTAAAATTTATTCTAAAAACTAATTTCAATACGCTACGAAGTACTGCAGGTGAATTTCAAGTCGTTTTGGAGCCTCCAGCGACTTTTTGACAGGTTGTATGGCGTTTATTTTGGAAAATTGAAATTTCCTAAAAGTAGCTGGAAGCTTTAAAACCTTTTGAAACCACCATGTAGTCTGCGAAGTAAATTTCAGCTTGCCAACTCCATTTGATAAATTTATGTTGGGGAAATTTCAAGTTTCAAAAATCTGCTGGAGGCTTCAGGAATTTTCAAAAAGTCGCTGGGGGCTCCAAAACGACTTGAAATTCACCTGCAGTACTTCGTAGCGTATTGAAATTAGTTTTTAGAATAAATTTTACGTAGCTTTACATCTCCAATTTGATGGAATTTTTTGGGAATTTCGAGTTTCAAAAATCTGCTGGAGGCTCCAGAACTGCTCAAAACGGGTTGAAATCGGTTCCAATCGATTTGGCATGTCGAAAACAGGGTATATCCTAAATTTCAGCTTTCTTGATCAATTTGGTAAAATTTTGATTTTTTTCCCTCATTTTTGGCCTAAATATTGGATTTTCAAAAATTCACCAAAAATCGAAAAACGTACTTTAGCACTTGAAATTTTGACTGGTGATGAATTTTTGCATGATCTTTCGATCTACCTTTGTAAGGTTTGAAAAATTTCGTGCAAGTCCTATGTTGAAACGCAAAATCTGCAATTTCGGCTGACCTGTCAATCAAAATGGCCGCCATTTTTTAAGTAAAGCCAACTTTTTTTTGGGCAAGTTTGCTTTAAAATGTTCCGTAGGACGTCCCTATTAAGAAAAAAGTTGTCCTGGAGGATCGACGAGGGCGGGGTGTGCAATTACTCCTATTGTCATATGCCGGACTATTTAGACCGAATTTGATTGCCTGGCATTCTGTAGATCCAATTAGATCTGTTCAGACTTGGTCAGGCCCAATAGGGGAGACCTAATTAGATGTGGCCAAATCTGATTCTGAAATAGAAGTATAGGGATGGTTCGTTCTCTTAATGTTTTCAAAATTGATTTTCAAACTGGAAAAATTGAGTTCTGTTTTCAAAAGTGATAAACTTATAACTATAAGTGATGCCATTAAATACCTAAAAACGTAGATTCTACCTACTAATTCAAAAAAAATCAAAGAAATTTCATTTCAAATAAATTGAGCAGCTAAGCTTTGTATTATAAATTGAAACTGGAACTAACAAATTAAAATTGGTTATTTTCTGATTTCTACACTTCGTAAATAAGCACGAAAAAAAAACATCATTCAAGATAACGTGAGTTTTTTCAAACAAATCTCTTATCACGATTTACGTCAAAATTTCTCATAACGGTTTTGGAAGAGATGTGCAAATCGGCGTGTTTTCAATCTCTCCGACATTGTAGTTGTTTTTCATCGCCCTTATTGACGTTTTTGGGAGTTTTCCTCGGCATTCTCAGCGTAGGTACTCGTACGAGTATTTCTTAATTCTTAATTAACGAGGTGCGAGTATTTTTTCGAAACACCTTGTATCCATCTGTCTTAATTATTTTGTCGCAGCCGAGTCAGCCGTCCTGATACATTGTATGCTTATTGCTGTGTATACATTGATATCGCGTACACCATACAATGTATGCGTGTACGTAAGTAAGTTCTTAATTATTGCTCAGAAGGAGGAAGACAAAAAGAAGAAAAAAAAACGAGTCAACTCGTAAGTTATATGTACGAGTACAAATAAGTACTTACTCGTAGTTCGAAGGCAATGCTGGCGTTTGGCGTTAACGAGCACTATGCAGCCAACGATGGACGTGAGCGCATTAACTTCATTTCTTCATCGTCGGTACGTATATTATCGGTGTTTATTTTCAAGCAACCGGAAACAAAAAATGGCGCCTTCGTGCGCATCAAATAAATTAACCGAGTAATGCGTTCGAAGACAGAGAAGACGAGGAGCGAAGAGGTAGGAATGAGAAAATGTATCGAATGTGTGGGAGTAAGTACCTACCTAATACCTTACCTATGGTACATAGATGAGGAGGAGCGGGTGTGCACTGTGTACTGTGCACTGTGTAGGTCTCTAGATGGCATAAACAGAGTGGCATGATCGCATGAAGTACCTCTACCTGCCTACTATGTACGGTGCTCAGTGCACACTGTTTACTGTACTTACATGCAACGAGTTAGCTGCATAGAGTAGGTCTAGGTGCAGTGCATACGAGTATGAGTGTGTTGAGACACGCCTTGTGCCTCGTGTAAGAGCGACGAGGCGCGGCGGTTGGCGTTTTTTCTTTCTTTTTTCACCTAGTGGGTGGTTATATTCTTGCTAAGTAGTCAGCATAGTAGGTATTAACTGCACTTGTACTTACTTGAGACTTACAGGCGTATAATTTGGCTAACTAACTACCCATAGTTACTCGATTACTCGGTGAGTGCCTACTGAGTCTATGAACAGTATAGACAATGGTGCAACGAGCAAAATATAATTTTATTTCCTGCCTCTCAACGCCGAACGCGTACCTAGATACCTTGATTTACATCTACAATGTGTAATGTAAATAAGTACGTGTAATTTAACGGTCTAGCGTATCGCGATTCGCAAATATGGCCGAGTGGAGTGGTCACTGGTCAGTGGTCAGTGGCCTGCGCACGAAGATACTCGTAAAAGATAAACTGCGGACGTGTTACCTACTCTAGAATCAATCTGAAATTAGCTCTGGCCTCTTGTAAACGATGCAATCGTAAGCGACGCATTCTCAAGCTACGTAACCTGAGTCGTAATATTTGTCTTCTTCTCAGGATTTTCCTTCGTTTCAACGGCTCGCAGCTTCCAAAGGTCGGGCTATTTATTACGTGATTTAAATTACGTATCCGGCGTAATATTCGGCGGCACGATGTACTGAGTAAGGCGATCGGCGAATCTCCGCTACCATTGTACAACGTCGTCTTTACGCAGTTCATCTTACGCGTACGCACGGTTGCTGCTGCTGATATCCGGCATGACATTCTGGCCATAGTATTTTCATACCTTTATCCAGTAGCGATATTATAATTTGCTACGCAAATTCCGTACATTTAATGTTCCATTTTTTCTGATTGTGTTTTGGGTTTTTTCGTTTGTTTACACAGATTTGGCACTCGTACGATTTCCTTCGAGCTAGATATTGCTAACTTTCGTAACAGAATATATGTATGTAGGAGCGAATCCGTCCAAGACTTGACCGTCCAAATGACAGAAGAAAGCAGTCTCTTCGAGGAGGATTCCATCAGACGGTGAGTCAGAATTTATTTGATTTGAGGTAATTCGCTAGAAAATGTTGGTTCATTGTTTGGACCCATGAAGCAGAAAAATTCTACTTCGAGAACGATATGAATTGTACAATAATACTCAAAAATACATATCCACATCCAGCAGTGTTCAGATACTTAGGTGGATAGCGTCTACTTACCTATAAGCTCAGTGGCAGATTTAAGGGAAAAGGCCTCGTAAAGGCCCATTTCAAAAATTATGATTTTTATCCTCTCTTTATCTTCATTATAACTCTATACCTATCAGAAGCTGGAATGCTTCGATTAATCAGGGAACATCTCCGAATCCTGTGAATAGGGATGACGAACCAAAGTGGTTTCTCAGCGAGGAGGGAGGGGAAGTGCAAAATCGCTGAAAATTGCCGTCTCTTTTTATGTTTTTAACTCAACTAACGAGGGAACGTCCTCTAGATGCAGGGCTTCGAATTCGATTTGAACGGGACCATGATTTTTGAAAAGAACACGGTCTGAAACCAATAAATACATATACGTAACCAAAATTTCAGCTATGCAAAATTTTTCGATTTTTGGGGAGTTTTGAAAGTTTATCGGTAGGTAATTGACCATTTTGAGGGGGTAAATTGCTTTCTTAAAAGTGTATCGAAAAAAAAACACATCATAAATTATGACAAAAATTGATGTGAAAGTTTACTTCGAGCGGAGAATAATTTCGAACCCTCAAGTTGTTCAGAGGGCTAAGCTAGGAATCCTTGAAGTGTACAGAAATTTTCGAAAAATTCTGATTTTTTTTTTTGCACTTTTTGATAGCGACACGTTGTGGTACCTACCAGAGCAATACCTCAATCACGTCCCTCAAAAGTTGCGAATTGAGTTTCCGAACCTCCTGTACCCATTGAATTCAAGCGTTTGAAGATTGACGGAGATTACAATTTTCCATCATTTTTACAACACTTTTCCATCATTAAAAGTTCTTTTCATTAAAAAAAAAAAAAACGTCGCTGAGTTTATGTTCAACAGGGCAAACCCCCCCCCCCCCCGATTACCACACTTTTCGCAATCGTTCATTTCGTTTCGCTCAAATTTACAAAATTCATATTTTTCTAGGTACCTACATACCTATACTCATTTCAGCCAATTCGAAAAAAATTCAAGCAAAAAAAGTGAATTTGAACGGTTTTGTCAAAATGATTGTGAAAAGTGTGGTAATCGGAGTATTTTGATCTACTGAACACGAATACAGCGTTTGTTTTTCGTAAAAGAACTTTTTCATGCTGGAAAGCTCTGGAAAAGTTCTTTTAAGTTGATGAAAAATTGTAATTTTCACGATCCTATCCATGTTCAAGCTTTTGGTAGAGGGCTACAAGTGATGATAAATTTTGAATTCAATGGACCGAGGTGGTTCAGAACTTGAATCGCCACTGTTAAGGAGGGTTACGCTCAACCAACTAAATTTTTTTGAATAGTCTCCCACTCGTTTCTGGTCACTTTGGAAGAACTTCCAGTGACGTTTTTCTATTGCTCCAGAATTTCAAAATTTCTCATCGAAAATGTTTTGTTCTGAGGAAAATTTTTGTACTTAAGTAGGTACGTAGTTAGTTTGTGCGAATAGTTGTGTCTCACCTAAAACCACTCCCTCCTCACTCCCGAATTTCTAAATTTCAAGCCATTTTCCATGGAAGCATATCCAGCACGATTTTTGATTTCTCCAGAATTTTAAGCTTTTCCAGAAAGCGTGGAAATTTATTTGGGCTGCTAGCAATGTAGCTATGGCTTATTCGTGAGCTTTTTAACGAGTTTATCCACGATCCGAATTCCAGGCGCGCACCTCAAGAAAGCTTGACTAGCATATTTTTCAATTCAAAGTTTAAATTCAAATTTTTTATTTTATACCCTCGAGGTGCCTGCCTGGAAATCAACTCAAATCAGAATAAGCTCATTGCGCTTTACACAGGTTGGAAGTGAGTTAAAACTCGATTTTTAGCTGCCCAAATTAATTTCCACGACTTCTGGAAAAATTGTTTACTTAATTCTGAAGCATTTTGAAATCGTGCTGGAGGCTTCAAATGACCAGAAATGGTAAAATTATGTTCGAGGGAGTTGATATTAGTTTAGTTTCAAGAAGTACCTAATTTCCATAATTTATACTGAATAATAATATCTATGTATTGTATTCTTTATTGCCAAAAATGATAAATTTTCAAAATGGCATGAAAAAGTGTTCAAAATATGTTAAAATTAGATACATATAAGAAATCGAAAAAGAGCATTCAAATCAATTAAAATTATCTAAAACTGAAGAAGTTTCGAAAAAATTGCACAAAATGTAACGAAAATAGAATAAAACACCGTTAAAAATATCTGAGAAACCAAATGATCGTAAGGTCAAGCGACATTAAATAAAATCATTAAAAAAAAAAAAAAAAAAAAACACTAAAAACAATAAAATCACTAGGGTACAAATTAACAAAAAATGATGAAATTCTAGTGAAATTTGACAAAAACTCAATGAAAACATATTCTAAAAGTATTAAAATTATGTATGTAAGAATACAAAAAAATCATTTCATGATTTCAATGAAAATTGCCAAAACAGCTTTTGATTATTCCTTCCTATAAAATGGTGGAATAATTAAGCCACCATAGCGAATAGGTAGGCTGATAGTCAAATTCTCTGTGTCGTGACTTGTGATAATGCGTTATTTTCCATTTTACATATTCGTTAGGGCTCTCGGTAATGGTCTCTATATATGTATTTGTGTGAAAATTACATTACGCGTAAAATAAACTCGTTCACGCGTCGTACGTACGTACGTACAATATATTTAAAACATATACGACCATACGAATATTTTAATTTGCGTACAGCCTAATTTTTTTCTCATGATGACGTCGTTTGTTTTCGAGTCCGCGATAAAGTTTATTTTTTATTTTCAACGTACTCGTACTTAGCATGGCCCAAGAGTGAGAGTCGAAAAATTATACGAAACTTGGGTATAGGTTATGTGCCTGTTTGTACCTCTGATATGTAAATTAGGCATCGTGCATCTGCCTGAGAGTTGATTCAGTTGCGTAAAACGTGTGCAAGGCATTAATTAAACCCGTGTCTCGGCTTATACTTTATTGCCATGGGATGGATCGAATTTGGTTTGGTTATAGGTACCCGTATATGTATACTGCTTTAAAGCTGTGTTTTGTGTTGCAACATATCTAGTACGTCTTCTGCTTTTTTAGGGAGGGGGAGGATTCTGGAAATTGAAAAAAATCTGAAATATGAGAAATTGATTTACCTATAGGTACATTTGTTTAATTTGAGAATTTTCAAGCAATTTTCTGAAACTTTGTATCCAATCGATAATGATGTGGGTAGAAAAGGTAATGAAGCTCCCTTTTAATTTGCAAATAAACAACCAAAGAAAATTATGCAGCAATTGAAATAGTGAACCGAACTGTCCGCTTCAAATAAATGCAGAATCAAAACAAGCTATTCTACCCTTGCTTTGTACATAAATGTACGTAATAAATGGGGTGAGTGAAATTGTAAATATGGTTACGATTATTGTAGACTTTAATACGCCAGATCGTGGATATATCCACAATGATACGAGGGGAAAAGATGATAAATCTTTTTAATCGTCGCTTGCGCGTGTTAAAGAGTTTTTCGAAATTCAATATTGTCCTTTAACCCTTGCAAAGTTTGCAAACTGTAACCAATGTAAAGAAATGCTACCGCATTCACCCTCGATAGCCATTCGGTATGGCATTTGAGTAGATTACTCCCAATACGTGTGTGTACGAGTACTTATACCTATACTTCTGTCCATATGTATCCTATACCCATAATGTATGAACATAGTCGACTGGTTGTTGCGAGTAGAGTACATTTTACGCTTAATAATTTAATTATCTACGAACGTCGTAGGCTTTAATTTAAAAAGAGAATGATATTTTTGTTTAGCATGGTAAATGTCGTTCTTGATTCAGTGTTCGTTCGTGGACTGTTCTGTTAGGTACTAGGCTCTATCATACGCGAGTGTAGTAGGGTGGTTCTTATACTTATTTTTGGTTGAAAAAATTTTTCTTGTGGAGGGATACCTACCTTATTACACTGCAAGTGCAACTGCATGCTACCTTAGCCTTTTAAAGATGGAATGGAAATAAAAATTGTGTCATCTTTCAATTTTGAAATGCGTGCAGTTATCGAGTCATATTAATTTTTCTTTCAATTTCACCTGTGCAATTATAATTTTTAAGCAATTATACTTAATGGGAACAGTTTTCAATATTGCTGCCTTCAATTTTTTGAACTGCATATAAATTGTTGAGACGATTCAATGAAAGCTTTCGTTCAACCATGAACCAATTCTTAGGTAGAGGTACGTTCTTGAGAATAGGTACTTATGTTAAATGATCGTCAGATAGGTAGATAGGTATGAATACTGCGTGCTATGTATGGTACCTATATACGATTATACGAGTTCTTCGAAAAGCCATTAAATTAACATCTACTTGATTTAATCCAGTTCAAAGTGTTTTATTATAACCAGTCACATTATCTACAAGGAAAAAACTCAATTTTTACCCCGCATTGATCTGTAGTTCATTAGTTCCTTACATTGCAGAAAGTACGACTGTGGATGCAGGTCTTAAAGTGAACACGTTTTTCATTCCGGGGTGAACGGACACCTTATCGCTGCAAGAAATTTGAGAATTATGATAAATGACCAAGTTTTCTTAATTCTGTTTTATTATACCGATCTATGATGCATTGTATTAGTAAAATTTTTACCCATTTTTATAGCCTGAATTTTGACTTGCAATTTCTACTTTCATGTGCGCTGGAAGTCCTTTGATTGAAATATGTAAATCCACTATTTCCGTTTCAGTGCCCAAATTTGTTATCATCAAAAAAGTTTCGCGATCTTCTAGTGATCTATTTGGGGAACATGTGAAACGTCGTGTTTAATTATTTACCTAGGTCTATACTTATCGAGTGATTTGTCTTCATGAAACAAGTACCTATTACCCTACCTATAGGTAACTAAAGGGTACTCTAGATATAGACTTGAAATTAGATTTGAATCATTTACTAACCTCGTGAAAGCGAATACCCAAGCAGAAACTGTGAACAACTTTACATCTCCGTGTCTCAATGTTTCCCTTTTGCGTAAATGTGACATTTTCTTGAACATGTTATAACGACTATTTTCTTCGCGTTTCTGTTTTTCCACATTCAATCTCCAATAATTTGGACATACTGGTAGGTACGTTTTATGATTATTTGAAAAACCTGAAATAGGTAAGTCATTTTGAAACAATTGCATTCAACGTCTGTAGCATAGGCTATTTAAATTGTGTTGTGTAGGTCCAGGTACGTACCTATTTGTTCAAAAAATTAAGTCATCGAGTTGGTACCAACCTGCATTGAGCGAGTCATCCCACTGCATAGGAGTTCTGGCAGCGTCTCTTAGTGTTTTGGTGTACGTATCCAAGTGTGTATCTATATGCTGATCCTCTCGAACCTCGCAGCCTGTCATTGCAATTTCTTGGCCATAATAATGATAAGCTACACCGGGAAGAAGCATCACCATCGTTACGTACATATATTCGTATTCTTCGTTGAACCATAATCCTTTTCTGTAACGGTCGTGATTATCCGACTGCAAAATTGTATTTTAGCCACTGTTAGATATTTATTACTTGATTGAATCTGTACTTATCCAATAGTCGAGTTCTTCTCAGCTTTGATGCTTATTAAAATGGACCATCTTATCTATCGGTTCTGTTAGCATAGGTACCTAATTAATTTGATACCAACGTGAATACGTATTGTTGCAATCAATTTTAGATTCTGTTAGTTTAGTTACTCTTACTACACCTTAAAAATTCGTTTACCCAGATTATTGAAAATTTGTGATTTTTAATGGTTTTTATAAAATTGATTTCATGAAAGTAGATTTTTTCTCGTATTACAATTCCGTATCTTTAACCCACGTGCACGTACCTATATAGATCTACGCACAAGCAAGTAAAGTACCTACATTACATTGTAAATATTATACTTACATTCCAATTCATGGTTTCACCTGTTGGTACTACGTTAATTGCACTAGTGATTAAATGGCGATAAAATGATGCGTTATAGTACTCTTTGATTCCATTTAAATAAGTGTTCAAAGGAAAATGTAAAATTCTTTCTCCGTTAGTTCTGTAATATTTACGAAATGCTTCGTACTCGGAATAAAGCTCTCCGATCAGCACTCTAGATTATAACAACGGTGACAAGTAAGTACCAAAAAAATGAGCATTTTTTGAAACGATTTCAGTATACTTATGAGTATGAATATTCGATAGTGATGGAATTCACCTTTCGTAATCTCCGAATTTTTTAGTTATTCTGTGGACGAATTTCCTTAAATTTTTAATAAGTTCGTATGTTTCTGGTAGATCTACTGTGTAGATATGCTCGAAATCCATGTACATCCTGGGATCTTTAACTGTAGAGAGAGGCGGTTCATCTCTGAATTGTTCATCTTCAAATAATCTTTGTATCGCGTCAAGTCTGAAACCAGCCACTCCTCTGTCGGTCCAAAATTTGAAAACTTTCTAAAAATGGGGAAGGGGAAACATTTAGTATGAAAACCTATTTTCATGTTGTCAATGAGATCAGTATATTATGCAAATACAGATAGGTACGTGGGTATAGATACTTACTTTTTTTCATTTATCACTTTTTTGTTACGGAAATTGAGATATGGTTGTTGCACAGAGGCCTGATGTAAATAAAACTGTTTCCTTTTTTCATTCCATTCCCAAGTAGACCCCTCGAAAAAGCTGAGCTGCGGATTGAAATCGAAAATCGTTTTTAAAGAACTAATCCGGTATCTTACTTACGAGTACGTCGCGGTCGCTGTCTTTAATATAGGTACATTTAAAGTCTTCATTAAGGTGGATGGTTCAAAGAAGGGGGAAAAAACATGGAAGATTTTGACCAAATTTGGTGGAAATCTTCCTTTCAAGTTGACCTAGGTCATTGCCATCAAAATTCTAGACCGTTTTTTAGTGTTCTACTGAGTGACTGAAAACTTGCCATTGCTTGTTTTTGGCAACGTTTGAATTTTGAATTTTTTTTTTCTAAAATATTTCACATAAGACTAATAAATATTGAATGATAATATTAGGTACTGCCAATTTATAAAATCGAGAAAAATAGCCAAAAACTTGACAAATTCTTTCGTTTTTTTGAGATCTGAAATTTAAAAAGTTGGAGCCAAAATCACAATTTTTTCAAAAATTGCCTCTCTTCGAGGTTGTGGACTCATGTTTCCCCTCCAGGAGCACCTCCAAAGCTAAACGATTTTCTCGTTGACTTTCAACTTGAAATGAAGGTCTCAGCTGAATTGGGTCATAAATTCTCCTACACTTTTTTTTTTTTGTTGCGATCCACCTTAACATACCTAATATATCAAACGATATAAGAATCTAGTAAAAAATGAAGAAAAAAAAAATACTTGATACTAACCCAATTATTTGGTGGGATAGGTACTCCATTCTTGTCATAACCTTTTGGATCTTTCCATATGTAATAATCAGTGTATGGATGTTCTCTATTGATCGATTTAATGAACCAAGGGTGCTGATCACTGCTGTGATTTATTACCATGTCTATCATCACTTTGATTCCTTGCAGCAGAAATTAACGAAAATTCATTTTAATAATCTTTAAAGGTATAGGTACTGCATTACACACAATTATTAATCATGAAAATTAAGGATCATCAGCTGACTTGAATCGTTTCGGTAAATGTCGATTAGGTACCTACTTTTGGAAATGAAGCTCATTATACTTATGTACCATGCATAATCGAAAATATTTGACTTGGGTATTTCTAAAATTTGGAACTAATTGCCGCAGGTAGCTTTTGAAACTTCTTATGGTGTGTGCTTTTTTACACTCTTAGTTTGCCTAACTGGCATTTGATCTCAACGCTTTGGTTTGGCCACAAAGCAGTGGGAAAAAAATTAAAGAGTGGTAGGTGCCTTAGGTTGATAATTTCAGCGGTGATAAAATTTATCAGACGATCAGTTACAAGATCCTCGAATTTAGATTCATATTTGATCGATTTTTGAGACACATTCAAGCTGCGTTTTTATTAGGTATCACATTGTTAAGTGTACTGTACCTCCACTTTCTTAGCTACACGTATTTGTACGTTTACATACCTCTGGCTTTTGCTTCTGATATTAATCTATCAAAATCATGCAGCGTTCCAAACATCGGATTGACGTCGAAATAATCCTGAATATCGTAACCATTATCTACCATAGGGGACGGGAAAAAAGGAGTTAAATAAACCACGTCTATTCCAAGATCTACAAAATGGTCGAGTTTTGAAGTTAAACCTGTCGAAAAAACACGTAAGTAGGTAAGTAAGTATTTGTAAATGGTTCATTATTGCCAATTTAAAAAATTGTTATAATTCAAACCGAGTGATTTCATCTTGCGAATACCTCGATATTTTTCAACTTACCGTTCAGATCGCCTATTCCATCTCCGTCGCTATCTTTGTAAGACGATAAAAGTAACTGGTAGATTTGCATATGTCTCCACCATGTCGTATCCATTGCATCCACGGCAATATGTAGCGAATAAAGAACTATTAAGAATTTCACTCGGAACAACATTTTGACCGTTTGAAAATTGCTTCTCGTCAAGTAAGAACGACTTTAAAAGTAGTTATTTATTGGAAATCGTCCATTTATATGTGTGAATTCGATAGGTATATCTACCTATTGCACATACTTTAAAGCCTATCATTAATTCATTGATGCGATGATACACTTGAAAGTCATAAAATACCTTAATCTTCTTAAACCTCATTGTTTCATTGTTATAGATATAGGTATACGATAAACAGCCCATTCTGTAAAATTCTAACGACCAATTGCATCTTCAAATTAATCCGTTCGGTGTTCCCGAAATTCGATAATCTCGAGATAGGCACTCGATGCAAAATTCTTTAATGTACCTACAGCATTCAAACGACGTCATACGTGATACGCGTAGTATACATAAGATCCTGCAACAGATGAAGACCTTTCTAGGAATTCTTTAAAAGATCTACTGATTAATGGTAGCCTTTTTCTTCAATACCTATTGCCTTCACTACAACTCAAAGCAAGGAAAAGGCAGTTGCACTTCTAATGGAATAAAATCCAACTCCCAGTTGCATTTTTTTAGGTAAATAAGTAGGTACTTACTCAAAAATTTCAATTCGACCTTGAGACACATTCAAGTAGGTAGGTAGGTAGTGGAAAGTTTTCCAAATTGGTAATTTTGCAAATTGTGAGTAAATATATTTACCTAAGCGATAAATTAATTGGTTATCAATTATCATCAATTAAGACCATTAATCGCAAAATCAACATTTTTTAAACAATCGTGTACTTTACATCTTTTTGGCATTGTGATATAATGCTTTTAAACGGATATGATCGTCTTGAAATTGAATTATGGTGAGATTGAAATGCTTCCATTGTGAAATTAAACGAGTGTTCTATTTATTGTGGGGTTTCACACGCGTTTGCTTTCGAGGTCTTATTGAAACAAACCCTTTTACTAATTTCGACCGTGCTGCAAATTTCTAAGCTACCTATACATTTGACTTTATCGTTTTTTCAATTTTCAATCAAGGTATGACAATGCATTTCCAGGTATGATCATAAAATCTATTGTTGATTTTGGTGCGAAACCATTAAAAAATCCAACTACATAATATTATTCTCTCCAGTCCTACCCATACTAAAATAATATGGTTGATATTCGCCTTATCTTTCTATAGGATGGTCAACAATTGAATGTTTCGCTCCTAGCTTTATGGCTCTGTGTAATTTGGGTTGACTCATTAAGAAAAAACACCCAGGTAGGTTCTTTTTTTCAGGGTTTTAAAGTCTAACATAATGTCAATAATTTATCAAACAAATTTCTAAATTCTCAAGTCAGACAAAATAATGTGCTTACCTATTATAAAATCTTAAAAAAAAAAAGTCTGACATACTTATTCTCTAAATTTGAAACAGTGAAATTTCACTGCTTAGCAGTCACGACATTTTGCCTTCTTAAAAGCAGTAGTTTTTTACTGCAAAACAGTGAAAAATCTACTGAATTGATCTGTAAAAATAATTTTGACTGACTAATTCAGTAGATTTTCTACTGTTTTGCAGTAAAAAACTACTGCTTTTAAGAAGGCAAAATGTCGAAGTCAGACGAGATGATAGAACCCTACATATGAATATTGGTGGTTATTACATTTTTTTCTAGCTTTTAAATGTCTGACATAATACAATGAACTCGATAGAATTTTTTTCGTTTTCAGAAGTCAGCGTCTCGCAAATTGCGTTTCGCGGATCAGCGTGGGGCTGATTTGGGACAGCCCCCGCCGTAAAAAACATATCCATGTCAAAATAGTCTCAAAGCCTATAATTTTAAGCAGCAAGATCATCTCGAGTGCTATACCCAGGGGTGTTTAAGAAATCACATTTTCAAAAGTTCATTAGCATTTTTGAAAAAATAAATTTCAAAAGCAAGTGGTACGCCTGCTGCGAGTCACCTCGAAGGTAGGTTCTAGGTGGTAGATAAAAAATTTATTTTGAAAAACCATCCCGAGTTTTTTTATTTTCAAAGTTAGGAGGCATCAAAAGCCATCGATGGTTTTTCGATGGATTATGACCAATATCATATAGGTGAACGACTCAACGACAAGAATCGTTCTCGAACGAGGCGTCTTTGCGAAGGGATCGTAATAGGGTTGTCTGGGCATCCCGCGAATTTCTAAAAAGCACGCTCGCCGCCGTCGATTCATTTCATTAAGCGTCTATTGTGTGGTAATTTCGATACGAAAAGCAGTATCCTTATCAATGACACATAATTTACCACCGCTGATGTAAGTTTTATCAACAACAGCAGCAGCAGCAGTAGTAACGACGACGACAACTTGTATCTAAGTAATACGGGAAACCGCGCAATATATTTTTCGTTCGTCAATTAAAGCATGCTTCAAACTTAATCGGGCTAATTCATTTTTTGATGAGTTATATGTACGTACCTCTCTCTATCTACCTACGAAGCAGTATGAAAACCCATTCATTCCTTAAGGTGCCATTACCGATTACGTGTGTTCACATTTTTATTCTTTTTTCTTCAATTTCTATTGGTTTTTCCTCAGTTTATAAAAATTGATGAATTAATTTTTTGGGCACCTACTTAATTACATCCGAATGACAAGTAGGAATAGGTAATCTATAGAGTATTATTCTAACAAAAGAACTTCAAAATCGCTCAGTCGCCAATTTTGCTCATTTTTTACTGAAACTTGGTGTGGAGAGGGTTGGGTTCATAAGGTAGCTCATAAAATATTTCTGCCACCCAATTAGAAATTTCTGGAAATATCGTTTTTTGTCACATTATAACTAGAAGAATTTCTCAAGGTTTAGTTTCATTAGCAGTGCTAACACTGCTAATCGAAATTACGGTAGTTGGAGCATGATCAAACTAAATGATTCTCAGAGTTGAAGCTGTTCATCAATATGGAACTTTTCTAGATTTTATGGCAATTTTTTGACAAAATTCTGACTAAAAATTCGCTGAAAATTCAGATACTTTCAAGTTGGTAGGCAATTCATTTATTTCACTGAAAGATTACAACCAAAAATCTCAATTTTTTTGAACCAAATCTTGAGAAAAGTATGGTAGGTGTCACGAGACCAATAAAATACATGATATGTATTTTGAAATTGAAAATTTATTCCAAACAAATTTGAATTTGAAACTCATAGGTTGTATTTGGGGTGAAAAATTGTTTGAAATTTTGTAGCGCCTAGGTATACATAGGTATAGGTGTATATGTAGATTACGAAATAAAAAAAAATGAAAACTACAATATTTTAAAATCTAGGAATTAAGCATTGAAAAAAATCACTGAAAACATATTATAGTTGATTAATTATTAAATTATGATTTTACTTCGTCTCTTCGTCCATTTAAATCAAAATCAGTTTTTCATACATCTATACCATTCTACCGTCTATTTTGTACATTATTACATTTTCGTTCACAAATCCAATAAGTTAGTTGGACGATTGTGTTGATTTTTAATGATGTTCCTTGAGTTTTTGTGATGCTTGATGGAATTCATACTAAGTATACGAAAATTAGAAAAGTCCTACAAAACTTTAATATTTTCGACAATTTTGCGTGAAAAAGAATTTTCTCTTTTTGAAAAACTCGATATTGAATAGATTACATATTATAATAGTACTGAGGTGATCTGCGTTGTTACTTAGATGCGAAGAAGCTGATCATGGAGCGCAGAATGCACGCCCATAAATGAGGTGGAGATGGTGGAGTAAAAAATGCACGCCTAGTTTTGCTACCAAACCAGCTACCGCGGGTTAAACAAGCCCAACAATTCCAATGTTTATATGGTGAAATTAATTATTGATAAATTTATGGGGGCGGGTTCGAGCAACACGTTAGGGTCTTTTTCTTCTTAAACCTTCGTCTTAATTAACGGGCAACGGGCATTTCGAACCTATGCAAACGCGCGTAGTTAGGCAGGCTACACGAGTGCTCTGTAACTCGACTACCATAACCATATAGCGATAGGAATGCTTCGAGGCATCCGAGTTCAAAAATATCCACCAAGTTAGATGTAGCTATAATTAATTTCATTTTTTTTTTTTTTTTTTTTTTTTTTTTCTTCGAATGTTGTTCACAACTTCAACTACCTATACCTACCTGTCCATTAAGTACATGATTTTTCGAAGCACCCATTTTCAAAGCAGGAATTTGTTGAGACTGGGGTGAAAGCTGCGAAAAAGACCTTACTTAAATCGCAAAAAAAAGGCGATCTCAAAAGCACGCGTTGGAAAATACTTAACACCATACCATCTATGTACTTTATTTTCTTTTTTGAAAAAATATATCTACGTACGAAACGAATTTTTGGTTAACTTTGCCTCCTGCCGAGCTTCCGAGTGCCAATTTATGTTATCATTTTCAACGCGTTCATTTCTCGTCGTCTAAAGCGATTTAGAAAATAGATTTTTCGTGTTTTAGTTGATTTTCCTTATTTAATAGCCTTTTTATTTTATGAAACTTTTGAAAGTTGACACGATAGATGGAAGTTTATTCTATGGTTATAATGTGCGCCTATTTTTATGCCACGAATAGGTAATATTACGATTACTACGCTATCCTATTTGAGTAACATTAGCGAATTTTACTGAGAAATACCTATGCTACGTTCAGATATGCCAGCAGCCAGCTCAGGAGCAAAGATAAAGGTTTAGAAACGTAACATATTTCGAATTGTTAAGTCGATTGGTTAGTTTTAAAATATTATAAAAATCTACATAAGTTCGATATAAATTTCGGGATGTAATTATTTACTCGTCGTTTGTTATATAAACAGAAACAGGAATTTTCCAACCTCGTGTCAGCCAAACTTGGCTCATCTATAGGTGGTTAGATGAAGGTAGCAAGGTACCAGAGCCACCAGAGGAATCCAGGATCGAGATGTAGCGACGGCTGTGGGTAGCAATAAAAATATTATAATATAGTTTACGCGCAGAAGAACGTAGAGAGAACGCATTTCCATGCCAGAGAAGGGTGAAATATACCTATGATGTGTAGGTTATAGGCAAAGGTATATCGTACTCGCACATAAGAAATCTATTCAAAGTATGAATAGTTCGTTCGCAGGTGTATAAAAATGTCATTTGTTTTAGCTGTCAGATAAATGGTTACGAGTTGACCCTTGACCGTAGATACGATTACAATTAGATGCGTATGCTATTGCTAGCAACTTTACCAAGCAAAGATGCTATTAGGAAGAGTGAAAGAGAGAGAACCAGAGATAGAGCGGCGAGATTTAATCAAGATAACAAAATATTCATGAATCATAACATTTCCATATAAGTTTCATTTTCTTATTTCTAACCCTTCTGCTGTATTTTAATAATTCTAGCTTAATTTAAGGACCATGGACCAGTCGTACGAATTTAAATCATCTTATATACGTACCTACCTATTTGAAAAAGCAACTGGTCCGTTTCAAGCGCAGTTTTAATGATGTTTAATCATTTATACGTATCAACTTAAATAACTTCTTATGATGCCGTGTCAGCAATTTTTATCGTATGTATACCTACTTGTGCTTAGTGCTTACCTATTAAGTATTGATTCCTCGATAAGTCTACAGTCTCGTTCTCTTCACATCTTGAATATGATTATGGTTATTATTTGAATTCAATTATGAAATGTTCCATCCAAGCATAGGTATTGCTTACAAATCGAGCTCTTTTAATCCTTATAATTAGGTACAGTTTTGAAACAAACAAAGCCAGATCGAAAAAACACATAAAAATGAATCACCAGCCAAAATTTCAGATACTCGAGTAAATTTTTCGTTTTTTCGCGGATTTTTAGATATAGGTAAATCAAAGGGCCAAAAATTGTAAAAAAAATCAAAAAGTTATACCAGACTCGACTAAAAATTTAAAATTTGGTACGGCTATTTTGAACCCTTCCAAATCGATTGGATACAGTTTCAAACCGTTTTAAGGAGCTCTGAAGTCTCCGGCAAATTTTTGAAAGTTGAAATCTCTCAAAATTTTATTAAATGAAATTTGAGAACTAAAAGTGGAAATGATTTCGAGCCGTTCTTCAACCTTCAATGATCGTTTTGAGAATTCCAGTCTCCCCCTCCCCGCCCTCAAAAAAACACTATAAAATCGTTCTTAATAATGATTGACGACGTTAGACAGGAAAATCGTGAGAAATCAGTTTTTGGATTTTTGAGGGCTCTATTTACTTATAAGTGTTTTTTCTGTAATAGCAGATCCCAAAGAAGGAAAATTATTTCAACTGGCACAAAAAATTTGGAACCGCACAAAAGGAAATCGAAAGAGGACCTCAAAACATACCATCAGCCAAAATTTCAGGTGCTGAAATTCATTTTTCGATTTTTAGCGAATTTTTGATAATTCAAATTTGCCCCAGATTTAGAAAAAATCAAACCTTCAGAAAATTGGCATAGAGTTCAGAAATTTGGTGTATACTAATATCCTATTTTTGACCTTCCCGGTCAATTGGTAACGGTTTCGAACAGTTCGGGAGCTTTCAGCGGATTTTCATTTTTTTCATTTCTTGAAAAATTATCACCGGAGAAAATTTTCGATTTGAACGACAACGTCGAGTTGATATAGGCGCTGAATTTCATTCTCACCCCATTTGTGGAATCTTTTCAAAAGTTAGAGAATCCAAAAATCTGACGAAGGTTCCAAAACCGTTCAAAACCATCACCAATTGACTTCAAAAGTTGAAAATTTAGGGTGCAAACTTTTCATATGTATTTTTCATATGTATTTTTTTGTTCAGCCATTCGAGGATGATTTTTTTTTTTTAAATCGCTTAATACTGAAGAAAATTTTGGGTTTGAACCGGCACGAATAGATTTTGATGATACGTGCATGATAGATCCTAGTTTGTGGGTGCTGAACTTTATTTTCACCCCACTTACAACGTTTTTATGAAAACTGGAGACAACGAAAATCCCTCTTGAGACTACAGAACGATTTGAAACCGTCTCTAATCGACTCGAGATGATGTAGAAAATAGGATATAAACCAAATTTCAGCTTTTTGGGTCAATTCGCTGATTTTTTTTATTTCTGCCAAAATTTGAATTTTTAAAAATTTGCCAGAAATTGGAAAATGAATTTTAGCAACTGAAATTTCGAATGGTTTATATGTATTTGCATGGTGCCTGTTAGTGGCTCGTTTGACTGATAAGATTCCCTAAATTTTTCCAAAACCAATGTTCACCAGCTCAAATCCCTATTTTTCTTAAGCGATTTCATAATTGAAAATTTGAAAAATCAACTGTTCCTGTATCATATATTCGTTGAACGAACAAAAAAAAAAAAAAAAAAACGAAATTCAGTTTGCAGCATTTTAATTTTCTAAGCAAACTGTTTTAGATTGCACAGATGCAGTGATGAGAATGAAGGGATAAATCATGTCAGAGAACTTACGAGTATATATGTGTATGCTTAATTCAATCAATCCCAATCGATCAAAAGGTTACCAACGAAAAGATGATTTTTTGTCACCAACAAAACCTTCCCACTGCTTTAAAAATGAGAATTGAAAAAAAAGTAGGTACAAGAGCATCGAAGTTAATAACGTAATTATAATATTATTTTTAACAAACTGCATCGCTTAATTTTGGTATTAATTTGTTTCGCGTCGACAGGATGTGTCTATGTGTTTTTTGCTTGGCTTCATGGGTGGGTCGAGTTGTTTCAAAAGAGTAAAACTTTTACAAAATCACCGTACGTGGTCCGATGACAATTGTCAGGCATTATAGCGTACAATGCGTACGTGGTATTGAAATGAATGACGAATAAAAAAAAAAAAAACACGTTGATTAAGAAAAAGGAACAAAAAATACGCAGATAATGGTTTCGAAATCGATGTATTTGTTTAGAAGAGGGTCACTTCACTTGTGATGTCGATTTCGAATATGCGAGCATGAGCACTGAGCAGACAAAACACTTCATGTTGCGCATACATTAATCGCGTGAATTTGTGAAATACAAAATATACGTAGGTACATAATATGATGTAGATGTTAATTTACATAATACATATATCATATCAATACTGATGCAATTCATAAGTATTTGGTAGGTACTTGTTTTCCGCTTGTCTGCAGTCTCCCTCTCTTCTCTGCCTAATTAGAGCTTTTGTTTTAAAAAATGATATCACAGAAAATCGTTTACACGACTAAAGTAGATGGATGCATTTATTTTAGCCGCGTAAACAATTTTCTATGATATCATTTTTTAAACAACAGGATCAATTAGGTAAAAAAGAGAGAGAGACTGCATGCCGATTGGAATGAATCGATTTACCTAAATGGCTATTAGATTCCTATTCTACTTCTGACGTGAGATCAAGTAATACTCGTAATTCTGTTCCGAGATATGTACTTGGTGCATAGATATATTTGTACACTTAATACCTACTACATATTTTAGGAACTAATGCAATTCATAAGTAGGTACCTATGTGATAAGTACCTACTTGTTTTCCGTGTGTCTGCAGTCTCCCTCTCTTCTCTTTCTAATTAAACCTATTGTTTTAAAAAATGGTATCATAGAAAATTGTTTACGCGGCTAAAATAGATGCGCAGTTTTTAAATAACAGGTAGGTACTATTGGGCAAAGAAGAAAGAGAGACTGAATATACAGATGGAAATAAAATCATATCGAGTATTAAATTTCAGCTACGCTTTTTCTAGGATCAAGTAATTCTGTCCCGAAATTCGAATTCGCAGGCCTTGCTTGAGTTTTGGTTGATAGAACGATGGCTGATAACGGCCTCATTGTGAAAATTTTTGGAAACTTTGGTACGCTTCGAATTTGATCTCTGCGAAGCAGATAGTGAAAATACACGCGTGAGTCAATTACGAAATTAGTGCTGAAATAGCTGCGATGAAGAAAATAATTACCCGCTTTGATACCCGGCATTAACACTGGCTACGGCAACTTCTAAATTTTCTGGCAATTCGGAGATCACATCGTGCAAATCGATTAGTTCGATTTCGCTTCCCAAGTTCAAAACGGTCACATACGTTTCGTAAGAATTTAGCGATCTGATCGGTGTCATAACAGAAAACAACAACAACGTTAAAAACTCTTCTAAGATAAGACGTTAATAGAATTGCCTATCCTGACGCCGTAAATCTTTTCATATCGTTTTTACGTGAACGTCTTCTGCTCAAGTTACTGACTGCTACTCACCTAACGAATGCATAGACCCATTCGGACACGATGTAGGATTTAAAATCTCCCCATTTCATTGTTTTTCTTCTTCTGATCTTGGAAAGCGCTTTGAATATGTTGTATTTGCTCATTTTTTCAGCCTTTTGCGTTTCGACGTTGGTTTTCCAGTAATTGGGATGCACTGGTAGCCAGGATTTGTACCTCGACGTGAATCCTTTGGACAAATTAAATCGTAAATGAACATTTTATATACCCATTTTTTGGAATTGAAAGATATCAGCTTGAGGAAGGATCAGCCTTTTTTGTCCAAAGAATTTCAAATATTATTTTAAAGACTTTGAATAAAGGCACGTAATAATCCTTGGTTAGTGATTATGTAGTATGTACTCGTATGTTTTACCAGAATTCATTGTATCGTCCCATTGCATCGGAAGTCTTTCACCATCTCTTGTAACGCCAGTTCCATCGTTATTTGGATCTTTCCTTTGATCAATTCGAACGAAATTATTCGTCATACCGATTTCTTGACCATAGTATATACACGCCACTCCTGGCAACATCATTATCGTTATGGTAACTATGTCCATGTACTCTTCGCATAGTCTGCTACCGACTCTAAAATTGTCGTGATTTTCGGCCTAAAAGAGGAGGTGCGTGATTTAAGGGCATCGTGTAAACTTCTATTCGCCATCATTTTGGCAAATAATCTACGCTGAAATGTTTTCTTACCACCCAGTTTGGAGTTGCTCCTTTGGGCATCGATTTCAACCAGTACAATATTTTTTTGTTAAAGGAAGATGCATCCAGAAAACTATTCAAACCAACAAAACCAAAATTGAAAGGAAAATGAGTTATGCCATAATCTTCCGTACCGTAGTAAGCCATCGTCATATTGGGATTGGTGTACGCTTCGGCTACAAAAATTCTGCAAAAAAAATATATATATATATGTGTATTTCATTGGTCAATCGCGATATACGAGTACGTGGATGTCCGATGTGTAATATGCTTACTTTTCATATTCTTCACTTTTTTGCCTGCTATACTGATCGATATAATCTCTAAGTTCGTGTATGAATTCGTAACTTTCCCACAAGTCAGTTGTATACTTATGATCTAAATCCGCGTATACTTTAACGACGCGATTATTAGGATCTGCGAGTGGTTCGTCTCTCAACAATTCATCCTCAACAAAGTGTTTGGTGGCGTCTAACCTGAAACCGGCTACACCTTTGTCCAACCAGAATTTCAAGATTTTCTGTCGAAATTTCGAACGTGTGAGGATTACGTATGGAATTTTTATTCGGTCCCTGCCAATCGAAAAATAGTGTAGGTACTCACTTTTAATTCTTTTTTCAATTCGGCGCTACGTAAGTTGAAATCTGGTTGTTTTACAGCGAACTGGTGCAAATAAAATTGTCTTCTTTTTTCGTTCCATTGCCACGCGGTGCCTCCAAATATGCTTATCTAAGTTAGTAAACGGGTGAATAAGGTAATGAAAAAAGTCCTTCAATACGAGCACATATTATGTACAAATAGGTAGATGTTGCACTTACCCAGTTGTTTGGTACAATGGGATTTCCTTCCACGTCGAATCCTTTTGGATCAACCCATAGATAATAATCAGTGTAGGGATCTATTCTATCGATAGATTTTTGAAACCAAGGATGTTCGTCACTGCTGTGATTAATAACCAAATCGGCTATAAGTTTTAAACCTAAATGAAAAGCATCGGGTTATTCGGCGAATAAGTATAAGAATATTTAAAATAATTTTTATGCAAATCATTCGAAATAAAATGTGTTTATTCTTATTTTGTTACATTGTTCATAAATCGTTTCGCTTAGTTTTCTAGTTTATTTTAGGACAAAGTAAGTTTCATTGGGGGGGGGGGGGGTGTACCGTGTATTCTACTCATTGGAGCTAGTTCAAAATCAAAACGTGGGTCTCTTCATGTCTAACTTGTAATATTGTACATACATACCTCGACTTTTTACTCCGCGCATTAATTCATTGAAATCTTCCATGTTTCCGAAAATGGGATCGATATCGGTATAATCGGAGATATCGTATCCTAAATCGTTCATTGGTGACCGAAAGAATGGCGAAATGTAAAGAGTTTCGATATTCAAATCAACAAAATGATCAAGTTTTTTCGTGATCCCTGAAAAAAACAAATACATACAAATAACGTGTAGGCGTAGGTAAGTAAACCTCGAGCAAATAAAACCAAAAAATGAATTTCCAAAGTAGAAGAAAAAGAAATGCACGTACCTTTAATATCTCCGAGGCCATCTCCGTTGCTATCTTTGAAAGAAGAAATGTAAATTTCGTATAGAGTCGTGTGTCTCCACCAGTCGGTATCTATTCCAGCTAGAGAATCGCCGATGGTGAAACTCGTCAGCAGTAAAATCGCTAATTTCAAATTCGCGTCCAACATTTTTCCTTGTGTCGATTCACCCGTCACAAGAATTAAAACTATGAAGAATTATGACGATCCATTCGACGTTATATATAATGTGAAATAATTATAAGTGCTTACTTTCGGGTGCTTTTAATTGTTTTTAAGGTCTCGGTTCTCCAAAAAATATAAAACTCGAGATAAAAAATTTACATACGCGTAATTAACAAGTGTCAGGCACTCGAGCTCCTACGCTCAAGCACTTGGATAGGATTAGTGTTGTTAGGTAATAGGTGTATGGTAACCGTTCTTGGTATAGGTAGATATCTAATTCATAATTTTCCGTCAATTAACTCATGGTAAACTACCGAAGTATGTGTAGCAAATACGTAAGAGATCTGTTATTTGTGCAAATCACATGAAAATGTAATGAATACTACTTGTCTGATCCGTTTTTCTATCACACGTACATATCTATAGCCAGTAACTGGCAAAGCTAGCCTGTTTTGTATGACTAGTCAGGATTAATACCCACTTAGGTATTTTGCCATTGATGGAGAGTGTCAGACGCGACAATTATTAGTTTGCTGGGATTAAACAATGACTTCATTTTGAAAACATTTCCACAATATTCGCTGTTTAACGCTCGAGGTAATTTTCCCCTTTACGTGCTTATAGACATTTAATATTGTTTTCGAAAAAATTGTTTGAAAATGATTTTATGTCGTTTTTCCATTTTTTTTTGTATATATATACCTATATTTTTTTATTTTCCCCCCTTTTCTGATTATAAAATTTTGAGGAATAAATCGTTTCAAGTCAAATAGGTAATTTTGCACAACAACAATGTACTTAGATATATTTTTTTGTAGGTACTATTTTATGACCTTTTTTAAGTGATCCAACTTTTGCCATGCTTCGCTTAAAACTGAAATCTTGGAAATTGGGGTCAGTTAGAAGTTCCATTCGATTTCCATAAAACTTTTATCTACGAAAATTTGGTGAATTTTTTTGTTGATTTTTTGGTCAAGCTGTCTCTTTTTGTATGTGCCCTCAAATAAACTGTAGTGAGCAATCTGAGAAACGTGGAATCGAGTTGGTTCTTTTTTTTTTTAGGGATTAGTTGTTTTAGTTGCTATTCTTTTTTTTGATGATTTCTATTTCTCTAGGTTCATAGGATAGGATGCACCTATAACTTCAATTTCTTCAACTTGAAAAAATATTGTATGGTAGGTAGTCAGTAGCAGAATGTAATCTCAATAATGCGGTTTAAAGTCTAGTAACAGTAACAGGAAAACCCGGCGTAAGTAACGTGTTATTTTGCAAATTGTACATACATACATACATACATACATTTGTAGTTACGTTTACCTACTTGATGAAATTGAGTTGATTGAAATTTGATACGAGATCTTTCATCACTCGGTTTTCAAAATTTATTTGTTTAAATGCACGTGATACGTCGTGAATTTTGTGTGAGAATGTCGTAAGTTCATTTTCACAATGAAGTAATTGAATAAATGTTTTTGCGATAATATCGACTGATTGGATTATCCATCAAATAAATTAAAGCTTGTTGAAAACTTGCACATATGTAAGTATGTATGTTCGTATATGGATACTTCAATATAGAATTCAAAATTTGAATTGTACACATAATTTACCTATCGTCTAGAGTTTCATTGAGACAATAATTAATTTTTCCATTTATCAAAGATAATATACCTAGCGATAAAACACGAGTAGTTCGAGTGCTAATCCTCATAAGTATACCTATGTAATGTACGACTTCTTTAGGCGCAGTGAAGTATTAAAGGTAGATTAATAATATGCCCACGTCCGCCGTCTAAACTTTTGGGTGAGAAAAAATTTACATGTATGTAATGTACCTATGTCGTCGTCGTCGTTTCCTTATAAGCAGTAGGCCTGTTGGCCTGTCTGCTGCGGTGTGGAACCTGTTGAGTATGAGCCTGAGGTATCCGTGAGTTTCCTCCTTGGTCTCCCTCATCTGCTTCTCTTCCCCGTGTGTATATTGAAGGACCTGTTTTGGTGATCTTGTTTCCTCCATCCTTTTGACATGATTTCTCCAATTTCCGAATTTGTAAGTATTTCCTTTCGTTAGCGTGTGTTTTTATTTTAACCAGGGGTTCACCTCCGCCTGGGATTCCATAGTTCCATCCGTTTTCTGTTGTTTGTGAGTTTTGAGTAAGGTTGATTTTCGTCTGACTTGGTTACCAGCCATGCCAGATATATCACGGTGATAGGGCTGCTATCTAGGCCTCCGCGCTTGCCTGGTCCTCTTTTAGTCGCCTTTTACGACAGGCAGAGGGTACCATAAGGATATTCTTGACCCGTCCCTACACGGGGGAATGTACCTATGTGTACGAGATATTTATTTAGTAGGTACTTACCACTAATCGGACATTAGACATACATAATACATAATTATGTACCAGTACCTATTGTACATATATTTCGACGAGTCGTCAAAAGATTATGGGTTGTAGTAAAATTGAAGTAATTGCGAAGAACTTTAGAAATATCTGACAAGGGAACCTCTTGAGGTGTCACACTCCGATTTGAACTGCAGGACCACGATTTTTGGAAAGGGCATAGTCTAAAACCCCCAAAACCAAATTTTCAGCTGTCCAAGTTCATTTTTAAATTTTTGGCAAATTTTTGAAAATTCAAAATCGACTGTTTTTGGCGATTTATGCTTTTTTTAAAAAAGTAAGTACGTATCTAATTGATCAATAAAAATGGTCAAAATAAGTCCCAAAACTAATATTAATCACCCAAATCCGAATTTCACCATTTCCATGCCATTCTGGAGCCTCCAGCGCGATTTTTCAATTTCTCCAGAATTTTGAATTTGCTCCAGAAGGCGTAAATATGAAGTTGGGCAGCTAAAAATCGATTTGTATATTACACTCGACCTGTTTAACGAGTTGATCCACATTTGAGCCGATTTTGAGAGTCACACCTCAAAAGTAGCTTTTTGACCAGCTTTTTTCAAAATTAAAAGTTTCCCGTTTTTGTGGAAATTTATGTACTTACCTACTTATGAACACCCGTGTTACTTTTCAGAAAACGAGACAGGAGGACTCAAGAATGCATGTATACGGACAAAGGATCGCTAATTTCCAACGGCAAAAATCTATGCGACTGCTTGGATGAAAATTGTTGCGGATGTTTCTTTCCTTGTGTAAAATGTAAATCTACGAAGTGTGGTCCGGAATGCAGGTTATTAGGCTTACTTCATTTCATTATAACATTGCGTAAAATGATACACGCCTTACGTCTTATACAGAGTGTTCCGTGGTGGAATAAGGTGTTTCGCCTAGTAAATGTGCAACTCATACTGACTCTATAATAGGTTGATATGTTTGCCTAACCTGTGGATCAGCGGGGCTGGACAAGACTCGATTGAGAAAAAATATTTCTCACTTCGAAGAGTGATTTTCAATTTTATGTGGCTCAGAAACAACAGCTAGAGAGATGCGATTTGTGTTTTTAAAAAAATGGTGCATTCGATGTGGGTTTTAATGATATGGTCATGCATCTTGATATGTGAACAGGGAAGGCTACAGTTGGGCAAAAAGGTAACTAAAATTGAAAATCACTCTTTGAAGTGAGAAAATTTTTTTTCAATCGAGTCTTCTAAACCCGACAATCCGCAGGTTAGGCAAACATATCCACATATAGGCTCAGTATGAGTTGCACAGTTATACTACTAGGCGAAATGCGTTACTTCTATACCTCGGAACACCTTGTATGTACCTAGTACCCAGACCCAACTATTCAGATATTGTTTCGTTGCATAATGAGCTGGTTTATTATTTGTTTTCAGGCAAAAAAGAAAATACACGTACGAGCATTATCAAATCGAAGGAACTGATGCTGTGGTGAAAAATCGAAATGTAAATGTATCCGAATAAGCGAATCATTCGAATTGTTACCTTGTAAAAGGTTCTTAGACCTTTTTTAAAATGCTGTATATCTAACCTTACCTATCTTTGAACTAGTTACAAGCCAATATTGATTCAAGTAGGTACATATGTATTAGTTTAAGTCGATAAGTAATAATTTTATTAATTTTATATTACGTAATCTATTATTCTGTACATTTATTTTATAGGTACTATAAATCAGTTGAGTTAGGTACTAACTTATTTGATGAGAGAAATTTAATTTCTTCGAAACTTGTGTAGGTAGGTATAGGTATTCTCAGGGACCTACGTGACTTTACAAGTCATCATCGTAATTGGTTTCGCTGTTATTCAAGCCTTTTGTAGAAGTTGATATCGGGGAAGTTGTGGTCGATATTTCAGAATTATTCATATTATCGTCAGTTTCCATGTCAACTTCACTGGTAGTCATCACTATTCCTGCTTTTGGCCGGAGTTTAATCTTATTTGTGGATATTACTTCCCTAATTCAAAAACAAAATGTAAAAAATACATACTTAGGTATACGTTGAAAAAATTATATCGTTTGTATCGAAATCTATGAAATTGTAATAATTTTTTACCCAATGTAATGATCAGAATTGACACTTGGTATAACCACTTTTAAAGTATCGGGTAACGATGGACGTATTTTTTGCAAATCAGTAATTATGATCTCACTTCCGAAATTGACCGTAACAATGAATGTGGAATGATCGACAAATGTTCTAAAAAACAAAATAAATTACCTATGAATAAAAATTACTCAATCATTGGCATAAATTAAGCTAAGTAGGTAGGTACTCGTAGATATTAGTTACGATCTGCAGTACCTATATGTAAACTAAAATGGTTTCACGTTTCAACTCATTTTTTCTTTTTTTGTTTTTTCTGTTCGTTTCTAACAGAAATGAGGAAAAGGTCAATAATTATTCACAGAAGCGAGGCTTTAAATTTATACCTAATATGTATTATCCAAACCATAGCAATAGCCCTTCTTCATTACCTAACTTATAAGACTTCAAGAAATCTCGAGATGATTACAATGTGCCTTTTTCGAAGTTTTAAAACTTTTGTTTGACAGCAATTTGATATGTATTTTAATTTTTCAAAATTTGATTGGCCCATTATTGAGGACCATTGCGTCAAATTTAAAGATATGGATCTTTTCAAATTCATCGTGATGAAAATTAAAGCACTCACCTGACAAATACTAGAATCCATTCGTCAATTACATCCATGTGAAAGTCGCCTTTTTGAAAAACGATATTTTTTCTTAAACGGGCTAGCTCTTTAAACACCTGCAAATGCGTTATACGATTCGATATTTTGCTCTGCTCTTGCACGTTCACTTTCCAATAACCTGGATTCACTGGTAACCATGTATTCAATCCAGTCGTGAATCCTGCAACGAGAATTTTTGAATAAAAACAAAATGTCAGTATCAGCAATAGGTAGGAATTAAATCGTATTTTTTGCTTTCGGAATTTTTCGTTTGTTTTTCACCGAAGGTGCATTTACCTGCATTTTCTGAGTCATCCCAGTGAAAAGGTGTTCTGCATACATCTCGAGAAAATTCCAGATATCGATAAGGCCCAGCGTATAATGCTCGTGGATCTACTGTCTGATCCCACCGTATAAATGTATCTTCCATGCCGAGCTCGTCGCCGTTATATACGATAGGTGTTCCAGGAAGAAGTAGCTGGATCATATGCAACCCATCTATCAAGTATTGGCCATATCTGCTGGCAGGTCTTGAATTGTCGTGATTTCCTATCTGAAATTTAAATGAATTGGTACATGTACCTACCTAGTACATACACATTTGTTCGCTTATGCGTAACAAAGATCAAAGCTTAAAGTACCCTATAAAGCTCTTTTAGTTTTCAATTTTTTTTTTTTTTTTTTTTTTTTTTTTCAATTAGGTAACATATGAGTAATGTAATTGCTGCGTATATTCTCTTTATTCTCTCCTGGAAACATGGTATGGTATTATCGGAAAACTACAAGGACACTCATTACAATTGATCAGGAACCCAGAGTCTTGTACAAAGTGAACCAATTTCTGTTTACACTTACCACCCAGTTTGCCCATCCATGTGAGGGCATTTTTGAGTACCACGATTGTATTTGTTGTGCTACGTGAGTGGCGTTACTCGATCGTTTAACGGTATCGATGAGCAGAAAATTGAATGGTAGATGCGCAGCGGGTTCTTCTTTCGTGCCATAAAATCTCATCACTGTGTTGAGGTCAGCGTAAGCTTCCGACATCATGAATCTAAAACGCGGTCACTTTTTTACTAAGTAGGTGCATATTACGTAAGGATGGTTGGAAATTTTCTTATTCAAAAATTAAAATTCTTCAGCGCACCTTTTCCTTCCGCGTTTAGAATATTTTTCTAAAATAGCTCTCCAGTCCTGCAGTACTCGAAAGGTTTCTTCTTGGTTTACGCTATATATATGATCGAGATAATCGTATTCTTCTGGCGCAACATTCGGTTTGTTTGATAAAGGTTCATCGGGATAGTTTTTATCTTCGTATAAATAATTTACAGCATCTAAACGAAATCCATCGACTCCTTTGTCTAACCAGTAAGTTAAAATATTCTGTAAGAATTTCAATTGTTAAGAGAAGCTGATAGGTTGTTAGGTAGGTAGAGGTACCCACCACTTTCAATACAAAAAACAGAAATAAAAATTTAACCTTCATTTCTTCGTAGACGACTGGATTACGATAGTTTAAATCAGGTTGCTGAACTGCAAATTGATGTAAATAATACTGGCCTCTTTCTTCATTCCATTCCCAAGCACTTTTACCGAAAGCTGAAATCTGTAAACGAAATTTTCATAATAGATATTGAATTCAGTAATTTACTACTTATGTGCACAGGTAAATGTGTGTTAAATTTTACAATAATTTTCGTAATAGGTAAATAATACCTAAGCGCCTAAACCAACATTTTTTTTTTTTTTTTTTTTGAAACATGGAAATTAAAAAATAACTCCAATGTTTGAGAGGGGGCGCAATGCGAGTGAAATTCCTCTGCAGAAGCCTGTATGGAAACAACACCATTGCAGATAGCTTCTAAGTATATAAAAGGTTCGATTAGCACAACTGTGATGTAGATACCTAAGTACTACCTAGTGCTTGAAACTATCCAATTTTTGTTTGATTGTTTGTTTTTGTGCAGGACTAATAAGTATCTAATAATGATTTGATTACAACAAAATACCCAATTATTTGGAGGATGTCGTTTTCCTTTCACGTATTTTGCGTTCTTCCAAATGTAATAATGCGTGTAGGGTTTAATCTTTTTAACTGATTTTTGGAACCAATCGTGCTTATCGCTGGTGTGATTGGGAACATAATCGAGGATCACTTTTAAACCTTTATTAGGAAAACGAGAGAAATGAATAAAATTGTCAATTTCCAACGCAGTTGGTAGGTTTGGGTAACGTTTACCTTTATGATGAGCTTTTCTTAGTAAATTTTCAAAATCTTCCATAGTTCCGAAAACAGGCTCTATTTCTCTGTAATTTGAAATATCGTACCCGAAATCAACCATAGGAGAAGCGCATATAGGAGAGAGCCATATTGCTTCAACTCCGAGGTTTTTGAGGTATGTTAATTTTTGGCTAATTCCTGCAAAATTTTGTTCGTCATTATAAATTTTACTGATAGAAGTTATCTAATCGTACTTATTAAATTAAATTCTTTCCGGTTATGCGTACCTTTAAGATCACCGACCCCGTCACCATCACTGTCTTTGAACGATCTGGGGTATATCTGGTATATAAGAGATGTTTGCCACCATTCCAATGTTTTTTTTGGCAATGCACATTCCGAGTATAAAAGTACGCTTTGGAATACCAATAACAAATTCAACAGCTTCATTTTTCTCAAGCTGTACTTGCTAGAGAAAGCGCGATACCTACCTAAAATTGGATTATCGAGTTATGACAGTAGCTAATGGTACCTAGACCTACCCAACGTATGCACTTTGCGCAGTGCAGACTAAAGACTATACAATGTAAAAACTTTTAGTCTTGTAATAACTGCGAGTAACTTACTTCACAAAAAGTAGGTATATTTGACTAGGTATACCGCAACAGCGAAAAATACAATAATAACCTCACTATAGGTAGTAACTGACGATTCACGGCTTAAATTATATTTTTATGAAGAGTTATCGGTATATATGGTACAGATATACCTTTTCAGATGATCGGTATCAAGTGTTTTTTTTTATGAAGTTTGGTACCTAAGTCGTATAAAAATTTAATCCGGACATTGAAAACGGTATAGGTATTAACTCACGCGAGATATCCGATATCCTTACTTATGCTGCAGCTTAATTTTAATTGTATGTTATCAAATCTCTGTGGCCTCTTGAAAATTATTTATGATTTTCAAATCGAATAACGTACAGTAAACGTGGCAAATAATTAGGTATGTAGGTATAGGTATATATTTTGGGATATTATAAACATTAGTACAAGATCAAAAAATTTGTGGCCAATTTCCTCTTTTTTCCCCTTTTTTTTTCAAAAAACCAACGACAAACGCTGAATTTTAATCGCTATCTATCAATCAAGCCACACCTGGGGTTATCCTTATTCCTTACAATGGCGACATTTATTTATGACACTGTTAGTAGGTAGGTACATACGAATGTTTTAAGAATAATCGATAATTGTGCTAACAAATTGATAAATAGCTCGATGCCAAAGACAGTTTCGAATAAAAAACTTGAGAGACAATAAAAAAAAATGTTGATTTTTTAGCTTAAATGATTGATACTCCATTCGTTATCAATAATTATAAACGCTCACGTTCTTGAAATCGATCATTTTATTACTCCGATCGATGGGTACGCTGAGCAATAAGGATTTAGAAAAAAAAGAAAGAAATACGTGAATAGTTATTACAGAAGTGGTATAAGTACAAGTTAGGGTGGGTCATTTTAAAACTTTTTTCGAATTTCGATGTATGTAATAGCAAACCTCAATAAACACGGGAAAAATTTTGATTTCTTGGTAGGTACCTACCTAAACGTTTGAACGCTCCCCTCCACTCCAGCTCAATGTTTAGAATCAAAGAGAGTTTATGGCAATTTAAAAATGGTTATGGAGGGCCGAGGGACGAGAGTAGAAATAGACAAGGAAGAGGCGAAATTTGAAAGCAAAATTCTTTTGAAAAAGGTTTAATCATTTATGGCTCATTTGTTCGCGAACGGCTGATCAGATATGAGCGCAAGACTTTTTTGGTCCAAATCACAAATTATACCAATACGAGTAAGTATACCTACCTGGATATACTCGTACATATTAAAATTGCCCCAAACCGTGCTTTTCCAACTTTTCAGGGCTTCTAAAAATGTTGAAAGCTTCAAATAATAAAATAAAATTTTTTCATACCGGCTAAAAATTTAATTTAGGTAATTACAATTTTGACAGAATGAGGATCTTTTTAGTGTTTTCAAATCTTGTAGGTATGTAAAATTTTATAATGTGAAATTACGAGAAAAGCAACGAATATAATTTTCTAAAAATTCGATTTTTCCCTCCCTCTGCTAGTATAATGCTCAGAAATTGTCAATGATGGAAGAATTGTCCCGCACTAACAGTTTTCCCATTTCTAGGAAGCACTAAACCCCAGAAAATTCTTGAAAAGTTCCAAACAATGATGGCCCCATAAGTTTCAAAATGTTTTAACTTCGGAGCTCAATGACGCATCACAATGGGATTTTTGGGAGCCAACGCCCATTTCGTTTCGTACAAGGACCATCACATACGACAACTTTATTGTGCATTCGTGTCGTGTTACAGATTTTGGAGCCTCCAGCTATTGGTAATTTTGATAGTAAGTTACATCTTCAGTAATTTTAAATAAGTATGCATTTAAATTTTTTTCACACGAATTTGTTTCTTCAAACAAATTCTACAATATGTATAGGAAATTCAAAATTCAAACAATGTAACATATAACCCAAAATCAATGCAATTTTTTAAATTTTAATTTCTTATGGATTTTTTAAATAGGTACTTATGTAGGTAAAAAGTAAGGTTGAGCCAAAAGTTGTAAATTTATGTGAAATGCACGAAAAAAATGACTAGAAAGAAGTCAGTCAAATGGTCTCTAATGTTTTTTTTTGTCAAAAAAGATATTATGTTGGTTAATTGGGACCACAATACATGAATACAATGTTTTGTGTACCCACTCCCACCACCTCAACATGCCATACATATAAGACTTATACGAAGGGTATACCATACCTATGTACATATGCCCATTTCACAGCAAATTTAATTCGTTAAAGAAGAACTGAAAATTTGCTAAAGGCTCCAAAATCGACTGAGATTTGATTTCCAATAATTATTCCAGGAACTGAAAATAGGCAGCAGATCAATTTCTAAATATTTCGTCTTTAGAAAGAAAAACGATACTTATCAGTTATCTGAAATTATCGGAAATTATCTACATAACATTTTATTTACGTGTCACTGAACGAGTAGGTAAGAACACCAATTTCTATTTTTGATTTTCAACTTGATTGAATGACTATGTAGAAGTACTGTATGAAATAATTAATTAATTATTTCCAATTTATACTTTTTCTCCTCTTGGAATTTGAAAAGTACATCCATTTTTTCTGCTGTTGTCTATCTTACATTTCAATTTTCAATTTTCATCCTACATTTCATTTCATTCCTACTGGGGCTGGACCTGGGGCCTGCGAGTAGCGAAAAGAATCGGAATAGAAAATTAAATTCAGATGAAAATTGAAAGGAATGTAAATCAAATCTGGGATGTCAGGAATCAGGATCAGTCATTCAGTCTCCACTCTCCAGTCAGATCAGGAATAATTTATAATTTATTCAGGATGCGCCATACTTTTGACCGTATGACGTATCATAAATTCATAATTTCGTCTGTTTGTCGTGCTTGTGTCGGTCGGGTTTGATGATCTAGGTAAATAGGTATCGTGTCTGAGTTTGTGGTTCTATGTAATATTTGTGATTGATAAGTGTTTTTGTGTTTTAAACACAAGTTGTCATAAACTAGTTTTGGTATTTGGTATTGAGCTATTAAATTTTACATAACAGTACAGCGAAATGTTCATCATTTGGAGTATATTTTGATCCCTAATAGTTCAAGATACAATTCGCTTTTATCTTACAGCCGCTGAGAAATGGATATTGGCGAGCTCCTGAATTACAAAGTGAGTACTGATTATCACCTTGTTTGACATAAATTTTCACGCATTTTCTGCTAACGACGTAACTGTGTGTTGTTTTCTGTAGCCGGCGGTAACGCCGAAACGACCCTTGACAGGAGATCGTTCAATACCTGATGAAGAAGGCACTGATTATGAGAGTAAACGTAAACAGCGAAGAATTGAAAAGATAAGGGAAGCCGAAGAAGCTAGATACAGAGAGCATATATTACGCGAAGAACGCCAGCAAGACATTAAAATTAAGCAGGAAAGCGAAGAAGAAAAAACCAACGAAGTTATTCAACAAATATTAGAAGAAGAATCGACAGAAGTGAGCTTTTGCCTTCTCCTTTTTTAATAAGCGCGTTTCGTCGTCTGCATTTTCAACGAAACTTTGAATACCTTAACTTTTCTCTTGTATTTTATAGAGCGATGTTATCGACGAATTTACTCTCAAAAAGATGGTACTTCTATTTGAAAAGCGTACTTTGAAAAATCAAGAAATGCGGATTAAATTTGTAGACACTCCCGAGAAGTTAGTCATTTTATCTTATTTTATGTACACCTAACCCGATGCTGTCAGATAAAAACACAGTCTACTACATTCGATGTGTTTTTCAATTTTTAGATTTATGGAATCAGAAATTGAACTTCACGAAGCCGTACAAGAACTTCATGCTTTAGCTACAGTTCCTGATTTATACCCCATTCTTGTCCAATTACAAGCAATTCCTTCGCTTTTAGATTTACTATCGCATGAGAATACGGACATATCGGTAGCCGTTGTAGATTTATTACAGGTATAAATTCGTTAATTTTGCTAATTGAAATATCGCGATGATTTAGAATTTTTGCTAACGTAAATAATCTCAATCTCGTTTTGTTTTGCGTAGGAATTAACTGACGTTGATATAATGCACGAAAGCACAGAAGGTGCGAATTGTCTAATCGAGGCTCTATTTAAAAATGAAATTTGCGCTTTACTTGTTCAAAATTTGGAAAGACTCGACGAATCGGTCAAAGAAGAAAGCGACGGAGTTCATAAATCTTTAGGTAACTATGATCGAAGTGTTCGAAATTTTTTTTCAAAAAGCGAATACGATTGATCTAAATTTTTTTTCATTTCAGCGATTTTCGAAAATTTGATAGAATTCGTTCCAGAAAAGGTACCGGAAATAGGAAAACAAGGTTTAATGACCTGGCTGTTGAAACGACTCAAGGCAAAAATACCTTTCGACCAAAATAAATTATACGCTAGTGAAATTCTTTCAATTTTGCTCCAACAGTCGAAAGAAAATAGAGAACTGTTTGGAGATGCGGACGGAGTCGATATAATTTTACAACAGTTGGCGGTAGGGTAACCATTATCATTTCTTATTCATTGAAGCAAGTTGAATCGATGTCTCGAGTAAAGTATCCATTCCATTTTACGATTTAGTTTTTCAAGAGACACGATCCTGGTTCGAGCGAAGAAGAAGAAATGATGGAAAATTTATTCAATAGTTTATGCGCTAGTTTGATAGAAAAACAAAATCGTGATAAATTTTTGAAAGGAGAAGGATTGCAACTGATGAATTTGATGCTGAGGTAATTCTTTTAGATTTCTGAAATCATAATTATATATGTACAATTTACCTACTGTTTCGTTTATCGACTTTCAAAATAAATTAATATCTTCCAGAGAGAAAAAACTCAGCAGAAATGGATCTTTGAAAGTATTAAATCATTCGATGTCCGGTCAACACGGAGGTGACAACTGCACCAAGTTTGTCGACATTCTTGGACTTCGAACAATTTTTCCTTTGTTCATGAAAACTCCGAAGAAAAATAAGAAACGCACCATTACCGTAGAAGAACACGAAGGTAAATGATTTTGATACATATTGTTTCCTTACGAACATGCGTCAAGATTTTTTTCCTCTTGCAGAACATGTTTTATCCATCATAGCCAGTTTATTGAGACATTGTCGTGGAACTCAACGGCAACGATTAATGAACAAATTCACCGAAAATGATCATGAAAAAGTAGATCGTTTATTAGAACTGCATTTTAAATATTTAGATAAAGTCGAACTAATTGATAGAGAAGTCGAAAGAATGGCGAGAGTGAGTATCGAATTAAATGAATTTTTGTTCTTATCAAACTTTGTATTATTATTAGTCGTTTAATTACGATGCCATGTATAGGATGAAGATACAACTGAAGAAGACTTTGAAAATGAAATTTACTTCAGACGATTGGACGGTGGTTTGTATACTTTACAGTTGATCGATTACATTATATTGGACATCTGTACTGTCGGCCCGGCTTCCATTAAACAACGTGCTATTCAAATTTTGAATTTGAAAGGAGGATCTTTGAAAACTATCAGACAGATAATGAGAGGTACGTTTATAAAAATCTTCTCCTTGCTTCATTCGTGCTTGCGCACTTTGCAATATTCTGATTACTCTTTTCGATTTAGAATATGCTGGAAATATTGGGGAAACTGGCAGCGCAGAATGGCAAGCCGAAGAAAGAGAGCACGTGTTGCAGTTGATCGATAAATTCTAACTAAGGAAAGCATTTTTATACTTCCGATATAATCTGAGAACCACTCGAATCGAGTGAATGAGTTCATCTTGTAAATTTGATAATCTTTTATTTTTCGTGTAATTACATATTAAAATACAGTTGTTCCAACACTGGGAAATTTTTTTTTTGTTCAGATGATTAATCTTTAATCCTCGCACTACATTTAAAATGAGGACGGAATATTGTGTCTTATAAAACATAAGAATAAAGGAATGTTTATCGAGCTAGAAGCTCCGAAACACATCATATGTGACCCGCTCTGACAAAACCGACCATTTCGACAAAATTTCAAAAAATGTTTTTTTCTCAAAAATCTGATCTTTCAACCCTTAAAACTCATTTTAAACATCATTATTTTGGACACTTTTTTTTGTCGAAACGGTCGGTTTTGTCAGAGCGGGTCACATATTTAATAAGTCCTTCGGTGATTGTAAATCTGTGTTGAATTATTTTGGATTGAAGATACCAATAAGGACTTAACAAAATGTAGTGTCTTCGCCTAGTAATAAAAAACATGTCGAGATAATACGCCTTTTAAAATAATTATAACAAAAGAGTAAATAATAATAAAAATATTGCAATAAGGTCACAAATATAATTATTCATAAGATCACTGTAAATTTCAAAGTAAGCTCGTAGAAATACTTCAGATGAATAACGAACGCTAGACCATCGTGTCTTGGCGAATAAACTAGTAGTTAAAAATACTGTCAACTTAAAATTAAACACATATAAGAAAACTGAGCGAAAAAATGAATCGTATCACTGGGAATAATTTCAAACTTAATAATAATTGGTAGATAATTTTTTTTAAAACTTATACAGGAGTAAAATAATAATACTTGAAACACAGCGAAACCGTCAATTTTTTCTAAAACACTGCGGCACGCTCAACTGCAAATCAGGAACAGTAATCGGTGAAATATTTAAAACTTCTCGAGAATGTTGCTTTGGTTGTTGTTGCGGAATAATAAGATTCGAACTAATACTAGCCTGGTAACCTGAAGAAAAATGAGTATTACTGCGTAATGGTCCGGCACTATCTTCGGCACTAGAGGTGGAATTAATAACAGACGCTTGCAAGGTCCGCTGTAAAGTCGTATCCATCCAATTCAATCCCAATTTACGAAATTCTCGTCTAATATCGGTGGCGTATTTATCATCCGGCTCCGATTGATGATCATCATTATCGTTGCTCTTACTCTGGTCACCATCATCTTTGGAATGAGATTCTTTCGAGGTGAAATTAACTTGAAGCATTTTTCTGACGAATTCTTCTTCATCTATAAATTCTTTAGGTTCATTTTGTGTGTCGTCTAAAGCGTACGCTTTACTAATTAAACCTTTCCGAATGAGTTCGTCAACCGACGGTAATGATGTATAACTAGCATCTTTGGATGGTACGTCGTTGGCAGAGTCGTACGAATCTTCTAGTATTTTATTTTCTTTCTCCGGCGATGATTGCGATTCAATGCACTGTTTCAAGTATGCGATAATGTCGCGATTTTCAGCATTGGGTTTCTCAGAGGCATTGGACAAGGAAGAGACAAATTTGTGTAGATAAGCTGATGTGGACATATAAGCGCTGTCTTTCGAAATATTAACTTCAGATTGGTCTTCGGTGCGATTTAATGTTTGCTGCGAATGGACTGTGTAGTCTAGATTGTCATCGAGAGAGTTCTGATATAAAGGTAACAATCTTCGAATCGCAGTTGTGATGAAGTTCTCGTAAGAAGTATTAGAATCATTCAACTCGGAAGCTTTGGGAAAATTTCCGAATGATTTGTTATCGCAAGACGAGTCGATCGATTTAAAAGTTGTCAAATTTATATCATCGGATTTGGCGGTCGCGAGTTTTAAACATTTGAATAACAACTGCTTAACGTGTTCGGTATCGTCGTGATTATTTCCAGCATCGTGGAGTTGATTTTTCTTCGGCGCTGTCTCAGTTGGAGAAACTTTCTGGCGTTGAGGAGAAATGTCATCGGTAGCATTCGAATCAATCGAAGTGGTTCGCGACGAGTCGTCTATCAGCGTTGTATTGCAAGAAGAAACATTCAAGTTATCTATACTTTCCGGACTCATTAATAGCAGTTTACGTACATAAAAACCTATATCTTTTGGAGCTACCGTGGAAGATGGTGGTGTTACTTCTCGACGTTCATATTCTTCGGAAGAGATGTTCTCAATCGCTTTGTTGTATTCGGGAGGACTATAATACGAAGATTCGGTTAATTTGTCTTGATTTTTGAATATCGTCCTCCAGTCTTTAACTTTTTCAGCGTGCTGTTTAGAAGTACCGCGCACGTATCGTTTATCCGAGGTATTATTTTTTATCTCAATTCTACAGTCGGCGGATGGAAGAACATTAACGACCAATTTAACCGGTTGCGTGACATTTTGCTGAAAATCTTTACTAGTCGAGCTCGAGCTATTCGTACCATTCTGTTGAGTATTGGAGATGTTATCGTTGAAAGTAGAGATGACAGATTTTTTATCCTTCGAGACAGTAATTTGAATAGCTTGATGACGAGATTTGTGTCTGCAGTGTCGATGCTTTGGTAATTTTTTCAACTTTTTGTTCGATTCGCGAGAGGTGTCGTCGTCATTGATTGCAGTTTTGGGTATAGGAGAAGGGCACAGCCTGTTTCGAGGTGATATTTTTTTAGATGAATCGTCGCTGTTTGACGGAGGAGAATTTTTATTCGAACTAGAATTTGTTATCGGTTTTTCACTGCTTACTGGCGAATCTTGTTTTTTATCGTGTTGCGTTTCTTCCGTCAACGAAACAGTTTTTGAATTATTCGCATCTTTTGGCTGGTTTAGTTCCTCTTTCAATAATTTCTTTTTCAATTTTACTCGTTCCATGTCATTCATAATTCCTTTAATCTCATTTTCTTTGCGAGAAGTACTCGATGAAATGATGTCAGTTGATGATATTTTAGCTCTATGAAAACGAGCGAAGTATTCGGAGAATCGAGGCGTTTTTTCAGTCATGCTGATGCCGTTCTGAAATGATAACAAAAGAAATGGATTATCGATCGTAAGCACGAAAATTCACATACTGATTGAAACACATAAGCTCACCGGTAAAAACATTGTTTGCCGATCTAATATTTTGTCCTTTTGCTCTAAAATACGGATTCGATCGTGTACCAGGTGATTGTACATTTCGTCAATTTGTGTCTTACTCGATTTATCATTAATCAAAGCGTGATCGTCTATAGCCTTCTGTGGAGGAAGAAAAAAATCAGTACGTCCGACTATTTTTAAAACTATAGGTTAAGTACATAACTTTCAACTCACAGAATGAATCAGTTTAGGTTTATGAGTATTTGAACAAGGTGATTTTTTTCGGCATCGAGGACGGTTATCGTCTCTATATTTTCAAAACGACAAGATTAATAATAATTCTTACGAAAAATAGTAAAACATAAATAACTACATATTTTAAAGTATAACGATTCAGAAAATTTACCCTTGCAACGATTTCAAATGCTTCACTTCGGGCGAATGTTTTCGAAAATTCAGTATCGTGTGCTGCTGTTCGATTCATCGAAAAAAAAAAAAAAAAATGAAGACGTTTAAAATAATTATTCTCAAACAAATTCGATACGAACACTTCAATACTTACTCTCACACCGTCATCATCTGAATCGATAATTATATTTCGAGATGGTTTCTCTGGACTTGGTAATCTGACTTTCTTTTCGTTCAATCTTGAATTTTATCAATAAATGATAATTTCCGAAGTATGTAGTACATAATAAATCAGACACGATGAATGATTTATATGCTCACTTTTTATTTGTATTTCTAGCAGTGCTTGCGTGTTGTTCTAGAGATTTCAAACTTGATTTCTGTTCCAAAGGTTTATTCCTCTTTCCATCATTGTTGGTACTCGAAGCGCTTTTCACAGGGCTAGAATTTTGTAATGTTTTCTTGCCGACAGTTTGCGAGTTTCTGTTATTTATCTACAAAAAATTACAATAAATTAGTCACGAATTCCTTCAAACGTTACAGTTCGAACGATAACGCTTGGTTATACATTAATTTGTTGCAGATAGTGCCGTTGATTGATTTCTGATATACATTTTTCGTATTGTTGTCTGCTGTATTCGAGTTCCTTTTGGTGGTAATTCCGAATTTCAGACAGAACCTGGTTTTCAATCTCTTCACATTGTCTCTGCGCTTCTCGTTTCACTTTATCAAGAATCGCGGCGGACATTTGCTTAGATTGTTGCCGGACCTGTAAAGTTAAATTATGAGAAATTTGGCTGTCTTCAGCAGTAGCGAGTGATTAACGGTAACTTTTACTTGAATAATACGTTCTTGTCTTCGTTTGATCGTGTTACATTGTAAGAGTAATTCTTCTTTTGAGAGAAATGAATTTTGTTTCATGTTACGTACATTGATGGCAGGTTCAACATATCACGCACTTTTGAAATATATTGCACACAAGAAAAGATTGGTGGTTTTAATTGATAAATTTAATAAAATTTTAATTTTTAAATAAATTTTGTGTGATATGATAACAGAAAATCAAAAAAAAATAAACCGTTAAAAAAAACAACAACAAAAACACAAAAACAAAAAGGCAGGTACGTGAGCGTGATGTGTGTTATGTATAACGTTATGCAGAGCCCGTAACCAGATTGGGTCGCACCGTAACGTGAAATGTTGCGTTATCACGAGTCACATGTTTTTTAAAGGTTTTTTAAAAGTACACTACTTGACCTGTCATGCTCGCACCTTGCACAGCTATGGTGTTGCGGGGTGCGGAGTCTGCGGTGGTTGACGACATTTTTTATGATGAAAATTTTTAATAATTTTTCAATTATTTTTTTTCTTTTAATTAAAATTTCGTAAGGATTTTTCTCGTAAGTTAACGATTGTATTCATTTCTATCTGCGGAATAGTGTAAAGTTTATTGGAAGTTGATTTACGGGGTGTGATCTCTAATTTGTAGCAAGCGAAGTGTTCCTTGTCGGTGTCATCTCCACAAGCACACATTCTCTATTATCACTATCTAAGATTAATTTCGGATTAATTTAATGAATTCAAACACTTCGTTGGTTAAAACTCGTACCATTATTTATCGAAAATCGTTTTGAATTTTACGACGCTTTGAACCTAATACAAAGATCATTCAATCTCCGAGGTAACTATTCAACTGATGTATCAACTCTTGAAGTTCATTGTTTATATCTGTTGATTGATACGTCCACGTGTTTTTTTTACACGGGTCAATCAAATGTGTTAGATTTGTCGTTATGATGGTTAATTTTGTGATTTTCTGTTTCTGTGTAGATGGAAATGCGAGAAGGGTTTATGCGACCACCTCGGAACAGAGGTGGGTTAATGTGGCCGCTTGTTCCGCTAAGAGGACGCAATGTTATGGGTATGGAAAGGATGAGATTACCACCTCTGAGGTTTGTGTTTTTACCCTTCTATTGAACATACAGTTTTGATTTACCATTTACCTTCCTATGTTATTATAGTGTAATAATGAGTTATTATCGTAGTTTTCAATGATGAATCTTGACAGGCTCCCTCATCAGAGGTGAACCCATTACAATTTTTTCATGTTGAAAATATCCTGTTTTCTGAGAATTTATGAACGTTCTTAAGATGTATGATGTATGTTGTATTCAATGTTTTCTAAGATAAATATCGGTCGACGTGAAATGAACGAAGATTATGTTGAAGGTACATATACAGTACATAAATATGTAATCAATCGAGATGATGATTCCTGCAGGCTCCCTCTTCAGAGACGAACCCTTTAATATATTGAATGTTGAAAGTGTCCTGTGATCTGAAAACGTTTTATGTATAACATAAATTAGAATTACTTTGGACTCATCTTCTAGATCTTACTTTAAACATGTTTCGTGAGCTAAGTGAACAAATTTCACTTGAATGATGATTTGTACAGGCTCCCTCATCAGAGACGAACCCTTTATTATTTTGAATGTTGAAGTATCCTGTGATCTGAAAACTTTATATAGCATTATTTCGAACTGATCTTCTAGATCGAACTTTAAACATGTTTCGTGAACTAAGTGATCGAATATTACTTTAATGATGATTTATACAGGCTCCCTCATCAGAGACGAACCCTTTATTATTTTGAATGTTGAAGTATCCTGTGATCTGAAAACTTTATATAGCATTATTTCGAACTAATCTTCTAGATCGAACTTTAAACATGTTTCGTGAACTAAGTGATCGAATATTACTTTAATGATGATTTATACAGGCTCCCTCATCAGAGACGAACCCTTTATTATTTTGGATGTTGATGTATCCTGTGATCTGAAAACTTTTTTCAGTATATGTAATAATTTCTTTAGATCTATCTTCACGTATTACTCTTATGATGATTTATACAGGCTCCCTCATCAGAGATGAACCCATTATTTTTAACGAATGTTGACAATATCCTGTATTCTGATGACATTGTAGTGTGTTAACGAAATGTTGCGATGTAAACGATCATAGTATATTTTATTCGTATGCCTAATGAAGTATTATTTTTCAGACCTGGAATAATGCGAGGTGGGCCGCCAGTTCCTCCTTTCGTTGGCCGAGGAATGACTCCCCCTCATGGTAGGCCGCGAGGAATGGCTCCAGTCATGTTACCGCGACCTCCTATTCATCCACCTGGACCAATGGGACCACTAGGCCCTAGAGGAATGTTACCTAGACCCATGTTACCTCCTCGGCCTCTTGGACTCGATGGCGGTAATTCGAGCGATGCTGGTCCAATCCCAATCAATGGTGCTTTGAAAGAACCAATGAAGAATGCCAAAGATGGAAATATTCCGAAAAATGTCTCTGGGCAAGGACCTATTCAAATAGGTAACCGAATGCCGAATAGAAATATCAAAGTACATAATCGTCCCAAAGGAAATCAAAATACTGGCCAAGTAAGCGATTTGGAGAATTCTTCCAAAATTTATCTCTCGAATTTGCGTATCGGCTGTCGCATAACCTTTTTGTTTTCATTTGTGTTTCAGTCACCGTTACAAAGTATGCATTCTGCACCTCATCATCCGCAACCGTCGCCGATACAGCAGAATTCTTCCATGAATGCGCCTCATATGCCAAAACACGTGCATCCGATTCCATCTCAAATGAGTGGCGGTGGACTTCCTCAACAAGCTCAGTCTCATCCTATGCAACATCAGCCTTCATTACGGTGTGTATTGCATCGATTGTACTTACGTTGGGTGTTCGTCGAATCGAAACTTCTCAAAGGAATGCTTTCTGTATTGCCTCTAATTTTTCGACTTATCAAAGTCTCTCGATACTTTCAGTGGCGGTAGAAACGGACTGAATCCCAGAAATAGAGGTTCCGCAGGAATGGGTACGTAAACACGATGAGAGTCGCTGCTCAGCATCAGCAAATCGATTCGAACGGATGTTTGTGTTTTCAGGTCGCGGCGCCTTGATGAATATTCCTCAAATGGGTGGCGGTGTCGGGAACAGAGGTAACACGATGATGAATCGCGGAGGCCCGCCAAACCTCGGACCTCGAAGTGGTCCGCCAGTACCTCCTGGTCGAGGAAATATGATGGGAGGGCTACCACCTCCTCCAGTGCCATACTCGTCAGCACCTCCGCCTCCTCCTTCGTCGTATGCTGTACCACCTCCGGTACTCGGTTCTCAGGGTCCAGTGAAACGAGGTGGTCCACCGATGGGCATGCCTCCTCCAATGCCGCCGAAACGAGTACGTTACGATGCGCCTTTACCAGCAAACGGCTACGGGCAATACCAGCAGCAGCCGCCACCTCCGCAAGCGTGAGTAAAATGATCGGCTTCGATGCGATTGAAATTACTAACTTACTCGTAATCGGTATCGCTTTAATTTTCTGTATAATGTTTACAGAGCTTATTCATCGTACGATGTTCCTCCTCCAGTCGATATGTACAACAATGCGCCTCCACCTCCGTTGAATGTATCACAGTCGCAGAGTTACAGGTTCGTGTGGAATTTTTTCAGTGAACGTGTCTCGAAAAACATAACTAATTTGATTCGATGATACGTATTTTCAGCTCCCCCGATTACAGTTATCAGTCGGGTCCGCAGAACAGTTCGTATTCGATGAACGCTCCGTATTCGTCGTATAGTAACGATCCGAGTTATTCTTCATACGGTGGCGGAGCTTCAGGCTACGACTCGTCAGCCGAATATCATCCAGCTTCCAATAGTCAATCAATGGGTCATCCTGGATCGGATCCATACGGTTACAAAGCCGGTTAGTGCGTGATATTTTATCGAATTCTAGATTAATTTATCCCCAAAAGAGCGACTTGTTTTTCGATTTGCTTCTCATCGAAGAATTCATTTTACTTTTGGGAAAAGCGTTATTCATATGCAGCGGTGTTACATCTTTTGTAATCGATGTATCATGATGAAGTTTATGAGACATTTCTCATCTGTGCCTAAAATATTACTGCGTTTCCCGTAACTGAATAATTGTCGTCGTATAATCTGGTGTACGATGATTCTATACGCTACGGAATATGAAAATGGTCAGTTTTTGACATGTACGCGAACTAATTAATTTCACGTTATATGTACAAACTGATACAAGCAAAACTTGAAGTTTCTACGCTGATTTTTTAGTTTGAACATTATTAATGTTTTTTTTTTTTCATTTTTGCAAACAGCGGCACCGGTAGATTCGTATGGAGGGTATTCCAACACGAGTTATCCTAATCAAGGCGGTTACGACGATTATTCGTCCGGTTACATGGACAATTCTGGATACGGCGCTCCTGCACAAGGTAAAGTACAAATATGAATATTTTTCATCTTAGCTGTACTCGAGTAGGATATAACTTTCAACGGAAATTTTAATTTCGAGTAAATTGAGTTGAAATTCGCCATCAACTTACGAGGTCATCCATTATCATGGAATAACTCGCATCTTTGAATTTGACATTATAGTATTGTTGACCCGAATTGAACTCGAAATTTGCTCCGTCGGAAAAATATGTCCAATTTCGGATTATCTTATTATTTTTGACATTTTATTGAAATGTCGGTGTCGGTATCGGCAACTTCATAGAAGTACATATTAGAAATGTGCCAACTCTTGAAAGGGTTGTAGATTTTATCTATCTTTATCTTGATTTATCATTTCATTTGCTGAAAGAAACTATCGGTATTCTCTCCATCTGTGCGTTTTTCCCCCCAGAAATATGATGTGGTGTAACGTTTAGTCTTACGTAAGTCCACGAATATTGAAAAAATTCAGGAAAAAGTTGTGCGAATCGTTAACGAATTATCAAGTCGAATAAATAAATAGTTGATGAATTAAGATCATAATTATATCAACAAACTGAATACTACATATTATTACCTTACATCAAATTTTGAATATTGGAAAGCCTACGATTATTGTTTTGAATTTTTCAACGTTTTATCGAATAGTATTTCTTTTTATTTTCTTCCACGTATTTTTAATTTTCAATTTCATGAACTAATTATTTTGACATAAAACCTAAATTGAATACAACTGAAGCGATTACCGGTGGATTATTTTCAAAAAAATATTAGTTCAAGTATTGGAAATGAAAGTTGTTTTTATGAAAATAGTGAAGCTAGATTTTGTATGTTTTATTCAGATTCAAGTTACAGTCAGTCAGTAGGAACATACAATAATTATTCGTATTAAAATATTCGTGCTGCGGAGTTAGGTAAGTGGCACTCGCGTTTAGGTTCGTAGTTGGCTAATTAGCGATGATTTGCGTCGTATCAATTTTGATATCATTTTTCGTTCAAATTTACTACTAAAGACAAAGAAATGCAAACACGATGCTCGTAATAAAATAATATTATAAATTTTACGGATGATATACATATGTGCGATCGTGTATTAATTAATAGTTTTACTTATTGAAACTTATGCGTTTAAATGACATACTTAGATACTTATCGCGAGACGAATTTCATGAAAATCACACAAGAAATGACCTATCTATCATTATTTCAATTATGACTTACGAGTACAAAAGTACGCGAGTGTGATACGTAAAATTTTATTTAGCCAAGTTATTAATTTTGTTTTTGTGTGTGTGTGCCTATTTTTAAATGTTGAAACATTAGAATCAGCTGCTTTTCAAGCTGAATCATTAATTGGATTTTTTTCAATTTTTCCTCCCCTTATAATCGTGTATGTACTTATTATTGATGTTTTAAATGAATGGTTTACTAAAATCAACAGACCTAATGCGAATAAGTTACAATTTTTTTTTCATTTTATCGTTCAATTTTTTTTCCTGTTTTTTAATTGTATATAGAAACAATTTGATAAAGAAAACACTTTTATTTTATAGTTCTGTACGAAATATTCACAATTAAAGGTATTTTAATTTTTGTACTTCTACATATTCATTATGTTACATACCAATATTGAAACAAAATCGCGAAATCCGGCTCATCCGATGGAGTTGAATCATATCTAAAATGTAATATTTTCTTTTTAATGATGTTTTTCGAGAAATTCTCGATCGGTAATTTCCATGCACAGAGTTGTTTTCTAGTATTTAATTTAAAAAAACGTGAAGTTCAAGTTACTAGCATCGGAAAGAACTTTGAGAAATAGTGCATTTGTTTGGAAAATCGTTTCGTGTTATTCAATATCATTTTTTTGTCCCTTAATTTATTTTTACGTATTGAATTTATTTCGAAGGAATGATAATTATTTAATAAATTAATGCTATTAATTTTCCAGATTTGAAATGAAAAAAATTTGATGAGGCAAAAATTTACATTACGATATTTTTAACTCGTGCTAATAGTAAAATTTTCGATTTGAGCCTAGAAGAAAAATTTTTCAATTATTTATAGATATGATTTCAATTTATGGCGTATTAATTCTTGTATAGAGTTGTGTAGGAAGAATGAACTTTAAAACAAACGATCCAAACCGTAACTATCCGAGCCAATGGCCCAGAATTAGTATTTTTCAAACTGTATTTTATTATAATACCCGAAAATTACATGCATATTTAAGGTGTTTGGCGTAACAAGGATGCGCTTTCATTTCAAGCTTATTCAGTCTACATCGAAAACCAAACGAAGATTGATTTGTTTATAGAATGGAGAAGTAAAGTATGGTGTTTTTGTTTTCAATTTACAAGTCTACAGTGCCAGATCCGGATTTTTAATTTTTTTCCCTCCCTTTTATGCGACTAATTCGAGTCGTAACTTTTTTTTTCAATTATCTTTCGATTAACTTAGTATTTTTTGTCCCTTCCTCCCTGAAGTATGAATAAATTCTCGTGTAGATGATTATCCGGCTCTGGCGAAATGCAATTTTCAGATTCGTACCTCGTGGGAGATCGTTTGTATTGTGGTAGTATTAATCGAACATTAAAGCGTTATTGGTTTTTGTATGCTACATGCTTCATGCACACCTGTGGTGTCGCTTTGGGGTCGTGACTAAATTGAATCCTATATAATTAAGCGCTTTGGTATTTTACAACCGTTATGTTATTATAACGAATCATGATAGAGGAAGTTCGTTGATTAATTTTGAGTATTTTTTAAAACTTTATTCAAATTGAGAAACCAATTCGCATGATTGGTTTTAAAACTGATGCCTGATTGAAACATTTATTTTTAATAATGAATCGATACTGCGTGTATTTTATCAATTTTTTCCTCTAACGAAAAAATTTAATTAATTAAACGATGAAAATTTAGTATTATTGCAGGAAAATTTACCCCTAATTGACAAATAAAGTGGATTTCAATTCGCCTCAAATTTAATCAGAAGCGGTGATAGATTAGTAGTGTTATTAACAAGATGTGATCACATAATCAACATGGAATAATAGTTCCATGGGAACGAAGAAGACGTATTTTTACTTTTTAAAATTATGAATTTTACTCGAGAGCATGATTCATGATCATTTTATAGATTTTTTTTTTGGTTTTAAGGTAACCATTTTCGTAGAATGACAATACCTATGTACTTGTATCGAATTAATTATTTTATATTCGACGTTTTTTTTTTTTTCATTATCGTGATACAGTTTTGATTTAGTAATTTTTCATCAATCGTCATTTTTTACCAAGTATCACACCTATTGAAATAATAATTGTATACCTATGATTTTATCTGGAAATGTTTACAATACCACCTTAATGGTTCTATGCTCTCGATTTTATTCGCTTACATTTCATTTCATCTTATAATTTTAACGCATTTTTATTTGTGAAATTTGAAATTGGTAATTTAAAAGGAGTACCTACCTACGTCTAGTAAAGTAACGCTTTGCGGGTGTATAATTTCGAACTTGGAGATTTAAAAACTGAACCGAATTTTTTAATATCACTTTATGTTGAAAGTTTCGATACTAATGTGTCATTAATTTTTCAGCGGGCTGAGGCAGTTTCATGCAAATTAGAGCCGAAGTTTTACCAATCGGACAATTGGAACAAGGATTTCGTTTCTGTTATCTGAAGTGAGTCGAGCACATTCTCAATACTAGTTTTATTCGTTTTATTGTGTATGTGGTAAAATGTAGCTTTCATTTTGAAATTTCGCTATTTTGCGCACCACCCTTACAAAATTGTTGAATTTTATAAGAAAATTTCTACCAGCTCTTACAAAGCTGTGCTAGGAATTCCCTCTCCTCATCCGTTTGAAAAAAACGACGAAAATGATTTATTAAAATATTTTTTAAAAAATGCTCAAAATTTCTCATATTTTTTGGTCAGAACTCTTCTAAATACTCGTAACTGCCTCTTCAAGAAAAAACTTTTCTCGGCCTTCAAATAATATTTTTGATTTTTTTGTCATTTTGGGGCACTTCATACAAGGGGACCAATAATTTTTGCAGAATAAAGAAAAGGGTTGATAATTGGTATGCTGAAATTGTCTGACACGTTTCTCCCATGAAATTCAGCTTTTTAAAAGGGAGGGAAGTGAGAGGAGAAAAATTCACTAGTACATATACGTTCTTTAATTTTTTTTTTTTTTTTTTCAATTTTTCAGAAGAAACAAAGAAACGAGTGTTGAAAAGTGTTGTTAGACGTATGAAGTATCGATTGAAACTAGTGTGAAAACCCAAACTAGGTGAGTTGATCCTTTCTATCTCTCATAATCATGATGGATGATTAATGAACGTGTGCTATTTGTTCGACTCTATAAAATTGTATAGTTTTCAGATTGAAAGAAGTCCATTTCTGTTCACGTTGACTTATGGGTGTTATTGTTATGATGAAGTTACATATAGGCAGTCGGCAGTTGAAAGTGACGGAATTAATAGACGAAAATGGCGATATCTCTATCTTTTATATGATCAAGAGTTCAAATGAACGTAATTGTTGATAAATTTGTTTATTTTTCAAATTTTGGATGCTGTCGTTCTGTAATACAATGTTTAATGTTGAAGTATATTTTTTCAAAATAAATAAATTCTTTGAACAGTTATTGATGATGAATAATTAACTTGATACTTAGTCATAGGCCTCCATTTCTATATGACAATGCCTACTGTAATAATTTATATTCTAGTTTCTCAATGATCGTAAATGCAATTTCCGTTTGATAATTTTTCGTCAATTGTAATTTTCTGCGACTTGACCTATCGTTCAATAATAAATGTCAAATGTCAAAAAATGTGAAAATTTAATTTATATTTTAAAAAAAAAATAACCAGTTCTTCAAGAAGTTGACAAACAATAAAATTGCAAGGTTAATACGAAAGTACATAGAAATTAATGAGGATTCGTGTGATATAAGTTTTAAAAAAATATGTTATACAAATTTACACGTCAACAACTGTGCAATTCATTTCGTGAGTCATTTCTTGCATCATTTTTCAAACGATGGACTAAAACAAAAAACCTACATGCCAGTAACTTGAACGATGTTTGTCTTCGGAATAAAACTGAATAATTCGTCAAACACGGCGTAAGTTCGTAGAACGGTAACATTGGCGATTAAAATCAATTTTCGTTTAGCTCGAGTGATGGCTACGGTGAGACGTCGTTTATCGCTCAGAATTCCAACATCCTGAAAAAATTTCAAATATGTAGATACAAATACATACGTTGAACAAAGTAAAAAAAATCATTTTTCATACCGCTGCACTAGATGCTTTGGTGCAGGAATAAATGATCACGTCTTTATCTCTGCCTTGGTATTGATCTACGGTGTTAATTTCAATAGGACACTCCGCTGGAGCCATATTACGAAGAAGTTTTACTTGTTCACGAAACGGAGCTATAATACCGACATCGTGATTCTTATCGAAAACCTGTAACACGTAGTAAGTATTTCGGAATCGAACCATCAGTCATACAGGTTCGATATTTAATAATTGGCGAAAAATAATTATCAAGGTACCTCGTTCAAGTTGTGTACGATACTAAAAGTAATATCAGCTTCGTTCTGATTGGAATATTCGGATATCGGAGAAGCTGTCTTCATATTGGACGTATCTAATAAGATAATCGAGTGATCCAGATTGTTCGATAACACTAATTTCATCCAGTCTGGAACTTGGCTGTTTATTTTGGACGGATTGCTAACGATAGTAGCTGAGCTAACAAGTTCGTTGGCGCATTCTAGCGCGTTTTCGTATGCGAACGAATTTGCTAGTTGCATTATTTGCGAGTTCATTCGATATTGCAGATTCAAGACAGATGTAACTGGCGATCTGTCCAATTTTTTAAATAAACTCTCGCTTAAACCTAGAAGACTGGCAATGAAATTGAAATATTACATATCAAAAGTTTGAGTATGAAAAGTGTGCATAAATTTGATAGGTATAATTATCTACCTAGCTTTTTTCGACTGTACAACTGGTGGAAGTTGATCCGGATCACCAATTAGAACAAATTTTTTACTACAGAATAATGGTTTTATCACAGATGGTTGTAAAACTTGAGTAGCTTCGTCTACGATACAATAATCGAATCGACGTTTTCTGAATACCACGTGAGAGCATCCCATACAAGTGACCGCTATTACTTGCTGTAATTAACGTACAAATGTGAGCACAAAAATTTCAAATACGTGTTCAAATAGGTACACCTACACCTAATTCCATTTCGTACCTTTTTATTGTAGAAATTCTCCAAATCTTCAACAGTTTTAAAGTTATGTTTTTCCAGCACGTGATCTTCGCAGTAGTTCTTCAGCGAATCGTGTACCCTTACGTAGGACCCAAGTCGCAGAAAGTCAACTTCGCTATCTTTCAAACGCAATAAAATATTGTCGACAGCCGAATGCGTATGGCTGGTAATCAGTACGGAGTAATTCAACGATACGAGTAATTTAACTAATGCAACGACGGTCGCTGTTTTGCCTGAAATAAATGCCGATTTCGAATAATGTTCGAGATAAGGTTTTTCTAACGCTGAAAAAGAGAGATTACCCACCAGTTCCGGGCATTCCTTTGATGAGCGTGTAATGGTCAGCTCGTAAAGTATTCAGAATGGCGTTTTTCTGAGTTTCGTTCAAAGTACGCAAGATGCTGTGATCTTGAACAGAACAAGCCACTTGAGAAGTGAACGAAGGAATCACAGAGTCTATAATTACAGATCGAAGATTATACGCGGGAGCAGTATTTTCGAATAGCAGAAGTAGGCTAGAAGTGTTAAATCCTAGTAAGCCGTCGAACATGGAATATTTATCCACTACGTAACACTCCTTGTCGTCTTTTTCCAACATTCTGAAAAATATAAAATACGTGAGGAGAAAAGTAAGAATATTTTGTATCGAACGGTACAATTATATGTACCTGTCAAGTTTCAAAAATATATCTCGTTCTTCTATCGTATCAACGTATCCGCTGGCTATGGCGTATCTACGTCCTTTGCTAACAACTACGTAATCGCCTTCGATTAAGGAGCAATTGTTGAGCGCTCTAACATCCCCATCATTGGAGATTCGTCTCATCTTATGTAAAAATCTACTTCCGAGGACGTCGGCGCTTTGCAAGCGTAAATTGCTCACGCAATATCCGCGTGCTTCTCTGAAAAATAGACAAAGAAGTTATTCAACTTGAAAATACGGAAACAGTAAAACAAATCACTAGATTTGAAACGGGTAAATTATGGATATCTAACCTTTCGGCAACTTTCACGTGCCACAAATCAGATATATCAAAAGTTCGATTTTTCTTTCGTTCCCATTCTTCGAGTTTGAGCAAACCGAGCCAGAAAAATACGTAGCGGATGTGCGAATCGGTCAAATGAGTTAATGCTTGAACGCTCAATTCGTTCAACGGATTACTTTTTGATAAACTTTCTCGATGTTGCTTACTGTGTAAATTTTTTCACTCGTCAGTAATTATGCAAAAATGAAAGAAAAAAGCCGCGAGCCCGAGTGTAACTGACCTAAGAGATGCCGAACATACGGTTAAATATGGACATTTAGCGCAACCATTATGATGATTGATCGGCTCCGGTAGATCGGGCAATTTAAATTCGGTCTCCGATATCTGGATTGGTGTTTCGTTGGTAACAATGTAGTTGACTAAACCGTTTCTCATACACATTAGTCCGCTTCGTTCGGCATGTTTAGGATTTATTTCAGTTATCTTGTTTTCTCTGACGAATCGTAACGTACAGAAATTAATATCGTTTAACTAATATTCGTCGATGGAACGAACCGAAGAATATAGAAACCTGAGATAGAATAATAATCCAGCGTCAACGTCGGTGCCGATCTCACTCATCATGATCAAATACAGTATGACTTGTCCTCTGTGTTCCGAAGAATTGCTCGCTCGACCAGTTTTTAATTCCAATGGTAAAATCTGCACATCAAAAAGCGATTCGGTATTTCAATGAAAAAATACTCGATTACGAGAGCGATCAAATTTTTTCAAAAAAATACCTTAATTTTATCGTTTTTTCGAGCTTTTAGAACGACATCAGTTTTTCCTTTAATTCCCAGCTGCGGAATCCAAAAATTCTCTTCGATGCTCAATATCTGTAGAATTTCTCCTGACCACGTTTTCGAATCGTTTCTAAAAAAAAAAAAAATTTGATTTTCGTTTCCTTCCGAAAACTTTTTGTAAAGTTGGTGAAATCGTTCTAGAAATACTCACGAGCTATTTGATCCCTTCATATAAGTATTCACAAATGAGAAAATTTTAGGCGAAAATTCTTCTAATTGAGATCTAATAACTGTTACAGCAACATCACATTCGTAAGCTGAGTATAAGGTGCGTTTAGAACTGACTAGATTGTCAACCACTTGTTGTATACCATCCAATGTGTGGATTTCTTTTCTTAAAACCTTGAAGGGGGGAATCGTATTTCAAACACATTATTTCATTTTGTTATCGCTGCAGTAATCGTACTCGTAGAGGTAAATTATGCGTACCTCTTGCAGCAACTCGTGAACCAGAGACCCGACTATCATGGAGACGTTAGGTGGATCGAAGCTGGGAAAAATGTAACTGAGAACAGAACGTCTTTGACAAAATAACGAACCAACGATCCCAGTGCCTGTGATCAAAACATCCGGATGTACGGTGATGAAGCCTCGCTCGTTGTTAACCAGCCAGTGATTATTTTTCGGATCAAAATGAGCTTTCACGCAAACAACGTCCCCTTCCTTAACCGGGGTATCCAACCTACGCATAACACGCAATTCTTAACTTGATTCTGTAACGTCTGATGGGTCTACATATTGATCTCACTCACCAGCATCCTCTCAGCACGCAAGTGGTTGTTGATGAACCAACTGTCTCGGACGGTTTGGCGGCTTTTTGTAACGTCAGGGTCAAACCAATAGCGGAATACTGAACAGAATTTACTTTGCAGTATGTCCATTCGTTCAGGTTCAAATCGCTGCAATCAGTTTTAGTTAAATTAAATGATAAGCACGAGAAATAATCGATTCGTTCAAAATATACCTTACCAAGTCGAAGCTAACCAATCGTCACAATCGCTGTTTAATAAATCAGCCAAATTTTCTATATCGACTAGACATTTTGGAACTTCTGAATCAGAATGACTTTGCTCCGAGGATTTTTTCATCGCAGGCGAATTTGCCGGCGGAATTTTGTTACTTTCACGACGTTTGTTCACTTTCACCTTAACGCGCAACGGTTCGTTTCTGGAATTCGTACCGTTCGTGATTTCAGCGATTTCATTTTTCAATAAAGAAGGAGATAGTTTCGGACGTTTTGTGTCCAGTTCAGTTTCACTCTTTCGCGGAGTATTAACAATTTTTTTTGAAGGAGCGAGCGATTGTAAATAATTGTAGTCTTCCGGCGATGAATTTTCCAATTCACCCAGTAAATCGGCAAGAACGTCGTCGGTTTCGTATTTTCTTTTTTCACTAGCGCTGACGCAAGATTGAGATTTATCGAACGATGATCCACTGCTAACACAGTTGTAGTTGGTCGATAAAACTGGTCTGCTGTTTTCAGTATTTTTTTTACATGCAGTTACTTCATTTTCCAGCAAAGCCTGTTTTTCATATTTCTTTTCGATGACTGCTTTCCCTACTGCTGTGTAAGACAGTTTTCATCTCGTTGAAATAATTATGAGGAACATACTCGATACATAGAGAAAAGCTTACGTTTCGATAAAGGAGCGTTTCTTGAATTACTTTCGGCGGCGATCGTCTTTCGAAAATTACTTGAGAAGAAACTTCGAATGGATGTCTGTCTGTTCGTATCGCACTGTTTTGATAGTTTCTGTAAAAGTAATAATTAGTGTTTAATGATAATTATTTTTTATTATACAAATACATACAAAGAGAACGAAGATTGTTACCGCTTTTGATTTTCCCGAGCTCATTTTACCAGCGATAGCACATTCGTGCTGTTTTCGCTAGTATTCAGTTGATCACGATAACTTCAGTTTTGAACGAGCATTATAGTTTATTCGGCAATTGGTGCAGTATTTCTGTAGAGTAGATAAATCAACTTTCAATAATAGGCCATTTTTTGAAAAAATGTTTCATTAATTAACAAGATGAAACGATGTTCGAAGTTCGAACTTGGAACTTATGAAAAATTTATATGTGGACTTGGCGGGAACCGGGAACACTTTGTTTACCTTTTTTTTTATCAAAAAAAAAATCTAAAAATTTTCGTTCGCGTCTCACGATTCGTGAACGGATCAGTAGATGAGACTGAGAGGGACCGTGACAGATCCGTGAGGCCGTGACTCGTTCAAAAACAAGAACGAAGTGATTTGCAAGTTCTGAAATTTTTATCCAGGATTTCATTCATGTCTGTAGCGAGTCGCACGTGTTGTGATAAACTGATAACAATTTTATTTTCAATTTTCAGTTTTCATCAACCGTTTTACTTACTCTCGGTTATTCATCCTCGAATAGATTATTAAAAATCTAGTAATTTACAAATTAAAATGTTGATTGTGCATATTTATTAGGGATAGTTTATCAAAGATTGAATCATGGCTCCTATGGCAGAATACAACGAAAAGTTGGAGATAGTCACTGAAGAAGTATCAATATGCAAACTTCTCACCTCGAACGACTTGAAAGTCAGAAAACGTGGAATATCTTCTTTGAAGAAATGGTTTCGTGAAATTGGCTCGAAAAAAGGTACCTTCCTTAATTCTCTTCTTTTCGTATTTGTTCAGGTAAATTTTTAATGTGTTGGAATATCATTAGGTGTAGAAGAAGATGATTTTATTCGTATTTGGAGTGGACTTTTTTACTACGTTTGGATGTCTGATAAACCATTGGTGCAGGTAATATTCTGCCAAGATGTTAACATATCTGTTTATTCTTTCTATTTCCGGTCTAATCAGATACAAATTCGTAGGAAGAAGCCGCCGAATGTGTTAGCAGTATGATGCATATCCTAGATAATTACGAAGCAGCGATGTACTATGTTAGAGGATTTTTTAATTCATTAGTTAAGCAATGGGATCGTATAAGCCATTACAGAATCGATAAATTCTTGATGTTAGTTCGTCGTTTCTTGAGACAAATCCTTATGCTGCTGAGAAATCACGAATGGGATATTGAAAAACTTGAAATGTTTAGTAAAGAGTTGTATGCCGCAATTCAAATTTTACCTTATAGTTTAGCTTTACATGTGAACGAAATTTTTAATGAAGAAGTTGCCAAAGTGAGTTCGATTGTCTTATCCTGAATTGCTGATGATTGTGTAATATGCATGCATTTCTATTTTACTACTTCTTGTATCATTTTTCAGATCTCTAAAGGTAAAATATCAACTGATGCGTTGGTAGTATTATATAAAGGATACTTCGAATGTATTGCGAATCTGAAACCGACAATGCAAATTGTGAATAGTATTCAGGCGAATATTTTCGGTGGCTTAGTTCGTCAGCTTAAATTGTGCATTAAACAAAAAGCTCTAAGTGAAGACTGCGATGATGAGGTAAGCTTCCGATTTCTAAATTGTATTGGAAAACATTGTGCATATTTATTTCTAGGTTTTCACTCATATTTGTAGACTAATGACGAAAAGACTGGCTTCGATGACGAAAAAGTGAACACAAGTGCTTTAGATCCAAGACCCGGAGGTGTAGATGTTTTTCTTCCTTATATCGAGTTTGATGAACACGTTGTCGTGAAATTTATTGAGCAGTACATATCAAAACCGGACGTTCCCATCAAAGCTAAAAATATCCTAAATCAAATTATCCCAATGTTCACCAGCATTTCGGTAAATATTTATTGACAATTTTCTTAGTTTTCGCCATTGTTGTTTATTATCTCAAGGTTGTTTTGTTTTCAGAAATTAAGATCATCAGTTACCGATACCGATAAACTTATTCGTGAGATGACAGAAAATCCAAAATTGAAAAAACCCAAACAAACCCTGACAAAATTGATAAAAGAATCGTGTCGAAAATTAGAAGAAGAAGATGAAGATGAAACCCAGCACGAAGAAAGAGTCTTGAAAAAGTTACGTAACCTGACCGATTTGATTCAAATACCTGCTGGTAAATCTACGTTCACGGTGGTGCAAGCGAAAACAAACATAAAGGAAACAACGAAAAGAACCTCCATCTCAAGCGACTGGAGTGTTACAGAATCTGTTGAGAAACCCAGTCCTCCTAAGAAAGCCAGCATTAGTGGCAATTCGGAGAACTGGGTCGTTGAAGAGAATAAGAAATCACCGATTTTCGAAAGTAAAAGCAGAATCGTTGATCCAGTGCCCATTACAGAACAGTCCAAATCAACAAATGAAAATGACGAATCAGACATTTGCTTGGAAATAGACGAAAACACAATTGAAGAACTTGCTTCGACGCACGAAGACGAGCATAAAAATGAAGATCAAGGCACTGCGACTGCTGAGAAAGAAGAGAACGAATTGAATCAAAAATGTGAAATCTCGTCGGACTCTGAAATCAATTATGAGAAAAGATCAAGTGAAGAACTTTGCAACAACTCACTTTCTGTTTCATTTTCCGATAAACCTGCTGTGCAATTGTACGAAGAAGATGATGTTAAAGATAAAGCCAACGATGCAGAAAGCGAAACCATTGTACCAGCGTCGCTTGTAAAATCACATCCAAAATTGATGAAAAAAGACCGAGACTACGTTGTCGTTGATTTTCAATCTGAAGCTGATGATGAAGAAGTGTCTCAAGAACTCCAAGTGCCTCACGAACCTGAAAAGGCTACTGGAACGCTCCGTTGTAGAGAAATCGAATCTACTCCTGCTCCCGTATCAACCCCAGTTTCTAAAAGAACGAGAAAACCCCGTGAAAGTACAGCCGAGCCTGCCAGAAAAAGTCTCAGAATTGCTGAAAAACAGAAAAAAGTCCTGTTTAAATTGGAAGATAACCGGTGTCAAGGTTAAAATTGAATTAATTTATCTAAAACGTTTTTTTGTCAACGAAATTTTAATAAAGAATTGAGTCTTCTTTTTCTGCGCTTTTTTTCTTTTGGTAAAAAATCTCTTCTTTGAAATGTTCATTTTGAATTCATCACGTTGCAGATATTCCGTTGTATGAAAAAGTTCTTAAATCGAAGCCAGAATTACATTTCCTTAGCTCAAAGAAACCCACCAGCGGTATACTTAAGCCATTTGCTGTTACTACTCCGATCAATCCTTTCTATTTTGTTAATGGCGAAAATAAATTCAAACGAAAAAGGAAATAGAATAAACGAATATTTAATTCGGTGCTGATGTAAGTAAATCAAAATCGTGCTAAGTATTTCTATTTTTCTGTCTTACCTTACCTACATGTACTGAATCGAAAAATTCGGTTTTTTACGTAGTTTATCTCCTGTGGAGAGAATCAATGTGATTTAATACATTTGTTTTTTTAAATAATTTTTTTGTACTATGCTCGATGTCCGTATAATTTTCTGATATCCGTTGATTTCATTCTGTTTTTATTTTAGTTGAACTGGAGTTTGAATTAAATTGTATTTTGATACAAATCCTTTTATTTTTTGTTGTAAGTACCAACTCAAATAGGTACTTACGAGGATCATGTGCATGGTGCATAATATCAATAAACAATTCGAGAAGACGTTAAAAATTAAATAATTAGTTGGAAGACTTCATCATAAAAATTATCAGAGCTTGAAAGCTTTATATTTTCGCTGAGAACTGACGTATTTTATATTGTATTGTTCCTCTACACATTCACCACACCACGAACTTTAAATTACCAAGGTGTTCAAAATAGCGTCCATGATGCAAATTAAATAAATAAATAAATAGATGCAAATTGGTGGGGAGTAATTACGATAGATATGATAGTGGTAGTGGTGTATAGTTTATTATTATTTTTGAATAAGTATTATCTTTTCTTTTCTTTTCCCAGTAATTATCTACAAATTATTCTATATTCTAATATTTCAAGTTATGCAGTTTCGTGCATCATTAAACTATGATTAAAAATACAAAGTATCTGCTGGAATTCGTTGCAGTTGAAAAGTGTTATGGAGTCTCTTGGTGACGTCGCGTTATAAAAACATTCAAAAGTATGTTGATACTTTCATGGCCTCGATATTGAATATTGGGCATCTGTAAACCTTATATTGCAATTCATTTCCTCGTATTTAAAGATTGGAACTTTCATCCAAGCATCGATTCATTCTTGTTGGCGTTCATCTTTGCAGCTATGGATCAAATCAAATCTCAAGTAGGTAACATTCTATTTTTGAAAAACCTTTCTGCGTATTATTTTAATTATCGCGATATAAATTCTTATTTAGATCATCACCGTTGTTAACACGGTTGATAAATTGAACATGCAAGAACGCTTAGAAGCAGTCAGCTACTTACAGAAGATTACCGAAGCATACAAAAGCAAATCTCTATGTTCAGGTAGATACTCGTATTATTTGAAACTCAAATTTTAAATTCGTACAGTTATTCGAGTGTTGTTTTTCTTTTCATACATCAATTCAGATTCACCTGTAAACGCTGAATCTAAAAATCTCATAAAGAACTACAAACACAAATGTCGTAATCATCTGTGCTTCACGAATAATGTAAAACATTTGAAGAAAATCGTGTGTTTCAAATGCGACAAACGTTTGGAAAGCGAGTTCCAATTATTCGATCATTCTCAGACGCATTTAGATTATCCATTATCGTGTTTACTATGTCGGTGTATATTTCGTAACGTCGAAGATTACAATAGTCATAAAGCGACAGATTGTAACCAAAACAGAGGTCGATATGTGTGCAGAGTTTGTCATCATTCGTTCCCAACGAAGAAGACTTTTCAGTCGCATTCTCTAGATAACCACGGAATGAAATTGTACGATAATTGGTACGGATGTAAATTATGCCAAGAGATGTTCGAGCAGAAAAAGTTACTGTATCATCATTATAAAGAGGCACATTCCGAGATGAAATGCCAGTTTGAGAAGAATGGCGTCAAGGTTGCTAATTCGAAAATAGATTCTCAAGTAAAGTGAAAATTTATTGTTTAATTTCAAAATCAAAACAATGTGTTCGAATAACTTACTGATCAAATGTATTTTTTTTCAGCCTAAAGAGAAATTAGTGGTAAATGGGAACGAAACGTCGAACGATGAAGATACAGAAGACATGGAGAAGTTTCAGTGTGTTCATTGCGATAGGACTTTCAGAAAGAAGTCGTTTCTTAGCGTTCACATAAAGCGTCATTTATGTAAGCGATTAATTCTCTAGACTGTTTTTTTTTCTCTCTCGAATATATCTCAATAACTGAAACTAACCTTTGTTCAACATTAAGATGCAGGGGATTCGGAATTCGTATGTAAAGTATGCAAGAAAACGTTCACCGTGTATCGTTACTACAAACGTCATCTTCAAAGCGTGTCGCACCAGAACAAAAATGGCGAAGATAATCCTATCTTCAAATGTGATATTTGCAAGAAACTGTTCTCCAGTCGTGACTCGTTATCGCGACACCAACTCAGGACACATTTCACCGGCGATAAAAGACTGAAATGCCCGTTATGTGATTTTAAAACAGCTTTGGCTACTAGTTTAAGCAGACATGTCAACTTACACACCGAGAATAGGAAATTCATTTGCGATCAGTGCGGTTCGTGTTTTCATACGTTGTCTGCCTTGAAAGATCATACGGTTTATGTGCACTCGAATGAACGTAACTACAGTTGTGAAATATGCGGCCAAAGGTTCAAGTTGAAAAGTGGATTAAATCGACATTTCAAGACGCATTCTAACGAGAAAGAATTCAAATGCTTTTGTGGACAAGTTTACAAGTTTCGTACGAATTTAAGGAGACATTTGTTGACCGCTCACAAAATAGTTAGTATCATTTTTTCTTTCAAGTTGATATATTCTGTTTGTATTGCAAATTGAAATGAATCTAATTCTCCTTCGTTTCCCTTATGTAGACTGGAAAAAAGAACAACGTAACTCGCGTTACAACCGAAGAAGAAGGCTACGCTTTGAACTCGCCGAAAGTAGTCAAACAACAGAAAAACAAACAAACGAAAGACATCGTCGACACGACAAATCAACTGGACGAATTTGACATTACCTCGTTGAGCGGTTTAACCGACGTAGACTTATTATGCGCCGATGAGGTGCTCTGCGACACGTATAACTTTTCGAAATCATCCAATGGAAGTGTAGAATCCCAGGAAAGTTTGAATTCCATCCTGGCACCAGCTCAAGTTGTCGATCACGTCTTACAACAAGCCACCGAGCAAAAATCATCCATCATGGATCCGAAACACTACGACATGTTGGCCCAAACGTCGGCCGCTAATTACGTCGATAATAATTTGCCACCGATGAATTTCCGTTCATTCTCCTGTCGCCAGTACTTGCCACAGAATTTCGGCGATGTTCTGAATGCCGAATATGCTTCTCAAATGGCTTCTACGAGTAGTAAATTCGATAACCAGTATCTCAGCGCTTCGTTCGAAGATACTAGTGGCATGATGGAAAACGCATGTAATCGTCAATACGCTTCTAATTATTTATCGGTGCCTGAAATACCAGTCGACGATGAGAATACATTTTCGTACAGTAAATGGTTAAATGAAATTTAAACGTGTTGGTAAATAATACCTATTCTGCAGTATTAAGCGCTTTATCTACTCAATATGATTAACGGAATTACACCGAGTGAAGATTATTCTTTGGATGAAAATCGTATCTGTTAATAGATCATTTTACCTGGATTTTCGATGACGATACGGCTGGCCGATTCGTGAATTTTTTTCACACGATGAGAAGAAGAGAATGCATAAATTGACGTCGTTTCAACTGCGCCTTCAAATTTTGCGATGTGTTTAAAATGACGATAGTTCGATGAAATGACATTATTTTATTTCACATCTTCGACATGTGTTTTAACAGTTGTTTGAACAAATGGTACAGCTTTGACTATAATTAAGTACCCCTTCAAAATCGTTCGACAGTAGTGGGAGGGGAAAGAGGAGTTTGCTCTTGTGTATACGATTTTTCTCTTACGAATTACGAGACTTCTCTTGACTATTGCATTTTTTAGAGATTCTGATCGCGATTATTGTTGATCATGTTAATCGAGGTGGTTTTAATAATGATGCTACAAAAATAAAAGGAAATATGTACTTGAAACGAAACTATGTTTTACCACTGAATTAATTCCGTTTCATTTTTTCGTGTATGATTTTGTGTTACTATTTTAAATATTATGTACTTGTGATATTATTGCGTATTTTTTGAGTAAAGTAAATTTCGTTTACGTTGATTTTCCCGCTTGATTTTTCGGTATAATTTTACTGTAAGATTAAATTCTATACGTATTCGGGCATGCCTGTGTACCCTGAAAGAAAGGTTTTGATCGATTGAGATATTGTGTTCTTAAGGGGAGGATTTTATTTTGCTATTTCACTCGAGATTTTTCAGATGTTGACTTTTGTCGATTTTTATGCTGTTTTTTGTTTGGTACTACCGAATCATTATTTTTGATCGTGTAAGCGATTTTCTATTCCCGGGGAGGACATTCACGATTTTCAGGTGTTTTACATTCGTCCTAGAACTACATAGGTAATTGATTTGAAACTTGGTACGAAAGTGAAGGTAAGCACTTGAAGAGAATGATCCTGGATTTTTTTTTAAAAATCACCTCAACGACGACTTTGGAAATCAACTTGAAGAACTTGAGAATCTGAAAATAAGTATCTTTCAATTTTTTATGAATCATTATCAACCATGCAGCAGGGCCAATTGAACAAATTCTCAACGATAATCGCTCAATCCGAATTGTTCAAATACTCTGAATCAGATCACTGCGACCATACGATAACTTTCAATTCTTTAAAATCTGCTCGTGATCATTGATCTCAACAAATCGGAATGATAGCGATGAACTGATGATACCATAGCTTAAAAATATTCAAGCTACTCTTGGAACTGATTTTAAAAAAATATTAATTTATTGATTTTGATGGTAATAAACCAAACGAAAGAAAAAAGTGAACCAATAAAATACATCAACTACTTTATATTGTTCTTGACGATTTTTCAAATCAACATTCATTTTTTAAATTACGGATCTACAGTTAACTATACAATTAAAATAACTCCAGTGACATGTCTTAAACATTAAGTAACGAAACATCTTGATTTACTTATTGTTTTCTAATAGATCCTTAGCTTCGTTAATTTTCGCCGCAATATATGGAGAACCACCACGATCAGGATGATTCAAAGACATAATCCTCTTATGAGCTTCCTGCAAAACAATACATAAAAATACACGCACATTCGTCAATTTCTCAAAGAAGTGGAGAGCGAATGAAACTGCCGCGAAAATGAAAACCTGAATACAAACCTTGACTTTGAGTTTGGAAGTAGTTGGTGAAACACCTAATATCAAACTAGCTTCTCGTTTGGTCATCGTTGATTCAAATCCGCCTTTATAATACTTGCTGTTCGCAAAATTCTAAAATCACCAAAAATGCATATAGTTAATACCTACTTTTAAAAAACTGAAAGTGAAATACAACCTTATTGTTAAACTTACAGATGATTCGAAGCTGGAGAGCGCCTTTAACGATTCTTTCATGGTTTTTGAGAATTGCGGAGAAGCGCGTATGATACATCTGCCGACATAGCCTGCAGCGGCTAATCCAAGACCAGCTAATATCAAATTGGTACCCTGAAAATGAAAATTTTTTACATTTCAGAAGAAATCAAAATCATTACTGTAGTCACATACAGATTTTTGTCGAAGGCTACTTACCATTGTTTTCAAATCATAGTATCATAAAACACAAATTCCAATCTAATTCATATTACGTATATTACTTTTCAAAATAGTAAAATTTCGTCAGAATTACTCGCGATTTAGAATTTTTCGTTTCCAAAAAAGAAAGCTTATAGCGAAATTTCGTAATACTTTGTCTTCTTATCTTTCTTATCAGTGACTTTCGTGCCTCCTCTCCCCCCGTCGATCACTCATTACCATCCCCTCTCCTTACCGTTTATGAAGTTTTTGCTTTTCTCCATCCTCCATCCCGAATGTCAAAAAATATTTTTCGTTATTTTTCTCCCGCGGATTTTTCGTTGTTATTTATTTTTTCCCTTACATCGGTATCGGAAAATTTTGCCTCTGATCGTAGTGCTCGTTTTCTGTTAGGCCATCGGAAAGTACGTCGTTTCCCCTATTTTCTTGTAAATAATTCGTGGAAAACTTATAAATTGAAGAAACAGTTTGAGAATAGTGTGTATTTTGAGTGTAATCGTTATTCATAACTTCATTGTGCTCCGATCATGTCAAAAGTAGCTTACGACAGTGACCGAGGTAATCAATCATGAATACATTAATTTCTGCGGGTCTCGATTCAATTTTATTGCATATTAATATCATACATCGTCTTCTTGTTCAGAAAAAATTCAAGATTTTCTACAAACATTCAAAGGAAAAGATAAAGATGGCCCTGTGTTTGTATACGCTTCTCAAATTACAAATGTTGCTCATCGTGAACAGGTAATTATTGTTTTTGACATTCTACCTCTGTCATAAAAAATACGATTTCACAATTCTGTACTCGTGTTGTTATAGGTTGAATTGGTGATTAATGTAGATGACTTGGAGGAATTTGATCCTGAGTTAGCGGAAAAAGTTTTAGAAAACACGAGACGATACGCGAATCTATTCGCTGACGTAGTTCAATCGGTTCTTCCCAACTACAAACAAAGAGAGGTGCGTTTGAAGAGTGGTTGAAAAGTCTAGAATTTCGTTAGAATTTCTCTTACGATAAACTGATTTACAGGTGGCAGCGAAAGATGCTTTAGATATTTATATTGAACATCGGTTGATGATGGAACAAAGACAGCATCAGAATGGCGAGCAACGGGATTCCCACAATCGTTATCCTCCGGAGTTGATACGTAGATAGTGCGTAGTGTGATTATTCAGTAACGTATTTTTCTACGATAAATAATCTTAATGTTAATTTGATATTTCATTTTCGCAGCGAGGTGTATTTCAAGGATTCAGGAAGTCGTAAGATTATCCCCATTAGAGATGTGAAAGCCGAACATATTGGTCGATTGGTAACAATTAGAGGAGTTGTTATGCGATGTACCGAAGTAAAACCGATGATGGTGGTTGCTACGTATTGTTGTGATATGTGCGGCGCCGAAACATATCAACCGGTAAGGAAATTCATTAGTTCGTTCATGCGTTGAAAATTTCGCTGAAATGATCCTACGGTATTTAAATGAACATTTAGGTAAATTCGATGTCTTTCAAACCGGTCACGATGTGTCCGAGTCAAGACTGCCAGCTGAATAAATCCGGTGGGAGATTACATTTGCAAACTAGAGGATCGAAATTTATGAAGTTTCAAGAGCTGAAAGTGCAAGAATTGGTATGCAGCATCGATATCGTATCTATCGGTATCATTTCGTTTTAGTGAAATACTTAACTGCGATTCATTTCAGAGCGATCAAGTTCCCGTAGGAAATATACCTCGTTCTCTAACAGTATACTGTAGAGGAGAGAAAACTAGGCAAGCGTTACCAGGAGATCACGTTTCTATCACTGGTATATTTTTGCCTCTTTTGAAATCTGGTTTTCGTCAAATTGCGCAAGGATTATTATCGGAAACTTACTTGGAAGCTCACGTAAGCTGATATTTGATGGGAAATTATTTATGTTGAAATTCAATTTTTAAATTTGTTTTTCATTTTGCAGGATGTTCAATGTTTGAACAAATCAAACGAAGGCGGTTTGGACGACGAATTAACCCCAGAAGAAATTGAAGAACTCTCCAGTGGAGACTTTTATTCGAAATTGGCTGCTAGTTTGGCTCCTGAAATATACGGTCACGATGACATAAAGAAAGCTTTACTTTTATTACTCGTAGGAGGTGTGGATAAGAATCCCGAAGGAATGAAAATTCGAGGTGAGCTGTTCGCCTTTTTTAATTCCATTCTAAAGTTAGTCGCAGTTTCATCTTCGTTTTATAATTTTTTCAGGTAATATTAATATTTGTCTGATGGGTGATCCTGGTGTTGCGAAATCTCAACTTTTATCCTACATCGAAAGATTGGCAAAAAGAAGTCAATACACGACTGGTCGTGGATCTTCCGGCGTTGGATTAACTGCAGCCGTAATGCGAGACCCTTTGACTGGTGAAATGATATTAGAAGGCGGAGCCCTAGTATTAGCTGATCAAGGTATTTGCTGTATCGACGAATTTGATAAAATGTCCGATTACGACCGAACAGCTATTCACGAGGTTATGGAACAGCAAACGATATCGATCGCCAAAGCGGGTATCATGACAAGACTGAACGCTCGTGTTAGTATTTTAGCCGCTGCGAATCCCGCTTTTGGTCGTTACGATCCTAAAAGAACGATCGAACAGAACATTCAACTGCCAGCTGCGTTACTTTCTCGTTTCGACTTACTCTGGTTGATCCAGGACAGACCCGATAAAGATAACGATTTAAGGTAAATATATTTTTCCCGTCTACGTAGTTAATGCGAATTAGCTTTTTGCCAAATAACTTTATTTATTGAACGAACGTGTTCGCAGATTGGCTCAGCATATTACATACGTGCATCAACATTGTAAACAACCGCCAATGGACATAGTGCCGGTATCCATGAGCGTTATGCGACGTTATATAAATTTGTGTCAGAAAATAGTACCCGTTATTCCGAGACCGTTGACCGAATACATCGTCGATTGCTATGTGGAAATGAGGAGGGAAGCTCGAAACACTAATGATACTACTTTCACTTCGGCGAGAAACCTTTTGGCCATTTTACGTTTATCAACAGCTTTAACTAAATTAAGATTGGCCGAAGTAGTAACGAAAGATGACGTCGCCGAATCTATGAGACTTCTAGAGATGTCCAAATATTCCCTCAAGCATTCCCAACAAAGAAACGAAAAGTAAGCTTAGAGTGATATTTTTAGTCTTCATTTTACGCTTTCAAAACTTTCTTAATTGCAACTAACTTTTTAAAAAATATTTTCAGCGTTCTACGCCCTATCGATCGAATTTATCAACTGATCCAAGATTTCCGTGGTCAAAGAACTGTAATTCAGTTGAAAGATATTAAGGAGCATTGTTTCAGTAAAGGTTTTCAAGAAGGCGATATCAACGAATGCATCGAAAATTACGAAGCACTGGACGTATGGAAAGTCACCCATAATGCTTTACATATTTCATAAAAATTTTATTTATTTTTTTTAACAATTTATTTAATCGAACAAGTGTTCATTTTTTAATATAACTATTTAATTTGTACGTTGTTGCTCATTTTGTGGATGTGTACCTTCTGCTTTAAAGCTCCTTTTTGGTTTTAGTCTCAAAATGACATCGAATTCGAGCTTGGAAAGTTGTAGTTGAAAAACATGCTCGATACCCCAGAAGTCCCATGATCATTCAAGTTTAGCTCGGTTTGAAATTCAATCCCCTTTCCCCCTGGCGCCTTCCGTAATCACTTAGTAGAGTATTGCCTGCTGTAAAAAATTTTGGTAATTTTCAGTTAGCCACCATAGTTTGGCGATTCGCAGTAGCCTCGCATATTTCTTAGAGTATTTAACCTGCTTGAAACTTTTCCGTGCAAATTTCATTATGTTGCGCGAATGTTATGAAATGTTGAAAAATGCTTTCAAATCTGATTGAAAAATATAAGATGTATTTTACGAATCTTTCAGTTGAATTATGAAACTGTTTATTACAACAAAAATCTTAAAAGTAAAAATATGAAAATATATATTAACCTGGAAATTATGCAGATAAAGCAATTACATAAAACAAAAATCGTAATTTTGTTAGCTACCTACTAGATATGTAAAAACCAAGAAAACTAAAAAAAAATGAATAAAAAGGAAGTAATGAAGTAAAACTGAATACAAATCGTCTACGTTATTTTTTTTTTCATGCAATGATAAACATCTTACAATCTTATCCGAGAGCGATTAATCAGCAATCACTCGTTACTGTAAAGTGTAAATAAATGTTCACTTTTCAAACAACCAGGTAGTTCAATATTAATCGTAATGCGATAGGCAAGGTGCTTCAAAATAGTATAAGCGTACGACTTAAAGCTATAGAAACAGAAAAAAAAGAGATCATGAAGTATCAGTAAAATGTACTTAGTATTTTTTGATTACGCTGAAAACTTTCAGTAATAGTTGAATATAACGACGCTTTGATTCAAATGGTAACTAACCGTCTGGTATAGATAGATACTGGCAACTTATTAACATTACGCAAAATTTGATAGAAGAATCCAGCTACCAACTACGTAATGGGGAGTTCAGCGACAGGAAAATCGTATGACTAGAAAAATTTATGATACAAACACTATTTGCAAGACGCAACAAAAAATAATGAAGGCGAAACACTCGAAATCAAAGTGAAAAAAATATGTAGATACATTTAGTTACATAAACAGGAAATGAAAGCGAAACCGACATGAAATCGAGAGTTTTTCATGTTCTCAGATCAAGAGCGAAATTGTTCAACATGAGAGTTGAATTTAGAGAAGATATAAGTACACCGAAGCTTGGATGACTTTTTTCACCAAAAAATAGCACCAAATAATGGTCCACCAAAATAAGTTTTTTCGGCTAGACAACGACGACGATGACGACTACGAACGAAGAATTGTCACTGCAATAACCAGTGAACACTTCGCAAAATAGTTTCATCAGTGTGCGTTTTGAGATGTACTTGTAGTTTACAGTTGGTAATGTAACCTTTGTTACAATAAACGCAAATGTAAGGTTTTTCTCCGGTATGAGTACGAGTGTGCACTTTTAATTTATCGTTGGTGATGAAACCTTTACTACAAACGGCACAAACGAAAGGCTTTTCACCGGTGTGAGTTCTGGTGTGTAATTGTAATTTATATCTGGTGATGAAGCTTTTTTCGCAAGTCTCGCAGCTGAAACGTTTATCGCCATTATGGATTCGTACGTGCATAAGTAGTTTATCGCTGGAGATGAACGATTTGTTGCAATGTTCGCACATATAGGGCCGTTCGCCGGTATGAGATCTGATGTGCACTTGTAATTTATCGTTCGATATGAAACATCTTTCGCAAAGATAACACGGAAAAGGACGTTCGCCGGTATGAATGCGTAAATGTACTTGTAGCTTGTAGCGAGTGACGAAAGATTTTTCGCAAAATTCGCAACCGAAGGGTTTTTCGCCGGTATGACTGCGAATATGTAATTGTAGTTTGTAGCGGCTGACAAAACGTTTCTCGCACGTATCGCAATGGAAGGGCTTTAAACCGAAATGAGTTTGATTTATGTGCGACTGTAAGAGCTCTTTAGATGTAAACCGTTTGTTGCAGTGGTCGCATTCGAAAGGTTTTTCGCCGCTGTGCGTTCTGAGATGCGTTTGCAGCTTGTGATTCGATATGAAACTACGGCCGCAGGTTTCGCAAGCGAAAGGTCTTTCGCCGGTATGCATGCGAACGTGTATTTGTAACTTGGAACGAGAAATGAAACGTTTTTCGCACAGCTCGCAACCGAACGCCTTTTCTCCGGTGTGAGTGACCGTATGCAATCGCAACTGCTCCTTGGTGCAGAATTTCTTTTCGCATTGCACGCAGGCGAACAGTTTCAATCCTTTGTGAACGCGCAAATGCGTTTGCAGTTTATCTTTGGAAATGAAACATTTGCGGCACGTCGTACAAGCGAACGGTTTCTCGCCGGTGTGTATTCGTACGTGTAATTTTTGTTTCCAGCGTGTTATGAAACGTTTGGGACAATATTCGCAGCCGAACGGTCGTTCGCCGGTGTGAATTTTCGTATGAATATCTAGTTTCGACTGCGACGTGAAACGTTTCTCGCAAGTCGAACAAACGAAACGTTTCTCTTGCGAGTGTTTTTGTTCGTGCGTTTCCAGTTTCTTCTTCGATTTGAAAATTCTCTTGCATTGAGAACAGCTGTAATTATTCGGCGTATCGTGGGATAACATGTGCATTTTCAGACTATTCTTCGTATCGTATTTTTTGCTACAAAATTCGCAAGGAAAATACTTTTCTTCTATGTGAACTAACGAGATGTGCACTTGTAGAGCGTTATTATCGCAGAACGTTTCGCTACAGCAATTACAACCGTACAGTTTATCCTTCAGATGCGTAATCGCGTGTTTTTCCAGTAAACGACTACTGGCGAAATCTTTATCGCAATTTTCACAATTGAACGCTTTCTGTTTGGCGTGTACTGTGTTGATATGGCTTTGCAACATATCACGATTAGCGAAACTTTCCGTACAAAGTTTACATTTCGCCAGACGAATACGTTCTTTGACGTGTTTATCTTTCTTAACGTTGATTTTCGGCGATGATTTTTCTTTTGTTGCAACGTTAGTTTCACATTTCGGTTCACTATCGATAGAATCTGTACGCTTTAAGGTTGAAGAAGAAATTCCGTTTGCTACTTCGACCGCAGCTCCTTCGAGGTCGTTTCTATTTCGTAGTTTAGCAGCTTGGTTTTTTGAAGAATCGTCGATAGGAATTTCTTTTTTACACGCTGTATCAGAATCTTCTTTCGTATTAGTCTCGGCAGCGAGGTGTTTGTCACGAGATTGAGAATACATTTGGTCACAGTCCCGCAGTTGTATACGCGTAGATGATTCTCGCTTCTTGTAAGACAGATTTTTGCTGGCTTCGCCAACGGCAACATGAGGTACGAAAGTATTACACACAGGTATGACCTGGACATAAACAGATTCACGCCGTATAAACTACAAGTTCAATTTATACTCGTACCGAGACCACTATAACAATAAATAACATACTAGGCTCGAGTTTTGCGCATCTTCGCAATTCAGTTTGAGATCCGAATTTTCCTCTTTGATGCACGTTTCCAAAATGCCTTCCATCGGTTCGTACGCTTCTTCGTTATACGCCTTCGAAAACATAACATAGATCGTATAATGGTCAATCAATCGTATTACGTGTGTTGAAATACAACTCACAAAATCCAAGATTAGTAAGGCACGAAACAAACAAACATATACTAACCTCCGGAGATAGTTCAGTTTCTTCTTTCATAGCGAAGCTAATTCTGACGACAGTTTCTGCGAAGATATGTTACTTTCAGTCTCAACGTTCGCCATCAATCATCTTCAATTCAACATTTTATACCTTTCAGGTGTTTCGAGAATACGAGCGTTTCTCTCAGCCTTGATTAGTTTTTTTCTAAAGTGATTCATTTCGAGGCCGAACATTTCAACAAGTGCCGAAAACTTTTAATTATACAATATCAATACTTCTCGGTTAAAAGAATCTCTCAATATATACAAAATTAACGAATTAGTCGACGCAAATTTACATAAAAATCTGAAAAGTAATTTAGGTAATAAAAAATTGATAATTGATTTTATTGATAACAAGCGAAGTCGAGACCAGACCTTGTTTTGTCTCCCGCAGGTGGAAGTGGTGCCTGGTGCAATACAATTTTTCGCATTCGATATTCGTTTTCATCTTTCAAGTTCCTATATACTAAGCTTCAAAGTTCATTCTCCAGACATTACCAAGTTGAAAAGTAGCATAAAAAAGCATAGGTACTTTGAGCATTTTCAACGAAATTTTTCACGCTTTTAAAGAATTTCTCCCATTATTACGCAATATTTCATTAAATTAATCTAATTTCAAATTTTCATTTGAATTTTGATCAGGTCAAAATAATCAAATTTAGGAATTGAGATTTTACTAGACCTAATCAGACCTGTTTGATCAGGTCGGATCAGATCCTTGAATTCTTTCGATCCAATTCTATGTGACCAGATCAGCGTTATGATCCGATTGGACACCTGGTCACTTGATCAGATGCTACGAGTATCTTTCTCCACTGCGTACTTACTTGAGTATTCTCAAATCCCAATTCCCCAATACCTACAACTATCAACACAGAGTTCCAAGAAACACCACCAAATCAGAAAAAAAATCCAAACCGACGCTGAAAATGCCAACTTTATTCAAATTACTTAACGAATAAGTAAAGAAGACTAAAAGAGGAGAAAAAATTAAAACAAATTATCTCAAAACTTAATAACTGAATATAAAATTTGGTAAAAAAAAACAACTATAAATAAAATATTTCGCGAAATGATGTACATTCCGGTAAAATAAAATAACATAATCGGAACGGAATACTAAAAAAAAACAATACATTTACAGTAAAAAATACGTAAACATCGCACAAAATAATCAAAATTTTAAAACTTGAGTAACCTATAGGTAGATACACTACACTAAATAAAACAATAAGAAAAACAATGGAGAAGAAATAAAGGCACATTCGTTTGCACTTGAAATTCAAAATTGTAAAAATTGAACAAATTTTTGATATCAAACAGTCAAATATTCTCTGCATTGCTCAAACGGTGTCTTCTCGAAGTAAGTCTGAGCGATGGTCTAGGCTTATACAGGTCACTTTCGTCGTAATAACAATTCATTATACTTTGTTTACGTCTCTCTTCAGCGGTCTTCGTATCGGTTGCTTTTTTCACTGGTGGATCTGCCGTTTTCCTATGGAAACCAAGTGTATCGATTACTATACAAATTAATATTCGAATAAGGTCAACTAGAGGGATGGAAATTTCCGAAGATGATAGGGGTGTTTTTTTTAAGAGGTTTGTTTTCAATGACGGCCACACACTCGCAGACGAGAGGGGAGGGATATGGATGGAAAAGTTTTCAATGACGATAGCCATTATGTATAGGCATGCATTTGGACTTACGTAGTAGCAGCGCCTTCGCTGGTGCTTGTTTCCAACGTATCTGTGTTTGTATCGTTATTCAATGTAATATTTTCTGTAATTAAATAATAAAAATTAACGAAACAGTTTCATAAAGATGTGTACAGTTTGAGCAAGTGTAAATTTTCAGTAAGTACTTGTTTTATTCTTGGGTTGCGCTGCTGCTACAGCTTTCGTTGCTGCTGCTGATGATACTGGTGTTGCTGATTCATTGGTACCTTTCGAATGCGTACTACTCGTTCCCATTGAAGATACCTGAAATTATATCAAATCGTGATTAAATACATACAGTTCATTGAAATATCAAAATTTCGTAAAATTAGCACAAAAATGGATATTCTAAAAATGTTGAAAATTTCTACAGCTTTGAGTAGATGAAATTATCTTTAGATTTGAATCATCGTGCAAGTCCGTCAATCAAAAAAACTTCAAATCCGAACATGAGCTCGCATCAAAAATTAAAAATTTGAAAAATGAAAAAAAAACGGCGACTCTGGCTGAAAAAACCATCATCCAAAAATTAAGAAAGCTGTGCCCAATGAAGTTTATATTGAAATAAAAGAGTATAACTCACCGAACTACGTCTGCCATCCGAGCTCTCAGATTCACTCTTTTTATGGCTAGCGTTTGCAGTGATCATCTCTCCGGCTTTCTTAACCTTAGAAACTTTTTTACGAACTGGCGAGGCTTTAGTTTTTGCTGCGGCGACGTTGGCGGTGTTTTCAGTCAACCCATTACTAACGAAATCGTTTAATTGGCCTGAGGTTAATTTCATTTTGAGCGGATTGACGAACGTTCTCTTAATACCCAAAGTTTTCTTTTTCTTCTTAACAGGTTCGGGATTTATCTTACATGATTCAGGATTATCCATTTCAATACCCGAATCATCGGCGGGTTTTCGTTTTTTGTTGAGTATTTTATGATCGGCAAATCCATCAGATTCGGAGGTTTTCTTAATCCTCAACATGATGCTTTTATCGCCTAATTTTTTATTAATTATTTCCGAATTATATTTACAAGGACTAGCTTTTGGATCATCTGACTTCCTTCGTATAACTTTTGCTCCTAAGAAGTTGACGAACATGAAATCATAAGCTTCCGGATAATCCATTTCAATAGAGAGATTTTCCACTTCGAAATTATACGATTCATTCAAGAGTTCATTGGCAAATTGCATGAAATTACTGTTGTAACTCGGAGTAGGTAAGTAGCGAACTGGATCTTGAATTTGTTCTAATTGATCGCAGGCTTGCCACGTTTTACTTTTACCATCGGAGATCGACTTGATTTTAAGTTTCAGACTGAGCCCGGTGTCTTCTTCTTCTGCCATCACAGTTGGGGTTTTGTTTTCAGTTACGCGGTCATCAATTTCTTTGGATTTATCGTCGTTCTTGGTCCGGCTCAGTTGCTTAGGTAGTGGCGTTTTGGCACCGTTGGCTTTAATATCAGAATGGACGATTTTTATGGTGTCTTCTTTCGTCGAAGGTGCCTTGGCAAGCAGTCGATTGGGTTTAGATTCCTCAGGAACGTTACCCAGTTTGAAATTAGGATCTGTGTAGGAATTGGCGAGATCTTCGAGTATCAAGTTAGCTCTTTCGTCTTCGATGATCGCAATATTATTAATTTCAACGCTGTCGCATAGCTTGGTGTTGTTGTTTGCGGCACGACCGATGTTGTTACTACAAATGCGATCAGTTTCTTCATCCTTTACCGTGCAGCTTCCGTCAATCAACGAATACTGACGATCTACTCTTCTTATGTTCAATTTTACATCTGTCAGTGTTTCAATGATAGCATTGGTGAGTTCTTTGCATTTTTCGTAATTGCCATTTTTACCAAATCTTCTCATCACAAAATAGTCGACCGTTCGACGTAACTTGACTTTATACGCGGTTGATTTATCAGTATCGGTGGCAGTTTCGTTGGTGCTCTGCTCGGAGCCCTTTGATTTGAAATCTTCTTCGTATAGTTTGCGTAATTTCATAATTCTTCTAATATCGGCGAAGTTTTTAGCTATTTTTGGTTTTTTCAGGACGGGTTTTGTAGGTTGGAACATCTCGTTCATCATGTCTTCAACGTGATCATTCGATTGGCCGTTAGCCTTTTCGGGGAATATTTTGCAAGCCGAGAAATTGGCTACGGATTTAGTATTGTTTTGAAAACTCTTGTCGGGACTAGATTCGAGAATCAGTTCCAGATCGTCCACTGCGGTTTGAGTTTTGTCTTCGTGATTGGGTAATTTTTCTGAGCGATTTTTCTCGCGTTCGGAGTCGTTTCTCTTCGTTTTATGTGAAGACGAAGATGAAGACGAGTGTCTGTGTTTACTCGATCCTTTATCTTTATCAGATCTGCTCGATTTCTGAGATGAGGTGTGATGAATCGAAGACGAATGGGAAGTAGAAGGTCCGCTGCTATCGCGATCAGAAGAACGTCTATCAGTTTTTTTCTTTTCGTCGATGTTGCATTGGGAACTAGATTTTTTCAGATTTTCGTCTTTCTTTTTGCTTTTAAGACTGTCGTCGTTTTTGCTACTGCTTTTTTTGTCGTCCCTCGGTTTATCGTATTTGTGTTTGGAGTCTTCGGTTTTAACAGATTTCGAAGATTTTTTATCATCTGACGAAGAAACCTTGTAAGGATCCTTCTTACGGTCTTTGTCTCTATCATCTTTTGTAGAATGTTTCTTATCATCTTCTTTTTTACGATCGCCCCTGGAATCTTTACGATATTCACTTTTATCATCTTTCTTGATATCATCCTTCTTGTGTTCGCTTTTAGACTTACGATCGTGTTCGGAGGATTTCGAATGATCTCTCGAATGATGAGATTTATCATCCTTTCTGCTATGGCTGCTTTTTGACGACGATGAATCATGCCTGTGTCTATCCTTTTCACGATCTTTACTTCTTTGTTCGGCGCGACATTTATCATATTTACGATCTTTATCGCTCTTGTGTTCGGATTTCTTTTCGGTGTGTTTTTCTTTACTTTCGGCCGGTTTATCATCCTTGTACTTTGATTTCTTTTTGGCATCATCTAATCGATTTTTATCTACATATTTATCGTCTTCTTTAAGTGGTTTTGTTTCGATCGTTTCAACGGATTTGGTTTTAATATCATCTTCGAGAACTTTCTCAATTTTTTCAAAATTCACCTCTGGCACCTCTAAAGCTGCAGGTTCTGCAGCATCTGAAGCAATTGAATCGAGAAGTTTTTTATTTTTAACGTAATCGTCGCTATCGTCCGATGTTTCGTAATTAATAGTCGGTGTTTTTGGTATCTCCAAAGGTGATATGTGAACTTTTACTGGCGCCGGAGGAGTCGAATGCGAACTGTGAACTGAATCCACGCTATCTTCGTGTTCGGTAATGATTTTTGATTCGTCGGCTTTACAGATAATATCAATGTGGTCTTCGACTCCTGGTATCTCTGGTTCATTGGATGCTTTCTCAAAAATTATTTCGCTGAAGTTCGAATCTGCGCTACCGATAGACATGTCGTTGTCGGATTTTTCATTCGGTTCGAACGGAGGTGACATTTCATCGTCGCTGGATTCTGAATCGAATTCCGGTAATGGAGGTTCTTTCATTTCGACTTTTGGAATGTGTTTTTCGAGTTCTGATTTTATCGATTTACCTGGAAAATTTCAACATGTTTTTTTATCAAAGGGGAAACAATCAGTACAAAACGATTTGTTGAAAGTAGACCAACCTGAATCTTTAATATTATCGAATGGTTCGAATTTGATACTCGATGATTTATCACGACTGCGTTTATCATCAGTTGATTGCATTTTACCAGCGGAAGAGTCATTTCTTTGATCATCCATTTTAGAGTATTTGCGAGACCCATTCGTACAATATTTTTCGGCGTCTTTTTTCGTGTCATAAATATCTACTGTAGAAAACCCAGGAACACCGCTATCAGGTACATCTCTGAAGAAACTTTTTTCATTGGACGATTTAGTTTCTCTTTGACTAGGAGTATTATCGATTTCTTGATGTATACCCAAATATTTATACAACATATTTTCAACTTTCGGTACTAATACTGTATTGATACGAGGGTTCACTAGTTGATCGACAATAATAGCGATCCCAGGTTCAACGAAACTGCACCTAAACACAAAGAAAATAAACAGTTTACTCGAAATCGGAGATTTTTCACGACCATGATGAACTATATTGAAACACATACCCGTTCACTTGTCTACGTATATTTTCTCGAGTCTGATTTTTATGCAGATCTGGACCCCATTTCACTTTGGAAAGAAATTTCGATACTTGAGTATCGGCTCGATGGCAGAGATTTTGGTAAGCGGGCTACGGACAAAAATTAACAGTGTTATGATACAAAAGTTGATGATGAAATCTCGGCGCAAACTTTTACAGAGTTTGGACGGTACTCACTTTGGTATCAACATCAGCGATACATTCTTTTCTGATTTGATCAAAAATTCCTTGCGATTTCAACTGAGTTACTATATTTTTAATTAGTGTCGGATCTCCTGGTATATACTCCATAGTAGATTTTTTTCGTACTCAATATTTAGGGTTCATTCTACTTCACTTGTGCGGTTCTTGTTATACTACCTGAAAATATATTGAAAAAATTATTTGGGTGAATTCACGTACTCGTTTGTTACTTCTTCTAGAGCGGTAATTTAATTAAATTCCAGTTTGATCAATAAGATAGAATGTTGTGTAAATGCGTCATCGGAAACGAACGATCTCAATGGTAAATCTACCACTAGCCTTATTATAAAGATTTTTGGCGATATTTCTTTGAGAACAAAAAAGCAAACCCGTTTAGATATGTAAACTGCTGAAGCTCAGTTTATAGCTCTCTCTCAGCAACTTGCAAAGAGGTGGTTTGTATCAAAGAGATGGCGAAAAATTTATTAAAATTGGAAACGATTCCAATTAATTATTAAGATAATTTAGCTGCCATAAAGACGGACAAACCTGAAACTTTGCTTCCCTTGCGTAAGGTTCGAAGCTATTAAAAGAAATGAAATAACCAGTAAGTGAATACCATTAGCCAAATGGCTGATGGTTTCATTAAACCACTAAGAAGAAATGATGAATTCATTACCTTCCAAATTTTATTAAAGAAACTGAACAATTACAGACGCTTACCTTGCATAATGTATTCATTACAGCTTTCGGGTTGAATGTAAAAATTTGATGAACGGTGTTCACTGAATCACTAGAGTAATAAAAAGAAGAAGCATTACGATACTAAATGACACAAATAATGATTTATTACACTAACGAATATTACTTTATATTTACCTCGCATTTTATTAAAGGTTAATTCAATCAATCGATAAAATTCAAAACGGTATCAAAACTTCAAAATTATCAATTAATTTTTCGTAAAATGTTTATTTTCACAGAATACGAACATGTAGGTTTGTTCGTTTTTATTACTCGGTCTAACCGGGTCTACACTTTCCTTACTCTCCTTACTCCGCTCTCCACTTTTTACCCCTGATTTAACCAAAGACCTATAACAGGTCTCTGGATTTAACCTTACCCGGGTAAGAAACCTGGTTAAAAACGAACAAACCTTATGCGTGTGCCCGATGATTGTGTTCGTTCGGTGACTTTAGTTACTCGTTCACTTGCTAGGAGCGCTCTCTTGACGTTACGTTACGTCGTTTGGTCGCATGGTCGCAACGTACCCGTATTGTGGAATCCAAATCCATGACGTGAGGGATTCACTCGTCACGTTATCTCTCTTTCCCGCAACTTCATTTGCTGGTTCGGTTCCGGGCTTTTGGAATCCGTGACAACACTGGATAAGGTTTCCGTTTCCGCAGTTTCCGCCGCTCCTTGCTGCCCCCCACTCCTTTCCTATTAATTTCGTCATGAAAACAAATTGCTGATAAATAAATTGATAAGATAGGATAGGATAAATTTCAATGACGACTGTCGATTATTTATTACATTATTTTTGTTTTATTACAAATTGGCGAAGAAATTTATAGTGCATAAAAAGAATCTACTCGCTGCTGTGATCAAATTGTTATACGAAACTCCCAATTTTTTCGAAAGTTGATTAGGTATTGATTTCTTCAGATCTCTGTCCGATATGTCAAGTGCCACAGGAGAACCGAAACCAGAAAAGATACTGAAGAAAAGAACCGAGTTGCCGATTTATACCGAAAAATCGTTGAAATCTGTTCAGAATAAGTAAATAAATAGTTTACTTGTGTTTTCAAAGGCATTCAATTGCGAGAACAATGATTCATTGCTTGATACTACTTTAATATTTTATCACAGCGATGAAGCTAGAAACGAATTGATATTACATGGTGTGCAGTTATTCAGATCAGAAGGTTGCAAATTGGTGCGCTCAGTACAGTCAGTATCCGATAGATGCTCTACTTTTTTCAGAACCGGCGTCGCTCATGCCACATGTAATACAATCTTGGTTTTGAAAAATTGATACAAATAACTATGTATTTTACTAAATCTAATTTGACTTTGTTTAGCAAATTACGTGACCACGGTGGATTATCTTCGTGAAGATCGTAATATATTGCAACGAATTGGAGCAATCAGTGGAGGAGTTTTATTCGGCTACATTCTCGGAATAAGGAAAGGATTCTTTAAGCGTTTATTGTACACAACTTCGGGAGGCATTTCTGCTGCAGCAATTTGCTATCCTAACGAAGCTGAAGAATATTTGAAACATTCGTCGCAGTTGTCTAAAAAATATGCGATTATAAGTTATCACTTTTTAAATGGAGGTACCATAAACCATGACATTTTGCTTTAAACCAATTTTTGAATGAATTTCTAAACATATGATTTCTTGTTACAGTTTCGAAAGACCTTACTGGTTACGAATTACCTACATTTCCTTTAAAACCCGCGAGTCAGGAACCACAGGTAAATTGACTACAAATCTGTATTAACATTCTGGTCTATTATTTCATCTGTTCTATTTCAACTTCTGATCTTGACGTAACTTCAATTTCAAACAGGAATCTTCGAAGAAAGATTGAGATGATTTTAATTCGTTTTGTGATGTGACTGCGTGAATCGGCAATCTTTGAGGAACCGTTCAGGATTTTTCATTAGGTAGTCGGAAAAAGAAGGTTTATTTAGGAATACAGTTGTATGTACATACTTTTGCAAGAGAATTTGTTAGGTATTATTTGTTAAACTGTGTATCACTACCAATTAAACTATCGTATCATTTATTTTATGTGCAATTTTTTTTAAATGACGCTTCGTATGCCTACTGAAACGATGCTTCGCTCCGTAATTTCAGTAAAAATAAAAATATGAAATATGTATTTCCGATGAGTGGCCAAAAGAAAACCCAATTCAAATTCCAAAATATCGATCATTCTACATTCTACTCGTAATATTTTAAAAACAAATTTCTTGATTTTTTTTGTTGAAATTTTCAACTTTTAATTATGTTTTGAGAAAAATTTGTAGATTTTGAAATGAGCTTTGCCAGGTTATTTAAATATATATTATTAAATCAAATCAAATTCTGAAACTGAACTGGAAAATTTTTACAAAAATTTAGTCCGATAGAAAAATGACGCGAAATAAGTTACCTACCTAGTACCTACCCAGTTCGACGTAAATTCTTTTGAATTCTAACAGCAGAGAGTATCGAAGTAAGGAGGTGAACTCGAATGACAAATTGAAAATTGTTTTCGTTATTTCGTAAAATCCGTTTTAATGGAAACACACAAATTTACACAGCGCAAAAATCGTACTGAAGTACACATCATCAAAGTGATAAGATAAAAACGGACAAAAATGACGCATAAATAATACTGTTCTTCAATAACACAAATAGTCAGTAGGAATCTACTTCGATAGTATTGTGCACCAGACACATACAAATACACAGCAGAAAATCAATACTGCATTTGCTACGTCCACCATTTTGTATTAGGACCAGTCCCTGCAGAAATTTGTGGCGTTTGCCAGGATAGATTGCAGTCAAAGTTGGCATAGTTATCCGCTGGTAATGCGTGTTCAGTAGACATATTTTCAAACATTGTTCTTTTATCCATGACGGGAGGTCGGTAAAAGCCAGCTTCTTCGATTTTTCGTTTCTTTTTGATATTTGGATAGTACTGCGTCGTCGATAATCGCTCTGGAATGTTGACTGGAAGATTGCTCATAGTTGACGGCATGCATTTAGCGATATTCTGATGATCGAGAGGTATACCATTGTGCTGAATATTGGGCGCTATCATATGGCTTGACATGATCGTTAACGTGTTGGGTTGCTGATGCACCATATTCTCGATTACCGGCGAACTTGTGTTGGTAGGTAGAGGCGTAGAGGGTACCTGGGACTGGTCCGAATTCATAGTTTCACTCAGTACCTCGAAAGCTGAATCCATAATTTTAAGCAACTGAAACAGATATGAAAATGGTTTAGTTTATACCTGACAAGACATACGTACAACGATTCGCTAAACCTGAAAGGCAAAATACCTGTTGAACCGCGGCGTCAGACAGATGATCAATTTTCGTTACCCAGAAGTTATTAAAAACGTCGATTTTCTCTTTTAATTTTAAACGTTCTTGTTGAGCTTCTTGCTCTCGTTGAAGTTCTAAATTTTTCGTCAAAAAATTAATAATATCGCTTTCTTTATGTTCAGTGTCAGTCGGCTCCGGCTCCGGCTCCGGCTCCTGCTCCTTTGATATTTCAGTTTTCTCTTTGCGTTTTCTTTTCACCGAAGGACTACCGTTGCTGATAGTTTTCGATGCTCTTTTATTTTTCTGAACAGGATGCAACGATAAAGACACGGAGTGAATATGTTGACACATAGTACCGTATAAAAGGTAATCGTGACACGTGCATGAAAACATATGCAGACAAATACTGCAAGCCGAACACACAGCACCGCAATTTTCCGAACATTTTTCCGTTTGTAATTGTTTTACAGTGAAATATTCGCAAGAATTAGAAGGCGATTCGAGTACCCAGCTCGTAATTTCACCGTAAGTGTCGATATTCTTTTTAATTTTCTCTCGATCAATTTTTTGACCTTTTTTATGCTGTTTTTTTATATGCCTCTCGGTATTGTTCAAACGAAACGTATTTTCAATGTTGACGAGATCTTTTCGTTTTAACAAATGAATTCTTTTACAAAAATTCGTTCCTTCTACTGATTTATCGGCTTTCACAGATTCTAAAATGGAAGCTATCGAAGCCCCTTCTCTGAGTTTGTTGGCCAGAAATGTTCTTTCACTGGCTGATAAGTTCACGTGCACCACATCCGGCGTATGCCAAATGTGAGTTTTATAATAAACTACTTCGTGTACGTCGTCGAGTTTTTTAACAGTCAGATCTATACCAGCCGTGCATCTTTTACCCAATTTACAGGTTCCTTTGATACGAAAACTGCGTTTGCCGTTACCATGACCAGAATAATGTCCGGAACGATGACACTGATAAATTAAACGTTGATCTCCGTTTATTAGCGTATGTTTTCCGGCCTCTTTAATGAACAGGCAAACGTTTGTTTTCTCTTCTTCTTCCTTCCACGCGTCGAATTCTACAGAAATTGAAAAAATATATTAAATTTCTACTGGAGGATTATTATACGGTTACAGCTTCAACTTAAAATATGTCACTAACCTGCTTTCGAATTGAAGGTTTTATTTTCGATATCAATTTGCACTTGGTGCTCCTCAGTAAGATGTGTCCTCAAAGCATTTATGAAAAATGATCGAAATTTACAACTTTCAACGATACAAAAACAATTGCCTCCTTCCTCGTCTTCCAACCCCTGGGAGTGATACTTAATCAGATGCCGTTTCAAGTTTCTTTTGTACGCAAATTCTGTCTCACAAACGCGACATTTGAACGGTGCGACTCGATTCTTATCCTGTTTATTATCTAGAAAATATACAATGCTAAGTTAACGAATCGAGCGATACATCTAGTTGCTAGAAATAAAAATCGAATTTACTTTGAAGAAACGGTTCCGGTTCCAACTGGTGAATTTTTTTAATATGTTTTTTTAAACAATTTTTATCTGAGAAGCTCTTTTGACAAACCGAACAAATGAATTTTGGTCTTTCAGCAGGCAACTCAAATTCTGGGAAAAAATGTGTATCATCGTGTATGCCGATTTCTTCATGTTTGTCTTTTTCATGCTTGATCTCCACTGCATCAGAAGCCAACGCGGCATTTCGCGAAGATCTCCTTTTCATCCTGGCTATAAAATGATCTCAGTTGCGGTTTTTCGATGTTCTTTAAACATGGTACATCACGCACTCCTAAATTGGAGCTCAAGAAAAATAATTCATGATTTAAAACTTGAAATGATGAGAACTAGTAAATCGGATTTGAAAGATTGATAAAACCAATACAAATTAATAAAAGTAAAAACTTGGAATTGAAAAAAATTTGAAAACCATTCGATGTGAAAACAGTGAATAGTGAAACCGAAACTTGATTTTCTATTATCAAAACTCGAAATGAAAACAAAAATTTTTAGAGAGGGAAGGACGTGCAGACAAAATCTGGACAAAAGACTACAAAAGACTGGAGAGATGGTTAGGTGGGGATGAAAAATTGAAATTTTTATTAAAATGCTGTTGAAAAACGATAAATTATAAGTCAAAATAAATTATTTTTTCGCTGATAAGAATGATAAAGGACCATAAACAAATTATTGAATTTTTGACGAAATTTGAATATTTTTTGACCGATTTTCCTAGAGAAAATTGAAATTTTTGTCAATTGCTGTTTGGTCAGATGGGTTTTCAGTAGTTTTTGGTTCAAATTTTCACACTCCAGAAGAGGTCGTCTTTTTTGCACTTGTAAGTACGTATTTCTATTATCTGAAAATTGAACAGGTAAGCTGAGCGATGTTCATTTACCCATAATTCCATTTTTAGGAAAATCGCTCATTACAAGTGCCCAAGATGGTGAGCCACTTTGACGAAAAAAGTGGAGTAGTACCCTGCGGAACTGAATGGGGAAGATGGTGGCAAAACGTTGATGAAGTTCACGTCGAGATCATATCATTCAAAAACTTAAAAGCTAAGGATGTCTCGATAAAAATTACACCGAGCACTATCAAATGTAGTTACTTAGGAGAAATTATCTTAGAAGTAAGACGCGGTTTGTAGAATATTCTTCATTTTGTCAAGAGCTATTTTCTATAAAAACCTATTTTTAGGGTAAGTTATTTCGTCCGGTTCATGCTGATGAAGCAGTGTGGACTATAGAAGATAATGGCTCTTTGTTGAACATCGTTCTTCCTAAAGCTGACTACGCCGCCAAAGAAATTGTATGGGAAGCACTCACCGCCGATGAAAAGTATCATGCAGATCCTGTCACGTTGCATGAGATGAGAAAAAAATTAGATTTGGAAAAGTTTCAAATTGAGGTAGCTATTGTGCCATTTCCTTTCATCGTTGCGTACACTGGACTCATCTAATTTTCGGTATTTTTGTTTTTTGTTCCTAGAATCCTGGATTCGATTTTAGCAATGCAAAGCTATCTAAAAGCTATGATAAAGCTCCGGAGCAGAGTTGAATGAATTCAATAATGCGTATATAGCATATGATTGAATATAATTGTTTTATTGGTCCTTGATGAAAACGAAATGAAGAATGGTACACTGGCAGTGGTACAAATTTTGTTCGATTTGATGTGATTCAAATAGAAAATTGTAAAATTCTAACGAGCCTACAGTGTAATCTAAGAATATTGCAATACCTATACATACTTTTATGATGATTTTATGTATAAGGTTTTGTAATTACAATATACTGAAGATGAACCAATTTGCGAATCATTATTTATTTTCTTTTTCACTCTTGTTTAAAATTCCGCTCTCTTTTTCTTGTTTTTATCAATTTTTTCTCTTTTCTCGTCAATAACTTTTCAGTTTCACTCATGTTCATGACCAGTCAAAAAAGAAAACAAACCCCGGAACTGATAAGAAAAATGAACCTTATCACTTGATACGATCGAAGAAAATTGAAATCATTTCATCACTTCTTTTTAATTACAAATTATTATTTTCTAAATTTGAAACGTTCACAGTTATTAGATATGTGTTCAACGATTCAAAATGGCATTACCTTGGAAGAGTAAGCTTCTTCTGAATATTGTTGTTCAGCAATGTTGTATGGTGAATCGTTATCTATGCACCTCTGAAAATGAAGTTAGAGTAAGATTTGCCCCTAGTCCTACAGGTTTGTATGAAACTATAAATTTCGGTGATTAAATTAAGCTCGCTTCATCACCTTTCTCTCTTTTCCTCTGTTCACATTTTGACCCAACATCTCACATGTTTACAGGATTCCTTCATCTTGGTGGTCTAAGAACAGCTCTATACAATTACCTTTTTGCCAAAGCAAACAATGGCAAGTTTATTTTGCGGATAGAAGATACCGATCGAACAAGATTAGTTGACGAAGCCGTTGAAAAAGTAGAAAATGACTTGGAATGGGCTGGTTTAATACCAGATGAAAGTCCTCGTAGAGGTGGTTCGTATGGACCCTACTTGCAATCGGAGCGATTATCGCTGTACCAGTACGTTCCACTCAACGTTTTTTTAAATCGCGTATGATTCGCATCTACTTTCATTTTAGAGTAACCTCGACATTTTGAACTAAATTTCAGAAAAGAAGTTCAAAAGTTATTGGAAAATGGTACCGCGTATTATTGCTTCTGCAGCGATCGACGTCTGGATTTAATGAAAAAGGATGCTATTAGACGACGCGAAGTACCGAAATACGATAATCGTTGTAGGAACTTATCCGAACAAGAAGTACAAGAGAAATTGAGAAATAGCTCCTCGCATTGCATCAGATTCAAAGTAACAAAATGTGCAATTTTATAATTTTAAACGGACATCAGTAAATACCCCGGTACACTGTTATTTATTCCGGTTGATTTAATCGACAGTTGACACCGTTTCAAGAGCCGGTGGAAGATTTAGTTTATGGAAGTATTGTTCACGATGTTGCAGCAGTGGAAGGCGATCCTATAATAATAAAAAGTGACGGTTACCCTACTTATCATTTCGCCAATGTTGTTGACGACCATTTTATGAAAATCAGTCACGTTTTGCGTGGTGTCGAATGGCAATCGTCCACACCAAAACATTTATTGTTGTATAAGTTAGTATAAATACGTAATTTCGAAAAAGTACTTATTTTAAGTGATGAATAAGCTGATTGATTTCACGATTACAGAGCATTCAACTGGACGCCTCCTAAGTACGCTCATTTACCATTACTCATGAATGACGATGGCACGAAATTATCGAAACGAAACAGCAACATGACTGTGGAAGCGTACAGAAACGATGGAATGTACCCTTCCACTATTCTCAATGTTATCGTTTCTGCCGGAGGAGGGTTCAAGACTGAAGCTCATGCCAAACTGAAGCTCAGAGAAGTTGACGAATTGATCTCCAAGGTGAACTTCGCCGCACTGATAATTAAAACCGATGGAACTCTCATAGGTATAACGAATGAGAAGAATAAATCTAATATTCATTCTTTTGAAACAGTTCCAGTTGAAAGCAGTCAATCCTCATAATTGTCAACTCAAATACGAACTGTTGGATGAATTGAATCGCCTAACGATTAGAAAAATGATTACCAATGAAGAAACATTGAATCAATTAGTCACCGAATTGAGAAATTTAGTTATTAATCAATTCGCAGGAAAGTAAGTACCTTGATGTATCGGCAAAATCACTTGCCTAATCTGAAGCGATCGATTTCTGATTAATTTTGAAATTATTTTAAAGGCAAATAAATGAATCATCACTAGACAATGACAAGTTGAAGCAATTATTAGTGTGGAGCAGTCAAAGAATTTGTAGATTATCGGAACTCGTTGGAAGTAATTACTCTTACATATGGATTTTACCTTCAGAAGATGCTTTATCAAATCTAGAAGAAAAGTATTTCGGTAATGCAATCCACATTATTATTAATTTATGGTTGAAGTTTATATATTAAAATCACCCTGCTCATCGTGAAGGTTTTCGAAATGGATAGATCTCGGTATTGAGTAAAACTACATATGTATGTAGGTACGCACTTTCTGCTTCATTAATTATTGAACTATTGCTAATTTCAGAATTATTGAACCCACTCGTTAGTCATTTCAAGAATGCAACTGATTTTAACGAAATACCGTTCACCAAATATTTCAAACAATTTGCTAAAGAACATCAAGTTGAATACGGTCCTTTGCTGAGATTTTTAAGAGCATGTTTGAGCGGATTGACGGTAATTATTACCTACATAAATCATGTTGTGTGAAATTTCTCGCGGGTTTTTTATTGTAAATTTTTATTATTTCAGCACGGACCTAGCGTTGGTGAAATGATGATTCAGTTGGGACAATCGAACGTAGTAGACAGATTGCAAAGAGCTGAAAACTATTTCAACTCTAATCGCCATCAGCAAGCAGATAATGTAACGTTAAAAAAGTAGTAAAATTAAATATTTCGGCGACTTTTTCAGTTGTTTTTTTTTCACCTTGGTTTAAAATTAGGAAGGTAAAAAATGATCAAATGTGCAATTGCACAAGATGTTTGAAGTAAAGGAGAGAGGTTGTATACCGCGTTTTTGAGATGAAATTATCAGAGGAGGCAAGGAACCATATCAAAACGATGAGTATTCGAATATTTCGTGTGATATTGAATAATAATACAATCTTCGAAAATAAAATTCAAACAACAAACACGTTTTTCATAATAGCTTTTTTATAACAAAACCACAATAGTACATCTGAACATTGTACATTCAACTGATTCTTAAATTAAATATAGAAAATTTTAAAATAGAATCTGTATACATAAAAATATTACAGTAAATGCATTCAAATACAAAGCGCAGAAATTCATGATAAGTAAGACACCCTAAGTTGAACGTTTGTTCCATCGTAGACATGCTTAATTGCTCAGCACACTTGTTTTAAAACACTTATAATAATAAATCACAAATACAAAAACTTATTTTATCAAAAAAAAAATCCCAAAAAATAATTTGTGGTAAGAACATAAATCTTTGATCACAATCGGAAATGAATTTTTAAGTAAGACGAACTAAGTAAATTACTAAAATCAGATAAAGAAAAAAAAAATAAGTTGGAAAAACAACAGTACTAAGTGGAAATAACCAAAACTATACTGTTACATAACAAACATGAACTCTTATTAAAAAGACTCGAGACGCAGAATGATTTACAAACACATACTGTTTCAATTATCCATACTTTTAATATATGATTATCTGTGAGGGAACACAGAGATGGTAAAGTAGCATAAAACTTGAAAGATCGAAAAATGTAGAAGAGGTTCACAATTGTTGTTTACAAGCCTTTGTTATTTAAACCTTTTACTTTATAAATCCTAACGAGCCAATGTTCCGTGGTATAAGCTTCTTCCAATTTATCCAGTTCAAAGTATTTATTTCCAATTTCTGAATTTCTCACTCTATCGTAACCGGAAGCTTTATCTGTAACAAAATACGGAAAAAGATTACTTTAAATATTTACACCAATAAAGTTAATTTTAATCATTACGCAAATAACGTACTAGCTTCGGAGTAAACTTTGCCAAAATTGTAATAGCATAGTTTATACATCAGTGAATTCAACATAGTAGGCGAACCACCGCTATCCACGCGAAATTCTCCAGAAGGCGAATAATAATCCCATTCTTTGATATGCTTGCCTCGCTCCGTCGAACCACCGATACGCACCATCCACAAGAATTTATTTATATCTGATAATTGAGATACAAATGTGAATACTGAGAGCGTTGCTCTTTTAGTACTAGATACTTTTCGGTATTTTATGATACTTGCCATCAGAAGAATATCCAACCACTCCGCCAAAAATTACCAGAACATAGTCGACGTCCAATTCACGCATTATTTCGTAAGCTTTATCCTCAGTCGATGCCATAGCCTGACCGACTCTTGATATATGAGTATTATTCCACGTGTTATTATCCACAATTACGGTCCGATTCGCCATCGCTGTTATCTGATATCCGTAATCCCACCACGACATGATACGAGCATCCTACGGATATTCATTATTGATTAGTAAACAATAAACATAAATTTTCCAAAAAAAATCGATCGCACGACATGACTAGTACCTGCGGAGTGTTACGACGTAACCAATAATACGCTTCTCTAAAATCATCGAAAATAACTTGAGATCCGTCATGGGCTCTGGCAGATAATACAATACTGGGAGAACTATAGGCTTCCGATGTCACCCATATGCAATGATGCACGTACAATATCAGCATTCCACTCATACCTATAACAAAGAACATGGCAACCTGCGCAACACAACGCATTTTAATCAGTTAAGTTTTAGTTATACACTCCGAATCAAAATTTTAAGGTCACTCACTTGACTTTTCAACTCATAATCGCTTTCCGCCAATTTCTTGGATTTTTTGTCGAGATTTTTCGGAGGATCCAAATCTTTCATGTAAGAAGACAGTAACGACGAAACAGCAACCCCTGACAAGATACACATAACCGGCGCCAAAACTAACATCAATCGAACCATTACTCCCTAAACAGAAATAATATGTTCTATTATACCGTTTTCAAAGTAATCGCCACAGCAACATGAATAACTTACCGCAAAGTAAATACTCGTCACGCCGTACAATATAAGAAAAATATTAGCGTCTGACAAACGATGGAAACAGAAGTACAAGCCAGTGGGAAACAAGAATACCAAACTCTGCAGATCAAAGTAAAACGACGACCAAGACGTAGGCTGATGTTCAGAAACAGATGCGATAATCGGGATATGATTTTTAGCGTAGGATGGATCCAATAGAGTGTAAAATCTACCCGTCCAAGGCGCAATTTTTCCTAAATTGAAAAAAAAAACACATACAAATGGAAATTTTTATCGACAAGTTGAAAAACTATAATATTTGTAATGTAAAATAGTATTACCAGAAAGCGCTAGAATACTTCCGAGGCCTAAAATCAAACCCAAGCTTCCGCCTAATAACCCTTTGTACAAAATGTCGAATTCTTCTCCACTCAATTTACTCCTGAGGAAATTCGTAAAAGCAACAATCTGACATAATCCGAACACTCCTAAAGCCTGAAACAATCAATTAATCCAGATTAAAAATAGGCATAATTTCAGATCATTCATGATTCGAACTTTATAACGAACTAATACGAACCAACATATGTTCGGAACTTTGAACCGGTTGGAAGCCAACAAATGAAATTTGCATAGATAAAACTGTTCCTAAGCAATAAACGACACTATAAGCCACATAAATACGATTAGAAAATCTTCCAGTAATCATCAACGCCAACACGTGTAATGGTATAAGATTTATGAGAAATACGTAGCCTCCCCACGACGATACCTGTAATTCAAATCAGTTATTAGACAGAGAAGGAAGGCAAATTATGGGATATATGAAATAAGTATTTAAAATGAAATCGTTACCATGTAAAAATACGCCAACGCAGTAAATAATGCCCAAAAAATGCTACCGGTTTTGACAGATTTGATCCATCCGTAGTATGTCAATAACATACAGAAAATGGCAATAGCTGCGAGAAAAAACAGCATATTTTTGAGAAAACATATACAAAACTATAGCAAACGTATCGCGTCGTATTTATTTATTACCTTCGTTATCGTAGGAACCAGCAACAGATCTGGAAATATAACCCGGAACAATTGAGATCAAAGCAGCTGCTACTAAGCCGGCGCCGGTATTCTGCAATTCATAATATAGGTAAATATAGGCAAGTTCAAAATAAAAAAGAACCTTTATATTGAGCTAATAAAAATCAAATGCTTACTTTCAACTCTTTCGTCAGCAAATAAGTAACAATTGTAGTGAAACTGGAAAATAGAGGAGCCAAAAATACGCATATGTTACGAATATCAATAGTAATATTGACAAGCCTCGAAATATGATAAAGCATCGCTGATGTCACCATTAAACCAGGGTAAATGGTACCTATAGCAATCGTTACGATTAACATTCAATGTTCCGAGTAAAACTGCATAAATTAAAGTAAAGATAGATAGTTACCACCGATGATTCTTCCCAAGGGATACCATGCCAGCTCGTCGAACCAATTGTGAAAATTGTAAAATCCATTTTCGGCAAGATACTTGGTCGTTCGATAGTTAAAATATGGATCGAACTCATGAATTACGCTCTCGAAACGTAACACCGAAAACAACCGAATCGCAAACGCTGTAAGAGTCACCACATCAGAAATTGAACAATATGTTTGTAAGTGCAATGAAGTGCCGAAGTCCGTCAAGAACAGCACACGAAAGAGTTGATGGCACATATATATCGAACTTACACAGAATTGCAGCGAGAGTTAACACCCCAAGTTTCAGTACAGTTTCTTGTTTATCGGTTGACAACCGAAAAAGTGAAGTATACTTTAACGCTGTCATCTGCAAACATAAAGTGAATTGAGCAACTGAACACCGGAAATTATCAACAAACGTTTAGACAATGGAATGATTATTCTAAAATATTGATTATTCGAACGTTATAAAAAGAATTACTTGGAAAAATCTTACTTTCGGCAGAATGTATCTATTCGCCGGCACTAGTTTCAATCACGAATAATGGAAGGATGAATGGTATTTAAATGAAAGTGTACTCGAACAATGGCCAAATAAACATAGTGTGGAGTACAGATACTAAAAACTGAAAAGAATTCTCACATTTTACAACTTTAACGTTATCAATTTTATATCTATTCGTATGTTAAGTAGAAGCACAAATTTGTATCCATAATTTTCGTCCATAGATTTTTTTACACGGTGGCGTTTTGAAATTCCAACTCAAACATTCAATTCTGCATTGTCAACAAATGGAAAAGTAGCCATAAAACAGTGTTACCAATGAAAAAAATATTAACATTATCTGCGTCTATCAGTGCTATCTACTGGAACTTTAAACAATAAACTAATAAACAAAGCTTTGAACTTTAAAAAATTATCAAAATTCGAAAGTTACATGATAACAATTTTCCAGTTTACGGATTCGGAAGACAATTTTTGATACCGGAGCTCAAGATGGACACATTCAACTATATCTTATTCAAAAATCCAGTAGTCACATATTCGCTGGGAGCTGTAAAATATGCTGTAGGTAAAATTATCTCTCATCCTTATTTCATCATCTTTTTAAATATCGTTAGATCGGAAAATCACCCCGTGATTTTCCTGAAGCACAAATGTTTGTGTTTTCTAAAATTTTAAAGTGTTTTTCTAATTTCGTCAAATTCCAGGCCAACGCTACAGGGAATGTCATGGGATACAAGAGTGGCCCTACAGCTACCGAAGTACCAATTTTAACTAGAAAGGAATTATGGAACATTCTCTCCATAAATCGCAACTACATTAGATTAGCCGGACTTTTTGGTGCTTCTGCTGTTATAATCGGAGCCTATGGAGCACACAGTAAGAATCGAACGTTAGAATTTTAAGATTTTCGGCTAGAGATGGTCTAAAATATTATTGTACTTGTACTTGTAGTGATAAAGTTGACTAATTCAAATGTCTTGATTTTCTTCGAGTTTAGCTCTGATGACTCAAGAAGGCAAAGAACACGAGAAAAAAGTTTTCGAAACTGCCAGTAAATATCATTTTTACCATACATGTGCACTGTTCGCGGTCCCGTTTTGTAGATTTCCGAAAGTTGTAAGTCATCATGATTTCTCGATGATGTGAATTGCGGAATCTTGTGTGATTGATTTTTTTTCTTCGTTATTTGCAGACAGCACTTGCCTTCATTGGTGGAATGATATTATTTTGTGGATCGTGCTATCATCAAACTTTAATGGAAGATCAAACATTTAGAAAAGTTACTCCTTACGGAGGCTCGTTATTGATATTGGGTTGGATAACTATGATGTTATAATAAACTTTGTTCGTGCTCAGGTAGAATATTGTAAATAAGTCTCGCATTTTTTGTGTGATTTTACCTGCCTATGCGTTGTTTTGAAGATCTTTGTATTTTTTTTCTGATTAGTCTCTGAATAAATGTTTCTCGGCTATTCTTTACTACGGTGATTTGATTTCTGTTTTTTTTTTCACGTTCTACAAACGGTTAATTATTCAGTTTGCTTCTAAAAAATGGGACCGAAAGTTTGTATTAAACATGTATAAAATAATCGTCTTCAAATTTACGTTTTTTAAAAAGTTTTTTTCACGCATCGCATGATCAATATCATGTCATTCGTCCATCAAGTGATGAGAAAACTGAAAGTTTCTCGATTTTCAGTTAGCAGCCTTTGTGATGTTGATTCACAAAAATGTGAAATAAAAAGAGAATTATAATAACATTTCTATTCAATTATAATTGCGAAACAGATAACTCCCTATACATAATGTAATATATGTAGTTATATACAATAACTCGTAATCTCTAACAGCGAAGAGAAAGAACGATTACAAAAACAAACTAAAACGTAATAGGTATATAAAAAAGAAACAAAAACTATTCAATTCTACAGTTCGGATAATTACTTCACACGCAAAATGTGGACTAGGACAATTTGTCACGTTGGCTTCAAATTCATGTTTAACGAACAATTAATCGAAAGTGTGAAACAAAAGTGTTAGTCATCTAATAAAAGCAATAAACATCAACGTTTTCAAAGATTCGAGTAATTCGTTCATTTTGCATAAACTTGTTGTAGATCAGAAGAATTACTGTAAAATGATTGAATAGAATATGAACTCAAAAAAACAAAAATAGAAACTTATGGATACGTAAGGTGATCAGAAAATTTGTTGTCAAAGGGAACATTAATGAATGTAAATTATAAAATATAAAGTAACTGATTTTAGTAGAAAATCTGAAAGTAACTTTGTAAATGTCAATTGAGTAGACGAATGAAACACTAGTAATACGTATACCCATATATTATACCTGAACAACGCCAATATATAGTGGTATTGAAATTAGTGTATTACCACGTATTTCATTGTTTACGTTTGACCATTTAATGTATTCTTCGATGTTGTCGTTGGTATTCAATATGTACTTCGATACCATATTTTCTTTACAAAGGAAGGCTGACAATTCGTTTACATTTGGGTACTATGCGGATGTTCACTAGACTGAATTAATGGACGAGCCCATTCTACAAAATCGTCAATTAATACAGGCCAGGCACCTTCTTCGTCGTAATTGCTTAAATCTTCATTAATGACGGAAGAAAAATCCAACAATAAATTCCATGTGTCTTTTGGGATTGAGCGTTTATGGTGCTCCTGCAACATAAATCATATAATGTTGAAAAAATAACGTTACGTATACGAAGCGTTCGCCCTTATGAATGATAAATAACTCACTTCTAAGAACCGACACCATAAATTCAAAAATTTGAAACGTCCTCGCATTACAATATTCCAATACGTAATTGCCATATCTAAATCTAGGCCTTTTTGGCATGGATTCTTTGCGTAATTAAATGTAAATTGGTAGAAATCCTTAAAATTTAAACTATCTCTCAACTCAGCTTCCAAAACAGGCAGTTTCATCTTCAACTTATCAATAGTATCAGCACTGAAATCAAAAAACAATTGCGCATAAATAAAATTCTGAAAACAACAACTTCGAATAAATTTACTACTCCATTATTTACCCAATTTCCATCATGCCACGAACAAATTCATCTTTGGTGAATTCACATTGCGCAGCAGCTTTAAATTTCCAAGCAATGATCAACACTAATTTTGAATCCGGCGATAAATTTAAATCATCCAAGAATTTCATCACTCCGTCAGCAGTAATTTTGTCAGGTTCCGAAGGATCTGTTCAAGCAAAACATTTTTTATGCCGTAGTGGAAAAACAATGATGTTTAGAGCAAGTTATAAACGCAAAATCAAACCTTTATAACGCGAAAATAATGTGTCTAATTTTCTTCTATCCATGCCGTGACTGCTATGTGCTATGGTATGTTGTAAGTTATGAGCAGTATTATACAGATGGTGAGAGCCACTATTGGTTAGATTCGACGAAGTATTAATCATTTTAGGATCTTTGATAACACTCAAATATCTGGTAGGATTTTGATAATAATCATCTGTAGCTGGTTCTAGTTTCCAATCGTTTTGAGACAAACAATATATAGCGACTACCTCCGACGTTTGCGTGCAGGCAATGAATTTTTTCACTTTTTCTCGCTGGGCTGATTTTAATTTATTCTGCAATAATTGATCGAAGATTTGGAAGATTATTCGAAACTTTGGTAGTTAAGAATTCGAGTGACTTAGCACCGTAGTAAACAAATTACGATAGCACATGCTTACCATTTTATTTTACAAGCCAAAGCTGGAACATTCAAAAATTGAAAAAGAAGTGTATGAACTATCAATATGAAAAGAATGTACGCGATTTCAAATAGTATTAGACATGGCATGCAATCGAAACAGAAGCAATGTTGGGAAATGCCAGTTAACCAGTAAATCGCGCCTTCAATTTTATGATGAAATTTTAAAAATTTAATCACAATTTAAGTAAAACTTTCTAATTCGTAAGAAAAGATCTATAGAAAAGAAGAAGTATGTTTTCGTAATTTGTATTTTCACTTCAAAGTTCAAGAAAAATAATAATGATCCATAAAAATGTCTTTAAATTTTGTAGCTTTTCGCAAATAATTTTTCACGCACATTGTTCAGTGTTGCCAGTAGATGAGTAGAGTCTCGCAACTCGCAACGTGGTGTCACGTCACGTCACTTCTTAATTTCTGCCCGGAAGGCCCGGACCCCGGACCTAACCCAAACCTGAAACCATCGGATAATCTACGCGGTACGACCGCTACCGTACCGGGTACAGTCATTTTTCAATAATTTTTTTTTATGCAAAAGCAAAATATTTAAATTAAAATAGAAAGATGTTTAAAATGAAATTTTGAAAACATTAGCTCAGCCCTCAGCCACTTCAATGATCATTCAATTATTTTGTAGATTATTTTACGAATCGTCCTCATTCGGATAAAAAAAAAATTGTCAATTTTATTTCAGCGAGCTCAGGAGTCAGGAGCTAAGAGTCTAAGACCATTTTATTAATTTTACTATGAGTTGAAAAAAATCGTAATTCTACGTGAATGATTGAACAGGTGATGCAGTTATGCTTTGTAAATTCACCATCCTCAACTTTCATGAGAGCAAAAATGAGCAAAATGAAAATAAGGTTGCTCATTTTCAAATTCACAAATATGAAGCGATTAAGCCACGACTCCACGTGAATCAAGAAAGCATAAATAATATAATATCAAATCGAACCGATGAATGAAACGGAGATGGGTATTTTCGTAATTTATGTAGTACAATTACCCAACAATTTACAACCATCAATAAAATGAAATAACAAAACTCATAAAAAATGAAGAACTGTAATAAACAAATGAAAACGTTACCAGAAGGACAGAATGAAACAAAATGAATACATTATACATTTAATTTGTAGCACAATTAGGAAAGTGAGTTCTAATGTGAGCCTTTACATGCTCCACAGACGCATACTTTTTATCACAACATTGGCATACAAATAACACTTCAATATTCTTCCTATATGCCGAGGGTGGTGGAGAGTGAGGCCTCGGGATTTCATCGACTTCCGGTTCTTTTTTTATAGAAGTTTTAGAGGTACGGCGCGATGTTTCCGCATCATCAATTGTATAAACAGGAGGAGCGCCGATTGACTTGTCCTTAGATTCTTCGAATAAACGTTTTTTTCCGCTTCTAGTTACCAATGGTTCATAGTCGGGTACCTTTACTTCAGGACTTTTCCCAGATGTTCGAAGAGACAGCCTTTTATTACAACGGATTTTACTTTGTGGAGACAGCCTTTCATTATTACGGATTTTACTTTGCGGTTTGGGTTCCGTTGAGATTGTGCGTCTAGGTATTACGTCAGAATGCGTTTCTTTGCAACGCTGATTATTCTGAGGCGGTTTACTATGAGGTTTGGACACTGCAGAAACTGTTCTCCTCGATTTAACGCTAGACGGTGTTTCTTTGCAACGCTGGTTATTCTGAAGCGGTTTACTATCTTTTGATGGTTTCTTCGGAGCAGATTTCTTGGGTAACGTACTTTTCCTCTGAGCGGGCGAGCTAGACTTTCTATCAATAATTCCGTTCCGAGTTCTTCTCTCAGGCGGCAAATGTACTCGATAATTATGCACGGATGTTCCGTTCATGTTTATTTTAGGAATTTTAACACACAGAGTATCGCTGATGTGATACTGTGGACAAAAAACTTTCAAATGAGAAAAAATAACGATGAATTTCATAGGTAACTAACGTACGACTTACTTCTTCTTTTGGTTTGTTTTCGTCGAATGGACTACCGAGTTCGTCTTTGTCTTTTTTGGAACTCTATTAATAAGGAAAAAAATCGTTATTTGTTTAACATATACGTTTTAATGACGACTATATCAGTAAAAAATGTTTCATTTGCAACGCACTCTGGTTGATTCGTAATCAAAATTTTCTTCGGCATTTTCATCCTCAAATCTTTCTTGTTTGACTAAATCTTCATTAATGTATACTACATGGTTTGTATCAGTTTCCTATAGAAATATAATATAGCTTACTTAAACGACTATCACATTTTTAAACAAAAGAAATTTCATCTTTACCTCATCACTTCTACTATCTTCATCGACGGAACCATCTCCTAAATTTTCAATGATCTTTCTACCATCTTCATCGTCAGAACTCTCCACTAAATTATCGACGATGCTAACAACATTGCTCATTTTTGGAGACCATTTTGCAAGAATGGGCGTTAAATCATTCAGTTTTTTGGGGGTAGAGTAAGAAAATCTGAAAATCATAGAAACAAAACAATTACAGTTTATAAAACACGCCCATTTGTTTGAAAAAAAACAAACAAATATTCACGACGAAATAATTACATACTCGATATTGGATTCACTTGAAATATCATTGCCACTCATTGGTATGTTTTCCAATCCTAGAGATTTCTGATTTGTATTTCGTATATTCGGTTCCATTACATCGTCATCAAGAGGACTGTAGGAAACAAAAATTGGAATAATTACTAAAAACTGTTACCTAACATGGATTAAAAAATTTGGATCATTTCAATGGAGAGAATTGAATTTGATACGATAAAAAAATTCCTACGACATAATTCAAGTTCTGCGTACTGTAGGTAATTTTGATTTTGCATTTCTAAAAAAAAAAAATTAGAAAAAAACTAATCATAACAAACTACTTACTTCGCATCTTCATATAGAGCGCTTATTAATTCTTTGTGTGCCTGATGAAACAAAAAATGATATAATAACAACTCCTCAGAAAAATTTAATGAATATTTGGAAACGTCCCCATTATTACGGAAATAAAAACTTACAGCATGTTTCCGCTCTTCTAACGAACAATCTGCTTCTTTTAACAAACCATCGATTTCTGAAGTTGCACCATTTCCTTCATCATTCTGCTTCTGTTTCAAAGACAAAAAATATTGTACCGATAGTATCGTAGTCTACAAACTTCATATAGTTGTACGATGTCTGTTACATGTATCACCTTTTCGTTTTTCATTTTTTCAGCAGCCGGTTTCCTGCTCGTCTTCAGAGATGAAGTATGCTTGAAAATTGTTGGAATAGCGTTCGGTGCCAACATTAATCTACTACCTTCCATTTGAAGTAGATTTTTTTGGAAATGATGCTGAAAACATTACATGAAGTTATGAAGCGTACATTTTTACATATCAAACAAAAAATTCGTTAGAATACTTGGCAGATTCGGTGCGCTGTCGTTGCTAATGGCCGTCGACAGTTTTTAATCCATAGTTTTCTTCTCACAATATCCGAGGGAAACCTGAACAGTCTACAATTATTGTGATTATGATTGCATCCTGGAGCTGAACAAGATCCCATCGTCGTTAAAGTAATGTTTCGAATTCCCTAGAATATTATCTATAGCAAATAGTGTTTAAAAATAAGGAAGGTATCTCACATTTCACACAAATGGCCAAAACCAGTTAGTAAACCAACTTCCAACAGCAAACATTCAATCACGCCGGAATAATACACAAAATTTAAATTACTGATAAGCCGCGTCTTTTTTTGTTGTTGATTGTTTGTTTCCTTCCCGTTCCCTTCCTATCAGACACTCACGTATCGAAAACGTGACGGCAAGAAAACGAAATGAATTGATGTTGTTGTTACGGTTCTCCGTACGGCCTTTTTGTTATTGAAGTTCTTATCAGTTACACCGGAAACAAAATAAAACATTTTCCATTTTCTCGTTTTCGTTGTGTTGTGTTCCAGCCGGCTCCCTTTTGTTTTCGATTATTTTCGATAATTATTTTCGATGAAGCAAAGTAAAACCATTGATAAACCAAACGTAAATTAATTATTTTTCATTTCAACTGTTTCGCTCGAAGTTTAAAATTACATCGGATGCCTCCAACCCTCCATAATTTTTCAAACTGACGGTAAGCTTTGTTTTGCTTCTTTACATGAATTATTCATGGATGATCGAGTGTTCCACTTAGAATTGAAATTTTGAGTAGCATATTTGTTTCATAAGAAAATTTCATGTTTCATGACAATCGTGACTAATCAAACTCATAATTTTTCCAGTGTTTGAAGTATTTTATATCGCATTCGTAATCGCATTTTGAATCACCTCTCGAAGAATAAAGCAATTCGCAGCTCCTTAAGCATGGCATCGGTTTCTGAAATGGACGTTGACCCGAAAGATGACGAGCAACCATCGTCTAGCACTTCAAAAGGCGAAAAAAAGCGTTTCGAGGTGAAGAAATGGAACGCCGTTGCTCTCTGGGCGTGGGACATAGTTGTGGACAATTGTGCAATTTGTAGAAATCACATTATGGATTTATGCATCGAATGTCAAGCTAATCAAGCTTCAGCAACTAGTGAAGAATGCACCGTGGCTTGGGGTGTTTGTAATCACGCTTTTCATTTCCACTGTATTTCAAGATGGTTAAAAACACGTCAGGTTTGTCCACTGGATAACAGGGAGTGGGAATTTCAGAAGTATGGGCATTAAGGTATTCATATTTGAAACAATTTGAACATTCGATTTGGTGAATTTTACTAGATACCTAATGTATAACTATATTCGATAAGAAATGTCGAGGATTCCTAGAATTTTTTGTTCTTATTTACACGTACTAAGTAATGCGCGTTTTCTTGTATTATCGTACTTGCTTAGTAATGATGTTTCTGTAAAATTATCTATGAAGCTTTGATTTTTTTAAATAAATTAATGTAAGTACCTACCTATGTACTTGTGTTTTTCTTTCCTTATCATGTCGATATATTATTTGCTTGTGAGACTGGGTGATTAATTACTAGTCGTAAGTGAAATAAAAAATTATTTGACAGCGAGACCAATGCTGCAAGAAGTTCATCATGTTCCCTCACTTAAATTTGAGAAAAAACGCCTGGAAGTCGTTTATTAGGCAACTCTTCCAACACCGTGCATACATTTTTGCGCCAGGACTTCAAAAAAAAAATCTGCGATAACTTTTTGTACTTTTTGGAAAAATTGTGTAAAAAATTGAATAAAATTGAGAGAGAAAATCGCTTAAAATATCACGAATAGCTAAAGTTAAAAACGTTGTAAAAATTGAGTGAAAAAAGTTACGATACTTGGAACTTTTTTTCGTTATTTTTGACATAATTTTGCGCGAAATATCTACTCATCATTCAATGTCATGTTAATTTTTCCGGTGAGTTTCAAGAATTTTGCTTCGTACAAAAGTCTTACGGAAAACTTGCACTAATTCTTCTAGCTTAGCTACCTTAATGTTAAAATCTTTTGTAGGTAGATACTTCAATTTTTTTTTCAATTAAGCATTAATTCGAAGGGACGGGGAAAGGAATGTGAGCTGTTTTCATGTTCCTCCTATGTGTAGTCACTGCTCAGACAATATTCAGTTTGATATCTTCCGGTTTGTGCGATTTCTTTGTAAGTAGAAAAATCACCACACACGAGTAAGGTCATTAGGATTTTTCATCATTATGAAACACCTCAATCCAAATTACAGTATACAGTTAGTACGTATCGCGATGATTATTTACGAATAAAAAATGGAATATGTAAGCAGCACTGCAGAGTGCAGATATCAGATTCTCGGTATAAGCATGAGAAGCACGAGGAGTTAATTCTTCCTGATTTGTATGAGAATTCGGGGTGGCGCGGCGAGTACCTACTTACCTATTTTTACAATAGATAATCACACGTTGAAATGTCAGCGCGATTTTATCGAATGATTTTGCGAAGGAAAATAGGCATTCGTTACGTGTAGCAGAGCGATTCGCGGTTCGACTCGTATCTGTATAATTAATAGACAAAGACGATTTTTATTTAAAACGCGTACCTAATTTATAATTAGGAATACGCGATCGAGCTGATAGAAACACGTTATAATATCGCATCCGCGTTCGCTCTTATTCACGATTTTTCTTTTTCGTCCACAAATCGACGCAAGAATAGAAGTTACACGTTTTGACGGACGTATTGAAGGTTATTATATAGTACCTACATACTCTTGCTCGGAAAATTTCGTATAAATGTTCTCCTTAGATGAATCAATGTTTACTTATAGGTACTGAGATCTGATCTGGCACAGCCACAGTTATGGTGTTTTAATGACGAAATCAAATTGCGTTCATCAAACGAACGAAATGTATGTCATGTACCTAGTAATGAAGCACCATTAACAGGTATAGCCTACCAGCGAATAAATTAAATTATAATAGTTAAAACTTCTTCAGTGAGACTGATAACAAATAACATATTGTAAAGTCAGTAACGCCTGCTCATTTAATGGAAATATTTTTCGCCTCTTGCTCATCGTTCATTCATGCGTGTAAATTAGACTTTTTCTGCAGGTGCGTTATATTTATATGCACAATGAGAGATTATTGTTTATTTACAGCTCATATATTTTTGAGGGAAAGGCAGAACGTCGTGTCTATTTGGGATGATTTTGGTACATTGAGTAGATATTAGAGTAAGTTAACTAACTTCATTTTTTTTCACCTAATTTTCTTCTTATCAGCTAGGGTTCAAAAATTTAAAAAAAAAAAATAATAATTTTTAAGAATTATTGAACTGGCGAAGCAACTGCTGCACAACGTTGGATCCGATATAAATCAGTAAGCTCGATCCAAATCAAATTTTTAATAAAAGTAGGTACTTATTTCATTTCACATTTTGATGAATATTTTTTTCAATGTTTTGTACCTACTTACTTATTACTGGGCAGAAAAAAAAAGGAAAAACTGATATGCAAAGCGAATTTTGTTGCAGGATCAATTGGATCATACAAGTAATGATATAACGTAATCGAATAGAGGAATTTTAACGGGTTTTGCTATTTTTATCATCGAAAACCATCCTCATAAAGTATTGCAGCTGGAATAACTTTGCTCCTATATCAGTTTTCAAACTGTGCCTATACCTAAGAATAATTATTCTCGATCTCGCAAAGGATTGGAATTTAAAAATTGAATTTAAAAAAAAAAAAACTTGAACCGGAGGGACATCTGTACACAACAAATAAGTACAGGAAAACGGTGCAAGTACACACACGAGCATGTTCCATTAATTTTACGACTCGTGAAAAGTACAAGGACATGTGGCGCATGTTCTTGCATATATTTAAAAATCACTATTGAAATGGTCATAATAGCATCTTGATTCGTCAAAAAATGAAACTAGGTGCGACCATGTAGTATTGCTTTGTTTTCACTCTGTAATAATTGTTTTGAAATAAAACGTCAATCGATCGGTTAACGTTCTTTTTTTCGATTTATGACAAAATTTTCATTTTTTAGAAGCCATAAATGTAGTTTTATTGCAACCTATAGGTAGATACGTAATATAGGTAAATAACAAAATTGCAATGTTTATATTTCAGGTAAATTATGCTGAGATCTGAAATAAGTTTCGCATGTACATAATACATAATTATGTATAGACGTCCATGGTACTAGGACTATAGCACTGCTGAAATTTTTTGTCTAGGTAGGTAATTGGAAATCTAAACCTAAAGATTGCACATCTACATAAGTAAAATAGGTCCTATTATTGAAGTATTGAGGAAATTTGAATTAGTTGCTTTCAATAACTTGTTTGTGTGACGCGTTAATAGGTGTACAATACACAATAAGTAGGTATATATGGTGAGTGTAGATATTACATACACAGGTTTTTCGATCCTTTTAACTATATACATACATAAGTGTATAAGCTCTATTATTCTATTTTGTTACCTTCAATTTTTTGACTTAGTACATCACAGTCATCGAGCCAAGTTAACAAACAAAATGTATAACCATTTTCATCGATTAACAATAAGCTTTTATATTCTTCTAAGTACCTATCAGATTACGCTATTAAAATACCTAAATGCTAACGTTTATGCGAGTACCTACGTTTTTTTTTTTTTTTTTTTTTTTTTCTAATGAAATGCTAACAACATGCTGGCTTTGTTGCAGTATTATTAAATTTAGATTAGATGATTCGATATAATTATAAAAGTATTAGACGAGTAGGTGTACCTCGTACGATTTAGGTTTGATCGTTAATTGACAACTTCTTCATATGGATACGTATATGCAAAGTAAGCACGCAAGTGTTCTCGGTAAATTACAAACGAATCTCGAGGCACGCGTCAAAAGATGCAAAACAAAAAGCTCGACAGATATACGTAAGTACATGGTATATGATATTGTAAGTTTCATTGTGAAATAATCTGTCAGTGTGATTGGTATTTGTGGAACCGGTGGAACAAATAAAAACAAGGCTTTAGAAAAATCAAAGTAAGTATACTCGTACATACCAATGTCGAAGTAGGTACCTACCTATGTACTTATACCTCAACCACCAATCAAAACTGATTTATTTTTATTTACGTTTGACAATTATTATTACGAGCATTGAGCTATGCATTTATGATTAGTATAATAACTTTCTGTAAAATGTTCAGATACACGTGTTACTCGTTCAATATAAGTATCGTAGGTATAGGTACCTAATACCTATCTATCATCCATGTTGACGAATATCTACTAATTCGCTTACTAGCGGAGAAGTGACGAAATGATGTGTCATGGAGGAAGGGGTGAGACTGAAATTTTCTCAACTTTTCTCGCCAGAATTTCCCAACTTTTTACCCGAGACACCCTTCCGGATTTTTCATGCCAATTAGCCAGATGTGGTTAGAACAAATTTTGGAAGGGGGAGTTGGAAACCAAAATGTTGAATGATTTTAAATGTTCAAAAACGATTCTTTTATGTAGATACTTGACAAAAAATCTCAAGTGTTCTATTGCAAGGTTGGTATACCTACTGAAATCAAAAATTCGCAATTTTTTAGTGTTTTTTGTTTTTTTTTTTAGATTTTTGGCATTCTAAAATAAAATTCAAAAAAAGAAGCAGAACATTTTCAAACCTTCAGAAACGCGAGTGAAGCGATGAGGGCAAAAGCTGTGAAAAATTGAAGGTTCGAAACGTTAAACGTCAGTCTTGAATTTTTGGTGATGCAAAAAGTTATAGTTTTCATGGCTTTAGCATTTTCAGTTTTCAGGAAATTATGTTTTCAAAAATGTTAATGGGGCGAGGCTCGAGCAAAGCGAGGGCAAAAGCTCTCGAAAATTCGCCAATTCTTCATTATTTTGCAGGGTAAAACTTTTATATATCGTACCTACCTACCAAATGCAACAAATTCTGGCAAAAATTAGAAATTATTGTTTCCAAATTTTTGGGGAAAGATAACACATTTTTTGATACATTGCAGAAAAAGTTGGAACTTTCTGGCAGTTTTGACTGGAATGCATTGGAAAGACCTTTTGTTTTGTTGGAAAATCAATAGCTCGTGACTTTTCGTATCTCACGCCGTATAACAATCACCTGCCCTACCGGCCACAAATCTCTAATAGACAGAATATTTATGTCTGCAACAGCTTTTCAGCTATTCAGCCATTCCGCTATTCATTAGCTGTCTTTCAGATATTTGGAAAAGTTGTTAAAATATTCTGTTGAATGGAATATCAAGCAACGTCTAATAGTTAGCTATAAGCCCAAATTTACAATATCTATTAGAAAAAAATTATATATAGCTAAAATATATTGTCACCAGATATTAAATAACTAAACAAAAATTTATAGCTACTAGATGTCTAATAGATGTCAGAATTCACTCAGTTACTACCAAAACTTGAACAATAACTTTAGTACTGCTCCAGTTGTCATGATAGAAGGGAGAGTGTGCATCGGAAATAAGTATTCTCGTTATTTTATGCTTGAAAATGGCCGCAATTGCAATAAATTACAATTAATTGAGTTCTTAAATTACATTTAAAGTTGATATTTCTTCAATTTAGCTTTTTGATAAGAAAATATGTATCGTAAAACGTGTTTATTTATGTTAAATGTAAAGAAAACTCAAAGTGTTCAAAAAGTGACAAACTCCGAGTGATTCAGGTTCGATTTGAGAAGAATTCGCGGAAAATAATGGAAAAATTGAGTCAGCAGCATGTTTATCTTACGTAGTAAGTAGGTTCATAACTGACATGAAATTATGAAACTCATGATTATAGGTAGAAATAGTTTATGAAATATATGATAATATGTAAGTATAGATCTGTATAGTACCTACCTAACCATGAACTTCTTATTTTCATGTTAATTATATTAATATGTACTAACTTACTGATAAAGTGAATATGCTGCTGACACCATTTTGCTATTATTTCCGCAAATTCTTATCCAATTATACCTGAATAATGTAAAACTTTGCCACTTATTATAATACATGTAGATGTAGATATTACCTATTACTTTTTGAACACTTTGAGTTTTCTTTAAATTTACTCAAATAAACAAGTTGCAGATTGTTAAAAGCACTTTCATTTTGCAGGGCGAATTTCAGTCGTTTTAATAGCTGAGAAGCATCCAATAGATATCTGTAAAACATTATGGCTACAAGGCATTGGAGAATAGATATCTATTCTTTAGCGCATTGCAGCCATAATGCTTTACAGATATCTATTAGCCTTGTATTTACCATGTAATACTACATAAAAGGTACTTTCCAGTTATTAAAACAAGGTAATTTCAGCTATTCCAGTTATCCATTAGCTGTATCTTTGGCTGAAAAGAATATCTAATAGATGTCTATTAGACGTTTGTGGCCGGTAGGGTGCAATCTACGAATTCATCTCGTAAGATAACGAAGTGAAATTTTTGAACGATTATCATCAAGCTTTTCCAATCCCTCATTTTTGTAATAAAAATTTTTAAACAGCACGACTCGAAGTTGAAACAGCTCGACTTCAACTCAAAGCTCACTCTAGCTCAGAACTCAGAAGATTTCCACGTCTCCGTTCGGTTTCATTGTTGCGTTTTTTGTGTAGCCAGAGCCACATAATAATACATATGATAAAAAGTATGTACCTTATTCTTACAATATAATAATGTGTAAAATGAAATTAATTGAGACATTTCGCGACGCTGTTACGTGTTAATATTCGTATTTGTGTGATAAGGGGAAACACACCTGGTAGTCGCAATTAAATCGGCTCATTCTTATAACTTATTACATGTACGTAGTACATACATCCACATTATACACACATTTATTCGCAGCTATATCCATATGTAGGACAATTGATGAAACGTGACGCGGTTAATTCTCTTTATACTGGAGACAGTCGTCGATGCCACCGCCACAGTCGACTCGATGAGCTGGACATGTTCATTTAAACGCGTACGGGTATGTAAATGTATATCTACTACCTATGTACTCGGCTATAGGTTTAGGTACCTAGTACCTGCCTTCTACCCAAACTGTGAATTATTACGCGTTAATAGGTCCCTGAATCGTACGTATGAGGTACATATGTACATAGACTTATTAGTGTATCTGTTTCTGTATAGTAGGTAGGTACCCTACCTTCTACGCCTGTATACATTGTAGGTAACTCTACCTATACTTACTCATATTCTAGGTATTCGTATACGAGTATTACATGTGTGGGTGTTTATGGATGTCTTACAAGTACAAACGGCAGGTGTCCTTGTGAAAAGTATGAGAATCAAAAACTCGGCAGAAAAGCGCGAATACGAATTGATTACGAAATTTATGGGAATCGTCAAATTTACCTATAGGTAAGTACCTGGCAGACGGTTTTTCTATTTATTTTTTCAAATTTTTGCAACAATACACCTTGAAAGTAAATCATTGTCAAATTGTACTCATACCTATTACCTACTGATGATCGGCGGTTGTACAATACCTGCGCAATGTGCACCTAGAGAACCATGGGTAAGTATACCTCTACCTATATGTATGGATATTGCATATACGTACCTATGCGATCATTTATTGTGTATTGCTGGACATGGGCGAAGGAAATATGCATTTTTAGCATGCTAGTTAAAAACGAATTTAATTAACGCGATCCTCGTGTCGCGATTAGCGAGTGACCTCCGCAAAATCGCAATGAGTAATGTAGGCCTACGTATACAGATAATGGGTGTCTGCGTTGTAGAGTGTCACATATGTACATAATATAAGTAGGTAAAGGTATGTATGCAGCTATAGCTATCCATGTCAAGATGAAGTGACAGTTGCTGCACGATGGGTCGTAGAATTTTTTCATATTTTTAGAGCATATGCTGAAATTTATTTATCGATTTTTGCTGAATTTAAAAAAAATTAAATTTGACCCATTTCTCGTGACAATTAAAAGATGAAATGATTGGGTTTAATGTTAACAATCAGATTCAATCATTTTTTTCTTAGGATACTGCGCACACTAAAAATCTTCAGCGAATTTCAAACGAGGCTTACCCAACGATTTTCTTTATCAGCATTATTTTACAATAATAAAATAACGTCTTCGTAATGCAGTTTTCATTTCAAATAAAGCTTACCTAAGTGTAAGTATTTCATTAGACCTATTTTAATCACTTTACGTTTGGGACTCGTATTCATATTAAATGCATAACGACCAAATCAGAAGGTCCGTGTAATTTACAATGAAATGAAAAATAATAACATTATAAGTTAATTCTTTGTTTGATGGTTAGCGGTGTCCCGTGTCCCGTGTCCGCATTAATAACGTCATGCTTAATTACGTGACATTTTTACTAATCATTCCATACAGCTGGCTTGCAGAAGTACCTATGTGTACATGCAGGACTCGTACGGGTAACCGGTGCCCGGTGGTGGCGGTGGTGGTCACCACTGACCACTGACCACTGACAGCACCACGCAGCTTCCACAGTCCACACCGATTTCACGCATATTTGCTTGCTTATAATGTCGTCGATGGCGGTTTGGTGTGCGCCGTGCGCCACAGATACCAGTACTTGCCTGTATCATTTCATTTTTAAAGGTCGCTCGGCTACCTATCACTATCATTTATGCGAAACTTGTCCGCGCAAATTTACATGATAAAGCGATCGGATTATGGCTTTTTGAACTTGTATATTGTAATTGAAGTAGCATTATTTCAAACAGCGTTGTAGCTGCTGATGAAGAATGCAGAATATCGGCCCTTGACTCCGATTCTGAAACTAATTGACGGAAATTGAGCAAATGTCGTTCGCTGGACTTGTCTATAAAATGTCAACTAGGTATGGAAAAAGTTGGGTATTAAATTTGATCGATTGTTTATTCAAAAAGGGCATCAAAAGCAAATTTTTCTAGTAGGTACTTACATATCTATTCTCATAATTCTGGGAATTTTTATTTTTCGGATTCTCTTATATAAAGTCTGGGCTCGGGGCAAAGTCACTATTTACCCCTACCCTTTTTTGAAAGCTCTGAACTTTTGGCTCACCATGACAGCATGTCAGCTACGTGTCATAATCAAATTTTGAACTGCTGAAGTGTACGCGAATTGAAATTTTGATTCTGTTAGAAATACGGCGGCGTATGGCATTTTGAGTCAATTTTGACGAGTGGTTCGCAAAAAAGTAAAGGGTTAATAAAGAATGAGCTTCTTACTTATCTGCAAAAATAATACATACCTACTTACTTTTTAGAAATGAGAGGAAAGTTCAAAGTTTTAAAATTGTTTTCAAACCAATTTTCATTTTTTCTTTTTAAACTCTCGTTAAGTACTTACCTACTTTCTAAATTCATATTTTTTTGTAGATTCAAAAAGACATCGAGGAAACGATCGATGAGGCTTCGTCGGTCAAACCTCGAAACAATTTACATTTACGCGCATTTCTCATTCGTTAAATTGTCATCGATTTCAAACCATTCTATTTCATTTGCATTTGTAATTTGTTATCGTTCGATTTTAATTACCTATACCGATGTAACGTATTTGGAAACTTTCACTAGGTACTTCCTCAGCGGTAATGTGCTTTACTGCTTTTCAATTTGTTTACAACTTGTTCTTTTCAAAACCTATACCTGCCTGCGTCTAAGTTCTCAATTTTGAATCTTAATTTCACGTTTATCCATATTTTAACCATTGTCACGTCACGTAAGGATTTTTTAATAGCGCAAAGACTTTCCGTTCCCATGCAGAAGCCGATAAAAATTTGAAAATTTAAAATACCTACTTACTTATCTACTCTCTAGAAAATTCAACGTAAAATTTGTAATTTTCAGATAAATAAAAAAAAAATGAACAATATATTTGTTTGCTCGGTTATCGTTAAAAGAATGAATTACGCAATTAATTTTTCCTCTTTATTTAGCAGCTTGTTTACATTTATATCATTACTTGTTAAAACTGTTTACATGTAAAATAGGTTAACAAATGAATGGAATGGATATAGGATACATGCTTACATTGCAATTGAAGTTCAACATACAACTCATCGAACCTCACATTCGCACTAAATGGCAGAACAAAGCAGCGAGGTCAGCGAATATACGTACCATATATATTTATTTTTTTCAATAATGCAGGCGTATTTTTATTTTTTTTCCCCGAAATGACGGCTCGGCTACTATAAATTTTAAAATGTTCTTGTTCAGTTCATTTCAGTTGTTTTTCTATCGATATAAGGAGAAGTGTCTCAACCAGCGGGAAACATTTTTTTTCGAATCGAACGAAATTGAATCGAAAGAGCATGTAAAAAAACGTCGTTACGCCGCCAGAAGTCAAATTTTCAGTTGCTAAATCGTATTTTTCGATGAATTTTTGAAAATATTCGGCTTAAAAAGTGGGGAAAAAACAAAACTTTGCTATAAAATACTTAGGTACTCGATTGAAAACGGTTTCAACTCATTTTCAGCAGTTTTGAATTTGATTTTCAAAAATTCACCGAAAAGTCGAAAAATGCATTTTTTGATTGAGCTGTAGGTATAGGGCTCAAAAATCTTTGTGTTTTCGATTTTTTGGCGAATTTTTAAAAATTTTAAATTAACTATTTTCGGCAGTTTACGCGTTAAAAAAATTATGCTTAAAAAAATATTTAAATAAAAAAGATTGAAATCAGTCCTGAAACTACAGGTAGGTGCATACGAAATACGAGTATAAACTCCTGCGAATCAAATTTCACCATTTCTGGCTATTCCGGAGCTTCCAAGCACAATTTTTGATTTCAGCAACAGATTTTTTAAATTTTCTGCAGACGGCGTGGAAATTAACTTGTGAAGCTAAAAATCGAGTTGTGGCTTATTCTCATCCTGTTTATTAAAGGGTTTATCCACGTTTGAGTGGATTTCGAGGCGCATACCTTCATCAGCGCGTTTTTTCGACCGCTGTAATGAAAAATGCTTGTTGAAAAAACGCACTCGAAGTGTTCGCTTGAATATTAGCTCAAATGTAGATAAACTCGTTGAAGAAGTCGAGCATAAGCGACAACTCGATTTTCAGCTGCCCAATTCGCTTGCCATTCTAGAGAAATTTTCAAAATCTGTAGAGGCATCAAAGATCGCGCAAGAGGCTTCAGAATGACTCAGAATGGTGAAATTCGGATTCAGAAGGTTGGTGGTGGACAAGATATGAGTAGTGAGATATAACCGAGCTCTAGACCCCCACATTTTCAAAGGAGCAAAAGGAGCAATCCTTTTCCTATGGCTCCTTTGAAAAGGTGGTCCCAAGCTCGGTTATATGCTTACCAGGTTTTAAAAATTTAATTCTAAATGTTGCGCCGAAGTCTCCCCACTCCCCTCTCTCCCTCAACCATACATTAGCCCAAATTGAAGCTTACTTTACCCCTTTAATTAATTAAAATATTCGTTTTATCCCTACTTTTTTTCAGGATGGGAATATTTGCTCTCTTTCCCCCCATCCCCTCTGACAACCAAACACAAATCCAAATATACAAGGTACATATTAAATGGAAAAAGAAATTATGAAATTATAATATATACTTGTTTACATACTTAAATTGTACAATGTTCTAGAATATACATACATAGGTACAATAAAAAAAAATTTACAAAAATAGTTTACGACACACGCCGTTATTTAAAAAATTGCGGCTGTATGTATATCTCAGGTGTTTTATGATTCCTAATCTGGGCCTTTTTTTAAAGGCGAGTACACAGCTGTTGTGATTCTGAAAAAAATAAATATATTAGAATCACGTATTCAAGTTTAATGTATTTAGGTGGAAAGTAAAAATGATAAGATTTTATGACATACCAACTCCAAAATTCGCATCCCACATCCTCTAGAGCGGTCAGCCACCACAGGAATGAAACTCGCCATATCCAAACCAAACGCATTGCAATCACAGTAGCATTTTCTGTGTAACCCCCGAAGGGATAACTTATACACAAAATCTTTTGCCTGAAAAAAATCACATTCGATGAAAATTGGCAAAATTAAGGGACACCTAATAACAATAAATTATTATTTTGCTTACAATTATCCTTTCCTTCTTTTTCGGTGTTGATGGGCAAGGCCTATAGGTAATCCTCTCCACAATTGTTCTTCGTTTTGGGGGGGTTGGTCCTCGGATTGGCAGTGATAAGTATCGTATGTTATCCTATACAAAAAAAAAAAGTGTTAGGTACTCATACTACCTACTAAAAGAACATTATAAAATTAACAAATATTGGAATATTTACCTCATCGTAGATTTCGCTCCTCTCTTCTGTGCTAAGGTCTATCAGCACTGCATGTAACCCCAAGACAAACTCAACATATTCGTCATCATCATCATCCAAGTTGTTGAATATCTTCAAAAAGAGAAAACAAGAAAATTAATTATTTTAGGTAATATTATTTGGAGCAAATTCGCATTTTTTAAAATGATTTTATGTTGTCCAAAAAATTTGAAAATTGCATATTTTTTGCACAATTCAATGTACAAAAATTTTTCCAACTGTCAAGTTCAAAAATACATTTTTCAAATTTAGCAAATTCAAGTATTTTTTTATAATTCTGTGGTGCAGAATAAGTTTTAAAATCGTGTATTTCATGTTTGAAAATTTTTTAAACATTAAAGTTGCACAAAAAACAAAGCCATTTTTCCGATTCTACGCATTTTTTCAAGTAAACTACTTTCCTCTATTTTAATTTTCAATGTTTCAAGTTCAATTGTGACGAATTCATGGTTTTAATAATTTAATTCTACCTCAAAATTGAAACATCACATATTTTAAATTCATTTTCATGAGTAATATTGGTATCATTTCCAAAAAAAAATTCAATCACCTACTGAGGATATGTTTTTTATATTAAAATCGTCTATTTTTCATTTATGTTCATGTAAGAAAAATTTTCAAATACGTACACATCAAGCATTTTTCATTTTTACACAAATTCTCATAGTTTTGATAATTTTAAGTTGCCGAAAAATGTTGAAAGCGTGTTTTTTCCCTTCGTTTTCGTGTCAAAAAACTTTTTAAAGCGCAGAAACATGCATTTTATAAATTTTACTCGAATTCACGTATGCATTTTTAATAATTTCTAAGCTGCACAAAACTTTAAAATCATATATTTTTCAGTTTTTTTTTTATTTGTAAAAATATTTTAAAACGCAAAGTGTGTGATGCAGGCGTTATCCACCAAGTAATTGTAGCTCAGAACTGAGCTCACCCATAGTCAAATTTAATTTTTCGTATTTAGAAAAAATTACTCATATGTGCTTGAAACTTCAAAAATTAAAATATGGGAAAGTAGCTTACTTGAAAAATGTGTAGTGACCTATAAATTTATAAAACGTTGAAAAACCCTCGAAAAAATGCTCCAAATTGATAGATTTTGTTCCATTTTTTATGTTCTTGTATCATTTTGCAAAAAATGGTAAACTGTATCAAATTGGAAAATTCAAAAAATTGAAAGAATTGGAAAAAATGACCTTTTTTGTTCAACTTTGGTGTTTAATGAATTTTCAAACAAGAAATACGCGATTTTTAAACTTTTTCTGCATCACAGAATTATAAAAAATACTTGAATTTGCTAAAATTTTGAAAAACGTATTTTTGCACTTTAAAAAGATTTTTTGACATAAAAAAGAAGGGAAAACGCGCTTTCAACATAATTTGCCACAAATTGAAGAAAGCCCATAAAAAAAACGAAAAAAATAAGCGATCACATATTTAATAAAAATGAAAAAAAAATGAAAATGTACTTACGATTTTATTATCTTCCATGTTTCCTATTCTCCAGATATTTGAACGAAATAAAATGTTTAAAAAAAATCTGAGAAAATTAAAAAAATCTGAGAAATTGAAAAAATCCCAGATATTTGTAAAAAAAAAGATATTAAAAAACGTGATAAGTATTTATTAAAATGAAGAGAACGGAAGGATCGACCTTTAAAACACACTTCACTAAAGCATACTAATTCTGTTTTAGTGAACCGATTGTTTCAATGGTACAAAATTGAAAAAATTCGTTGAAAATGTGGTGGTAAAAGGTTGCAGGGGGATGAAACGAAGTCTTTATTTTTCAATAAACTTCTTACCTCAGTTTACCTGGCCACCCAATTTGGAGTGTTAAGCAATAAAATAGATATGTTTATGACCTGAGTATTGACAGGTCAGTTCATTAGGAAAGAATACCTACCCTATTTTGCTATCAAGGTAATTTTATTAATCAACTGCCGATTGCAATGTTCCTTGAGAATGGGATCTGCTGTGTATTAGGGACAATTCGCCTACGTACGAGTATAAATAAACACACGTTTTTTAATTTTTGAAAAAAATCTATTTCAAGTTTATTTTACAATGTGTACATACAATTTTATGTCTAATTTACAAAATCTGTTTTACAATTCCATCAAATGAGTTATAGGAAAATATATGGTCATAAATTATAATACAAAATGCTTCAGTATCAGTAGCTACATTATTCTTACATCTAAATTCAAAACGTATATTTATAGGCCCAGTTAATGCAGAATTCAAATTCTCTTCTTGATGAGAGCAATTGAACACAATCATAGGTATGGAGCTGATGAATTCATCCATTCCATAACGAGTGTTTATGATTGGTAAATTATAATAGGCTGAGTGAAATTGGGCAAACATGTGATATAAAATTGAAGTCTGTTTCTTATCAAAATCTATCAAGGGTATTTCACAAGGATAGGATCGATCATTCAACTCTAATCTATAGGACTCCAATGCCAGATTGTCAAATTTACTCATTCGTTTTGAGTAATCATTTTTCCTTTTAGTTTGGAAAAATACTATTACGTATCTAGGCTTTAAAAGTGAATTACTCACACGGACACACCAATTATGATGTGTTGTCTGCGGCAAAGAAGGGCAATTATATACCTGCCAAGATCTAAAACTCAACAATATGTTTTTATTACCTTTTATTGTGTTTAAAAACTTCAATTTTAGCGCATCTGACGGATAAATTACTGGCATTTTCCAGCTCACTTCATTAAGGGTTATTGAAGGTGTAGGGGCCGCAGTGCCATCAGCATTGGCAGCAGGGGCGACACCCCCCAAATAAAATACATTTGCATCATTTCTAGCTCTTGTAATTATTAGCTCCTGTGTAGCATTTACCACAACTTGCTTACAATCTTCAAATATTCCAAGTAGGCAGTCCATAGGCATGTATAATTCAAAGTCACCAGTTGTATCATTGTAGCATGATTTATATGACTCAGAAAATGAAAAACCGAGGGATTCATAATAATTTTTCAAACTTTCAGCACATGTGAGGTAGTTTTTCACAGAACTGACCAGTCCGACATTTAGGTTTCTGTCTAGTACTTGATTATTCAACTCGTATGAAATTGTATTAAATAGGTACATGAGACCATTAAAATCGAATTTGTAATTTGTACCTTTAGCATCGGATACTTTTCCAGAAATGTATAGGTATGAGCGACAGGGGAGGGTGAAAATTTCCTTATTTAATATAGGAATTCGTATTTCATCATTGTATGTAAGACTGGTAGGCGAATATGGACGAAATGTATTCCAAGTGAAGTACTTGATGCTATCATCATACTCAACTGACTCTGATAAATGCAAATTTTCACTACTGATCATTTTAACTGATTAAACTAGAACTTTGAACCCAAGTTTTTTCAAAAATTTCTTATTACTTGCTGTTATCTTCTGATTGATCCGTTTTCTATCCTTTTTGAATGGGCAGTGCAAATTTATACCAATTTCACCACCTTTTATACGTTTTCTCAGGGGATTTGAGTAATTTGAGTGATTATTATAGGTAATCATGAGTAATTTATCAAATTCTTTCAACCAATAGAAGTATAATGGTCACATAATTATTTCCAAAATTAATCAAATTTCCATCCTCATCCTCCAAATGCAATACAATATCACTTAAAGTATGAATACCTTTTGAAATGGAAACATAAATAGGATGAACTGGCTGCTCAACAATTAACGTGCGTCGAGGTGCAGACACAGTGAATGAATGTAAAATATGTGACAATTTATCATTTTTATATGAATTTGTGACACAGTTGGCACTTATATTTATGTTATAGTGCTCGGAAGATTTTTGAACTTGAACTTTATAGGGTGCTTTATAGGTATACATGCCTAGGGTGCGAAGTGTATTTACAGCATCGAAATCTTGATAATATTCTGGGAATCCTAATAGGGTCAAGATACTATCTTTCCAACCAAACTCCAGCGGATATTTTGACAAAATTGTACATTTATGAGATTTTTCATTGAATTGAAATTTTATGGTGTTTGACTCAGGAAAGTGGTCAGTTATCTGCTTTACTATGTTATCATAAGTATAACTTTCACATTCAACCTTGAAGGCATTTTTATTGGGTACAATGCCGTCGTCATAGTGGAAGAAAAAATTATTATCCTTCTCCAAAATTATGTCATTAAATACTGTAAAAGAAATCAATGCAATCTCATACTTTGCATATGGCTTAAGATGTATTGGGGGGTGGATTGAGTTGATAAGTGTGGACCCCTTCCCACAGATATGAAGTCTGAATGAGCTCATTTTAAAATGATGAAATTTTTTTAATGGAACCCCTTATATACTAATTTTTGAGCCTTTGATTGTGCAATGCGGGTGGTATTGCTTAGCTAAAAACTTAAGAACAAAATGACCGCAATTCACACTATTTATACCCTGATTTCCCATACAATTGTAATAAATTTGACAACCTTTTAAATATTGCATCAGTTCTGGTAATAATGGTATTCTACCAAAGCTATCAAACACAATCACTTCATTTTTTTGTTTACTCATCGCCTGCCAGTGTGTCCCCCCTCCATAGGAAGTATCCAAGTTTAAAATCAGACTTTCATTTTTAAGAGGCCTCTTAGGAAGTTCATCACGACAGAATATACCACGAAAATGAGGAATTTTCAGTTTCTTAACATAATACATCATCTGATAGTCATATAGTGGTTTTTTACTTGAAGGTAATTTTACTAAAATTCGCTTTTTTCTCTTCCTAGTGTTTTTCATTATTCAAAAAATAATCCCAAACCTTGTTTGTGCTTATCAACGTAGAGTCCACTTCCTATGTGAGTCCGATTCTGGAATTCTTTTCTGAGTTCGTTGACTTTTTTTGCAGTTGCAATTACACTTGCAATACGACCAACAATCCTACCTGCCCGTGAAAGCGCACCCAAGATAGGTATTATTGCTAAAGCTCCACCACCTCTAGGTAAAGGGATAACTCTGGCTGGTTGCTTTCTAACACGAACTCTTCTAATTGAGGCGAGTGATTCTTTAACAGCTTTACGAAAATCTGTTTTTGATTTTCCTTTTATAGCGTGTCTGGCTTTCTTCACAACTTGGCTGAAAGTGAGCCCTCCTCCTCGAGTACGTTTTCTTTTTCGCATTTTTCTTCCGCGGCGAGTTTTCCTGGGCTGCCTTTTACCCCTAAAACCTGATCCAGTTGTAACTTTTGCCAACATTGCTGCTGAGATAGAGTGAGCTGCTAGTTTTTCACCTAAGCTGGAGTCTTTTGCTTGACCTCTTGACAGAGCTGCTTTGAGTAATTCCTTATCTGCTTGATTTCTCAAATCTACAGTTTTATTCTGAGAGTATGCAATGTCGTGAATTTTACAAGCTTCGTCCATTCGATTAATACCTTTATCACCTCTGGCAAGTCGTTGTTGTAATCTGGTTCCTGGTCCACAGAAATTATATCCTGGTATGTGAGCTTCGAAAGGTAGATGATCAATTAACCAATTAAGAACACCTTTACCACGTTTCACTTTTTTTGAACAATATCTAATCACCATTGCCGAACTTGAAATGATGAATTTTTAAGAGTAGTACACCTATTTATACTTTTTTATATATTTTTTTGTTTCAAAGGGGGTGGGGGCATTGCTTCGAGTTTTCTATAAATACTCTTAAGATAGGTGGAGACATGTTATTTGTGAGACAAGTGCGAGTGTAAAAGTATAAGTGATGAAAATTCTAGAGCAGGGTGTAAAATTACCAGTACATCATTGTATGCTTGAGGGGGGTGATGAACGCTCAGTACATGGGTACCTTTTTCCCAACACAATTAGGGGTCTTCTAGTAGGACCATCTGGTTGTGGGAAAACCAATTTGATGATTACTTTGCTGATACACAAGAATGGGCTCAAATATGAAAATGTTTACGTTGTGAGTAAAAGTCTATTTCAAGACAAATATGAAAAATTGAAAAAAATTTTCAGTTTGCTACCAGAAATTGGATACTACACGTTTGACACCCCTGAAAAAATCTGCGAACCTCAAGATTGCAAACCAAATTCTATCATCATTTTTGACGATGTAAGCTCATCAAATGAGGCAAATCCAAAACTACGCTCATATTTTTCAATGGGCCGTCATAAAAATTTATCTGTATTTCTATTGGTTCAGAGCTATTGTCGAATCAGTAAGCATCTAATTCGAGATAACGCCAACTTTATTACACTTTTTAAACAAGATACTCTGAATACACGCCATGTATATGATGATCACTTGAGTGCTGACCTAGATTTCAAAAAATTTCAAAAAATTTGCGCCCTATGTTGGAAAGAACAGTATGGTTTTTTAGTGATTGACACACAATCTCCTATAAATAGAGGTCGTTTACGTTGTTCCCTATATCATTTCATATCCTTAAGCAATGAAAGCAAGACGTGAGAAAGGAAAGCTCAGGGCTAGAAGGGTCACAGCACCCCCCTATTTCAATAGGGAAATTGCTGAAAAAAAAAGAACTGGTCAACATTTCTGATGAAATTAGGGAGAAATTTGAGCTACTTCAAGACACAAAAATTAACAAGCAACGAAAAATTATGGAGAACTTGGCACCTATAGTACAACCACTACAAGATTTGAAAAATAGTTTTAAAAAACAGCGAGATGTAGAAACCCAAACCAGCAGTGAACAAAATTTGATCAAAATAAAAACAGAAACCCACCCAGATAATCAAATGAATAAAACCACAGATGAAAAAATCAATGACTCCAAGGAGGGTCCTAGGTTACTCAGACAACGACATAAGCCCACCATTTCCTATAAAATTTCCAGAAAAAAAACTGACAAGATCGGTTCGCTCATATCACCTAGTGATGACCCCATATATGGTATAAAATTTGATAAAAAGCTTGGCTCATTTACTATAGGTAACACACCTATATACATAAACCAATCTAAAATTCAAATTCAAGATCAGTTTTTCAAAAAAACACCAGGGTTAATGCAATTATTAACGACTTCTCAAAAGTCTTACAATAATGTACTCCCTGAAGATCTAAGTACATATAAACAGATACTAACACTTACAAAACCTCATTTAAGAAGTGATGGTCGCCTCAAGTGGCAGAGGGGGGATAAATTTCAATTTATTAAAAGTTTATTCTCAACTCCAAAATCCGGAGGTTGCATATCCGACCCCAGAAAGGCTCTAATCACCCCTTCAAATAAAAAATATCAGCTGGTTTATTATAATGATTTCAACGAGTTAATCAATCGAATGAAGGTACTTGTTGGCGAGCAAAACGCTGGAAATCACTCAGAAGACTTGAAAAGAGAGCTACATTCCATTATTGAAGAATTGATTGAAGCTGGTATTATTGCATACAGAGTATGACTTCGGCAAAACGTGAGGTGGCACTTGAATTACACAAGCCAGCAAGAAGAAACTACTTGAGAAGAAGGGTTGAGATAAAAGGTCTCTATGACTTGTTTGCTGCTGACTTGGTTGACATGATAGCTTATGCGGCAGATAATGAGCAATTTAAATATATTTTGACAGTTATAAATTGCTTTTCAAAATATGCTTGGTGTATACCCCTGAAACTGAAATCTGGTCAGGAGGTGGCTGCTGCATTGAATTCAATTTTTTCTACTCTCCCAAAACCCCCAAAATACTTACATACCGATCAGGGTACCGAATTTTACAACTCTGACTGTGAAAAAATTTACAAAAAATATAAAATTCACCACTACTCAACTTATAGCATAGTTAAGGCAGGGATAATTGAAAGGTTCAATCAAAGTCTTCGCCATTTAATGTTTCGCGAGTTCAGTGTGAGGGGGTCATATGAATACCTCAAAATTTTACCCAAGCTTTTAGAAATTTACAATAATAGGTACCATAGGACCATAGAATGCACTCCATCACAGGTTAATGAACGCAATCAGGCTACAATATTGAAAAATATCATCAAAAATACAGGACCTGTTAAGCAGCCTACTTTAAAGCCAAAATTCAAGGTTGGAGCTAAAGTAAGAATTTCATATCAAAAAGTCCTATTTGTTCCGGGGTATTTGCCAAGGTGGTCAACTGAGATATTTACAGTAGTAAAAGTTCAAACAAATACTCGTCCAATTACTTACATACTGAAAGATTTGAAGGGTGCTGAAATTAAGGGTACTTTTTATGCCGAAGAGTTGCAAGAAACGAAACATCCGAATGTATACTTGATTGAAAAAATTCTTCAAACTCGAGGTAATCAATTGCTTGTTAAATGGTTAGGATTTGACGAATCAGAAAACAGCTGGATCCCAAAATCTGACATTTTACCAAATAATTAGTAAATTTTTCAAAAAAAAAATGTTGGGCGGATTGATACTTCTGTCAATTCTTCTTCTACCTAGTTATAGGTACTACAGCTACCTGAACCATGCAGGTGCGAGTTAGTTGCGCACTGTGTTTTTTCTCCCTTCCAATAGTATACTTTATAAACTCGTCAGTAGGTACTACAGCTACCTGAACCATGCAGATGCGAGTTGGTTGCGCACTCTGTTTTTTCACCCTTCTAATAGTATACTTTATAAACTCGTCAGTTGTACACTCAGTTCTCCGAAGTATACTATCGTTTAATGATGTGAGTTGTGTTCGTTTCGCTTATTGTCGGTAGTGTGTGTTTCATTTATGCCAGCTCTCAGTTGCTTTGTGAATATTTTATAGTTGTGCACTGTGCTTGATCATTTTTTTACAAGATGAACCTACTACTAAATTCCGATGTTTCCTTTATAGAAAATTCTTTGATCGTTAAAATGGGACTGAACATTGATGATGATTTCCATCCAACAGTCGTCATAGCCGATGATGAGGGGTTTAAAAATAAAACATTTTTCAAGCTAAAATCTTATGATTGGTTTAAATTTATCAATATTCCATTTTTTGAAAATATTGAGCCTAAATATCCATTTGTGCAAAAAAATCAAGTTGAAAAACCTCCTACCAATGAAAAATCAACTGTGGAGCTTACAACTCAATCACTGCCAACCCAAGATATAGTTGAAGAGCCTAATAATACAGACCAGAGAACTGAATACCTTGGCATCTATAAACTTATCTGTGATAAAATTTCACTTCGTGTTGTTGATTTAAGGAGCTCTCAAACTATCATTGTAATCAACGAAGCACAATTTGAGGAGTTGAGTGAAATATTGCGTGACTTAATTTCATTCAGATTTGATCACCTGCAGCGTTATCAGATTTATTCCATCTGTATTTTCTCAGAGTTGGTAAATTACTACATTCCACACCCTGGGATAAAAAAGCAGCCAGTTGAAGCGATTGAAGATGAAGATTTGCCAAATTTAACCTACATTTCAAAAAATGCGTTCGATAGACTTGACAACTCGGTTTGCAGAATCATCCAACAGGAGATGAGAATTCTTGCTCAAAATCGCATATATAAACTGGCAGATAGAGTGAAATACAAGTATTTCTGTGACTGGCATCGTACAAATCACATATACTTCCCACAAGCTGAATGACTTCAAGCTCATTGCTTTCAATTTTGTGTGGCATTGTTATTATTTATTGCCAGATTCATATGCATGTAAAAAAGGACAATTTTACCATGGCGAGGCAGTCAGCTGCATTTTTTGTAGACTTCTCATTTTACTGTGACTGGCGCAACTCAATCATCATTAAGGAAATTGCTGCACGCGACTTGAAGGGTCAGTATGGATTTCATCACGTATACCTACCACCCTACACCTTTGATGTCTTACCTGCCTCGAATCGCTTCTCTGCCAAGTGGCAAGTTGAACACCTGCAAATGATCGAATGGGACAGTGGTTACATGGAGTACAACGAACTAGCAAACATCCTTGATGAACTTGGCCAACACGCTCATAATGGAAAAATATTTGTGAAGGGTGATGAAAAAGCAAGATACCTGAAAAATAAACTAAATAGGTATAATGTGACAGTAATTGAGATGGGTGAAGAAATGAAAACACCTTCATTAAGAGAGCTACGAAAAAAATATCCTGCCATTGTAAATACGAGCAGATGCGACTTTAATCATAGTTGCTGTGTATTAGTGCACATGAATTTAATGTTTCAGTGGTATATTGAAAATTTTGCATCAGATTTTACGTAAATAAATATTTTTTACTGGAAAACGTGTTTTTCTCTTTTAAAACTATGATTAGAAATGAAACTATTTTTTTCTTGAAAAGGTTTATTAAATCATAAAATTCAATACAAGTACAGGTAGGACAAAAGTCAGTTTGCAAGTTGGCAAAAATTGAAAAATGGAATTTTCACATTTTGAAAAGTTCTAGTTTTTTGTTAAAAAATCAAAAACCAACAATCCTAGAAACAATGACTCTAGGAATAGAAAACTGACGAATTCGTGATTTTTTGAGGATACAAGCTGACTTTTACCCACCTAGGTGCATAAATAAAATAGAACAGGTAAGTACTTAAGTAAACTGTACAATCTTATTGAAATTCACTTATTTTATAATGACCCCAAGGAAGGGTTTCAATGCCATTGGGTAATAAAAATCTCTTATCATCTGAAAAGCTTAGGGCTTTTTTATTTAATAATTGTGTATAAATTATATGCTTATCACTACGAAAACTATACATTGGCTTAAAAATAGAAGTTCTATTTTCTAAACATTTTTTATAATCTTCCATTGTCATATCTTTTTCAACGACACATTTTTTAATACCTTTACATTTCTTTGTGATTCTATCCTCTACATTGAAACAGTATGACTTTGATTTCAAACCAATAAATTCAGCCATGATCCTACCTTGACACTCATCTTTGAATTTTCCAACAACCTTTTTATTAACAATTGGAAAATTATAGATATTTTCTTCTGGGTAGTCACTGGTGTCGAAATAAGTAGGTATGAAGGGTAAAATATCTTTATAAAAATCATCCGTTTTGATATCATATAAGAGGGAGTCAGTATCAGTATAACAAAGCTCAACTCTCTCTTCATACAGGGGCTTGATTACAGAGTAATGAAAATCGTACATAAGTAGTTTTGAAGAGTCCAAAACAGTGAAACCTATGTAAATTGGCTTGTCATACATTATTTTTATTTTGCTCAATTCTACAGCTACCAAGTTCTCATTAAAAATAGTGCAACTATTGAATTGCGGTAAATTTATGTAGTACTGGGCCCCCCTTTTATTACTTTTAGATTTGAAATGAGTCACCAGTCTAACATCAATCCGTTTTTCCACCGATTCCATTGTTTTTCCAAAAACCGAATTATTCATTAATTTCCAAAAATCTTTTTCAAAATCCGATTTTGACTGAGCTCTTTTAGCAGTGTTTAGGTCTATGTAGGGTTTTAACCAACGAGATTGTTTAAATTTCAAGATTCGATGTATTTTGATCAATTTCAGGCCTTGTGAGAGACATTGTTTCAAGTTAGAATAATGAATGATGTAATTTTTCTTATCAAAAACATTGGCAATCAATTTAGGCTGTTTTAATTTTGAACCAGGAGGAATCATAGATTCTGGACAGAATGGAAAATCTTTATGATCATCGTGTAAATGTTTTGGGTACTCCAAGTCTACCTCTAAGATATACCCTATTTCAGCATCATCTCCAATTTCAAACACATTAAAATTGCACACATCCTCAACCCACTCGAATTTACTATGAGCGAGATAGCTATTCAAACTGTGGCCATATAAGTTGTTACAATCCAAATAAACTAAATGATGAGTGGGTTTGGAGGGGTCAAATTTTTTCATATAAGTGTTATTGGCTGTGGCTTGACGTTTTGTACATTGAGAAAGGCCACCTCTGATTCCTTTTTGAATAAAATGTACCATATCTATATCTGTGAATAAATCCAATGTAATTTTAGTATATTTCAGCATCGCATCCCAACTTAGCCCTGGAGAAGTATAGTACTGAGCCGGATCCAGTTTATAAGTATCTAGACATAAATCCCTAAAATTTTCAAACACGTCAGTCAACAGTAGAACATCAGTTTTTAGATATAAATCTGAGTAGTCACCTAAATTTTTGCAATCAAACTTGCTCCAAATGTTCTCTGCTCGCTTATATTCCTCATTTGCTATGCCAGATTTTGTCAATTTTGAATAAAATTGATCTTGTGAAGGTAAATGCTCTAATTTGAGTTTTTCTTCACAATCTGTAAATTCATAAGGAAACACACCTTTCATACGCATCAAATTAAATTCTTCCTCATCCTGAAAATGACATTTCAAAGTTTTTAGTTGGCTCGGAAGTAAATTTTTCACAAGTTTGTCCAAACTGGCAGCTAAAAACCTACAAGAGTCCAAAAAACGGAGTTTGATGTGATCTTTTTTAAATATCCCTTGAGAATCGATGCAATCTACACCTATGTATTTCGTAAATGAAATGTATTTTTCTTTAGTGCTGGCTATTAATTCGACCCTACTTTTATCATATCCTATTTCAGGTATTATAAAATGAGCGTCATAATTAGTCAAATTATGCATGATCACAGGCACAAAATCAGGGCGATGTAAATTTAGGTTGCAAATTTGGTGAGCACTACCTCGATATAACCCTGTGAAATGATCGTGATCTCGTACAATGATATCATCAACCTTATATTCTGTCTCACAAATGTAACACACAGTAGCACTTACAAATTGGTTTTCTTGTTCAGGTGTTAACGGTTTCATCGGTACAGTCACGGACAGGTACAAGTTAGCTCGTTTTGCTTCGTCTCGCAGGTACATCCAGAACTGCTTTACACAGTCAACCCCCCTATACAGGTGATATTTATCTAATTTTGAATCAAACGAGCACTTGGTATAGCAGGCAAAACTGAAAGGTTCGTGTAGTGAAACATTTTCTGTATGAGATGTAGTCGGATCATTTGAACAAGAAGAGAATGGTTTTAAATAGGCTTCGAAATCTGCATAAATCACAAAAGGGACACGCAGCATTTTGTGTTCATTTTTAAATTTTATTTTTGCCGAATCACCCTTAGGTAAAAAAGTAACAATATGATTACAATCGTTTTCCTCGTGTCGTTTTAATCTTTGGGAGGATTGAAAATTTATTAAACAACCATTGCATAAGTATTTTTTATGCTGATTTGAGTTTAATTGAGAAGAAACAAGTCTACCAAGATTTCTTATCCAGCAGTAGTGACCATTACCCAAATCATTTTGAATGTATAATAAATTTATGTGAATTCGTTCTGGACTGACATTTTTTGAAAAAAATAATGGTCCTATAATTTTTTCCCCATCAATACCAAAAACATTGACACTGATTGGATTATTTTTTTCAAATTTTTTTAGGTCTCTGAGTTTAACTGGGAATTCAATACCTTCGAAATTTAAGACTTCTTTATAATTTGGATAAGAACTCATTCTGGTACATTTTTTGTAATGAGGTGCCGGATGTAATGCTGAAATTAATGCCCAAGCAAAACAGGCTTGATCGTTATTCTTAATGTTCACAACAGCCCTTTTAAGAAGTACCCATTTAGGTAACTGTAGATATGAGCTGCCTTTAAGAGGGTTATACTTATTTAAATTCACTTCTAAAAAAAGAATTTTGTCTAATGACCAACCAGATCCTTTGCCCTGAAATTCCTCGCTCTTAGTTTTTATTGTATTTTTAAATTCTTCGTACGATTCATTCAAATCACCACTTTCTGCGCAATATATTACGTTCTTGGTATTGAAAGATTTTATGTCGATCATATCTATGGGTTTATTATAGGTCGCAAATAATTCAACATTATACTTGAAATTTCTATGTTGTAAAGCCATTTCCGCAATAATTTAGTTGACTTTTGTGTATACATTATTTAGAAATTCTGGTATATCATGAAATACTTCATTTGGTGTAATTCAATAGCTTTTTATCCGACTCTTGAATGCTGATTTGACCTCTTCAACCTTAGAATTTATGGTTTTCCAGCAGCAGTTATTTTTGTGTTCCAAACTCCGAAGATGTCCGCCAAACATTGATAATTCAATGTCTTTATCACATTCGTTGCAGTGCTTTATGCTGTAAGGCTTGAATTTCTTGGGTGGTTGATGAGTTTCAATTTGACGAGCTGGTGCTGGCCTCTTTGACCTCTTCCTCTGTGAGACACAATTTAATTGATCAACGTGTGTTTTATAATTATCTTTCCTAGTGAACTCATGCTGACAGTGGTTGCACTTGAAAGTTTCCCTTCGATTTCTATGCTTTGCATAAATATGACGTTCTAAATTGAATCTCCTATTAAAAGATTGATTACATTCATCACACTCGAATGCCATTGAAACAAAATGAAAAAACTGCTCAAAAATTGAAAAACCTCGAGAGAATACAATTCTATGTAAAAGTTCATATACGTAACACTTAGCACAAACTTAAAAAAGTTCACAGGAGCATAGCAAGAGAATGCAAAACATGAATGAAAGCAGCCCACTTCAAAGTTTCGTTTTATAGTTTTTTCACAATATCCGCCCTTTTACACGCCCCCAAACTAAGGTAAGATTCCCACCACCAGAGATCACCACCATCACTCCGCCTTTACTTGACCAATTAATTCAAAATTTATAACCTAAAAATTCCGTTTTTCAACGGATTTTCAAAGACTTTGACAAAAATGTTAAGTAAATATCAGAGTCATTTTATTTGTTTTGCTTATGAACTGTAAATTCTCCTTTAAACAGATTTCAAACCATTTTTTTTCTGAAAAATGTATACCTAACAGTACTAAAAAATATTTAAAAACACGTATTTTTCAACATATTTTCAGAGACTTGAAAAAAAATATTGAAATTTGTTTTTTCAACAGATATTGGAGATTTTTTTAGTAAAATTTCATGACGTGAAAAAATGATGAATTGTTTACTTTGATTTTATTTTAAACTGATTTTTTGCCATTTTTATTTCAATGCATGATGCAAAAAATGAGAAACAAGTGCATTAAAATTCAGGTTTCAATGGATTTTTAATGGCTTTTAATGGGAAAGCTTCACTGATGCTCCTCAACTGTCATAGTCCGAGGAAAGTTTTAGGATAAGAGTGGGTAATTTCAACTCTGCAAATTGGACAATTTTTCAGATTTTCATTACAATTTTTGCACACATAGTAATGTCCGCAAGGTTCATAAATGAAGAATTTTTCATCATCCATGCAAATACAGCATGTTGTCATACCTTCATCTTCGAAAATTTGACCAGGTTGTTGAACTAGAATATGTATTTTGCTCCTCTTCGTGATTGAATAATGACCACCTCGAAAATGAACGTAATGGGGGTCCACATCATAAGTACAGTTTTCTTTTCTCATGTCCCTTGGAAAAGCACAGAAGAAATTTCTATTATAATTATCATCATCTATGACTATTCTTAGTTTATTTTTTACCTTAACACATCTCAATAGAACCATGGCGAATAATTTATGTTGTGAGGTGTAGGTAAGTCACTTGAAATTGATTTTTACACAGATTTTCATTATTTTTTTGATGGAAATTTATGACGTGAAAAATGCTAACTGAGTTACTCTCTGCTTTCACAAAATGACCAGATTTCACTAAAATGCTCATTTTATATTTTCTACATGCCCCCCCCCCCCCAAAATAGATTCATTAATTTTGAATCCCTAGTGAACGAATTAAAATAATATATAAAGGAATGAACTGAAATGAAAATGTGAATCATGGCTCGTTTACTGTTTTGCATTGTTGTGTGTTGCGTGTGTATATTGAGTGTAAGTTGTTCTCTGCTAACTCTTTTTGTGAATTTTAACACAAGCAATGGAAACGAGGTTGAAATTGCTTGTAAAACTTGGCATAATGTGACATTGTTGACCTGGTATGGGCCAGGAGGTACAGCTGCTAGTCTTATGAATAACAAGGACATTGAAGCACATGATACTAAATGGGAAAACAACAGAATTGCTACTTTACAAATTAAAAATATTCATGATGGAACGAAGGGGCGATATACCTGTGGAGGGTACTCACCTGATGGTAAACTAGTTGAAGAACATATGCATATCCATGTGGTTCAGTATGACGATTACATAGGTAGGAAAGTATTTTATACCAACATAGGAAAGAACACAACTGCTCTACTACCCTGTTTTGCCGAATCAGTAACTGCATCAAAATATATTTGGTTTTTTAATAATAATTTGGTTCATTTTGAGAATGATAGAGTGAAAATAAGGGGGAATAAATTGGAAATCAATGACGTCATTGAAAAAGACATAGGAATTTATGAATGTCATGCTTATGAGCGTATGGATCAGCATATCTGGAAAAAAATTGTACCCATCAAACTTGAGCAAATTATACCAGTCAGAATATTGAAAGATAGGTATGAAGAGTTTAGACTACCTTTCAATAAAACTGTGTGGCTCGAATGCGATACCATAGCTGTACCTCCACCTAATATTACCTGGTTTAAAAATACTTACCCTTTGTGGAATGGTAAACAAGGTGTTATTATTTCATCTCCAAACGAAAATTCAAGCATGTTGGAGATCAATCTAGATAAAGATGCCGCCTATGGAAAATATACCTGCAAGGCCGAACAATACTCTAATAAAGACGAAGTAGTTTTTAATTTGAAGAAATACGAGGGTTTTGTTGCCGGAAATATTAGCTGGGATAATATCGCCTCATCTAAACCAGCTACAACGACCTTTCAACCCCCTGCTACACACCCAACCAAGACTACAGTAGCATATGTACCAATAAATGAAAACATCACGTCAGTTGAACAAGCTCCGATAACTCTACCTACCCCTGCTACTCACCCAAACAGAAGTGTTCTCGCGAATGTACCTATGAATGAAAATATCTTACTGTCTGCTAAACAAACTCCAACGATCTTCCAACCCCCTGCTACCCTCACAACTAATACCATTTCTGTACCTACATCAATGAATGAAAGTGAAACCACTACTATACCTCCGAGGTCAGAAACTGTTTCAATCCCTACTGTGAACCAGACAACAAATACTCTCGCACCTAATACATTTCCGAGTACATCTGAACCAATGCTTGAATCAAATAAATGTTTGGAAAAATCTTCAAATTCATCAAATTCACAAATTCGTGGTGAAACATTAATTTTAGTTTTCATACTTTTATATGTGACTCTCATTATTTTAGTTTTTATGTTGCTTTGTTTTGAAATAGCTGATGTAGCTAGAATCTATGTACTGTAGACAGAACAAAAACCACCTACTAAGAGCAGAAGTATCTTTCAGTCAAGGTGAAGTGTGTGTATGTTTTTTTTTTTTTTTTTTAAATAACAAACTCGTACATATAATGTTTAAAAGGTTTATTGAATGTGCTGAAAATTCATTTAACATACTTAGAAAGTTGATAAGGTGTAAAGTTTACATTGTAGTGACCTTAAATATAAATTTTTCTAAAACTATAGTTATTTACAAATTATTCCCTCTTACATCCACATGACAGCTCAAAAGTGCTCTTAATTACCTTATCATGAATGAAAAAATGTACCAAAGGATGGAATGCATACCTCTCACACCAATACATCAAGTTATCTAAATAATCGGGAGTATATCTGACAATGTCGTAAACTTCAATTTCTAATTTTGGGTATTCTATGTTATTCACTTTTCCACCCGAATTTAAAATTGTGTAAGCTATCGTAGCTTGATAGCTTTTTTCTATTTCATTTTTTGGTCTATATACATCCAAAATTTGCCAATAATCAAGCGCAAAACCAGCAAATGCTGCAACAACACATTTTTTTGTTTGACTATAGGTACATTTTTTGTTAATTGGGGGGTATCCAAAAATTTGCCAGACACACTGACTTATCAGAAATCGATTATTGTACATCCTATGAAAAACTACACATCCTGCGGCACAATATACTGTATCACAAGCGAAATCCCGCCCTAGAAGCTCTACATTGAAGTATAGTGACTTTTTACTCAACTTATTCAAAATTACTGTTGAGTAGTAGTCACAGCTCCCCCCTGCGAGAACACTTCCTGTTGCCAAGATCAGGCTTTCTAAATCATCCAGCAAAAAATCGCAATATATCAATGGTGGATCAATTTTCTCCCCCCTTTTTTCTAGATCGTTGTAATTTTTAATATAAACCTTGCTATAGAAATTTGCAATCAACATTTTATAAAAATATGAAAGCTCATACTGTTTTTTTCTAGTCGCATAACGAACTGCAGTCCATAAATTTACAATGCTGACACCCCCCTCCTCACCCACTTGCTCTATTCCCTCATGCTTTGCTATGTATTCATTCAAAACAGATTCCGGAACGTCTCCAACTTCAAACCACCTCCCCCTTCCCCATTCTGAGATAACTACTTGTGCAAAAAAACATACTTTACAATTAAACTCTGGAAAAATGTTGAAAATCTCATCCAAGTTTGCAGGGTTATCTTGATATTCTGTTTTGCACAGTTTTTCATGCACTATTGTGGGCTTACTTTTAGTATAAATTGACCAAATGTGTTCACTTATGAACCATACTGGAGGCTTGAATGTACAATTAAATTTATATACATCTTTAGGGTCGTTGAGAAAAAAATCATTTAAAAAGAATGGAAGTTTTTTCAACGTTTCTACAACATTTACATCGTTTAAAACATTTATACACCCATTATTGTCCAAAATGTTGACTAAATTGGAAATTATTAGTCTTATATTATTAAATACCAAAGGCACATCGTAAGCATCAAGTCCTGTTAAAGAACAGTAGTCGGCTTCATATCTCGCATATAGTTCCTCTCGGAGGTATGGGCGAATGTCCGGATGCGGGTTGGATCTCAAGTAAGTCCAAAGTGTTTTTCTACTTCTCGGCACGAAGCTGCGACGTAATGTAAGACCACACATCTCCATCAAGGTCTTCGGTTTTGGAAATCTTTTCCACTTAGGCGGACAGGCACAAAAAATTTTATTGCAACATTTCAGATAGTAGTGCTCACGATTTCTTTTTAAAATCCGCAGTTCATCATGCAATTCCACAGCCATGTTGGCAAAACAGCAGCAGCAGTCTCAGAATATGTAATTGAAGATTACGTGAAAAAAACGAAAACTGTTGTAAAAAGAGTAGCAGCAGTACTATGAACGAGAACTGTTATAAAAAGAAGATCTGCAGTAGTGTTGAAAAAACTTCTTAAAACTGAGGTGAAAATACTGAAAATAAAATGAGCACTAAAAATCAAGTAAGCTCAGTTAAATAAGAATTCGAGCATAAATGAATATATTTTGGATCAAACTAGTCATTTTATATATATCAAGGTATTTTTCTCTAGGGTAAGGTCCACCTTGCTATCCATGCACACCACACACACAAAATTCTGTGAGCACAGGCTCTCATTTACGTAAATAGATCCGCCCTCTCACTAAACTCACTGCTAGCACACATAGTTCATGAACTGGCTTTACATACGTTGGTAGGATCCACCCTTTTTTACCAACCCTAATGCAAGTTATAGTAGGTATCACTTGATAATCTAGAAACTGTTCTGATCAATTAAGTATGCGGCAAATCAAAGAATTTCAGTTTGGAATTGTCAACCAACGATTTTTTCAATTATAAAATACTTCATTTCATCTCAGCTGTATAAAGTTTTAAAGGCGGTGAACTGTTTCTTATAAAAAATATACTTAGCAGGGTACTTTCCAAACCCAATGAATGCTTTGTGGTAACGTTGCGGCAGATTAATTAAAGATATCACATTCGTTGTAGGTGGCAGTCTCGCCGATTGAAATGTGAACATCTACAACATACCTGAAAAATTCCCCTTCTTAAAGGATTTTTAGGTAGCTGCTGTTTTAACGGACACTTGCCTATACTTTGAAAAGGATTTATTTTAAATGGAGTAAATATAGACGAGTATTTTGTGTACCTATGTACTAGGGTAAGGGAACTGAACTTATTAAATTGATGAGAATTTATCACTTCAAATTGGGGGGTTGAAAAACCTATGCACGATGCTCCGCGGCAAATTAATTAATTAAACACATCGCATTCTTGTATGTAACAGTCTCACCGATTGAAATGTGAATGTCTACAACATAACTAGAAAAACACCCTTATTAAAGGATTTTTAGATAGTTGCTGTTTCAACGGACACTTGCTTATACCTCCTTGAAAACGACTTTTTAAAAAATGGCTTAAATATAGAGGAGTATTTTGTATTCCTATGTACCAGGTTAAGGCAAATAAACTTACTAAATTGATGAGAATTGAACACTTTTCAAATTGTGGCATTGAAAAACCTACTCATGATGTTCGGCGGCAAATTAATTAATTAAAGACATCGCATCGTTGTGTGTGTGACAGTCTCACCCTTACAAAAAGTAAACCTTTACAACATAACCAGAAAAATACCATTCTTAAAGGATTTTTAGGTAGCTGCTGTTTCAAGGGGCGCCTACCTGTACCTTGAAAACGACTTTTTATAAAACGTAGTAAATATAAACGAGTATTTTGTATTCCTATGTACTAGGTTAAGGAAACTAAATATATTAAATTGATGAGAATTGATCACTTTTCAAATTGAGGCGTTGAAAAACCTGATCACGATGCTCCGAAGACAACACTGGATCTAAAATTTGTTGAATGTTGCGAATTTGTTGCTGAAAACGTATTCTATCCATCAACTCCTGCTTCCAGGGCCCCTTACGCGCATTTTGATAATATTTTACAAACTCGTCTTGTTCAAAATTGAACACAGTAACCTCCGAATCGAAACGAACCTTTTTTTTCGACATTGAAACAGTCTTTCATAAGAACAGGTAAATGAACACTGAGATTCTATTTTTTTTTTTTTTTGAATTGAAAAACATCTAAAATCAGTTCTAGTTGGTGCGATGATTGGAGGGGGAGGGGGTAGCAGGTGAATATTTGTTCAGTAAATAAGTACTCTGAATAATAAGTTGGAAAATATTTATTTACATATTTATTTTAATAGGCTCAAATGCATTAATTAATTTACATCTTAAGTTGAAATGCCTTAAAATACGTTATTGTCAGTTATTTTAGGTGAAAATGTCTTAGAATGTTGGGTTGTCAGTTACGTCAGCATCTAAACATCGTTCCTGTTCAGCCACATAATGTTGCATTTTCATGATATCGATGTATGCAGGTGACATATGTTTAAACTTTGTTGTGAGACCATTTACAATACTATCATCACAAAAAGTTGTTACTTCATAATAGACTCTATCAGTAGTATCAATCTTTGGGTCAAATTGTTTTAGAGAATGATAGTATAGTTTTCTTATACGATGGTCTAAATTATCAGTGTCATGATAATTCAATTTCTCAAGAATAGCAGACTGTACCTTATTAAAAACGTAATCATACAAATTTCTGCAACTATCAGCCTTATGAGACAAATCTTCACTAATTGAGGGTATGCAGTAATACAATTTGACTAAATTATTCCAAGAAGCTAATTGTAAAAATATAGTATTAGCAATAACAATTGACTTTACACTGTAAGTATATCTAAATTGTACCGTAAGGTATTTATTGATCATGAGTGTTTTTGATTTGTACTCCTCCTCGTTAATACCTTTGAAGTAGTTATTTATAATGTTGATATTTTCTTCGGACATGAGCTCTTGGAAAGTTTGAACCTTCATGTACAATCCAGGTCCTTTTGGCAGAGAATTTTTTGCAAGGTAGATTGTTGGCTCGAACCAATTATCAACATCTAAACCAGTATGGATTTGCTTCGTATTGCTTCTGTTAATGGCATAAACTTGGGTTAAAATCAAATTTTTCTGATTTTTCCAAGATTTGTTTACTGAAGGATCATTCTTACCAGCTGAATTTTGATCAAGTTGTTGGTTGACAGATGATGTCGAGGTACTAGCAGTAGCACTATTATCGTTATTGAAACTCATAATGATCGGTGATAGTTACACTTTTTCTTTAAAACAAGAAGTTCAGATCAACACTATAAAAATTGAAAAAAAAGTGAGAAAAATATCACGAAAACTCCGCGTTAATCTAACAAGTGGATAAAAGAAGTGACCAAATAGTAATGATTGCACCTAATTTTTCAACGATTATTTTTAGAGAGACCAAATACTCCCACCCTGAAAAAAAAGTAGGGATAAAACGAATATTTTAGTTAATTAAAGGGGTCAAGTAAGCTTCAATTTGGGCTAATGTATGGTTGAGGGAGAGAGGGGGGGTGGGGAGACTTCGGCGCGATGTTTAGGTTTACGCTTTTGAAACCTGGTAAGCGTATAACCGAGCTTGGGACCACCTTTTCAAAGGAGCCATAGGAAAAGGATTGCTCCTTTTGCTCCTTTGAAAATGTGGGGGTCTAGAGCTCGGTTATATCTCACTACTGATATGGCAATTCGTGTAGATTTCAAATATTTTCTTACAAACATTAAGTTTTTGATTTTTTTGGATTGCTTTCTTCATAAAGTAGGTATCTAGCCTGTGCTGGTCAGAAAAACGCCATCGATAAGTATGTCGTCTAAACGGTGGTCCAAATAAGGGTAAAACCTTCAAGAAAGTCAATAATAAGTCACAATTAAACTTTCTGAAAAATTTTGAATTTTGAAGAAATCAAAAATCTCGCTAATGGCTCGAAATTGTGGAATTCTAATTCGGAGGATTAATTTTAGACAAAGTACATACCACCATTCGTGCAAATTTCAAAAAAAATTTCTCGGCATAGAAAAACTTTCATTTTTTTGAATTTTTTCATTTTAATTCTAGCCAGAGATTGAACTTGAGATGTTCGCCTTGAAACCCGATCGAATGTAAATAAACCCTCCAAACAAGTCGAAAATTAGCCACAAGTTCAATTTTAGCTGCCAAATCAATTCTCTTTTCTTTCTGGAAAAATGTAAAAATTACAGAGAAATCGAAAATCGCGCTGTAAACTCCAGAATGATAAAAAATATTGAACTTTGATTTTCATCACATTTTTTATTCGACACTCAGACGCAGGTACTTACAAGGGAACCTCTCGAGGTATCCGCCCCCGATTTGAACGGGACCGCGATTTTTGGAAAGAGCATGTTCTAAACCCCCCAAATCCAAATTTTCAGCTGCCCAAGTTCATTTTTCGATTTTTGGCGAATTTTTGAAAATCCAAAATTGACTATTTTGGTGATTTGTTTTTTTTCAAAAAAAGTACGTACTTGATCAGTAAAAATGGTCAAAATAAGTCCAAAAACTAATATTAATTACCCAAATCCAAATTTCACCATTTCCAGCCATTCTGGAGCCTCCAGCGCGATTTTTTTCTCCAGAATTTTGAATTTGCTCCAGAAGGCGTGAATATGAAGTTGGGCAGCTAAAAATCGAGTTGTGTGTTATACTCGACCTGTTTAACGAATTTATCCACATTTGTGCCGATTCTGGAGGGGACACCTCAAGAGTGGTTTTTTGACCAGCTTTATTTCAAAATAAAAATATTCAAAAATCAAAAATTTACCGTTTTTGAGAAAATTTTCGAAATTAGCGCGAATATCTGTACTTAGTCTGCATCAACCCCCCCCTCCCCCCGAGGCCGAGTTCCGTCATTTCCAGCCGTTCTGGAGCCTCCAGCGCCACTTTTCAATTTTTCCAGAATTTTCAATTTGCTCCAGAAGGCGTGAATATGTAGTTCGGCAGCTAAAAATCGAGTTGTGTGTTATACTCGATCTGTTTAACGAGTTTATCAACATTTGAGTCGATTCTGGAGGGGACACCTCAAGAGTGGTTTTTTGACCAGCTTTTTTTCAAAATGAAAATATCCAAAAATCAAAAATTTCTCGTTTGTGAGAAAATTTTTGAAATTTGCGCGAATCGCTGTATTTTGTCATTAATTAACCACACGAGCGCGAATTTCGCCATTTCCAGCCTTTCTTGGGCCTCCCTTTAATTTTTGGATATTTTTATTATGAAAAAAGCTGGTCAAAAACCCACTCTTGAGGTGTCCGCTCCAGAATCGGCACAAATGTGGATAAATTCGTTAAACAGGTCGAGTATAACACACAACTCGATTTTTAGCTGCCCAACTTCATATTCACGCCTTCTGGAGCAAATTCAAAATTCTGGAGAAATTTGAAAAATCGCGCAGGAGGCTCCAGAATGGCTGGAAATGGCGAAATTTGGATTTGGGGGCTTTATATGAGTTTTAGGACTTATTTTGAACATTTTTATTGATCAAGTACGTACTTTTTTAAAAAAAAGCATAAATCACCAAAATAGTCAATTTTGGATTTTCAAAAATTCGCCAAAAATCGAAAAATGAACTTGGGCAGCTGAAAATTTGGATTTGGAGGGTTTAGAACATGCTCTTTCTAAAAATCGCGGTCGCGTTCAAATCGGAGGCGGACACCTCGAGAGGTTTCCCTTTAGGTAGGTATACTTACTTTTTAAGAATGAAAAATCGCGCAGGTGAATCGCCGAAAAAAACAATTTCGGGGTTTTGGACACGTTATATAGGGGCTCTTTAAAAATGACAATAACTCCGTTTGTTCTTTTCAAAAAAGAGAAAAGACCCCGCTCTGAAGATCCGTCGAGCTCAACATGTTTCTGGGTAGTCTCCTCTCAAAGTAGAGACATTTCTTGGTCAATTTTTAATCAACATCGAGGGTAATATGGTTTTTTCCACTCATTCTTCAGTACAGCGAGGGCCAATGGGTTCAGGTTCACAGAAGGTAGTTATTTGCCGAGGTGACTATACTGACGAGTAGGTACATATTTATTTTATGTACGAGTATAGAACAAGGGATTAGACGGTGGATTACGTATGAAATGACTCAACAGCATGGCAGGGGCCCATTAAAAACGAAATCAAGGTTAATTATCGTTTCAATAAAGAATATAGCGAGCTTTAAAAAAAAAACAACTCGCCGTAATTTCGAGCAAAACATACTTTTTAAATAGGAACACATACGCAAGCCATCATGCAGCCAGGCTTATATGGCCCTTGAAATAGTACATATCGCGAATGGTACTGTTATTGTATGGGTACTAGGTAAGCTAGCCGTAGCGTACTCAAAAATGACTTACCAAAGTACCCAGCCCACATTACGTACTCGTATATATGTACTTATAGGCCATAGGCCTAATGATGATCGTGAGACGAGAACTAGATGAATACGACGATGATGACTAAGGAGAATGATGGTTATTCATCGCGATAAAAATATCGCATTCTAATCGTGTGTGGCGATTAAACAACAAAAATTTAACTTACAATTTGTTCTTACGAAATGATATCTGAAAAACTAAACAGCCAAACAGGAAATAAAATCGAATTAAAAGCGTAACGCGGCGATGAGATTTTTCAGACTCAGTAAACTGGTTGCTGGACTGCTGGCTGCTGGTGCTTAACCTTGTGCAAATATATGAACTGTTTTTCGCGGTTTGCGCGCGCAACGGGAAATTATCACCTATAGTGGACGCTACTTATTCTTATCGCTCATTTAGGTCTCCAAAATACACATACACACAAGTTGGCTTATTATACTACGAGTAGGTGGCGGTGGCGTTCTGGCGTTGACGAGCAATGAGCATGTGAAAGAAAAATTCAAACTATACGCAATACGTTTATACTTATACACATACGCATACCAACTCGTAACTCGTTCACAACGTCTACTCGACTCGACTCGACTCGTCGAAAGTAAAAGTTGCAACGTGATCGTAGTACGGTCTACGGTACACCTGTGTACGTGTGTAGCCAATAGCCATTCACGCATTTTTTTTTTTTTATTCAAATTTTTTCACATTTGCACCGCCTTTTTAACGCGTTTTTTTCGTCATTTTTCGTACTTTCGAACAATTCTCTTTTTTTCCCCATGATTTTGTGATCGAATCGTCGCGAACCCATGTTTTGAATATGTTCGGTGTTTTGACCAATATTCTGTTATTTTTAAGCTCGTGCCAAGTGATTCTCGCAGATCGAGGATACATACCTAGCGACGACCGCGATCAAGGCTACATCGATCCAAACACTTATATAAGAAACAATGCCCAAAATCAGCACGTTCAAGAAGTGCTGCGAAAGTACAGCCAAGATGGCCGTTACAGCTCGTCGTCGTCGGCCAATCCGTTAACGTCCATAAACAAAGAATTAACCGTCAGCACGCCTGATCCTCGATATTACGATACATCGGCTAAACCATCGGATCCTAGATTTTACGATACATCTTCGTCCAGACCGTCGGATCCGAATTATCGATCTAGACCTTACGGCGCCACCGGCGCCGGCGCCGGCATCGGCGTCGGTGACGACAGAGTTGATATCAACAATGTCGGCGTCCCCGGCTCCAGGTACAGAAATTCGAATTACGGAAACGGCGCTTACGGATCCGGATCCGGCTCCGGATCGGCTGGATATGGCACGGATCGCGATCGCGATCGTGAACGTGAACGTAATCGTAATAGATACGACGTGTATTCGGACAATAACGGAGTTCGCGGTGATCCTCCGCGGCAGTATTTTGAAAATGATCCGCAGTACGCTCTCAGGGAGGATGAAATTTTCAAAATTTTGGCCCAAATCGATGTGAGCGCTTCGCAGCAGTGTAACATCAACGTCAGAGCTCAGTGGGATTTTGAGACTAATGTCAACGATGTGTCGCAAATTAGAGCGGTAAGTTGGTGATCACATTATGTGTATAAACACTATGTAGATTGTAGATACATATACAAAAACATATTTCGTATACTTAATGGGATGCATTGAAGAAAATAAGTTCGTAGGATTTTAACCAAATTCAGCGGAAACCTTCGTATGCTCCGTAGGAGCCTCTGGAAAGGACGTATAGACCCTCAAAAAGAGATAATTTTTGGAAAAATTGCAACTTTTTCCCACTCTAGTCCCCACCGCCGTTGTACCTATCCAATATCTTTTGGGAAATATGGCCCAATTCCAAAAGATGGTATACCTATCTGAGAATAGAGATCCCTGGTTAACCTGTGCCATTGCCATCAAAACCCAAGATTATAGCTACCCAATAACAAAACTGCGAGCACCGCAGGGATTCAAGTCTCAAAATTTCGACTTTTAGACAATTGTGCCCCCCCCCTCTTTCTCAGTGAAAAATGTGCCAAAAACTATAAGTGGATAGTGATCTTCAACATTTAGAGTCAAAAAATCATAGGGTTCGTGAAACTTTTTTTTAAGCTCAAAATTTTTGGAAAATTTCCCAAAAATGGTCGATTACAACTTTGGGTAGGTATCGTATTTTCTAGTCACAAATCGAGTTTGGAGTTTCGGCGCAATTTTTCAACACGGTGTTTTTTGAGGTCAAATTTTCAAAAAATACCAATGATCTAAAAATAAGATTGGGCCGATACAACTTTGAGAATTTTCATTAAAGGATTACCTACGCTACTTTCCTCCAAAACTCCAGAAAAATTAAATTCCAACTAGTAAAAAATATTCGCAAAATTGCGCAATTTTTCGTAAATTTTGAACCCAAAAAGTACCCTTCCGGACACGTCGACTAGAAATCGCGCCCCAAACTCTCAGAAACTCGAGTTGTGACCAGAAAACATGATTTCTAAAGTTATAGCTGCCCAATTACATTTTGTTGAACCATTTTCGGACAGTTCTTCTAAGAATTTTGTGCCCAAAATGTACCCTTTCGAACGCGCAGACTCGAACTCCAAGAATGGAAACTCGACTTGAAACTACATAGATTAGCCGGTTTACAAAGTTGCAGCAACCCAATCGCATTTTTCGAACATTTTGATCCTTGAGACCATTTTTCGAGAAAGTTTGGCTCCAAAAAATTCACTATTAGGCAGCTTAAATTTTCTGCGATTTCACAAGGCGCTCTTTCCAAACCTTAATAATCATTCACTTACCTATAGGTAGTTGATCCATTTTGTTTGAATGAGATGAAAATTGTCAACATACGAGTATGTACTAGAAAGAGTGAAGTGTTATTTTTTCACGACGCAACGTTTTCATTAAATTGGGAGATTTCGTGTGGATTAATAATTTCCTAGTTAGGTGCATGAATTCACGCTTATGATGCTTAAATAATGTATGTAATTGTGCATGAGAATATTGAGATGAAAAAAAAAGGTTAAAGAGAAGGTCAAAAAAACATGAAAAATCCATCATTTTGGTTTATTCAATTACTTCCAACCTGAATGAAAATACGAACTCATCGTGCGGATTTTAAAGAATAAAGACATAAAATGAAGCACAAATATCTATCTTTGTACATATAAGGTTCCCACTCAAGTTGTAAAATTTTAACGAGTAAGTTGGAAGAAGCGAATAGAAATGATGAAATGATTACTTCAAATTAGATCTCAATTACTTACATCGAAAATCATTAAGACTTTACGTCGTTGTTACGTAATGATTTGGAAAAATTGAAAATTGAAAAAGAAAACAAACTAAGTGGAAAAATTATAAAAATAACATCTCGCCGACGTTTACGTTTCATCTTAATGAGATTTTCGCACATGATATAGATGTTTGTGGCTCGAGGGAGAAAAATAATGAATTTTGTTGAAATGGTGACCTTGACATTGCGCTAAACTGATCAAATCAAAGATAGGTATCTGGATAATATTAATTCGGTTTTGCGGTATAACGTACTGAAAAGTATCCACCCCCTAGATCTGCTCGCCGAGCCAAGCCGGCCAAGCCTCCGTAACAATGAAAAAAGAAATACCTAAAAGTTGCAAGGTATAGATCATCTCGGTACACCCGAGGCTGGTTTTTTTATTTTTATGGTAGGGTGTGCGACGTATAGCGCACAGGTGAGGTGTAAAGATATGTGTACCTTACCTATATCCTAACCTAAACTATAAACAACCCGATAGTTCAATGTCGAGGTGATATTAATTTGAGACTGGCGTGTAAGTGAGAAAAATTTGGATACACGCGAGTGCGAGTAAGTCGATGGCAAAAAGTTGCTTATCTAGAACTACTTTGGGCCCGGGCATGAATGGAATAAAAAACCGCCGTCTCATCCGACTTAAGTGTGTGCGAGTATCTAAATAATTAAATTACGACGCTCGATTCGGTTGTAAATGAACAGGTTTATCAGCCTAGGGCGGCTGCTCGAGTAAATTTTACACTATTTCGATGTTCTCGTGCTTATTATACACATAAATGTTTACCTATTCTATAAATGTGGACAGATCTGTCTGCGCGCAATGTTCATTGAAAGACGTAAACGTTTTAGCGTAGATTTTCAAAAACGCTCCGCATCTTCAGCTCCCTCTCGATCTAGCCCCTTCATCCGATATGGGAAGATGTAGTGACAGTGACATATATGTACATAAATGTTAACGTATGTCTTCATAATATTCGTAATTGCATACCTCTTCCTAGATGGCGTAGGTAAGGTGCCTGCTTGATTCAAAATAACAACAACCATACAGGTACCACTAACTGGTAAGACATTAAAATACGCACACAAATGCGATGAGCTAATCGAACATGACCAGGTCGCGATATAGGTAGAGGTACCTACCTACAGTACGAGTACATTGCATGTTGAATGTTGATGTATGTGTTTGTTTGACAAATGCCAACAAAACGAAGGACAATTAAAATGTTTTTTGTTTTTGTTTGTTTTTTATTTTTTATTTTTCCAACTCACACCTTATGATGACCAATGTTAGGTGTAGCCTATCTAAATTTACTGTTTGTTGTTGATAAGTGAAGTTGGGTATAGTCAGGGGGCACAGACAGGAACTACATACAAGTAGATAGGTCAGTATTACGCAAAGATGTGTGAGACTGAGATGAATACATAAGTATAGTTATATGGAATTGTGGATAGATTGGTAGCAGCAAAGATTTTCTCGACTTCTCATTCTGTTTAATAGAGTTGACTTTTTTTGAGAGATAGAGAGAGAGATTGAGGAACAATTTGGTCAAAAAGAACGAGCCTTTTTGCAATTATTGCGCAGAAGAGTATCTTTATTGACAATGATTCGAGATTTTCGAGATGCATGAAGAATAAGTAGGTATATTGTCAATTCTACCGTAATTCTATCAACTGCAAATCGTATATAATAATTGATTCTGAAAAGTAATTTGAAAATCATACGCTCGAATAAATTTTGATTTACATACCTACTGACAAAGGCTCGAGATGTCCGCTTTGATTTGAACCAGACTGAGATTTTTGGACAGAACATGACCTGAAATGCCCAATGCTCAAAATTTCTGCTTCCCAAATTAATTTTTCAATTTTCGGCTCTTGATCTAAGCAGACCATGATCCTGATTAACCATGGCCAGATTTAAGATTTGATACTAGAATCAGACCTAGGTACTCAGATGTGATCAAATTCGATAGAGGAAACTGGATTGGATCTGACACAAGACCTCAATAGATCTGATCACTGATCTTGATGAGACTTGATCAGATCCGATCATCGAAAGAGTACCACAAAATATACCACCAGCCAAAATTTTATATGCTGAAATTCGTTTTTCAATTTTTAACGAATTTTCCAAAATTCAAATTGAGCCAAAATTGAAAAAAATCAAAATTTCAGCAAATTGACCAAGAAAGCTGAAAATTGGTTTACAAGTACCCTATTTTCGACCTTCTGAGTCGATTAATGATGGTTTTGAACCGTTCTAGAGCCCCCCAGCGGATTTTAGGTTTCTCCGATTTTCGAGAAAAAAAACGCTATGCATGAATAGGGTGAAAAAATCCAGTACCCGTAAACTCAGATTTACACCATCTTGTACATAAACACCAAATTTCAGTTTTTTTGTGCACACGTTCGCAAACGACGATTTTTTTCTCGAAAATTCATTGAAGGAAATTTCGGATTTGAACCGACACTGAAAGATTTTAATGATACGTGTTTAAATCGATCGAAATGGTCGCAAAGATGGCAAATTCGAGTTTGCAGACTCTGGATTTAATTTTCATCCTATTCGCAGCGGTTTTTTTTTTCAAAAACTGAAGGAACATAAAATCCTCTAAATGCTCTAGAACGGTTCGAAACCATCGCCAATCAACTCGGAAGGTTGAAAAAAAAAGTATAAACTAAATTTCAGCATTCTAGATTAATTCGCTGAAATTTTGATTTTTTCCAATTTTAGCACATAATTCAAATTTTCAAAAATTCGCCAAAAATCGAAAAAATGAATTTCATTGCCTGAAATTTTGGCTGGTGGTATATTTTGGAGTTCTCTTTTGATTCCCCTTTGTCCGGTTCAAAAATTTTAGTGCCGGTTGGAATACTTCCCTTATTAGTGTTGAAACGGTGTTTTATGATGGAGAGGAGGGAGTAAAAAGCAAACTTGTTTTTTTGTTACCTAATGAACATTTTTGAAGAAGTCAACTTGCTCGGAAAAAATTGTAAAAAAGATTTATACCTACTGTTGATCGTTTTTCTTCAATTGAAAGGTTCGCAGAATTGAGACAATTCTTAATACATATTTCGTTCAAAGGTCATGTTAAGAGTATTATGCGAAATTTGGAAATAAGAATGAAAAAGTTGAATCGAAAAATTTTGGTGCCGAGACCAGTTTTGCAAAATACTTACTCAAAACAATATAGTGACCCGATATAAATAAGTTCAACTTGAAAAAAATAAGCGAGAATCACTCGAGTTTTGAGTAATTAAAGATGAAAGCGAGTCGAGTACTTAAGTATTTTTTTTTTTTGTTTACCTTACCTAGTGTAGATATTATTTAAATAGCATCTTACCCATCGTCGGGTACTTAATCTAATTTTAACGAAAACAAGTTACCTACTCGCGAAGGTATTTGAAGATTACGAGCACGTAAAAAATCTTATTCCTAGTAAGCTTAATCGTTTAATCAAAATAATAGCCGCTCGAAATACTCGTACCTTGTTAAAATGAGCGATTTTCATAAGGGACACGTCAACGTGTACAAAAGGAAGGAAACATCCAGATTTGATTTATAATAGCCCATGCGAAGGAAAATTTTTAACTAGTCACGAACTTGTAAATATTCTTAGTTGGATACTAGTTATAAGGTAGCACGAGTGATGATGTTTAAATGACAATGAAAACACTCGAATGAGTTTACTATTCGAAGTACGTTTTCGAATACCTACCTACATGCATGTGTGTAACTGACATCGGTTTTTTTTCTGCAAGTACCCCCGTGGATCCTTCACAGAAAATTTGTTTACTTACGTTGAAAAAAGCAAACCAAAATGGTAAATTACGAGACGTTTGCTTATCTTCGTCCAAATATCAATCTGGCGCGTTGTGCCTAGTGCCTACATTGTAATCGTGTTACGAATAAATTAGTCGCATCAAATTTTCGTTAGAATCATGCTTGATTCGGCGAATTCTCGGTTGGAAACATTTTTACAAATGATTTATTCGAGCGTTTGCTCGAATTTTGCATACACTACCTCTTTACGAGTACCTGTCCAGCTTCCACGTCCAGGGATGTAATGCTTTATTAACTTAATTCGTCAAAATGAATAATCACGTTTTGCCGAGTTGTGCACCTACTTATATTCTCAAAAGTCAAAATACCCAGTCGACCAGCCGTACATAATGATATGCATACTCGTACGAGTATAATACGCTTGCGCTAACTGACGTAAAGTTTTTTCATTCGTCAATTTTATTAATTGTAACGCAAAAAAATGACATATCGATTCGATTGCTCCGTGTCATTATTGATGGTTCAAAAAATTTGCATATCAAGAGCATATCTTCTTCTCATTTGTACACCAAAATCTATTATAGTATTTATGTGCCTATGCTCGTTAATGCTGCAGTATAGATAGAGGCACCTATAAAATCATTTAATATCCCATTCAAAATGAACGTAGTTGTTGCTTTGTTGTTCAATTGATAAGTATATTCCTTTTTTACTTCATCATGGTTCATTTTACTCACATCAGACCAATTTGTCGATCGTAGCAGCATAGATTTCTACGTACGTCCCACCTGCCAATAATGGATAGGTAGAGAGAGACAGAGAGAAATAGAGAAATAACCCGTCAGAATTGACGATGGTATTTTGAAAACTTGCCGAAAAGCGATGAGTAAGTGTTTAATTCAAGTTCGCGTAAAATTACACCACGTCGACGGTCGATTGGGAAAGAAAAAAATCATCCAAAGCTAAATTGACGATGCATTTAGCAGATTGTTTGCTTCGTAAGTATCTTCCAAAAAAAAAATATATATATGAAAAAAATACCCGAGGTAGGTAAAGGTATACTACTGAAGTGTATAGATAATACGAGTACACACATATGCAGGTACCTATAATATGAGTAAGAAATTTTATGAATAGGCAATTAATTTGGAACTTAACAAGGTTGTCAATTCGTCAGACAATTGACTTTGAAAATTCACCATGTCACCTGTTTCTTGGATGAATTTTTTTCCTCATTTCTCGACGCTTTATGCTGCTGCCGATGCCGCCCTGCCGGAACCCCCTTCCTTGGCCATACCGTCAAACGTCAGCGTAATTTTTTAAGGTATTTTTTTCCTGCTGCAATGTGTAATACCGACGTCGTCGCCGTCGTCGTAGTACTTGTTGGTTCGTTCGCCAACCGGCTAATATAATATAAAATATACGAATAAAAAAAAGTAAATTCTCATAAAAGAATACGACGTGTTACGTGATTCGGTATTTATCGGTGTCCTTCGCGTACATCACAACCTCATGAGAAAAAAAAACGTTGGTACCTAACCTAACAAACTGATGAGTGAGTGAATTGAGTGTCAGTGCATGTATTTGTACGTAGGTACCTAAATGTCTGTGTCCGATTTTCAAGACGTATCTACCTATGTAAGTCACCAGTACAAGTACACCAGCGTGGCTCAGCATAATACACGTTAAATCGAGTATTATGATGATAATGATACAAATATTTACCTCATCATGTGCCAGTGCCAGCGCCAGCGCCACGCGGATTATATGCCAGAGACATACTACCTATACCTATACCTATACGTATGTTTGTAAAATTGCATAAAATTGCGTTTGCGACGATCCACCGATGTACGAGTGTCGAGTACTTAACTTACTCGTACACAGTAAATAGTGGGAGACGTATTATGGCATTTCTGACCGACGGAATTAAAGTACGGGTACCTCGAATACCAACGTTTTGTATTCAAATTGCGACGCTCGCTGTGATTTATTATTATTAACTTATTATAATTTTTTTTTTTTCACAAATTCTTCCCTCCTCCATCGCTGACTTACATTTAAATATGTAAGTACCTAACTATACCTACCTAGACCAAAAGTTGGCATTACGTTAAGGTTGTTAATAAAAGTTTGCAGCTGCGGTGACATTGGCACGAATTTTTGACCGGATTCGTACCTATTCATGGTATAGGCTGATAAATTGGCCATTGATGGAGTGTGGACCGCGGAGTGCAGACTCATTAGCGGTTTATCGATACCATCTCAGATAGGTGTTTCTAAACGGTTCAATATGCGCGTATTATGGCTATGATTTTTCCTCAATCAATATTTTAGTCATCGTGTTGATAAGTAATCTCAGTTCCATGGATATTGTAGTCTAATTAAGTACACCTTTTATAAATGTATTTACGTTCCCATACCTATCTATACCTAGCTATATACTTACCTGTGCGAATTCTATATTAAAACAGAATTAGTGGGTATTCGACTCGCGCTACACGTTGTTAATTGACGAGAAAGAGAGAAAGGAAAACATCGCAGTTCGCAGTCTCTTTTCATAGCTATAACTAGGTGCTTGATTTCCTTCACGATAAAGATGCTAGCGAAAATAGGTACCTTTCAAATATTCCAGCTTCAAAACACCCGAAAATAGACTCGAACAAAAGAAAACTCGTAAGGGAAATTTCCCAACCACCGTGAAAATTTTTTAACTAGATACACAGAAATTGGGAAAAGGACACCGAAAAACACCAGCAACAATTTTAGGAACTGAAATTCATGTTTCAATTTTTGGAAAATTTTTAAAAAATTCAAATTTAGTCCGTTTCTTACGAAAAAAATAAAAATTACAAACGAAACAAAATTTGATCAAATTGACCTTAAAAGCTGAGCAAAAATTTTAAGAACTTAAATTCGTGTTTCAAATTTTGGCAAGATTTTGAAAATTCTAATTTATCCCATTTCTTATGAAAAAAAGTTGAAAAAAAAAACGAAACAAAATTTGATCAAATGGACATTAAAAGATGGAATGTAGTCTGTATCCTACTTTCAACCGTCCAAGTCGATTGGTGATGGTTTCGAACTGTTCTGGAGCTCCCGGCAGATTTTTGAATTCTCACGAAAATGAAATTCAGCTCCTTATAAATGTGAATTTAGTAGGTAGGTACGTTTCTGACCCTTTCGATCGATCTAGACACATTTTCGAAAATTTGGGAACCCGAAAATTCCCCGAAGGCTTTACGAATATTATAGTTTTTTTTTAAGATTATGAAAACATCAGCTTAAATCGATCGAAAAGGTCACAAGTATGGGAAAAACCACAAATATAGCAAACACTTGTTACGGAAATTTCAAAATTTCAATTTGGCAAGATTTTCAGGGCATTCAACGTCCCTTCCTCATCCGCACGGCTTGTTTCCAAAGGCGTGCCGAATGAGGGAGTGTGGGAAATGTCTCACCCTCCCCCCCCCCGTGTGTGAGCAGGAAAAATCAAAGAATTACCAAAAACCGTGGGTTTTTACTTCTCGAATAGTAAATTTTCAAAAGTTTTCGCTAGTTAGAGGGTTGAAAAATTGACTACCCATAATCCACATCGAAAATAATGTTGTTTTACTTTTGAAAAATTATTTTTTCCTGAGACTTATCCACGTCCAACTTTCAATTTAGCGTTATGGTGGTGAAAAATTCAAATATTCAAAATGAGAGACGCCCTTCATGCTTCCTTTGAATCTAACTTCATAAACATCCGGCAAAAGTTTAGGTACTTATGCGAATTTCATGGCGTTTGAAAAACTGTAATCCTATGTTCTTTCCGTTTTTTTGTGTGTTGAGTTCATATTTCAAAGGTCTGGAAAGTTGGAAAAATTGCATAGTCTAGACAACTGAAAAAATTGAGGGAAAATAATTTCTCTGAACGACTAGACATTCTGCATTGGTGCCAATAAACTTGGAATTGGTTTGTGAACGGCAAATCCTATTTTAAAAATTAAGTATATCATTTGCGCGATTTACTTGATTTACGGAATAAAATGATAATTATTTTCTCTTTTTTGCGTAGTTTGATTTACATCGCGACGCGTTAAGCCTGAACGTCTGACGTACTAGACGGCATATTTGAATGAGAATCGTATTCATATTCGCACACACAAACAGATATTGTATGTAGGTACGACAGTTTCAGACTTGAAACAGTAGGTAGGTAGTAGGTACATACGTGTAAATAAACATCGTCTACATACAATACATTCACGCAAATACGAGTACATTTATAATATGGATAAGACCCATACAGTGAGTTGAACGATTGAACGATGGGCGAAGATGGAACGTGTATGCTACCATAGCATGCAACCGGCGCGACGCGTACTTTACATGTATGACCATTCTTTTCTTTGGTCTTTCGTTTTATTCTCACGAGTTTAACCTTCAGAGTTATGTTATTATACTCGTACTTATGTATTTTGTAACAGCAGCCGATTTAAAAGAAACAAAACAGAAAAGAAAGAAAAGAAAGAAACAACTTTTGCTAGGTGCTAGTCTCATTATACTTAGGTAGGTATAGCCAATTCGTTATCGTTATCATCGAGGCTTCATTCTGCATTTTTTTTTACTAATTAGGTATTGATATTGGCACTCTCACTTCAAATGTCTCATTCCTTAAATTTGCTGTTAATCTATGAATGTTGACGGAAAAATTGATGCAGTCGATCGTTAGATTAACTCACCTAGGTGTGCACATCTCATCTCACAAGAGTACCTCTTGAGATGGAGATGTCCACCTCCGATTTAAACAAAGGCTACGATTTTTGGAAAGATCGATAGTATGGTCTGAAACCTTTCTACACGAAATTTCATCTGCCCTATTTCAGCTCTTGATATGTTTTTGATTGGTTTTTGTCCGGTTCAAAAGTTTTTGGTGTCGGTTGGGATTCTTCCTACGTTTTAATAGGCTAAAAATATTCTGGTCAAAAAAACACACTCATGTTGTTTGCCTGGAAATCGACTCAAACGTAGATAAATCTTTGAATAGGCTCAGAGCAATCCACAGCTCGATTTGCAGTTGCTCAGATTCATTAATTTATACCCCTCTTGAAGAAATTTTAAAATTCCGGAGAAATCAAAAGTCACGTTGAAGGCTCTAAAATGGTCAAAAAACCACGAAATTCCGTTCAGGAGATTATCATAGATGACTGCAGTTTTAAGACTAATTTTCATCATTTTTACGCATAATTATTATTATCAAAAATGGTCAATTTTTAAATTCGTGAATAATAAATTTGGGCTGTCTGCTGACATTTCCGTTATGAGGATTTAAGACCAATTTTTTCGCAAAAAAATATGGTCCCGTTCAAATCGACGCCAAACATCGACCTCTCAAGAGGTTCGCACTTCTCGAGGTCGATCAGATTTCAAATGCTAAATAATCAGATGCTCGTTTCGTAGCCCGAGGTACCCAGATACCTATACGTATTTTATTCCTATTGATCATCGTCTGATTTTCAGATTTAAATTTGAGGAAGCGTGATTTGTTCTGTCTTTGCCTAAGTATCTATAAAAATTGAGGGTGCGTATGAATCAGAAAAGTGTGGGTGGGTAATAAATAAATAATCGAATAAGTGTGACGAATCAGTCCTAAAAAACAACACGAGCGTCAACGTAATTTAATATACCTATTTGCATATTTATTTTTGCTACTTAGGTATTCGTAGGTATATCTTATTTTGACTCATGGAACTCGTTTTCCTTTCGATTTTCAGCTCGAGCAACAGTTGGCATACTCGGAATTTCAAAGGAGAGTTCACAACATAGTGGGAAAAATTGACAAATGGGATATCAGAGATCGAGAACTGCTACGTCAGCTACGTTATTTGGCAGTAGTTGGCCCTTCAGTATTACCACCGGATCAGCTGAACAGAGTAAGTGTTACTACACCTCACAGTTCACTCAACATGTTTTTATAACATTCTTCGAAGGCGATCAAGCTCATGTTCGTCATCTCATAGACTCTTCCCTCATCCTTTCCTTTTTCTTCCTGGAATATACATTTGAAAATGAAAAAAATCCCCATCTTTTGTCAAAGCTTTGCCTTCAAAAACAGTAAAACACAAAAAATTCGAATAAAACATTTTTCGTGACATTAACTAATTTCGAGCCAATTAAGGTTCCGAAATGTATTCGTAATTCAACGAACGAGACTACACGTTGATTATGATTTGAATGTCAACCATTTAAACTATTATTTTCACACGAAAATCACATAAATGTACGCGAGCCCTTACGATGGAACCGGTTTCGTTTTTTTTTGAACAATGTGATTTTTATTTACGTAATCGGTGAGCGACGATTGACTCACCGTGAGTCATCGTTCGCGAGCTCGATTTAATTACACGTATTCTCGGAAAAAATTTCGATCAAATGAAAAGTCGGATGGAAAACGCTGGTTTTTTGAAATATTCGTTTTCCTCGTTTTAAATTCAAACCGAATCAATTTTTATCGGTAGAAAAGTCGACTCGTCGAGGTCGCTTACGTGTAGGTTACCATGTACAAAAATTGTAATACTTAATAAGACCGCTAACGTACCTACCTCTACCTATATTTGAACTGATGCGATACCGCGGATGGTAATTACCAATTAATAAACGACGTAGCGTACATGAAATGAAAATTAGAATCTTCACACCTTCGTGCTGTAGGTAGGTCTAGGTACACGGCACATGTACCAATTCCGATTCGTGTAGACAACCCGTCCCCGTCCGCAATAATAACAATATTGTATCTGCGAGTAACTATACGAAGGTCAAGGGAGTTGGGATCTAATGGACGCGGTCTCTGCGCCACGAGTTTCTTGAAAATACGATCGCTTTCGTACGTGTCGTGTCATGTCAGTAGGTAAATGTCGTCGACATATCCGACTTGAGTAACTACGAGTACTTCCACTTAACTTCCACCTTCCTATAAAAATATTAAATTAACCAATTCTGCGAATAAATTACTCGAACTGTCTATTATTTAGGTAGATAAGCATCTATAGCTATCTTACTTATTTTATTGTACGTAGGTACCTATCGAACAATTTTTTTTTTGTTGTTGAATTATTATCGTTATTATTTACAGTATAATCGCCTGATAAACGATATGCTGGCCATTTACAATACAGCTACAGTATGCGACCAAGAAGATCCGCTAAAATGTGGTTTGCGGTTAGAAGGTTAGTTATTGGCTAATTTTTATATAGTTACCTATTCGTATTTATTAGCTATTCTAAGTGTTTGTCGTATTATTGCCCGTGTAATTACCGATGCGAGGTTTCCTTGGCCACGATGAGATTATGGCTTGGCTACCTATAACCTATGTCCTACGAATGTATTAGTTTTTTGACCATTGAGGAAGAAGGATTTTCCCAAGTGTAAACTTTAACATCCTATACGAGACTTTCAACTAGACCGCTAATTGAATACTTGCGATTTTCACAGATCTGAACGTGATCATGGCCAGAAGTAGAGACTGGGATGAATTGCAACATGTGTGGATCGAATGGCATCGTAAAACTGGACAAAAAATTCGAGAACTTTATGTCCAACTGGTAGATTTGAGTAACTATGCGGCGCAATTGAATAGTAAGTGACGTAATAATGCTAATTACTTACTATAGGATGGGCTGTTATTTATTTTATTTCGTTTGTTTGCGCTTTGTTATTTTTCTTTTTTGAAAAACTAGAGGTGGAGTAGTGAACATACTCGTACAAAAATAAACCTAGGTACCAAAAAGTTCATCACGTTTTCAAGTTGATTAAAAAGTAAATTTCTATTTAATTTAGGTACAAACTTCGCTTTTATCAAAATAAAAAATAAAATTGTTTTTTTTAGCAATTTTTTGATTTTTTTGTTTTCAAAGAAAAGAACAAGTTTGAATAATTTTACCTGTCTAATTTCAACCCTTTCTCTCTCTACTTCGACCATTCTAGGAGGATATCACGAAATCCAGGGTTTTTCTCCAATTTTATTTAGCATATTTTGGGTTTAAATGCATAATAAAAGGTGAAACAAAATCCACTTTTAACAACAATTTTTGATCAAAAAAAAAAAAGAGAAAAAATGCTTCAAAATTTAAGATTTAAAAAAAATGAAATGGTTCATTTACTTAGATAGAGTGCATAAAAGTCCGTACTTACTCTATTAATGAACTCACCCTACCTTAGTTTATTAATTATAGGATAGGATCTCGATTTATTTAATATTTTCGTATTTCTATAGTACTTATTGATTAATTGACAATTTTTCAAATTTATTTATTCATTTTTCATTTCCAGATTTCACCGACACATCGGAATATTGGATGTTCCCTTTCGAAATGTATGATTTTAAGAATGAAATGGAAAGGGTGTGGGATCAAATTAAGCCATTGTACGAACAATTACACGCGTACGTAAGGCGCAAACTTCGTGATTTGTACGGACCAGAAAAAATCAGCAGGGAAGCTCCGTTGCCAGCTCATATATTGGGTAATTGAAAATACGTATTATGAATACTACATTACTACATTTACCGATTTACACACTCGTAAGTACGACTATGAAGAGACAAAAAAGAGTGATACTATCTCGTTGCGCCTTTCTGAGTAGCGCCACGCCGCGCCGTCTTCTTTCATAATCCACCCAGACAAATTACAACTAACTAATCATTTAGGTATATGTATCTACCGAAATCGAATACTAGATATTGATAAAAATACCTATGCAATTATCAGACTATCTCGCATGTGTAGTTCTAGTTATTGGACTGTATATTGTAGGTACATACATACAAATAATTTGCACATATTTTCAAATAATTTCGCGTCATCGTTATATTGGTTTATTATCGTAATATCACACTCGCACCCTTTTGATTCATTACTAGTAGGTAGGTACATGCTAGGTGGTTATGAAGTGCTTGCTTCGGTGACAAAATGATGCACCTGTTGGTTGTTGACCTGTTATTCGTTCGAGCTGGAGTTTTTGTCTTTATATCTAGTTAGTACCCCAACCTGGAGTGTTCGCTCAACTTTGAAACTTGATAATCCTCGCATTCGATTGCTATTCGCCATTTTTCACGAAAACGATGGCAACGACGCCAATTCTGAATAGTATTAATTTTTGTTCGTGACCTTAAATTTATACTCGCGTTAAACCTAAGTATATTTTCAATTTTCAGGCAACATGTGGGGACAATCCTGGGAAAATATTCTCGATGTAACCATTCCTTATCCTGGTAAAAATTTCTTGGACGTTACACCGGAAATGTTGAAACAGGTAATTGTTCGACAAAGTTGATGCACGTGAGCGTACCTACTTAATACTTGTACAAATACCTAGTTACTCTCAACAACAATTGATTACAGTTTATTCTCTAAAATTTTAAATTCGTACTTATAAGCCGATCATTTTTGAAAACAGGGATACACTCCGGAAGCTATGTATCGAGTAGCTGAAGAATTCTTCGTCTCGATGAATATGAGCGCGATGCCTCCAGAATTCTGGACTAAATCTGTGTTTGAAGAAGCACCTGGCAGGCCGGTCATATGCCAGCCATCTGCTTGGGATTTCTGTAACGCCATTGATTACAGGTGAGTGTGATAGCACTAGCAGAGCTCTAAGCAACTTTCATACGACTTCTCGTACTCTATGTATACTGTCTTCACACATTAACCGGATTTCTTCGTAATTTTGCAGAATTAAAATGTGCACTCACATTTCGATGAAAGATTTCGTCACCGTTCATCACGAAATGGCCCACATACAATACTTCTTACACTACAGAAAGTTACCAAAAGTTTACAGAGACGGCGCTAATCCTGGTAAGAGAGACGACTACCGAGCAGAAAATTCCAGCATTTCACATACCTAATTATCTACGTATTTATTGTTATTTTTTTTTTAGGTTTCCACGAAGCAATCAGCGAAGCGATATCACTATCTGTATCGAATCCTAAACATATGCAAACTTTGGGCTTAGTTTTAACCTCGGTCGACGATGTTCCTCATAATATTAACTTTTTGTTCCATTTGGCCATGGATAAATTGACATTCTTACCGTTTAGTTTGGCTTTGGATATGTGGAGATGGGATATATTCGGCGGAAATACGCGTAAAGAGCGTTACAATTGTCATTGGTGGGATTTAAGGTACCTATTCAATATACATACAACTTTACCAACTCGTATATATACCAAATTCTAATGTGAACCAGAGTAGGACAAATGATGGTCCACTCGATAATCTTGGTCGACTTGAGAATTACGCTTACGTGTATATTTACCTAATGTATTTTCATAATTTCATTAGGTACTACGTGATACACTTGCTTATCCGTAATGCTAATGTTGTATTGTTTTATGTAGAGAACGATTGAGCGGAGTCAAGCCTCCAGTTTTAAGATCGGAAATCGATTTTGATCCTGGTTCCAAGTACCACGTTCCTGCTAATATTCCCTACATTGGGTAAGTGCAAAATACCAACCAATCTTAACTATAAGCTAGAAAAAATTGTATACCTGCGTAATAGCTGCTCTAAGACTCGATAAAACATTTCTTAAATTGAGCATACTCACGTCTGTCTTAAGTTTTCAAGTCATGACTTTCTATTCCTTAAAAGGCCTCGAAAGTATCCTTAATTTATTGCGAAGGTTTGTTTTAACATTCCAGCTTAAATATTCTTAAATTCTACGTAGGTAAGCAGCTAAGCACCTACGCTTATAACGCTGGTACAGTATGCGCCTTCGAATCTAAACTCTGCAATTTTATTAACGTCACTATTTTATTGCCTCCGCGCGCCGTAAAGCTCCCCTCCTGCAGTATGTAGAATGTATCTAATCTGCTCACTGTAGTCTGTACCCTCCTCTCTCTCCTTCGCCTTCTCCTTCCAGTATGTTACCAGATTTTGATTGGGGCACGGTAGGAAAATGCCTTCAATCAGGCAGCATGCAAAAAGTGACCTTATGCGTCGACTGGTCGGTATCAAAAATTATTTGAAGGAAACGGCCGCTTGGGTACCTATTTAAATTTACTCGATCTGTAAACATGTTGAAAATGCTCGATCATAGGTAGGTACTCGTATTATTATTTCTAATTTCCCTTTGTTCCTTTCCGGGCACATAAATTCAGAAAATTTCGTACTTTTTCAAAAATTATTTTAATGAGTCACGTTTTTTTTTCTGGAAATTGGCTAAAGTCATTTTTTTGCTGAAATTGTCAAAAGTCTCGCTTTTTGCCTAAAATTGCGAGAGTTCTCTTTTTAATCACCTATCAATAAATCTCGTTTTTTAACATTTTAATTGAAAAGGATTTTTTTTTAAAAATTCTTTCTGCATCAAAATGTTTTGCTCGCGTTTCGTCACTTTTTCGGATACTTTTTAGCTTGTACTTTTTCATATTTTTATTTAATTTTTTTCGAAAAAAGATGAGTTTGAGCTCTGAAACTATCAACATAATTAAAAGTCGATGAAATATCTCAAAAGTGTATAAAATGTTGCAAAAATCAAAAGGAATGTCGATGAACAGAACAAGGAGCAAAAAATGATTCGTAAACGTGATTCATGGCTCAATTTTTGATAAGAATTCGAATTCTAATTTGGAATCAATATCGTGATTACTGATTAGAATTTAATGTCGTCACCGTGTCGATGTCCAACATGACTATTTAAAATATTAAACTTTCCATTCTGTCAAAAGCTATAAAAATTATTCCTACAATATTTTGTTTTAAATCGAATTTCCATGACACATCGTAACGTTTTCAAATTCAGATTTTTTTTTCTCGAATTTTATTTTTGTCATTCAACAAAATAAGTAAAATAACAACTTATTGTTTCGAAAAAAAAATGTATATATATACGAACTTATTAATACGTAACATCGTGTTGATATTGCAATTTTTCCTTGGCAAAAACTCGAAAAGTGTGATTCATTGGGCGTTGTTTTAGATTGCAGCTATAATAAATTACGAATCAGTTTTATTTTTCGAATAGGCATTCGCGATACGCGAAAAGAATATAATTGTTCAAATTTACATTCGTTAGAGAATCGAGATTATTGAAATTGAAAGACTGACTGAACTTGAAATTGAACTTGGCGGGTGCATCGGCTGCGATTGCTAGTTCCGAAGAACAAGTACCTCTACTTATCATGGGTAGGGTAGGAAATTACGAATTCACGATATACGAGTAGCAGCACGTACGATGCAATGTGCATGTGCGGTACTGTGCGATGTAAATAAGCGTGCCTACGAGTAGAAAATACCAACATCTATTAAATTTATGTACCTATAGGTAGTTGAATATACAGCCTGAACGGTAGACGATCAAGATTGGATAACATCCAGTAGTTTATGAATGAAATACTTAATATAACGTTAACTGGTTAGTCATCATGCTTCGTTATTTTCTCTGCGATGACAAAGTTTCGAATAGGTATGTACCTAACTACCTATACCTATCCAACTCATTTGTTATGTACGAGCTGAAGTTGTCTACTCGTAGGTATGTTATTTATTTGAAAAACAAAAACAAATTTAGCGACAATAGGTAATCGAAGGAAGATGAATTAGGTATTCATTTTATTGCCTCAGATTCGATATTTTTATTGATTAAAATTGAATCGTTGAGATAGCTAAAAGTTGTGAGTTTTTCTCAAATTTCGAGTACATTCATTTCTTCCTGCAAAGGTCATCAAAGGCTACTAAATCAGCAAAGGCGGAAAGGCCCCAATATTAAACATACCATAATTTGTTCGTTTCAACTACTCGTATTTCATTTCTTCGTGCAGTTCTATAATGACTTTTTTAATTCAAAAAGGTCATGAAAGGCTACTAAATGAGTAAATGTATCAAATCCACAAAACAACTGATAATAAACGTAATAAAGTCTCGGCAGTTTGTTTTGTTGCGCTTTGACGACTGCATACTTACAATATAAGCAGGGCATAGATATGACTTGAGGCCTATCTGCCGTATTAAATTACACCTACCAGCATCTCGTTGCACGGACGTATTTATTTCGTGCCATAAACGCCCGTGATTGTCGTACAAGAGAGTGAGAAAGAGAAAAAATATAAGGATAAAATACAAGTTAGGTACCTACCTAAATTGAAAATAAAGATAAATGTTAAAAATTACACCGACGACGGTGGAACGCGATAAAGGTACCAACGTAATTAAGGATAAAATAATGCAGCGGCAGCAGTTGATCGAGTTTGACTAATTTCAGCGTTTTAGCGCGATCAATTACGATTGGCGAGCAGATTCTAGGCGCTAGCTGTAGGCAAGACGATACCGCGAAGGCGAAAATTTTCATTCGGAAACGGCGTATACTATTTATCATGCGATTATTTACGATCGAGCTCGCCTTCTACATCGACCATCGCCGTGAAATATTCGCTTTCCGTTTCGAAAAATTATCTCATGTTTCGTGAACCGCGATCGCTATCTAATTCGTTCGATTTTCTAATTTTTCTCGTAGGTACCTATCTGTATCTGCTATTGCTGTTCGAATGTTGATGTCTCGTCGCTGACCTGTTCAAGTCAATATAATGTCTGTCTCTGTAGTTTTGTTGTCATATTATGCTACCAGCGGGTAGCTGAAGCAATTTTAGATACCTCAAGTAGCCGAAATGTTGCACTTATCTGCTGATTGATAGTCGCTACTCGCTATACTACGAGTAAAAGACGTTAGATATTTGGTTTGCTCGATAGATAAATAACTTATGTATGTCCATGTACACGAGTCCGCAAATATGTAGGTATTACTGCTGGTTAAACTACGTATTTGTCACCATTAAATTATCTGCGAGACATCTCGAATACTGCACTGTAGGCCTATTGTGTGCACGTCACGCATACGCGTACGTCTACGTCTACGTATTCGTATTCGTATTCGTATGGTTACATAAAGACGACTTCTTTTCTCATAAATCTGGTAAATTTGATCGACGCTGCTATTACCGCTTCTGCCACTGTCGACTGTTATTTGTTACGCTAAATTAAACACCTTACTACCGCTTACCTCTTACTGCTTCTTTTTCGAACAAACATTCGTATTACAACTACCTACCGCCACCTCCACCTCCGCAGAGTTGAGGGCCTTACAGCACGATGAATCTCGTAATACCTACCTTGGTAGGTTGAGCTACTCTGCACTTGTTTTCGATTCAATTCGATTGAAATGTACGTCGTCGTACTGTGTACTGTATTATCGTTATTGTTAGGTATTATTATTCTTATTATGATTATGATTATTATTATTATTAGATATTATTACCAGTTCTTGTATTTTCGTTACCATTTTACGCCACGTAATCAAATAGATTTCACACTGGAAACGGCACTCATCACGTAAATATATTATCTACACGACACGAAATGTACATAGGTACTCGTACATATGTACTTGTCGTCATCGTGTACTTTATGTCTGTTATCTACATGCCTACCTATTTCAGTATTTCGTAATCGCAATTCCTATTTGACAATATCAGCCGGATGCATTTAGTGAAGCATTGCATACTTACCTATGTTAGTATGTATGCAGGTACCTACTTATGTACTCACAGTCTCATCTGTCAGTTCTGTTCTGAAGACACTCTGCATACTCTACTTCCTTACTAAAACTCGTGAGTTAGTATTTGGAATAAAGTTTTCAAACCTAGGATTTTCAGTTCATGAAAAAACTAGAAAACTGGAAAAATTCAGGGACCTATGAATCTTTTTAGAAGTTACAAGATTTTGCAATATTGGTACACAATTTGAAATCAGGGTCAGAGATTGGTTTCGCTTGAAAATGGGGCAACTTTGTCAGAAATACACGAATCTGACGAGGAAACATCTCGAGGCGCCCGATCAAGATTTAACCGGACCGCGACTACCGCGAGTTTTGGAAAAAGTGAGCTCTGAAACTCCAATAACCCTAATTTTAGCGACATGAATTGATTTTTCGAGTTTTGATAAATTCTTGAAAATTAAAAATTGACAATTTTTGGCAGTTCGTGCTTCCTTGAGAAATTTATACGTATTTTATTCGGTAAAAATAATTAAAATATACTTAGTCCACTCTCTAAATTTGAAACAGTCAATTTCACTGCTTAGCAGTCACGACATTTTGCCTTTTTAAAGCAGTAGTTTTTTTTACTGCAAAACAGTGAAAAATTACTGAATTGGGTCAGTAAAAAATCATTTTGACTGACCAATTCAGTAATTTTTCACTGTTTTGCAGTAAAAAAAACTACTGTTTTAAAAAGGCAAAATGTCGTGACTGCTAAGCAGTGAAATTTGACTGCTTTAAATTTAGAGAGCAGAAACTAATTGTGTGGAAAAAATTTAAAACAAAAGAAAACTTTTCTCAGAAAAAAGCATGACGAAAAGTGAACAAAATGGGATCATTTTGTAGGAGAATTTTATCAATTATCGCCCTAACATGTTTATTACAATTTGTCCCAGATTTTATGATTTTTTTTAAAAATAAAATATGTTGTTACAAATTTTTATTTAAGTGGAACAGTGTGCATTTAATTAGATTCTATCGGATCCAATTAAATCACATTTTGATGAAATTGGATCATATTGGATCTACATTCTACAATGAATCCAATTAGATCTGATCAGTGATCACAAAATCAGACTTTATCAGGTCTGATATGATCCGAAAAATCGAGCTATTCAAATAGATCGGATCGGCTTCATGATGTTGAACGTCAGCATTTTCTCCATTTCAAAGATTTTGTTATCACGAGTGTCGAGTACTGATTTTGCAAATTTTGGGACATTTCAAATCCCTCAATCCTTGCTTCCCTCCCTCCCACCCAATTCACCGTGGATCCACGTAGATAATATGTCCCAGCTGTAACCAGATAGGTACGTGATTCATTTCAATATCTTTTTATCTTTTGGGGTTCACTTTTAAGTTTTTTAAAAACGTTCAAAAATCACTGAAATATTAATTTTTAAAATTTGACCCCCCCCCCCTCCCTCCTTGAAATCAATAATATGAAAATTCGATTGAAGTACGAGTATTTTACTTTTAGCCAAACAAACTTTTGAAATGAAATGATTTAGCTGTTGACGAATTTCTGAAATAAAAGCCAGCACAACACTCTCCTCCGAACTGCAGGTCACCCTGAGAGCGGTTCCCTACGTTTAGAAAAAAGGGTCTTTGATCTGGTCAATTTTTTCAGTAAAACGATGAGAATTCGTTTCAATTTAGTTTTTTTTTTTTAAATATTTTTAGAAATCAATACAGGTAGGTAGTTTTACTGCATCGAAATTATGATTTCATATTTTTGAGCAATTGAAATGTGCCAAAGAAGTTTTTTCAGAAGCTATTCATTAGTTGGAAAGTAAAGTTGTCGACCATTTCCTTTCTAACGTCAATTTCTCTGAATTATAGAAAATTAATTTTTTGCATCCAACTTTGCTTGAAATTTTCGATAAAAAAAATCAACGTTTTTATAAATTTAAGAAATTTTATCCATTACTCGGGCAGATTATTTTCACATTTTTTCGAATCGAACATCAGAAGAAAACTTTCTCGCATACTTGGTGCTATTTTTAATGGAAAATATGTCGGATAAATGCGGATATACTTTTAAATAAATTATTTAATCGACAAAATATCTCATTTACCTACAAATACATTGTACTTATATAAAATAAATCGTAGGTAAACATCTTTAGAAATACACATAGGTATACCTGCTACCTACCTTATTGAGGAAAATTGACTTTGGTGCTGAGGCCAAGTTGTACTTAATTTTCTTAATTTTGAAAATAAAATACTACTCGAATTACAAAAAATTACAAAAAAAAAAAAAAAAAAAAAATAGCACGATATTTACACGCAACTTTGGCAGGAAAAAAAGAAACATATAGAAATGAGAAAAAAAGTTCACTAAAAAAATACACCTTATGTAGGTATTTGGTAACCGTAAAGTAAATTATAATTAAATGGCGTAATTCGAAATTTTTGAGCTTAAAAATTAAACATAAATTAATAATAAAAAGAAAGTCTTATACTAAGTAGTTTGTTTAAGACAAGTAGTAACTTCATCGATCACGGATGTAGTCATTTGCCAAAAGTACCTAATGGGATTTCTTTTTTTTTTTTTTCATGTCTTTCTTTAGCATACGCACGTTTCGAAATGAAAAAAATTACAAATATAAAATATGGATATGCAGATATACACGAATCGGATATTATCTTTACATACGCGTGTCTACTTATAGTCGTATATGTGGAAAAAATTTAATGAAATTGCGACAGAAACTCGATAGGTTATAGATTAATTTTGAGGTAAGCTACCAGTGTAGGTTCGAGTATACATGTGTCATCGCTATGACTAGAAATACGACGCTAGGTTAAAGGTAACGTTGCACTATTTCCGGTCAACGAGCGAAGTTTTACTTTCAGAGCAACTCGCACAATTTACATTATGAATAATAACTAAGTGAAATTATTTATATTAATATGAAATATTTCGTTTTTCACGTGCGGTAATATGTATATATTTTTTTATCATTATTAAGTAATCTCGAGTGTGTATACCATACCTATCTAGAAATCGGGGTTCGTACTAACTTTTGATTTTAAAATTGCGGAAGAAGGAAAATTATAAGAAAGGTACAAAAGAGTGGCAAGACGACTAATGCAAAAAAAAAAAAATTACATAATTTATATCTACCTAAAGGTAATAGAATGGTAAATTTGTACTTAGAGGTTACGAATAAAAATGGTAAACGTTAAAGGTAACCGCGTATAGTGTTTTACAATGGTATGTACCTCTACCTACCTAATAATTGAGCTAATGATTATTTGATATAAGTACTGGTGATTAAGTAAATGAATTGTATTCCCTTTTATTACGATTCATTTACTACCGAACAGTACGAATAATTATACCAAAAAAAAAAAGAAAAAAAAGATGACCAAAGTTGAATACCTATACGAGTATAGTAAAACGAAAAAAATTAACTATCCATTGGAAAAGGGAATACCTACCGAGTATTTTAATCGACTCTGGGTCTTGATTTATAAGCAGATGAAACAAACTCGTTAAATCAATCGGTAGTACATAATATGATGCAGAGGAGACGAGTGATTGATTTTAGGTATTCCATAATCGCGAGACAATTTCTAAATGCTTTCCAACCTAATGCAGTAATGTAGTACATCTTAAAAGACGACTATTTACAAAGGCTTCGTAAAGGGCTGTATATCGATGGCGCTCTGGTACGATTATTGGATCGTTACCGGACCTGATCAGTGATCAGCTGAATACCTAATATGATAGATTAGCCATGGTGCGATTCGTCGCTGCTGCCGAAACTGGTATGAGAGTAGCTGCTGGAGCCGCTGTCATGGCCACCGTCGCCCTCGTAGCCTCCGTGAGCGTCGCCGGAACCGCTGCTGAATCCGTGGTCGCTACCGCCACCGTAATCGGCACCTCCTGCGCCACCTCCAAACGATCCGAAGCTGCCGGAGAATCCGCCGCTACCGCTGCCGCCGCTTCCGTGACTGGCGATGAAACCGCCGTGCCCACTGCCGAAGCTGGAGCCACTTTGACCAGATGAGCCGCCGCCGTAGCTGTATCCTGCGAAGCTGCCGCCGCTTCCAGCGCCGCTACTGCCTCCGCTCGAGTAACCGGAGCCGTATCCTTCGTCTTTGGGTAGATGGATCGGTATGTGAACGGGGATTTTCACTTCGACTGGGTAAGGCACTTTGATGGGCACTTTGACTGGAACTTTGACCGGATAAGGAACTGGTTTTTCGACCGGGTAAGGCACCGGTTTTTCTACAGTCACCGGATATGGTTTAGGAATGTGTACCGGGTACGGTTTGTCGACTGGCACTTTTACCGGATACGGTACTTTCTTTTCGATATGAACTGGGTACGGTTTTTCGACCGGAATATGGACCGGATAGGGACGATCGATAGGAACTTTTACGGCATACGGTACCGGTTTGTCGACCGGGAAAGGAATTCTTTTCTCGACGTAAACCGGATACGGTTTAGGAATGTGTACCGGTATGGGCTTGTCTACTGGAACTTTTACCGGATAAGGAACGTGTTTTTCTACGGTGACCGGGTACGGTTTAGGAACTGGCACTTTGACCGGAATCGGTATGTGTTTTTCGATATGCACCGGATACGGCTTGTGCACGGTGACTGGCACAGGCTTGTCGACCGGAACCTTTACGTAATACGGTACTTTCTTCTCGACATGGACCGGATACGGTACCGGCACTTCCTTCGTTATGTAGATGGTCTTGACGTGTTCGTAGCCGCCTCCGTAGGATCCTTCTCCGCTGCCGTAAAGTCCTCCGTGACCGCCGCTGCTACCTCCTCCTAAGCCTCCGCTGCTGCCGCCGCTACCTAATGAAAAATGAGATCCGCTGCCGGCCGAGTAGTGTTGGCCGAACGACGATCCTTGGCCACCGCTACTGCCACCGAACGATAGTCCAAAACTACCGCCGCTACCGCTCGAACCGTGACCCAAAATGTCACCGCCTTGACTTCCGAAAGAATCTCCGCCGCCGCCGTACGATTCCTGGGGCTCGTTGATGGGAATATCGTGTCCACCTCCGAAATCTTCGAAGCTGTGGCTACTGCTGCTGCTGCTGCTGCTGCTAGAGCCGCCGCTGCCGCCGCCGTAGCCGAATGAGCTGTGCAGGCCTCGTTTTTCGGCCTTTTTGCTATCCGTTGCCGATGTGGCTTCGGTTTTTTGGTCGCCATCTTCGGTGCCCTCTTTGTAATATTTGGACGATTCCAATTTGATGGCTAGTGTCGTCGTGACTAGCATTGACGCCACCAGCAATAATGCCAAGCTCGTCTGAAACAAAATATGTAACGCAAATGATGCCGTTGTAAGCGTAGCTAGCTATACAGGTAAAATGCGCGCGTGTGCTCGTTTTTGGAAAACATAATGTACACGTAAAGGTACCGGTTATCTCACCTTCCCCTCATCTTCTCCCCCCCCCATTCAAATCACTTGATCGAACAATAATACTCGAGTAAAGGTCAGCGTCACGTATCATTGTGAAAATTGTAACTACCCAGGGGGAAACGATTGGATCTAATCACTTCAGAAAACAGATTTAAGTAATTCGATCAAAACTCTAGACCTAATTAATTGGATTCGGCAAATGTCCGGATCTGATTGTGATCCGGTGTATTTAGATCATGATCAGATCCCATCAGGTCTCCTTTATTGGACTTTATCAAGCCTGAACAAATCTAATACGATCAAAACTTTGATGTGACCAAGACTTGGCCTGGTCAAATTGAATCCATGAAATGCGCGAATCTAATGGTCTGATCAGATCCCATAATTTTCTGTTCAGTATAATATTAAGCAGGTATATCAACTTACAAAGCAAACAAAATGCATAAAACGTGGGTCCTTAACGTAATATTAAGAAATTTAACTAAGTATAGATCGAAATAGCATGTCCTAACCCCCCCCCCCCCCTTTGAACAACATTTTGGATGCTAAAGTTCATTATTGGATTTTTGCATAATTTTCAAAAATTCAAATAATACTAAAAAGCTGTTTTAAGCAAGATTTCCAAACTTTTTCATGAAATACGAATTTTTCGAGAAAATTGCACCACACTGTGAATATTTTTTAAATGCAATAATTACCCACAGATCAACGATTATACTACCTGCGTATAATTTCGGTCCATTCTGGAGCCTCCAGAGATTTTTTTCAATTTCCTCTAGAAATTTCAAATCGTGCTTTGAAGGGACCAAAAATGAACTTTGAGACTTTAGACTTTGGCAATGCTCAAGTTTAGGGAACCCTTTCGACCGTTTTAGCAATTACTATACGAAATTTCAGGGATGTGAGTTCAAAAGTTGATTTTTCATCAACTGGTAAATTCCCGAAAAAGTAGGGAAAACACAAATCTTCAAATAAGGCATAATTATATGTACCTTCATTTTTGAGCTCACATCGCTGGAATTTCACAGTTATAACCACCTAAAATAGTCGAAAATGTGCCACATAAGCAACGGGGAACAAAGTTATAGGCACATGAAGTTCATTTTTGGCCTTTCCCTTTCCAGAGTGATTCAAAATTTCTGGAGAAAATTAGAATTGTTCATATTGGCTCACTCATGCTCAGAAAAATTTTGAAAATTGTCCTTAAAACAGCATTTTTGAATTGTTCAAATTTTTAAAGTTGACGTAAAATCTAAAAATTAACTTTAGTTCTTGAAATTTTGGTTACGGAAGTTTTAGGACGTCATGCTCTTTCAATCGTACCCATAAGTATCAAAACACCATTATCTACTTACTAAATTTTTTTTTGAAAATTCAGAATTTTTAACCTTTTTTTCGTGAATTTTTTTTTTTACAAAAGGTCTACCTATCTACTGATTTTTCGTTTGTTTGTTTTTTAATTTTTTCAATTTGCATTTCCCTCAGGTACTTTATTTTTAATTTTTTTCTTTTTTTTCTTTTTGCAAAAATAGCAAGTATAGATGATTTTTTGGTTATTTTTCGAACTTTATGAATCCATTTTTGCACTCGATTTAACCTACTTATAGAACCTTTTTTGAGAGAAAGACGAGGACATTTCTGATAAGTTTTGGAGTATAGGTTCTTTCTATTCGTATACACGAGTACCAATAAAAAAGAAGACTTAAACTTCGTTAAGTCCAAGAACAAGTTACTATTATTATACTCAGTACGTAACTCGCGCATTTGAACAATTTAGGCTACTAACCTACCTATGTAAGTATAGTTCGCCAAATTTTAATTTGTTCCTCTATTTCGGAATCATTTGCTACCACCTGCATACGCGATGCTGTAATTCTATCCGACTCTGCAATTCGGTCGTGTAAATAACCGTATAATTTGTACATAAATGCTTCGGGTATGATTACGATTAATCGGTCGCCCTCTCACCCATACTTCCCGGTTCGTGAACGTTTAACGTTCTCACACCCGAGAGCATTGCTACCGTAATTGTTTGTGAAAATAATGATTTTTTGAAGCACATCGCAGTCGCACCAATAGGTAGGTAATGCATTTTAATCTAGCCTACATTTCTATATTACACAGGTACGATATTATTATTACCTACGTTACTAACGCGAGAAAAAAGTAGCTTCGCACAAAAAATACTACGAGTACCTATCTAATCCATTTTGCCTGCATTGCGAAATTTGAAGGGGACATTATTTTGGTCAACACTTCAAACATTCAATTTGTCGAACAGAATTGCAAATATGTTTTGGGGTCAACAAAATGTTTTATGTCAAAAACTGAGAGCCTGAACTTGGCAATTCGACGGGAGGGGGGAGGAGTGAATTGGTTTAAAATACTCGATTGTTCGCAAAATTATGAAAATACAAATCTTCGCGAATAAAATAACGTCAAAATTGTATTTTAATCGAAAAAGGAGTAAAAAGTTTTTAGCTTCTCTTTTCAAAGGCATTGTAAACACTTGAGATTGTTTACCTACTCCGTTTGTACATATGAAAATCAAGATTTTTTGTGAAAGTGAATTTTCTCGATTTTTGCTCATCTTTTTACTATTTGATATCTAATGTACCCACTAGAGTAGATTCAGTCTGAAGTATAACTTTTTTCGATCTATTTTAATGCGAATTTGTACGAATTTTAGGTATAATTTTTTAGTCTTTACCATTTTTGCAACAAGAAAGCACTAGCACTATATCTAAGCACTTTACCTGTACATCAAAAAAATAAAATGGAAAATCATTCCTCGTAATTTTGGCGAAAACACATCAAAAGCGATCTTTTAAAAAAAATGTTGGTATCAAAGTGTATGTAAGTTTTAAAGCATTCATATAGAGGTGGTGTCCATTCATCTCGTACTTAACTGCATAATAATAAATAGACGAGTGAAATGTTGAAAAAATCTTACCTTGATAGAATTCATTTCACCGGATGAGCAAATAAATGTTCAAACTCGATATCAACTCCAATTTGTAGCCAAATGAAGAAAAACTCGCGATAAACTATTACTATACGATATTCACGTCGTCATCGCCATTCGCGTCTTATTAAATTATTGAAAACTAAAACGTAAACGAAAACGAAAACCAACTGCGAACTGTGTGAAAGAAAAATTGTTACTTGTTAACGTGCATAATGGAATATTTCTATATATAGGTACCCCATCTGTACTTTCGCTGATGGTTTTCGTACTCCCTTCCAAAGGTACATGGTATGGGCTATGGAGTCCAGCGCTGGGCTTCCGCAGCAGCAAAATAGGTATCTGTTACCTACCTATGCATCCGTTTTCGCCCGCGTTCGCCTCTCCGCCGCGCTGTAATTAAAGCAGTCGCTTAATTAGATAGCGCTTAGGTGTGCTCTAATTAAAAGTAGGTACCTTACCTACACTAGCTACGAGTATTATACAACAATACCTACTCGCTATCTAGCATTTTTCCCCTTCCCTCCCGCTGGTCTACCTAATTTAAGAAAAATTCTATCTGCAATTTTTTCTCCACCAACTTCGCTCTTATTACCTAATCGTATCAGTGTAAGTTAGCCAGTGCATGATTTTTTTTTCACTTTTTTACGAAACGAAAATTGCATCAGTCGTATCGACATCGTCGTACGTACTATAGGTACGTGTAGACTTACAATGTTGTATGCATATCGCTCGGATACTTTGTTTATCTAAAAAACATCAGTTTGCACAAATCAACTCTATCACATAACTGTAGGTCTTGGGTGGTTTGTTTTTTTGTTGTCTTAATTATTTTTTTCCCGTTGTTTTTAATACTCGAGTTGCGAAAGGTTTTATTTCATTTTGTTGCAATTTTGGACGTTTTAGTTCCATTACGTATCTACGAGTACTTATAACTTTTCATACTGTTTTCTAAGTTTTGACATTTTTTCACGAAGTCTTTTAAAACTTTTTTCTCCTTTTTATTGCCATAGTTTTTCAAGTTTTTCAATAAATACCTACCTATTATACTCACATTTAATTACTTTTTATGCCATTCTTGCAACTTTCAGTTGTTTTAAAAAATGTTCATTTTTCTTTTATTATGGTTTTGCTAGTTTTACATATTTTCACAATTTATAATTTTTTGTATTTTGAGCAATTTTTACGCAATATTTTTCTATTTTCGCAAGAATAGTTGATAATGGTCTTCAAAGTATATAGTTTGGCATATGACACAATAGGAGTAATTACACCCCCCCCCCCCCGCCGATCCTCCGGGACAACTTTTTTCTTAAAGGGGACATCCTAAGGAACATTTTAAAGCAAACTTAATTTATCTAATGAGGTTGGCAAGCTGAAATTGACTTCGCAGACTACATGGTGGTTTCAAATGGTTTTGAAGCTTCCAGCTACTTTTAGGAAATTTTAATTGTCCAAAAAAACGCCATACAATACAACCTTTCAAAAAGTCGCTGGAGGCTCCAAAACGACTTGAAATCCACCAGCAGTCAACTTCGTAGCGTATTAAAATTAGTTTGCAGAATAAATTTTGACTCTCCATCTTATAGTTTGATGACATTTTGGGGAAATTTCAAGTTTCAAAAATCTACTGGAGGCTTTCTCAAAAAAGTCGCTGGAGGCTCTAAAATGACTTGAACCCACCTGAAGTCGTCTTCAGAGGGTTTCAAAATTGGAGTGTAGAGTAAATTTCAGCTTTCCATCTCCATTTGATGAAATTTTGTGAAAATTTAAAGTTTCAAAAATCAGCTGGAGGCTTCAGGAATTTTCAAAAAGTCGCTGGAGGCTACAAAGCGACTCGAAATTCACCTGCAGTACTTCGTAGCGTATTGAAATTAGTTTTTAGAATAAATTTCAGCTTTACAACTCCAATTTGATGGAATTTTGTGGGAATTTCGAGTTTCAAAAATCTGCTGGAGGCTCCAGAACTGCTCAAAACGGGTTGAAACCGTTTCCAATCGATTTGGCATGTCGAAAATAGGGTATATCCAAAATTTCAGCTTTCTTGGTCAATTTGGTAAAATTTTGATTTTTTCCCTCATTTTTGGTCTAAATTCGATTTTCAAAAATTCACCAAAAATCAAAAAACGCACTTTAGCACTTGAAATTTTGACAGGTGATGAATTTTTGCGTGATCTTTCGATCTACCTTTATAAAATTTGAAAAATTTCGTGCATGTCCTATGTTGAAACGCAAAATCTGCGATTTCGGCTGACCTGTCAATCAAAATGGCCGCCATTTTGTAAGTAAAGCCAACTTTTTTTTGGGCAAGTTTGCTTTAAAATGTTCCTTAGGATGTCCCCTTTAAGAAAAAAGTTGTCCCGGAGGATCGGCGGGAGGGGGGGTGTAATTACTCCTATTGTCATATGCCAGACTAATAGGATCATTTTTTTTTAAATTAAAAATTCCGCAGTTTTTGTCTCTTTTGGGTGCAGTACCTTGAATCATCTTCCATACAGGTACCCTTAAAATTTCCGCATTTTAAGAGAAAATAATTCCTTTTTTTTTATTTTCGCGTAAGTACAAATAGATGTGTCGGAAACACCATCCCCTCCCCAGTTCAAAGAATTAAAAAAAAACAGAACAATTTATTCGCAAATTTCTCATTTCTGCATCAGAATAAAATTCGTTTGGGTGAGCCTTTCCTAATGACAAACCAAACTTTCCTTCGTCCTCAAACAAAATATTGGTCCCTTTGTATGGAACACTCCTCCCCTCTCCCCCCCCCCATTGGAAAAAAATTGAAAAATGGCGGCGAGATCTCCATTCTGAAGAAAGTTACGGTAAATTATAGTATGGATAATGTTGATTGATTCAAACTTGATTATGAAATTTCGTTTTTATGTCCCCAAGTTACCAAAAAAAGTACGACAGAATGTCTCATTATAATTTTATGAATCATCTGCAGCGTACCTATCAAAAATTTTCGACAGTTCCTCGCACAAAGAATAACCAGATGAATAATATACTCGTATATGTTGACATTGTTGTCGTACGTAGGAATTGCTTGGTGCTTGCACATATTAAGTGTGAGTTCCTCTCGTTCCCTCCTTTCCATTGGCTCGCTTTTTGAACAGGTACCTATGCTCTGCTATCTATGAATGAATACCTATATAGGTACATATTCATAAAGTAATCGATCATCGATCACCGATTAATCGGTTCAATGCTAATGTAACGCGATCGTGAATCAAGTTCGGGTCTCGGTCGAGGTGAATAACTTTCTCGTGACGAAATATTCCCTTTTCATTTTGCGTTACGTCGCGTCACGTCAGAGAGTACCTACCTAGTTTTATTCCTCTTGTTATTATCATTAGGTATTATTATTTTATTAGTGTTGTTGTTGTTATTATCGTATTACATATTTTTCGGATATTATGTATTACCTGGACGTAGGTCTAGGTACAGTACAACTAAGAAGCTAGACCTACATAATATTATGACGAGTTTACCGGGCAACTTGATACAAATATTTACACCTAACTAGGCATAAATAGGAACCTACATCCATTCGTCGAACCATATCGTACGTTAGTGATACCATACCTACGAATATTGGTAAAGCTTTCGCCATGGATGTCGATGTCGTCGTCGTCGATGTCGAAGCCGCAGCAATGTAAAGTAAAGTAAAGTAAAGTAAAGTAAAGTAAAATGAAGTGAAGTGAAGTGAACCTTTCTCGTCGTATGAACTAATTAATACCGTAGAATGGACTAGCGAGAGGTACCTAAACCTACTCGTACCTGTAATATAATTACTTTCCACGACGATAGTTCGAGTCTAAAACGAATATTTACTTTGTGTGTCTATGTAATCACGATTTTATCGCGCATTCTGAATTTCTGCTCGTCGACCATCCACCGTCAACGTATTTGGTGCGTTGAAATAAACATTAAACCAGAAGAATAATGAAGCCGGTTAATACATTTCGTAATGTGGTCCTTCTTCTTCTGCGACCGGAAATAAATGCCGAAATATAACCATAATATGTGTATACGCGAAAAGCCGGAATGAGTTACCTAATTACTCCACTCGACTGTGTACCATCGTAGCTCAAAATTAGCCTAGAAAACTCGTAATAATAAAATATGAATTGACAACGTTGCGCATATTTGTACTTTGGCTGACCCCCAGGCCCCAAGATGCCTTTGAGTGGGTATTTTTCAGTGATTTTCAGACTTTTCTTCAATTTTTAGCTTCGTTGAAATGACTTTTTATAAAATATTACAGATAGGTACTCAATTTTCGATTTCTAATCATTTTTGAATATAACTTTTTTTTTTACAAATTCATCACAAATGAACATCTTCCACCATTTTTTCATATATTTTGACATACGTACATATTTTTCTACAATTTTCAATACCGATAGAGATTTTAATGTTGAATTTGAATTTTGAAAGTGTTTACGTCTAGGTTCATATTTACGTTGCGTCGTCACATCACGTCGTCGCATATCACATGAGGCACTTCTCGCACCTACAATTTATCGCATTCACATCGGTCGATAGAGGTAGTCATGTGGACTTAATAACGAGAAAGTACGATGTACCTGTATATTGGCGAAGTTACCTCGTATAGTCTGCGTCTACGTCTGCTTGTATACACCTAGTTATATGTAATAGTTATTGAAACTGATCCAGAATGGGAAATAAAATTAATTACGCTTCACAATGAGAGTACCTAGTATTACGAGTGTAGGTGTGTATATGTACCGCGATATTTAGCGAATAGCGATAATGAAACGGGAAAAGAAAATTAAAAGCGCAAACCTGTAAGAAAAATAAGGAACAGATAGAGTCATACCTATCGAAGATACGCATAATAATGTTTAGATGAGTAATTTTATAACCGCGCGGGTTTTAGTTGGATGTTCATATCGCATCTTATAATGCGTACCTACTCGCAATTGTGCCTCTCCAAAGTATACTTACGAGTACATACATAATCAAGTAAAGGTGGTCAACAGCATTCGTTTAAAACTTCTTCCCCTCCCCTCACCTTGCCAAAGCTTAGCTGACCAATGCGGTTTTTTACAAATTATTTAAAATTTGAAACTTCCCAATTTATGGATACTTTTCAACGAAAAGGTAATAACATATTTGTAGGTATATTTTAATGGATAATTTTCTAGTGAAATTGATAAAATGTTGTTTCTAAATTGAAAATGGGACTTCTGAAACCAAATTTCACTAAGTATTTCGAGCTAATTAAATCGCGCGCCTCGAACTGCAAATTCTAATTTTCCCCAATTTTCAAATTCCCTCCGAGCTGTAAAAATTGGTTTGAGCTGAAGACATTTTGATTTGCATGCGTCTTTGAGATGCCCGACTCGAAAACCCACTGTTCTAGCAGATTCCAGCCGAGCATTCGCTGAAGAAAAATCAATTACTGTCAGGGACTCTACATTGGTTCAAAAATGATGGTAATCGATTCGGGAAGTCGATTGTACACTTTTTGGGCTGTTTGTACCATTTTTAAAAGTTCACAAAAAGTTTAAAAATCAACTTCTCGAACTTCAAATTTGGTTCTGAAATGTGGATCACTTGTTCTTTCATCAATAAGCCAATTTTCGGGGGAGAGGGAGTCCGAATAATTTCTAGAAAATTTGCAAAAAAAAATCAACGCAATAATTTCTTTTTTATTTCAAATAGGTATATAGAAGAAAATTGAAGTAATATTTTTTTGAATTATTGATGAAATGATTTAAGGTAAATTTAATAGTACATATATGCGATGCAGTCATTCAAAAAATTCTGCACTGTATCTAAATTACGTCGCGTCGCACTGCGACGGATTAACTATAAACCGCGAAACCGTACATCTCTTCAATTATACCCATCTCGCGTCAATATAATAATTAATGGGATATATAATTTGAACACGGAAATGATATGGTGCTGGTGCATCTTACATGGCCGCAACATACCTCTAAAGCAGTGATACGTGTCGAAGATAATCCCTTGAGCGATGAAAAAATTCTCTCGTACCTATGTATATTTTGTACTTCAGTATGTACTTGCCTATCAAGTATGTACGATTATGCTATGTGTCGATGGGAAATAATTGGATCTGATCAGTGATCAAATTCGATTAGATCCGGACTCTTCCTGGATACAATGTGACCTGATCAGACCTGACCAGACCTGACCACAATCTAATCAGAACTCGTTAGAGGAAAGTTGTGATTGAATTATATCTGCCTGAACAGGATCCGTTCCAATAGAGGAGACCTGATTGTATCTGACCAGATACGAACGGAAATCTGGACATTCCCCGAATAAAACTGATCGGAATCAATATACGGGGACCTGCAAATTAAATCTGACTAAATATGAGAAGACCTGAGATCAGATCTCATTGTTTCCCCCTTAACTTTAATTGAGATGTACCTATGCATGGAGTTGTAGACCTTAAGGCTCGCAGTAAGCGCCAGGGCATGGCAATTCGCGATTACATAATAATCAGATGCACCACAACCACACGCCACACTACCACCGCACGTCGTCGTTGTCGTCCGCATTAAAATGCAACCAAACTTGGACATTCTTCTTAGTACATCTTCCTCGTGGATGCTGTTCTTATTCATACGAAAGAAACGGAGACGGACAACGATGGAGATATGTACTGACCGCTGACGTCTTCTGACTGGCGGTCATTTCCGGACGCTTAACGCGAGGCAAGATTACATCCGACATCGACACGTGATTCGAGTAATTAGACACGAATGCGAGTACCTACCTACGAGTATATAACCAAGCTAGCTCTATTGCTTCGTCTCTTCTTCGCATAATTTTTGCATCCTAACGTTGTACGGTGCTGCAACGTCCACATCTAACTAACTAACTGCAAATACATATAATAGTGTTGCGCATGTAGATAATATGTACCTACGATGAGTGGAATGTGCATGGAATGTTTGCGAGTGCGAAAAGGAACACGATACTCTCATATTATTTTTGCCAAACAAATGGACGAGTACCAGTTCTTATTCAATTGAATTTTTTCGACACCGAAAGAAAAATACAGAGTGGACCATCAACAGGCGGAAATTAATCTACAAAGTGTGAAGTGATTGCGATTGCGATTGTTATATCGTAAATCAAACGAAATAACGAATACAATGCAATAGTATGGTATCAGCTCGGTACGTAATTAGTACTTTTCCATCGCATACCTACGAGTAGAAATTAATTATACAGCGCAAAACATTGGTAAGGCTAAGGCACCTACCTATATATACACTCTATACAGATATAGGCACATCCATATATTGGCTACGATCTACGAAACACCAATACTGACCACAGAGTCCACGGACACTCAAACACTGTATCTTAGATCAAGATGGTACCCATTTCCAAAGCTACCTACTTACGGTAATATATATTTGGCTCTATACGTGAGGGAGGGTCGCGAAAAAAAAAGTCGGTGGATTTCGATCAAATATAGTTCACCAAATTTTAATTCGACCCTTAATAAAGGTGGGAAGCTAATTCCATTTAAATCAAAAACTCTCAACAATTACTTCACAATATAGCGAGGGACCAACAGAGCCGTCGAGAGGGGGGGGGGCAAATGGGGAAGTTTGCCCCGGACCCGCGCTATCTGGAGGCTCCAGAAAAATAAAGGCCTGTGATGAAAGAAAAACATGATTTTTTACTTCTCGAAACACGAATCTTCGAAAGCTTGTGCCCTCGTTTCGCTCGGACTTGTTTTCTTTTCTTTTTCGAAATCAAGATGGAGATTCTTTTTAAAAAATTGAGTTTTAAAACCAAAAAATAAACTCTTTACTTACAGAAAACAAACATTTATTTTATGCCTCTCAAAATATAGGGTCATTCCATGTCAACTCAACCAAAAAAAGGCGATTTTGAAAGTCATGTCTTTCGATTTCGCTCAAATTTTTTTTACAATATATACCCACCCAGTAAGTAAGAACCCCGCAATTAGTTTGGTCCCAGCCCCCGCAGGGGGCGAGTGGGGAGGGGCCTCCATTATTTTCACATTGTCTGGAGGTACTCAACTTCAACAGCCCATTGCTCCAAAACTATGATACTTTGATCAAAACTGATTTCACAGTTTGAAAGGGCATTGCATTTTAGAACTTTTTAAGCATTTTGAAATTTTCAAAAGTTGAAAGTAGAACTTTCAAATTGAAAGTTCAAATTTCAAAATGGCGCTGTAAGTGGGAGCTACCATTTAAAATTTTGAAAAATTTCCATAGATGTACTTTTTGATGCCTTTTCAAAATATTTAAGTTTCGAGATGGGATCTCTCAAATTCTCAATGGTGGGGGAGCACGCCCATCCCCAATTTTGGGTGAAACTTTCGAAAGAAAATCTGGGGCATGTGATACATCGAACTCTATGTTTTTGGTGACGCTGAACATGAATATGACGTCAGATTTTCGATAGGACCCATCCTCGGCCCCCAACACCTCCCCAAAGGGGGCAAAAACTCAAAAAAGTGTTTTGTTCGTGTGACACATGGAATAGTATGTTTTTGGTGACCCTAAACACGAATATGACGTCAGATTTTTGATTGGAACCCATCCACCGCCCCCAACAATTTTTTTGGACTTTTACCCATTGGGGAGGTTCTGAGGGTCATGGGTGAAGTCGATTCGAAAAACTAAGGCAATATTCGTGTTCAGCAATATTGAAAACATACTATTTCATGTGTCACACGAATGTATAACCATTATTTTGCGGGGTCGCCCCCATTGGGGAGGTGCTGGGGGCCGAGGATAGGGTCATATCGAAAATCTGATGTCATATTCGTGTTCAGCGTCACCAAAAACATAGAATTTGATATATCACATGCCCCAGATTTTCTTTCGAAAGTTTCACCCAAAATTGGGGATGGGCGAGCTCCCCCACCATTGAGAGATCCCATCTCGAAACTTAAATATTTCGAAAAAGCATCAAAAAGTACATCTATGGAAATTTTTTCAAAATTTTAAATGGTAGTTCCCACTTACAGCGCTATTTTGAAATTTAACGTTGGTTGAGTTGACATGGAATGACCCAATACACATTTTCGAAAGCTTTCGCCATCGCTTTGGCTTTGCTCGAACCTCCTTCCATCTGTTTCTCGTTTTAGAATGAACAAATTTCACATTCGAGGCCCCCAAGCATTTAAAAATGAAATAAAAACTTTTGTAAGTCATACTGTAGTAGGTACCTATTCTATCAATCGACAAAATTGATATTTTTCTTCCGCATCAGTCGACAAATTTTCAGCCGACACCACCCCCTCTCAAAAACCTCAATGTACTCTTTCTGCAAACATGAAAAATCAACCCATAGGCCATGGCCATATATGTACTTAGGTCTAGGAACGTCATAAAGCGATCTATGCAGGTATTTGTTTGCAGCCAATGGTTGGTACCTAAGCGCCTTGTATTATATGTATGCATACTGATGTGAGAGTACCCATGTGAGTTATGTAGTAAAAAAAAAAACCCTGATCGATTCGAACAATTATCGATTTGATACCGATATCTATGCTATAAAATCGAACGATTGCACGCTATAATTGAGTCAGGTCGGTGGTTATGCTTACTTAATTACCTACTGCGTTAGTTGTTGTAGTGTAGCCGGTGCAGCGCGGCGCATTCAGCAGCCCGAGGCGGCCGAGGCGCCCGATAAACAATACTGTACACTGTACATACAGCTACAGCTACAGGTGGATAGAGGTACTTATCGCACAAATGTATCATCATCGAAATTGTTATACAACCACGACATCGACATTCGCATTCAGACGGATGCGACTGGTTGAAATTTATTACGAATAAGACGTATTGTAAGCGAGTACATATTTTACGTCGGTATTTCGTCAATGCGAGCAGGAAAAAATCGCATAACGTATATTTTACTTTCGCATTAATTACGAAGATTTTGCGCATGAATGCTGCACAACTGTGGCCGCTTTGGGCCGATGCCGCCCTGCGAGTACGTACCTTATGGTACACGAATGCAGTACCCCATGCCACCTCAAATATTATTTTCAAATTTACCATCCAACGTAGTGCGAGTGCCTTATCTCACTGCCCAGCACCCTACCTACAATATACATTTTACAGTACCTATACCTATAGCTACCGTAAGTATGCGGCCCGCCGCATTATCACCAACTTATCAAGCTAAATGTGGAGATAAAGATACCAACCAGGTACCATACCAGCTGTAGATGAGGTAGATGTTCTCGTAATATTATATAATACTCGTAGGTACGACGAGCACTGGATAGTATTCAACAGCTCAAAACACCAGCTCTATCGTTCGTTGCGCCCACACAATAGGAAACGAGTAGATATCTACCAAATGTACGCCGATGCACTAATGCAGTTGCGAATGCAATTAGTGAAATACCAGCGTACTCGTATCTGTATATGGTACTCGTATAGCTTGCTTAATGAGATGGCGCCGCGCGCCGAAATCCGGAATTGGTTTATTTTCTGAAAACATTCCATATGTTGCGCCATCATCGTGTTTATTCCCCCCCCCCTTTTTTACGGATGGCCGATTACGGATATTGAAGCCCAAAATTGAAGCAGTTTCTCGCATTATGTCAGAAAGTCAACGGATAAATTATTTTTTCATTCAAAAAGTGTGATTTTTTACAAAATTTTATTTACGTAGGCAATACCAGAAAACCCTAAATGAAAAAAATACTCGTAGATCGGTTTTCTTAAAAATTTTCAAAACCCTGACATAGATATGAACTTAATGTCAGACGGTTAAATTATTTTTTTCAAGTTTGAAAAAGTCAGTGTGACGCGTCAATGATTCTTAGAGTATAAGCAAACGACGTTGATAAGCCAGACATATAGGTTAATGACCTCAAGAGGCCAGAAAGAGAGGCAGGCTACTTTGAGAAGCTGAACAGACGAGTCAGCTTGACACTAAGAAGCCAGACAGCTGGGTCAATGATCTCAAAAAGCCAGATAGGAAAACATACGACCTTAAGAAGCCAGACAGATTGATTGGGGGGGGGGGGGTAACGAAAAAGGAAATTCAACAATAAGGGCGATTGATGTAATCGCTTCAAAACGAACCTTTTTCATACTCTATTTATTTTCGAATAAAAAAAATAACAAAAACTTTTGAATCTTCAAGATAACAAACCTAGCAGCCGAATATTATCGAGATCGCGAACTTTAAATATAACAAAAACATAGCCAAATATAATTAATAACCGCGAATCCGCGACACTCCCGACGAAAAAAAAAAAAAAAAAAAAAAAAAAAACGAATTTTTAAATTTAAAATAATAAGTATAAACGAGAAAAATTACGATGTTTCCAAGGGATACAATTTGTTAATGGGACGGGTAAGTTTAGAATTTTTAGTTTCAACGATTGCTGATCTAACATTACTGTCTGAGCTAACATTAACATTAATTACTTTACCAACTTTCCACTCTCCTCTAGGACAAAATTTTTTATCACCTTCGATTAATACGATATCTCCTACTTTAGGAACTAAATCTACTACATTTTTCTTTTGTTTTATACTAATATTACGTTCGCGAAGACTAGTTAAATATTGGAATTTCCAAACGTTCCAAAATTGATTAATAATATTGTTAGATCTTTTCCATAAATTTACGATTACATCGCGTTTAATATTTTTAACATTATCGATATCCGGAATAAAATCGAATTTGCTATTCATCAAATCATTAGGTGTTAATACATTACTATCATTTTCACCGACATAAACGATAGGACGCGAATTAATTACAGAAGTTACTTCGTACAACACGGTTCTTAATTGATTTTCTGTTATTATACAATTAAAAATTGTTTTCTTTAGCGACATTTTCACTATACCGATTAACCTTTCGTAAAAACCGCCATGCCACGGGGCATATTCAGGTAACAGTTTCCATTCTATCGAATTATTTTTACAAAAATCTATTACATCATTATCAGAAATTATTTGTTTCCAAAGATTTTCAAAAACCGATTTAGTTATTTTAAATTGCGGCGCGTTGTCACTTATTACAAATTTTGGAATTGTGCGTAATGCTATAAAATTACGAAAAGCGAGTAGGAATTCTTGAGTGGTCATATTCTCTAAAAGTTCTAAGTGAATCGCACGTGTAATCATACAAACGAAAATACTAACAAATACTTTTTTCTGGACTGAGTTATCACTGACTTATAAAGGACCAAATGTGTCGATACCACAACAGGAAAACGGACTGCTTTGATTTACACAGAATTCAGGTAACGGAGGAATTGCAGGATATTTATATGGACCACCATCATAGTATTTGCAGTTAGCACATTTTTTTAGAACGTAGTACACCGTCGATCTGCCTTTTGGAATCCAGAAATTTTTTCTCAATTCAGAGAGAGTATGGGAAACGCCGACATGATAGTTATCGATATGAATTTTTTCAATTAATAAACGAGTGAAGAATTCTCCATTTGTTACTTTTTGGAATTTTCGTTAAATTATCATATAATAAATCAATTAATTTCTTTTTATTACCAAACTTCTTTTTTACCATTTCGTATGCGATCGGATAGTTTGCAGCAGTGGTACCCATACCTTTCAACAATAATTCAGCTTCGCCTACCAGGTTATTTCTCAAGTACGTAAATTTATCAGTTGCTTCTAAATCAGTATTATGTACAGCTGAGTTGAACGAAGACCAAAACGATTCGAATTCAAGTAGATTACCACCATATTTCTTCAACTCCAACTTTGGTAACTTAATCGTAGCTTTTGAAGAAGAACAACAACTACCGCTACCACCAGATTCAGTTGTACACTGTCTTTTAAAACCTGGAACTGCACTGCTATTAGAGAATTTTTCGATACTGTTTTCTAATTTACCTTTAATGGTGATGTAGTCATCTTCGAATTTTTCTATGAAAGGGTCCAGATCCGGAACTTCGAAGTTGTCAAATTCGTCAAGTAAAGCAAGATAATTTTTATATATATCTTCGACCATTGTCAATTTCACTTTAACTTCGTTAAAATCTGCCGTCGCCAGCTTTTCACTTACGTATGACATACTTCTAGTTAGTGAAGAACGAAGTCTGGACTTTCGGGTGGATAACGCTTTTAGCTTTTCTGCATTTTCGCTGGTTTCCGGCATTTTTGGAATTTACCAACGAATTCGGAGGACGAAACGAACGATTATTTAGGATCAGCCTGCTACCATAACGAAAAAGGAAATTCAACAATAAGGGCGATTGATTTAATCGCTTCAAAACGAACCTTTTTCATACTCTATTTATTTTCGAATAAAAAAAATAACAAAAACTTTTGAATCTTCAAGATAACAAACCTAGCAGCCGAATATTATCGAGATCGCGAACTTTAAATATAACAAAAACATAGCCAAATATAATTAATAACCGCGAATCCGCGACAGGGGGTGTGGAAGTTGGTTATAGACAAAATACGACTATATTTCAAAAACTTCCTTTCGAACAAGAACATTTTAATATTCGGAATTTTTTCATATTATACAAAACGAGTACGTCTGGTCAAAATAACGCAATTTTTGGTGTCCACCTAGAAATCGGCCCAAACCTGGATAAATTCTTTAAATAAGTCAACAATAAACCACAATTCGAATTTTAGGTGCCTAATTTACTTTCCACGCTTCCTGGAGAAATTTTTAAATTTCAAATTTCAAATTGCGTTGCAGGCTCTAAAATGGCTCGCACTAGTGTAACTCGGAGATTTGAAGGAGGGTTAGTTTTAGATGAGATAACTCAAAAACTTTCTCGTAAACAGAAAATTTTTGATTTTTTTATGCAAATATTTAGGTATTTTGAATAAAAAACGCACTTGAGATGTCCATCAGGAAATCAAGCGAAATATCGATAAACTCGTTGAATAGCTCAAGAATAAACCTCAGCTGAACTTTTAGCTGCCTGAATTACATTATAATGCAATGTGCTATGCAGTGCAGCATACGCCGCGCCGGTCAATTCAAACGAGAAGTTTTAAATCTGGTATTCTTCTCTTCGACCTGCCTCATTCCTAATTAACCTCAATCTAATTAATACATAAATCGCCTCGTTCTCGAACATAAACACAGATCAGAAAAAGAAAATTCCTGACGCGACAAAGTGTGAAAAGTACCTACATTGTCACTTTTTTTTTCTCGTAAAACATTGTTTGTTGGAGACGTTGATAAAATTGCAGCTTTGTTTAATCGAAGGCGTTTCGTTCCTCGTTCTGCAGTCTGTTGGTTTGATGGCAGTAAGTACGTACACGACGTATAAATCATTTATTTATTACATTTTTGTACAAAAGTTGATAATTTAATTAAATAAATCCGAGCTAACTGAATTACGCGCGAAATAAATAATCGAATAAATAAAATAAATAAAATTAGGTCGAATTACAACGACTTTGGGTATACCTACCTATGTAGGTACCTAATCAACATAGGTAAATGGTAACTTTAGAGCATGTAGGTACTAGCGTTAAGAAGGGGTTTTCTTTCTTGGTATTTTTGATACGCGAAGAGTTGATGGAAGTTTTCTCGAAATATGAAAATTCATCGCAGTTTGTCAATACATTCTGTATATCGATTGAAAAAAAAACAAATTGAAACCATAAGTTACTCGAGTGACAATATTTTGTTAATTTCCATCCGCCATCAAAAGTACCAAGAATTGCATTGTCAGCTATCTTCATTGAAAATGGCTACAGTAATTGCAATCCACCTACGCGAAGGTTCATATGTCTAGTACCATATACTAAGTTTGACTTTGAAAAATTAAATTAAATCAAACGAAGGAATACAAATTACATGATCGAAGGAAATGTAAGTATGATGGGTGAAAACAAAACGAAATGACAAAAAAATTCGTACTAGGCGATCGTTTTATAGAGGAACTTGGGAATTTAATGAGCATCGCGTTTAAAAAGACTGGTCCAAGGCGACGAGTATTTGCTAGAGTGAGAAGGATAATGATAAGCTTTCACGTAGGTGGGTTCTTCGTGATAGTGGTAATTTTTCTCGTGAGTGGAAACAACGGGTACGGGCACGGGCACGGGCACGGGCACTTTGACCGGATATGGTATGTGTTTCTCGACTGGTACGCGAACTGCATATGGTTTAGGTATGTGGACGGGTCTATCGACTAGCACTTGGACCGGATATGGTACTGGTTTTTCAACAGCCACGTGAACCGGATAAGGACGATCGACTGGCACTTTGACCTGATAAGGAATGTGCTTTTCTACCAGTACTGGTACTGGTTTTTCGACGGCCACGTGCACAGGATAAGGCTTAGGTACGGCCACTGGAACTGGACGATCGACTGGAACTCGCACTTCGTAAGGGACGTGTTTTTCTACAGTCACCGGGTACGGGTGTGGAACTTGAATGTAGACCGGATAAGGGACTTTTTTCTCAACGTGCACGTAATAAGGCACTGGAACCTCTTTGGTGACTGTGATTTCTTTGACGTGCGGATCGAGCTGGATACCGTGTGGCGGTAGCGATGGTGATGGCACCAAAGTATCCGGAGTCGATGATATTACGTGTACGTCTTCGTAAGCAGCCGGAGTTGGCAAAGGATGAGGATGCGAATGTGCTGAGATCACGGGTACCGAAGACGGTTTTATGATCACTTCGGGGTACGCGGAAGTTGACTCGACATATGACCCCGCAGAAGAGTACTCCAAAGGTACTGGAGTTGACGAATATGTCGCGAATGAAGGTAGATGAGGTGCAGCGTCAGCGTCAGCGTGCGCTATTTCCACCGCTTCTAAACCGTAAAGGCCACGTTTCTGCGGAGCTGTTTGGCTGCCATCGTCGCTGCGTTTTTGTACTGTTTGCTTATGATGCGAGATTTTTGAATCGTCGAGTGACGAGGTCTTCTCGTTCGCTGCCAGCAAACTGCCCACCAATAAGAACCATACCTGCGATTTGTGAATTTTGTCCGATTAGTTTGCGTATTTTTCAGGATTAAGCTCATTAGTCATTATACTCGACATTTTTGCCACCAATATGTTAACTGTTTGAATAAGAAAATACTCCGATCGAGCTGAAATTTGGCTCACTTGTAGAGTATGTCATCCAGACCTTGGAGTCAAATTTTCAGCTGCCAAAGCCGGTTTTTTGTTTTTTTGACAAATTTTTGAGAATATGGGAAAATTGATTTTTCTCCAGCAAATTTCAAATCGCTCTAGAAGGTATTGTAATCAGCTTCGGCTGCTGAAAATTGAATCCTGTCGTAAGTCCGACCTTATGAATCAATCCGGGCAAGCAAATCGCAAATCCACTTTTTTCGAAAATCTAAATTTTTAAAAATTTTATAATTGTCAATTTTTGCAACAAATTTCTCAAAACTCATGTTCCTCAAAGTTAACCTCTCGCCCCCAATCTCGGCACGGCTCAAAAATACGTTTTTACAGGAACAAAAAAAAATTGATGTCGAGTGGATGAAATTATCCGGTTATTTTTGGGACAGTAAGCATTAAGTTATGAGCGATCAAGAAATTTGAAATACCTATGTTGTAGCTGGAAAAAAGTCGATCTTTTCTAGAGGCTTCATATCGACCTAAAACTGGTTAAAATTGATTCGAAGGGTCGACTTCGAGAGATAGCAGAAATTCGGAGTAGGTACTTTTTTTTGCAAAAAATGACGATTTTGATTTTGTTGTTTTTTTTTTTTTTTTAAATTTAATTAAGATATTCCACCTTGCAAAAAATACACTTTTCCACTCGTCGCTTCAGATTTGTGATTCGCCTGCTCTAATTAAGTATGTCTTTTATGTCATACTCGTAAATTCGAACCTATGTACATAATTTTCAACAGCTATCAGAGTTGATTGCAATTTGAAATTGCCGGGGAAAATTCAGCTTCTGCTAGAGGGTCCACATCATCCCGAAATTGGTGGAAATCAATTTGGGGCCTCAACTTCACCGGTTAGACAAAGTTTCGAGTAACTTTTTTCAAAATTTGACGATTTTGTATTTTTTTAAAAAACTTTTATTCGCGCTTTTCAATTGCAAAAAAATACACCATTCGAGTTATGTAGGTTCGTTTATTTTTAGGATACCCTGCTGGAATTCGATGAAACATTACATGTGTTCTATTTACGCAGATTTTGGCAGCTTTTCAAAAATCTGGATTACGGACGTTTTTCAAATCTCTTATTCCAAAACCTTTTTAGGTATTCATCAACTTTTAAAACCTTGAAAGTCTTATTTTTTCTAGTAAAATCTAAAATCCGTTTTTAAAAGCAACTACGTGAGCCGATTCTCGTGCAATTCTAAATCTTCCAAAATCCAGATTCTCAAAAATCTGCCAAAATCCGTTTAAAAAGTAGGTACACATCTAATGAATTTTTAGATTGGGTCTTTTGAAGAAGAAAAAAAGAAAAATCTAATCAAATTTTCATTTTCCCCATCAATTCCTCCATTTATATAGAAGGAACATGCAAAAAATGTGGGGAAAAATGAAATCATTTTGCTAGCTGAAAGGCTATAAAAGGTTGCAATATTATAATCAAATTCGACAAATCAATATTATAAGTAGGTATTCTGTTTTTCCCTAATTTTGGAGCATCGTGAGCGGGAAATGATGAAATTCCATCGATTGATGATGGTTACCTATACTTTTACCTACCTACAGACAAAAAAATGAGCTTTCGAGTGCAAAATTTTGGTTAGGTAAGTATGGGACTTTGAAAAAAATGTTATGTAAGTTTTATACTCGAGTCCATTAGAAAGGAATTTAGAAAAGTTGCATTGTATTTTTAAATTTTGACTTTTTCTGCCCGGTCACTAACATTGGTTGAAATGTTATTCATATTTAATTTTGATTTCGCTCTCATGGTTTAATGTACCTACACCTACTACCTATTGAAGAATAAATTAATCATTTGCGACTGCATTCTTCATTTTCTACCTATACTGCGTTGAATTTACGTTTCATTAAGTAAATTTTGAAGCCGTGTTAAAATTTGAAAAAATTTTCAACGAAAACTCATTTGTAGACCTAGACCTAAGTAGGTACTAGTAGATAAGTGCCTGAAATATTCTAAAACTTGAATAGCTACTTTAAATCTTCCTAGTATTGTAAAGATAATTATTATCGATTAAAACAAAAACCAAAGAACTGATGGAGAACTCAACAAAAAAAAAAAGATGAATTATTACATGGATAGGTATCTATGTATGTACTTACCACAAATCGAATGATCATCGCGAATGGAAAATTAATTCGTGAAAAAAATAACAATCACTCGAACTGGTATCGGCTGAAAGATAAACTGATAAGTTTTCGCAAAGAAGCAATTAAAAAACTAATTATAAGAATTAAAACTGGACGAAGGGTAGGCAATGGTGGTATCTCCTTCCTTTTCACTTTCGATTTGAAAAAGTACTGGTTACCGATGCGGTGGTAACAGCAACGGCCATATGTGGAGTCACTTGATCCACATTAGCTGACCTTATATTCCAATAAATCTACCAAGTATGCGAGTAAATATGGAGCTACGAGCAGGTACTTTTATTATAGGCTACGTGTTGGATATCGACGCGATGAGAGCAATGATTTTTTTATATTGTCGAAATCTCAGATGCTTGTGATAACTGTGTGATAGGTAAGATATACAACATCCATGGTAGGTAGGTCTAGGTATACCTAGTACCTACTCGTACTTGGTATATTACATACGAGTATATCTCTAAGCTTGCCTTCAAATATATCTGCAGTTCGCCTGTTTAGTGTTTACATAACAAATTTAGTGAGGGGTCCAATGCGTAAACGTAACAATAATAATACAAATAAGTACATAGGTATGGTACTATTAAAAAAAAACATACGCATACGCACGCTCTTGACTCGAGTTTCCAATTTTTTTACGTAATTAGTTTTTAGTGGACATTGTGACACGTCAAAATAGTGGTATGCAACATGCTCGGATTGAACTTATAGTTTTCTTTTCTTTTCTTTTCAGATACTATTTCGGAACGATATTGGAATTCCAGATTTTCAGAGCTTTATGTAAAGCTGCAGGTCAATATGTGGAAAACGATGCCCGAAAACCTTTACACAAATGTGATATTTACAGAAGCAAAGAAGCCGGTGCTATTTTAACGTGAGTATTCTCCTATTCTCCTTCTCATAACTATCTAGCTTATCCTCAATTAAGCACGTTTGATTAAATTCTTATAGTATTAGTATAGGTATATCTACCACCTATTTATGTACTCGCGAATATTTTGCTCCACAATAACTTCGATTTTTATTAAAAAATTAAATTTTACTTTTTCCTCCACGAACTGAAGTTCAGTTTTCTTAAAATTTGCCAAAATTTTAAAAATGAAATCAGATTGTACATATTTTTGGATGTATTTTTTTGATTGTTTTGATCTTTGCACACCCCCCTCCCCTACCGATCGTCCGAGACAAATTCTTTTTTAAAGGAGACATACTTAGAAACATTTAAAAGTAAACTAGCCAAAAAAGTTGGCCCCAAGAACAAAATGACGGCTATTTTGATTGACTAGTGGGACAAAATCGTAAATTTTGCTTTCCAACATTTCGATTTTTGATGAATTTTTGAAAATCAAATATAAGCCAAAAATGAGTAATAATAACCTAGAAAAGTGAAATTTGGCATAGGTATATTCTATATTCGACCTGCCAAATCGATTGCAGACAATTTCAAACCGTTTTGAGCAGTTCTGAAGCTTCCTGCAGATTTTTGAAACTTGAAATTTCCACAAAATTTCTTCCAATGAGGCTGAAAATCCGCAATTCAAGTTTCAAAAATTTACTGGAGTCAGTAGTTTTCAAAAGGTCGCTGGAGGCGCCAAAACGATTTTAAATCTATACCTACTATAACGTGTTGAAATTTTGAGTGTTATAAAACTTGATTTGGGTCATAGATTCTAATTTGAACATTTACGTCGAATTTTCAAAAAAAAGAAAAAAGAAGAGAAAAAATAATTTTATAGATAAGTACCTATAGATACAGTTTTTCAGTATATTCATAAGCAGCAAGCCTGCTATTACTTTACTTCTTTGGTAGGTATTTCTCGTATAAGGATATGTCAGTTTAGCCTGGTCATTGCTCTAGATTAAATCCAGTAATAAATCGATTTTAATTTGAAGAAAAAAAAAACTGGATACTTATATAAGCATATTTATGGCACATAAATCGCATTTTTTTCGCCAAAAAAGTCCACAAATGTTGAAAAGATACCTACGTAGGTAGAGGTACGTGCAATTAGCCGGTACATAGATATTGTTACATTATTATATAAAAATGTGACTAAGTAGATTATCTAGGTAATCTACTTATGATTGGTAAAAATGAGTGCGAACTTTAGTTCGTAATACCGAGGTACCTACCTACTTAATTTTAAATCAACAAATGGTTATATAGTGCATCAATCTGTTCAAACGTCAATTTTTTTTTTTTGAAAATTCGATGATCACGAGTCACGAAACGAAAATTATTACAAAATAAAATAGGTATACCGAGAAGACTAATTATTAAGGCACGTCTCGCGTCGTCTTTTACGAGAAGGCATTGTTCTGTAATCGAAGAATGTACTTCTCTATCTACTCTCGTAATGGTTATTATACTTATTAGGTCCCTACGAGTATTTTCCATGTTTACTGTCAGCACGAGTATTCTTATAGTGTCTGCTTTAATCGTCTTCTTTCGTTTCAAAGACTCGATACTTACGTGCGACATAAAAGTGATTTACCAATAGTTTACCTTCCTGTTTTGTCATAGCAAGAGCAAGTAGTTATGCATAAGTCCGAGATCGTTTCTCATCTCTCTTTCCCTGATTGGTGGCTAGCTGCTATACTAGAAAAAAATTGATGTTCGGGAATGGGATCGAAAAAGTAATCCACATTGGTTGACTTTGGTCAAAAAAAGTTTATGTCATGAAAAAGTATGAAAATCAACCTTGACGCAGCTTTTATGAATTTTTTTGATTTTCAAAATTTTTTCAAAACTTCCAAAAATGAACTTTAGCTCCTGAAGTTTTCATTACCGTGAGTTTTAGGACACGCTCTTTTGGTCTATATTGGTTTAATTCAAATCGGTAACTTGTCAGCTTAAAAGTTTCCTTATGAGACTGATGAATTTCTTCAATTTGGTTGCAATATCATTTTTAGTAACGAAGTTCCTGAGGTCATTTAGAGATATTCAAACAATTCTCAAGCCCAGCTCACCCCCCCCCCCCCACCAATAAACTTCACTATACCTACTTACGGTGGAAATTTCGAATCAAAAAATAATACAGGTAATATTTTATATTTTCAGGCGTCTTATGGAAACTGGTTCGTCATTACCGTGGCAAGAAACTCTAAGATTGGCCATCGGTGAAAATAGATTAGACGCCAGTGCTGTTCGAGAGTACTTCAAACCTCTAGAAGAATGGTTAAGAAATGAAAATTTACGTACTGGCGAATTTGTCGGTTGGGTTTACGGTACGTACTTATTCGATTTACAATCGAGATTCAAGCGATTAATCATCATTCGAATTTACTTATGGCATTTTTTTTGTGTGTTTTTCTATTCGATTTAGATGGAGATTATTGCAAATACAGTATTGAGACTGCGAATTTACAAGTGTACGGTGGATTTTACAATAACTCAAATGTTCTTTCATTTTCATTAAGTTTATTATTAATAAGTTGTCTAACAGTGATATTTTCCCATACGAGATGGTGGCGACAGCCTCTTTAAAAAAACAAAAAACTGACATCTGGGCATAGAGGGTGACTATCTTGGAGCATAATTTTAGCCTCAGCTACCATAAACTTATACTTTTTTATGACAATGAGGCTGATGAGTTGAAAAAATATTTTAAAAATTTACTAGGTTACACGTACCTACTCGGGGGGACATGGTTAGATCTGATCAGATCTCCCCTTTTGGGTCTGATCATGCCTAAATAGAGCTAATCCGATCAAAGCTTTGATCTGACTAGATTTCAGGAATTGTCCGGATCTGATCAGATCTAAAAATTTTTTGCCAAGTAGGTAAGTAGGTATCGGTTTTATCTAATATTTTACATTTGAGATTGGTCGCGAATCATTACCTGTTACCTATACTCGTATATTGAGCGTGGACTCGAAGGTACTCTTACTAAAGATCACCTAATCTCGATTTAAAACAAACCTTGAAATAAGGATTAGTTGAAGTTGCGAATCCATGGCTATTTGATGGCCAGGCTGCCATCAAACACTCAAAATACTGGAGAGCTATCACAAAGTATCCCTATGCGTTAAAGTTTGTTTTAATATGAATCTATAAGTACATGTTACTTATGCGTGCACAAGCTCATGTTCATTTACCAGTGCCTATTTAGATCTTTATTTACCTATTATATCTGTATAATATATTTCTTAAATGAATAAGTCGATCGAATTTGAACTGCAAGTACCTATTTGCTACCCTACTAATAAACTACATAGGTTGTTCTCATTTTTCATGGTTTTGATGGATTACAAAATAATATCCTTGAACCTTGATAAACGTCAAATTTAAGTGTAATTTTAAACTTTGTAATTTTTATTAAATTAATAAATGATTTTTAAATATTTTTTACCAAACTGATTTTATAATTTTCAATTCGAGTACCTACCTACGAGTATATAAGTTTACGAAGGATATTGAACCTGATACACCATTTTTAATCATCAAATTCAAGAAGAAATAAGCGGCAGGATATCATCATTGGAGGCTAAAAAATGAAGTTACTACGTATTTCGATGATACAAAAATTAAATGGTAAGTATAATATTTGCATTAATATGACAAAAATTTGAAAAAATAATATATGTACAACCAAATAATATGACAAATATGCGAGCATTTAAAATTGAAAAAAAAACAGATTTTTAATTTTAACACAAATTCTTATTGAAATGATTGGATCTGATTAGTGATCAGGTCTGAACAGATCTAATCCTTAAAAACTCTGATCTATAATGACGAGATCTGTTCAGATCTGATTGGATCTAGGGAATGACCGTAGATCAGATCTGGACTGATCTGTTCAGATCGGGTCAAATGCACTCGGGTCTTTCCAAAAATAGATAATTACGATCCGGTTTAAACAGACCTAATTCGATTAAAGCTTCGATCAGACCAGATCTAATTGGATCTGGTCGGGTCAAATTGCATCCACAGTGTGTTCGGATCTGATTATAGATCTGATCAGATCCGATCATTTTCCACTGGGATTTCAAATTAAACGGTGCAAAAGCTTTTTCAAAAAAATAAGAAATAAAGCGCGACTATCCCAGTGGAAAATGGATTGTCAGATCTGATCAGATCTGATCCGGTATGATCAAGATCGGATATATAATTCAGATCTGGTCAGATTTGGCCAGATTCAAGTAGGTCTCCCTCATTGAATCTGATCAAGTCTAAGCAGGTCTAATTCGATCAACTTCGATCTGAACAAGTCTGATCAGATCTGGTCAAGTTAAAGTTGATCCATGAAGTAGGTTACTGATCAGATCCAATCATTTGCCACTTGGTAAGCGCGATCTATAAACTTAAAAAATATGACGGTGGTATGTTTAGTCTTTAAAATTGATATTTTTTGGTATAAAACCGACTTAAATAATCTAATAAAAATTGATACAAAAATTATTTACAAAAAAAAAAATCACGTTTTCAAATGAAAAGTGCTCCGAAAATTATTAGTCACACGTGATAAGTACCCATACAAGTACACAGTAAGTCCCCTTTCAACACGAAAACATAAAATGATCGCCTCAATACGAATTAAACTGCTAAAATTTTAAGGAAAAAAATCATTAAAAATCACTCTTATAATACACACGAGTAGAAAAAATTGCGACCACGCGTATATAAGACGCTTTTGTAACATGAAAATGCGTCGTCGATAGGTATAATACATATCAAATAATTAGTCGCCAAACGCTGAATAGGCTTAAATTCTTAGGTTTGGTAGGTATTACAGGCAGAGAGATCAAGCCATCGAACTAGCAGAAGAAGATGATGTCGACGATTCTGAAGACGATGACGACGAATCCTTACACGCTCTACGCGGATCTTTTTTCTTCGGATAATAAATCAGAAAAATGGAAACGACCACCACCAAAAGTATGCAAACCGCGTTCGAGTAAATCCACAAATTCGACGATCCTTGATCTTCTTTGTCGTCTGCGAATATTTCAAAAGCGAACACTCGATATCAAATTATACAAATAGGTATACATATGTACATATCTACATTGACACGAGTTTCGAAAACAAAACATATACCAATAAATATACGTACCTAACTTCACACTATCTTTCTCTTCATTTATTTCTACGGTTTCTTTGGTGTTAGCAGCAGCTCGAGGGGGTTTACTTTGAGTCGGGAATCCGCTCTCGTCGATTAAAACTTTGTGTAATTCGGAAAAGGACTTATTCATTTTGTCGAGCTCCAAACTGCTGGACGAGTGATTATCAACTGTATCGATTCGCTCGGTAAGTGGCTCAGGCTGCGATGATGAGTTGTTCGAATAAGTTTCCATCGATATATCAACTTCATCCGAACTATCCGATTCGTTGAGAGGTTTTTGGGTTTCTGTCGAAAGATCCACGTCCATCTGTACAAAGAAAATTATTTGCAATTAGGTATCGATCAGTTTCATTACCTATGTTACCTACGAGTATTTACATACAATTCGTAGTTAGATATTTGGTTTAATTGGCACTTTCACGATTAAGTAGGTACGTAATAAATTCGCAAATTCTAACGACCAACGGTGATTAGAATGGGCTTATATCGTCGTTGGTTCATAAATACATCGTAGTTTAAGTTCTTATATCTACTTATTAGGTGAATTTCAGGCACAAATATTATGGCCAAAAAAATAACCTATCTCGTTTGACATTGCAATAGGCCCTATCGATGTATGTACCTATTTCCAAACATAATACTTATTGATAATCGTACGTAATAAATAAAACATAGTACTCACGATAGGAGGAGTAACAGATTGAGAAAATTTGTTGACTCTTCTAACATGTCGTGTATGTATACTTCTGGGTAAAAGGATAGTTTCGAGACTTTCATCATTTTTCTGGCCAACTACTCCGTTTCTGTGGACAAAAAATATGCACGAAAATCAATATAAATCCTAATAACACGTACCTTAGGTACCTATAAGTATTAGAATTGCGGATGCGTAAAATTAACTTTTTGCAATCCAGTGTTTAGTCCACACAGTTATACCTAATTTAGATGATGAACGATCCAAGACTTATGCCATGTACGAGTATACTTAGGTAAAATAAAACACTTTTCCAAATTCCAATTTCCAACTCCCACCTTCTTGATTATTACTGACTAACATAAATACTCGTATAGAAGCCCTTACGAGTAGGTATGTAAATTTACGATTATAAGTATACATTAATAATTAATCCTACGTGCAGATTAAAAACAGTGATAATTCTATAAATTCAACTCACTTTTGAACACAGCATAAAACCACACTCGTAATGACCACAACCGAAATACACTTGAAATTTGAAAACTCCATAATTATCTCGTGAATTTGTCGTCGGCAACCACGCGCAATAATCGATTTGTAAAAATAAACTCCTTATTAGTATTTGCACTAATTAAAAAGCCAACCGAATTTTTCTTCTGTTTTCAGTCGCGTATCTAAAGGAAAGCGGACATAATAGTGACTTTATAGGAGAGATTCATCGAAATAAAACTATATAAAAGCGCGTATTTTCATCGCGATTTCGTCTCAAAAGTAAATATGTAAAAGCACGCTTCTTCGAACAACACTAATAGACGAGTATTTTTTGCGTAACGCGTAGAAGTGTGAGATGGATCTAGAACTTACAAAACCTCGAGGGGAAGATTCTTTTTTGCATCTTATCGCATCGTATAGCATTTATTAAATTTATCTGTATGTAGATTAGGCGCGCATTAGCACAACTTGATAACATATCGCAGATAGTTTGAAATCGAAGATGAATAGGTAAGTTTAGCTATCTAGGTATGTATAATGTATATCTACGTATGTATTTGTACAAAAATACCAAAAGGATTTATTTATTTATGTTTTGAACCAACCAATATGAACTTTGCGCAGTATCCTATGTATACCTAACTAATAACTACCTACCTGTACCTTATATATGGTGTTGGGTATTGTGAAAATTAAGTAGTACTTCAATGCTCAGAAATGATTGAAAATGTCATTATTTTATTTGTCTCATTGATAATAAAAAATGACTACAAAATTGATTACAATATTATAAAACCGATTTTCAATACCTATCTTGAGAATTCTCAATCAATTATTCGAGATCTTGATGCAAGATTTTTCGTGACATCCTCATCCACCTCTTCTAATGTGACAAATAAGTATGTAATTAATTGTATACGAGTAGATACATTGTACTATAAGCGCACATTTCTACAGCCTTGAACTGACGCACGAACTGGTTCGAAACAATTAACATTTTTTTACTTATCGTGAAAAAAGAAGAAATAAAATTTGCCGTATGCTCGTATCATTATTTTTAATCGACGATGAGAAAATTTTTATCTCTTAATTAAATTACTTATTGGTAAATTTTACGCTTATTAACTGACAAAGGGTTCAAACACTTGCGCTGTCATTATTGATTGAAAATTTTTTCTTTCATTCGTACGTACTCACCTATACGTGTTTTTTTTTTTTTTTTTTTTTTTTTTTTGAAAATTATGATACATTGGAGATTTTATTCTCTCTTCAATTCAGTTGGTAAAAAGTTATCGAGCACAGTTGCCAAGTATCTGTGTGAAATTTTGCAATAATGAATTGAAGCGCATCAGTAAGTACATTTGCATAATTACTTATGTAGGTATATTCATACGATGCATTGCTTACCTAATATTACTAATATTTTCACCGCGGAAGAGTGTCTAAATTTAGCTGTTTATAATTGTGTCCCAATTTTCATTATTTAAAAATTACCCGTATCGATTTCATATTTTAGGAGAAGCATCGAGTAGGGTATTAATTAAACATATTTTATTTATCCGCAGGCATGTTCAGAATATTCGTTCACGTAAAACGTTTTAAAACCTTTTTGACCAACTATTTTAACAATTTGGAGAAGCTCAGAGGTCTGGTGGTAGCCAGTTTTGCCATATTTTTCTGTATTTTCTTATTTTTCGTAATCACTTGGGGCTGTGTTGCGTAAGTACCTATTGTAATATTTAATTTTCAATTCGACGAATTACCTGGGACCTGAATTACGTATTCTCCTGAAGGGGTTAATTAGTAGAGGGTTTGCTTTAACTTCTGCCTCGAGTGAGTAGGTATAGGTTGGAAGTCTAGCTTCACAATACTTCACTATGGTTTTACTTGAGAAATTGGAATTCTTTGAAAATATCGAATTAACTAATCAAAACATATTTATCTGAATTCAATATCCACACTGGTGGGTGCAATCGAGTTTTCATTCGATAAGTAATAGGTACTTTAAATGTTCTCGATAAATAGCTCTTGCAATAGCGACCTATTCGTTTTTCAATTTCAGGAGAAAAAAATTGAAAATTTTCGTTATCTCCCATATTATACGTAGATGTGTATACCATACCTACATATACAATCGTTCACGTTCATGCTCGAGTAAAAATAATTGATTCTTTAAAAATGAGAAATTAATTAATTTTTATCGTTGAAATCGATTAAATATTTTAATTGATGAAAATTTGTTCTTTTCTTATCTTATCGACTTTTTTACTTTTCAAAAATAAAATCGAACGTTGCGACCGATGGTCACTTGGGAATGGGATGCATTCACTACGTGCCTACTTTGTTACCTATTGCACCTTGCATAAACGCCCTCGTTATCCCTTTCATCAATGGTTTAACACTTTGCTACGCGATTGCAGAATTCAAGGTGTAGTATCCATAACGAATGGAGATGGAAATGGTATGTTGAGCAGCGCTTTTAATAGCTTCGCCAACGGATTCGCCGTATTCAGAGGCAGAGAACAACAAGCCGGAGTATACTCGGCTAAATCGGTAGAGTCGAATTTCATGTCCAAGAACCGAATTCGAAAACTCATCATAGATACCGACGGAGGCGTAGACGATGCGATTGCTGTTTTCATGATACTATCGGAGCGTCTAAGGCCGGCTCAAGTTTTAGCTATTACCACAGTATTTGGGCATACGGATGTAAAAAATGCCACCAAAAATATCTTAAGAACGTTAAAAGTATTAGAAAAGGATCGAGATGTAAGTTGTCCTACGCCGCGCTGATGTTCCATCGGTGCCTGTTCGTCTTTCGCTATAGGCAAACTTATTTACACGATTACCTACGTTTTTGCAGATTCCTATTTATATGGGTACTACGGTGGGTATTTTGAAATATCCGGATGCCAACGAAGAACGCGAATATTATTTTGGTTACGAAGGTTACGGTGAGACTGGTTATCAGGGTCCATCCATTGATGAATTACCAAAATACCACGCAGTATTAGCCATAATCGATGCCGTCAAAAAATACCCAGGTTCGGTTCTTATCATTCGCATACGTACTTATGCATCTTTGCATCGTTGTTTGCGAATCAATCTTATGAAACATTTTATTATTACAGGCGAGGTAACGATTTTCTGCACCGGACCTTTGACGAATATTGCATTAGCCATCAGAATATATCCTGAATTCGTACGCGATGTGCGGCAAATTTACATTTTAGGAGGAAGTGTTTACAGTAAGTACCTATGTAGTACATACGAGATGTCTCACATCAATACCTGATCTGATACTAAATTAAATTTATTCTATTTGCACTTTCTAAAATTTTTCATTTTTTTTGTGTGTCTCAGGACTCGATGCTATGGACACTAGTAACGAATTCAATTTTCAACAAGATCCGGAAGCACTGAAAATTGTATTCGATCCTAGGATACAGTTGACTCGTAAAATTTATTTCGTTTCTTGGGAAAACGTGTCGAAAATGCAAATTTCGCTGGTATCGTAATATAATTTTATACGTTCAAAAAAGTTATATTAAATTCTGTATTATACCTGTATGTATGTGTACAAATGGTTTTTTTCTTTTTTTCAAGTGTGAAATGAAAATTTATTTTCATAAAATTTGATTTTATTGCTTAAGCCAACATTCGTGATGGTTTATAACATAGAACAATCGTAGAATAATTTTTCATCGAATCTAAAATTGAAAACTGCGTTCAAGATTTTTAAAATCTTGGCCCAAATCGAACGAATACATATCTTTCATCATTTCTTAGCCTTACCACTTCTTCTCCTCTCTCACTCCAATGAATTTATCATCATCATTCCAAGACTACTCGTTCTACTTGAACATCTCGAAAAATATTTCTCTTTATTTATAAGTTTTGTTAAAAACAAAAACAAAAAAAAAAACAAAAACAAAAAAAAACGAAAACGAAAAGGCAACGTTTTTATACGTAATGAACAGGGAGAACCAATTAACACGTATTTACGGCGAACCGGGTAGGCAATTTATTTAACATAGATGTTTTATCTTGCGTAAGACTTTTCATTAGGATCCCGCTGAAGTTTTTTTCTCATCTTTTTGTAAAATTAAATTGAAAATTGATTTTAGCTATTCAGAGAACATATTTAACATAGGTATACGCAAAACTCATTTAGAAATCTGTAAAAAATTTTCAAATTCAAGTACTGATAAAATAACACAAAACGCGCTAGTCCTGCTTTTTATAGAAATTAATTCAAAAATCATTCATAGAAACTTATCTATGTTTCAGGACTGGCGCGTTAACGTTTTGGGAAAAATTAAAAGTCGAAAAATTACCACCATAAATAAACTAGAAGCAAATTCCATTAATAATACGAAAACGAATAAAACTATCAAGCGATGGATTTGTCCGAGCGCTGTACTCGCTGCGTATTACTTGAAACCGCAAGTGATACCGATCAAACCGAGAATATCTCTTCCTAAGTTTAGCATTCGCAAAAGAAGTAATCCTTCCGGCGACGTAGATTTTAAACCGTTGCCAAAGCTCAATGAAACGGAGTTCCAAAATATCTTAATCCAATATCTCACCTAATTATCTTGATTTCTAGAAAACAGTATTATAGGCCAAGCAATACGAGTTCCTAATAAATATTTTTTAAACGAGAATTAATTAATTTTGAAATCAATTCTTTCAGTTTAATTAAAACTACATAATTATTATCACGCTGCAGGATTCGAAAAGTACCTAGGAGATAATTATTAATCAATAGCATGAATAGTTAAGTGTACCTATCTAGATAGATTTGATAAGTGATTGATAATTTTTATAATGACTCGACCCAACGATAGTGCATCTATATAGAACACTCGCCATCTCCCTTAAATTATGTTTTTAATTTTTTTTCAAATTAATTTGGCAAAATATGTATTGAAAATTCAGTTTTTAAGTCAACACGATCGTACGTTTTATTGCAAAAATAATTCCTGAAAAATTAAAAAATCTTAACGAAATTACAAAATTTCTTCGGTAAGTAATCTTAAATCGTTCAATTGCAAATAATTTTCACGCGTTAAGCGATAATCTACGACTAAAATACGAAACTGTGGAACTTCTTGGTGAGGTTATCGTAACAACTTTTTATAATACCTACCCACATTATTGAGAAATAATATTAAGTACCTAGAGGGTGAAATGCTCAAAAGTAACGTTGGTAAGCACGATCTTTGCATTTTGTTTCTGATATGCAAATAAGCATACCAAGTGTCTCGAAGAATATTTTTTCTATTATATGTTTCGTGAATGTAAATCACATTTTTGCAATTCCTTTTTGGTTCGATTTCCGTGAAACTATATCTAGGTACCCGAAGAAAAGATAGAAAAAACTCTCGGTGAAATTAAATGTAACGTAAGTTCAAATAATTTCGAAATTTTGTGTAACATGGCGCAAGAGTTGAATGAATCACGAAGAATTATTACTGACTTCTATTGCAAGCGAGTCGAAAGATTTGTCGTTACGTACTACGAAGACAACTTCATCAACGGTATTTCCCGAGAAGTAAATGAAACTGATGCGGTATACTACTTTTTTCAAAACTTGTTTAAAAACAATTTGTGCGAAAAAGCTAGTATTGTACTGAAACGCTACAAACTTGCGTATAATCCCAGAACAAAAAAATTTCAAAACTTGAACGATGTGTGTGGTTTTTATACACCATTATAATCGTAATAGTTGGAATGAAGGAACTGAATGATCCTCTACTCCGTTTTTGGCAGCAGACTGTAGAAGAATTTGAGTCGCTCCAATGTAGTGTTGTTCGTCTCTTAGCTCTTTCATTGCAGTAAAAATCCCTCACGATTTTCGTTCCGATTCGATACCGCTTCAGTACAGTCAATGTCATTTAAAATACCAAAGTCGAAAATCAGAACAAAAATAAATGATTTATTCACACGGGATAGCGATTATAAAATACAAATACAATCGGCGACGTTATAAATACCATCTCATTTGCAATTATAACGCATCGTAATCATATCGGGTATATACAGCGAGAAACTTGGGGAATTTCAAATTCACACAGGTAATATAATAAATAGTATTTAGTATGTTCGCGTATATTCAAAATCTCTAGATAGAATACGTTTCGCTTCACATAATGTAATCGACTTCGTATCGATTATACATGTTCTTCGCATCGTTTTCTATACGAGGGTATCCGGCAACTAGCGTATCTTGATTGCTAATATACAACGCGTTATAAATCTTCCAATAAACATCCCTCACTTTACGAGCAGGATGAAACAGGCCCTGAAAAAAGAACACAAGAACAATAATTTGCGTTAATCTCGAAAAGATCTGATAAATCGTAACGACGAAACGAAACAAAAAAAAACTCACTTGAAGCGTATATTGAAGAATTTTAATAGGACCTAAGGCTACTCGTAAGCCTTCAACACCGTCTAAAAATGCTTGAACTAAATGCGGCGACGTCTCGAAAACGTTGGGCCACATGTAATTTAATAAATGTATAAGCGCGTCCTCGCAACCGAATCCGTATACTCCCAGAGCCATGTGCTTGATGGCCGAGCATGCAGTCTGTCTGTGAACTAAATCTCTGCGAAACGAAATAAAAAAATCAAATCGTTAATTAACGAATCCGCACGATTGATTCGATATCATATAGGCAACGTACTGAAACCATTCTTACCTATCCATCAAAGCATCTTGAAGTAACGGCGTGACTGCGTAAATGTAATCTTTACCCATTTCGCCGATATATTCGAATAAGAACGATAGCGATTTTAGCACGCCGTTTTGCACGTTCAACTCGGGTACACGATATTCGTTCATTAAAGCTGGTAATACGGTAAAAGGCGAACAAGTTTCCGCAACGATGGCGATCGCTACCGTCGTACAAACACGATTCTGACGTTCTTGTACTTTTAAATTATTTAATAAGGTGGCTAGTACATCGTGAGGTCTGAAAATCAATCGTATACATACGCGTGATTAAAACGTCGATTTACGAAAGTAACCGATATAGCGACTGAATAGAACGAACTACGTACCCGATTGCTTTGGCGATATAACCGAAAGTATTCACTGTTGCTCTACGAATAGCTTTTTTGTGCGCTTTCAGTAATTCCAGCAATTCGAAACAGATTCTCATCCATTCTCTGGCTGAAACGTATTCGGGGCCTCTGTCGGCGATACGACCCACCAAATCTATACAATTTTCTTGCACCTGGAATCACGACCAAAAAATTCAGTTCGTTAAAAAAAAGTTCCAAACTTGGCCAAAAATCTACCACCTCGTTCGATATTCGTACTCACCTTTTCGTGGCGATTCTTTAAAATGGGCGTTAATCTTGGTAATAAATCTTTGATAGGAGGCGTCATTTTTGTCATACCGATAACATTAACGATGGCTTTCAAAGCGCCCAATATACTACCTAATACTTCCGGATATTCTTCTCCCAAATATTCGTATAACACAACTCCTAAATGACCCATCAGCTTTTCCTAATTGAAACAAAATCGGAATTAAAATCAATTTCACTTCTTAACGATATTTAAAGTAAGTAACACGCGCAATAACATCTATAATACGCACTTCTTGACAGGTTTTCATCACAACGGCGATTCTAGATATAAGATCCGCGGCCTGCTGACGTACTTTGGCCGATTTATTATTCAATCTCCACAATATAGTACCGCAAATCTGCGGCAAGTACGGTTTTACTCGACGTCCGAGCTGATTTACAATTGTGCCAAAACCATTCAACATGACCACATCCTGAAAAAAAATAAGTACGAAAAATTAATATTTTATCGGCTCGTTTGAAAATTTATAATCACACGATCGCGTTATACGGGACAGATAGTTACCTCAGTGGTTTGTTCTTGAAACGCGTACAATATACCATCGATGAGTTGTTCTTCTAATCGCGAATCGACGGCAGCTGCTCCTAAATTAGTCATGGTTTTTTCGATAGTCTCCATAACCATTTTACGATACTGTTCGTTTTCGTCTTTTAAATCGTCGACGATACGATTTATTATTTCAGAAGATCCTACTTTATTGGCTATTTCTACAGTTGTGTCCACCAACTATTGAAAGGAAAAATACAAATCACGTTATCGTAAGAAAGCTCGACACAGACTAGATAAAAATGGAGAACTGACTTACCTGTCGGTAATTTCTACGATCCAGCGCCATACGATGATTCCAGAAATGTTTGAAAAAGTGAGGTAAAATTTCATCTTTGATATACTGAGCTTCCACACCATCGGTCGCACAACACTGTTTCACTACCTGTCGACAAGCGAAACGATACGATTAATTATCTCGATTAACGGAAAATTACACAAGGTTCGCTAATTACACCAGTTATCAATTTCGTACCTTTAATACGATTTTTTTCATTTCTTCGTCCGGAGATTGAAACTCACGAATCAAAATCAACATCACTTCTCGCGTATAATAGTTGGCGTATTCGGCGTCCATCAACGGGATCAAATAACCGATAGCTTTCAAAAAAGCAGCCAAACCCTGAAGAAAAAAAATATGTCACAATCAGAAAGAAAATGAAAAAAAAACACGCCGCATCATCGTAACATAAGATATTGTACGTACCTTTCCTCTGTGCGTACGAATACCTTTCCATAAAGGTTTTAAAACAGAGTCGAAACTTTCGATACCGTAAGGCGTAGCTGCTTCAGCTAGAGCTGCGATAGCTAAGGCTGTAATCGTTCGAACTTTCTGCTGTTCATCTACCAAACCGTGTTCGATAATCTCGACCAAAGCTTTCAAATGCGGTAAAATAGCGCATCCCATTAGAATGGCTATCTGTTGCACGATTTTAATACCTGGATAACAAATAAATTGTCAGCAAATTAATCGGAAATACGCGAGTGCGCAGTTCAAAAGTAGAAAATATCCACTCACCGGTATGTCGAGCTTGCCACGATTTCTTGCTGCGACAGACAGCTTTCAAAAAAGGCAACAAAGATGGAATACCAAGAGCAGATGCGACTACGGCGAACGCTCGGGCTGTCGTGTTACGAACGTACTCGTCGATGTTATCGATATCGGGTCTCATAGTCGAAATCATCGTAGCTAACCCGGCCGCTTTTGCTAAATTCGAAATAATTTCACGACCTTCGACACGAGCATAATAATCTTCGTCGATCAACAACGGTTCAATTACAACTAAAATCTGGAAAAATACACGCACGCATTAGTCACAAATACACAGTACACAACTCGTTGGATACGATACGTACGATAAGTAGCGCAAAACTTACCTTATGTACATACGGTCTGACTAGATCGTCCAATTTATACAGCACACGATCGATAACTTTGACTAATAAATGCCGTTCTTGATCTTCCAACGTCGGCGACATCAACAACGGTAAAATCTGATTAAACAACGGTCCGGCTCCGAACTCTCGGGCTTTGTCCGTTATCTGTCTGAGAGCCGCTTTACGCATCGGTGGCGTGCCATTTTTGATTTTCAAAAGCAACTTCATAATCTTGCGTTCTTTCTGTTCTTCCGGACTGAGCAATTCTTCGTCGACATCGATCAATAATTTGTCAAAGTACTGCGCGTCTTCCGGCTTCAAAAATGGTAAATTTCCTTTGGGCTGATCGTCGACGTACTTTGCCGATTTATCTTCCGACTGGATGAAAAAGCCGGTAGGAGTACCGGCGATAGGTGTAGGCGTAGCCGTCAGCTTTCGACTAGGGGTTCGCAACGGAATATAGCCGGATGGCGGTTGCAAGATTTTATAACCAGGAGGGAATAACGCTTCTAGTTCATCGTCGCTCAGCGGCCTGTTCCTTTCGTCGATTTCCCTCTCCCATCGATATTGCTGCAGTTGTTCCGGAGTCATAGAACCCAAATGACCTGGAGTCGGTGTAGCCATAGCCATCGCTTTAGGACCCATCGGCGTAATGCCACCCGGAGTCATCAACGGAGTAGCCGATGCATGAGGCGTAGCCGGAGTAGCGGGAGTCATCGAGCTCATCATTGCTCCGGGTGTCACAGTACCCGGGGTACCGGCCACTTGGTTCGACGGCGTCTCGTCCCATCGTGATCGTCTTTTACTAGCGCCCGGAGTAGGAGTTTCCTGGATTAAATCGCCTCCGGTCCGATCTGTTCTCGGCGTTTCGGCCCAACCACTGTGCGCCGGAGTTTCTGTAACCAAACAAAAATCACGTTCGTAAATTGAAATCAACCAAATTATCTTTTTCCATTCGTCGCAAACTCACCTCTTTCCGTCCTTGGCGTCTCATCCCATCGATTACGACGCACCGACGCTTTTTCTCCGCTCACCAGCGGCGTTTCTCGGCCAGGAGTCGCATGAGCTGGAGTCGCGTCCCACATTCGAGCACTAGGAGTAGCACCCGGTGTTTCGCTACCTTTGGCGTACGCAGGCGTTTCATCCCATCTCTGCGTAGCCGGCGTGGCAGCCTGTATGAAAATAAAAATTTGTAACATTAAAAATAAATGTTCAAATAGCAGAAATATCGTAAATAATATTCAAACGAAAGACACACATACATCATCTTTCTCCCAAGTGGATTCAACTGGCACAGCGAGGGCTTTCTTTTTAGCAGGTACCGCGGCTACACCATCCGCAGTTTTATCCCAACGGCCGCGCTTTTTACCGACAACTGCCGCCGGTTCCTCACTGACGACCGGTTTCAAAGTTCCATCTTTCGCTTTTTCCACCAATTTTTTTCTGACCTGAATCGAATAAAAAGTAATTAAATAACACGCACATTCGGAACTTTTTATCAAATTGAGTAAACCTATCTATCCAACTTACATCTGATTCTTCTCCACGGAGCTGCTGCTCCAGCATAATCTGACTGTACGTTCGGGACCCGACATCAGGAGTTTTACCACCTACACACCAAAACAAAACACCAAATTTCAAAAATCGTAGTAAAAATTTGCATACATTATAGAAATTTCTCTTTCGTAACGGAAATAGAAATTAGGACGAGAAAATTAATTTTTCAACTATGTTTCGTCATCTTGAAAGTTTACCAACAACAATATTGAAATTTCTTGGAGAAAAATTCAAAATCGTATTATCTTTTAGAAAGTAATTGTCATAATTACAATTTTTTTTTGTTTCCAATCCGTGATTCGTGAAACGATCAAAATATCAAAATTGATACATTTACCCAACATTTTGTATTCTCTCCTTTTTCAACGAGAGAATAAAAATCAAATAGCAACACGGTAATAAAGGAAAAAAGACGAAAACAACTTCGTCTTTTTTCCTCATAACGTATAATGTTGTTTGGTAATTTTAAAATTAACGCTACCAACGTGTACGTACTGGTTCTTCCACATTTCTTCTACAGCGACATCCCATATTCTACGAATACAGCGTCAACCTTTTTTATATAAACGACCTAGAAATTAAGCTGGGTTTTTAATTAATAATTTTTTAGCTTGTTCCATTCAACACACATACGGTTTTCACACATTCTGGAGAATTAGAATACGAAGGAACCTGGCAGTAAAATTACTTTTCATTTGCCGGACATAGATAGTGAATATTCACGTTGTAAAACGCAATAATTACAACATTTTTTACGAAAAACGAAAAATAGAATCAAAAATTAAACGTAAAAAATCATAAAATCTTAAAAATTACTTAATTAAAAATCATACACTGAAAAAAATGGTTGAAGTCGACAATTAACCAGCCGATCATAAGCCACGAATTTTTTTCTTAATCAAGTGAAACAAATCCGATAACATGGGAACATGTTACAGGTTAGCTTCGAATTTTCTCAAAACACATTCGATCTATGCAATTCGAAAAATTTATCGATCGACATTATCGATGCATCCTCTAACTGGAAAAAAATTCGTTTTAAAAAAAACTGTCAATCAAACATAATTTATAAAACAATCGTAAAGCTGATTACGTAAAAGACAACGCGAATATGTCACTAGGAACCTGAAGACAACATCGATGAAACCATCGTGGCACTTCGTAAATGGTGCTACTCCGCTCAAAAGAAAAAATAAATAAAATTAGTGTTTTTTCTCCAATGTCCACTAATACTAATGTAAATTAATACTATAATAAGCTACGGTACTGTTCTTTTTGGGGTGAAAAGTAATCATTATAATACGATTTGCATCGAACAAGGGGCAGGCATGAATATAATCGAAGACCGTTGGGTGGATCCCTCGTGCCACTATCCTTTATATGTTTATATAAATTCACGAGTCGAACCAATATATAAATATTATTATCGGTAATACATACACGTAAAAAGAATACAATTGACGAAATAATACAAGGAAAAAGGAAAACAGGAGTATACACAACACACTCATTCTATCAAACATTCATCCAGTCATACAATTTTAAATCCCAGCAAAATATTAGTAAAATGTTCACATACGAACTTATAGAATACAACTTGTAGCGCATAATGATTGCTAAAATTATGTAAAATAAAATGAAAACAGAACAAACGTTTATCGTTTCCAATAATATTTGTTCTGTTTTCCCTTAAAAGAATACGTTATGTGTAAAATAAGCGAATCGAAAATTGAAGTAAATCGGTACAAACCTTCAGCGAATGGATCAATACGTTCGGGAGAAATTATCATCCGTCTTCTGTGCGCTCGGTATTCATCTTCTTTTTCCGCGATGGTTTTCGGTCTTCTTTCCGCGAAGGGATCGTACGCGTTATCCGACTAAAAGTAAAAAAGAATTATCATAAAACATCCAATTTTCTTTTAGAAAACGAAAAAAACTTGAAAATCTGCGCTTACTTTTGGTACGTCATTGAGAAGAGCGGCACTTGCAGTATACGAACGCTTATTGGGCATATATCCGACATCATTTTCATCTTCCTGCAAAAAATTATACTTCGAGATAAGATTTCGAAACTAAACAACGGGAACAATAACCCTTGCCAATTAAACTTATCACTTACGTCTGCATCGTCGGTCGTGGCAATTGAAGTAACATATCCTTCAAATTTTCCAGAACCCTCGTATATGTCACGATCGTAATATCCACTTTCACCCAATCCTATTCCAGTATTTTCGGAATTCCCATTGTGAACTTCCTTCTTGCGAGACTGGATATCTCGTATCTGAGCATCGATTTCTAGAATTGCAAGAAAAAACGTATGCTTGATTAGAACAGAGACATTTCATTATTCAAATCAGGGAATAATGTGACCAGTTGGGCCTCAAAATGAGCAATTAACTTTGAAATACACTCACCTTCGTGCGTACGAGGTATATTATTGGTCATAATTGCGAAATCTTGTTGATCTGTCAAGAAACACTTTACATGAAATGATACATTTAAAACGAATATTCAAGTCGGCGGAATGTATAACAAGTAATCTTAAGACGTGGGTGAAAACGTAGCCTATGTCGGTACCGAAATAAGAAAATTATCTAACGAATAAAAATCACAAAATAAGTTTTAAAACCCGATTTTCTCGCGAAACATTTGAGAAAACGGCAAACGGCAAAAATTTCCTCTGCTTATCGAAAAACACACAAGTAGTGCATAGTGCAACAAAATGGCTGGCGCAGCGGATCTTGTTTTGGAGAAGTTTTTCAAATCGAAACTAGGAACGCTAGTGTATTATATTTTTTTTTGGCTTTTCAGTTGAGTTTCTAGGAATAATGCTGGCAAATCAGTTACATACACAAAGGCTAAAAATTGCGCACTAGCGCTCCTAGCTGTTGCATCGGAACGTCAAACCAACATGTGGACTGAAAAAGTTGTTGAATTCTTGAATTCTGATTCTGAATTTTCGATTACTGACGAGTGATATGCACCGATTTAATTAATTTATTGCAGATTAGTGTTTCTTTAATCTAATTAATGTTTAATAAATGAATTAATTGCGTCGTTCAAGTGCTGTTTATTGCAATTAGCGTTTTGTTGTTGAGCATTAATACTTCGAAGGTGAGTACACCGGTACAGAGAAAGACTCGTCTTCACGCTTGTAAGATTCAAATACGTTTCTTATCGTGAGATAAGAAACCTTTTCTTCATTCCTGTACGATTCCTTATGTGTTTTGTTATAAATTCTCGGCAGGATTTTCATAACCATGCCAGAAGCGGAAGTTGTTAACCCCTCCGGTGGAAATGAAGCGGCTGCTACTCCGATGTTGAAAATAAAAATAGCCGAGCAAATCGAGGTATGTGAAACATTATGCAAGTTTGCATCATATAAGAGTTGAATTTCACGTCTAACGGTCTGTTTTATCGTTACACAGTATTACTTCGGAGATTTCAATTTAATGAAAGATAAATTTTTGAAGCAAGAAATCATCAAAGACGATGGTTGGGTTCCATTAACTACTCTTCTGCGTTTCAATAGACTGGCTGCGTTGACAAAGGATGTTGATGTTATTCTGTCGGCGTTCAAAGAAAACCCTAGCGAACTCGTAGAAGTACTTACATTCGTATCATGTTTTCTGAAATATGTTGAAAGTTTGTGTTTTATATTGAACACGTGTTTATAGGTTGACGAAGACCGAAAATGTGTGCGACGTAATCCAGATCGTGTGTTACCTGAACAAAATGACGATTGGAAAAGTGTTGTTGCTCAGAGAACTGTGTACGTGAAAGGCTTTCCTACCGAAACTGCTTCGTTGGATGATATTCTAAAATTCATGCAGGCATTTGGCAAGATCGATAACGTTTTTGTAAGATTGACTTTTTTTTTTTTGCTATACTTAACAATGTTTTTCACTGTTCCGATGCCGAGAAGGTGTACGAAAAAAGAACTCGGCGTATCTTGCGAATCAATTCACTCGTAGGAAGTGAATTGCATCGCAGGTGTTGATTTTGCTGACCCTCTGTAAATCGCTAGACGTTCTCTTTTTGTTATTAATTGTTACTTGGTTTTAATACTCAATAATGTTACGAAATTTTCGTAGTAATTCCTAACGTACGTTTTCAACTTTTCAGAGAAGGAATTATTTTGATAAAACTACAAAAACGTGGAAATTCAAAGGCTCCGTATATGCAGCTTTTCCAACGAGAGAAGAAGCGGAAAGTTTCGTTAGCATTAAATCAGTGAAATACGCCGGAAATGAGCTCATTAGGAAACTACAGTGAGTTTGAAGATTCTTTCGATTTTTCACTAACGAAATTTCAATGAATTTCTTCGTGTATTTTTATTTAGATTGGATTATATAGAAGAGAAAAAAACTGAACGTTTGGAGCAGAAACAGAAATCCAAACAATTGGTAAGTAATTATTTTTTCGGCTTATTTACACTAGTATGAATTTTATCGAGTGATTTGAATTTACAGAAAGACGAATTGTTAAAAGAACAACAAGAAATGAAAAAGAAAGAATTGAGGAAACTCCCTACTGGAGCCTTGGTTCTTGTTACCGGTTTAACGAACACCATAAACAGACATCAATTGAAAGATGCTGCTAAAGCATTGGACTGGGATGTTGCTTTTGTTGAGTACAATCCCGGAGACCCAACCGCATATATTCGTCTTCAAGCCCAAGATTCCGCTAAACAAGTAATTTGATCGATTGTTTTTGAAAAGTCGTATCTTTTTGTTATTCGATCTAATGTCAATTTTTTTAAGGCTCTATCGAAATTGGAAAATAATTCATTCAAAGTAAACGATATTGTCCTTCAAGCCGAATGCGTAGAAGGCGAAAAAGAAACCGAATTATTGAAGAAAATGGAAGATGATAAGAATACTATTGTTATGCAGCATTTAATGAAATCAAAATTTAAAGGTCAGTGTTTATTGTTTATTTCAATATTAGTGCTGTTAGTTTTTGATTTGGTCAAAACCTAATTCGTTTCTGTTTTATTTCTTCGCAGGAGGAAAGAAATTTAAAGGCAAAAGATTCAACAAAAGAGATAACGCTGCCAATGATGACAAGAATGAAGAAGAAGACGACGACGACTCTCCAATGAGCGAAGATGCTAGTGACGAAAAAAAAGAAGAAACCGCTCAAGATGAAAAAAAGGAAACCGATAAAGACGAAAAAAAAGAAACCACCAAAGGTGATGGCGAACCGAGTGATAATGACAGCAAAAAACGCAAACCTGAAGACGATTCAGAAGAATCTGCAAAGAAATCGAAGACCGACTCTGCGTAAGTGGAATTTGTTTTGCTTGTTGTTCCAGGGTTGTAAATTCATTTCCTTTTTTTTTTTTCGATGAAATGTTACGACCAATATAATTAACGATAGTGCATAAGTCATTATGATATTTATATATTTTTATTAAATAAAAGTGGATATTTATTTTGAAATTTGTCGTTTTTTTTTTTTTTTTTTGTCGAGCATTGTCTACAGCGTTTTGAATATTCGTACTTAACATCGCATGACTTTAATTTTTTTGGAAAATTCGTGTAGAAAAGACATTTGGGTTTGTGAATGTTCTCTCGATATCTTGTATGATGAAGTGTGGAATTCAAGTCACATCGAGTTTTCAACGATTTCGGTAGTCTGGAAAACGCAGATGGCAGAACCTCGCTTAAGATCGCTCTTTGTTTCACGTATGTATACGATATATCTCAAGAGTTCATCAAATACCTTGAGCTGAAATAGTTTGAAATGGGTATGTTTGATGAAATGCCGCTATATTATGTCGAAATTACAGAGAATAGTATAATCGTGTAAATTATTAACAAAACACGAAGATCAGAAGATGTGATCACCTTTTCTTTGTATTTCACAAAAATCAGTTGAAATTTGTTTGATTTTTTGGTGAAAAATCTCGAGTCCCATTAGTCACTTTCAAAATGAATTTTACTACGTATGTACTTGAGATTCCCGGACCAATCGTATGCTCCCTCTCTGGTCGCTATTCATATTTTCCTCGTTACGTGAATGGCTCTAAATTGCAGAAGAGAGGGCTTCGGTCATTGCATGGCCAGGTTTTGAAAATGATTTTTAAAAAGGAATGAATTAGAAGAATTATTAATACATCTTGCAAATTTTGAAATTTTTAATTTTTCTTGTCATTTTTATTTTGTTTACTTACCTAATTATTTATTTATTTATTTTTAAACGAATTGTTGTTAAACCAACAATAAATTGAAATCGTTTTTGAAAATAAGCGAAATGGGAGAAAAACGTATAAATTCTGATTTCATCAAAGCCCTATTGTCCAATTTCTTCGTATTTCAAGAGCATTAATGGACTGTAATTTTTGCGATTTTTCAATTGGAATTTCAGAACCTCCCAATTTTTTACGGTTTGTCTGACTTGAAGCGGCGTTAAAGTGCTATGGTTCAATAAAGTTGGATCTTTTTAAAAGATCTCTCTTATTAATAAATTCAGCTTACCTGCGAAATAGAACATTTTGGATTTTTGAAAAAATCTGAATTTCTATGTTCGAATATGCGTTTGAGTATTTAATTTCTCTGTTTCAGTTCAATGCTCCCTGAATAGGTATATCCGATCCAGCGTAGTTATAGGTGTAGGTACTATTCGACAAAGCCATGGTGAAGAAATCTATCGAATCGAATCATCTGCTAGGTAAAATGCACTTAATTTGATGCTCAAAATTTGAGGATACCGAAAAAAACCTTTTTCATTTCAGCCAAACTGTTTTCGAAACGTGCGAAAAAAATAATACCTACGTATATGGTCTTAGTCGATTAATCACAATTGTGTATTGCCTACGACAGATGTGAGTAAATTCAAAACGATACGCATTAATTCGCAATTACTCTGTGAGCATTAAGCGTCCAGATTGTAGAATTGTTCTCCAGTTGATATACTCGTACGTATATATATGGTGAGTATTTTGATGGATGTTGCGCGAAGAGAATACTTACGTGCGGTGTGTTGACCTAGAAAATTTCGAAGCCTCGTCCTTGGCAAAGATTGAGGTCAAAGTATAATAAGGTCAGAGAGATCGGTGCGAGGAACATTACAACTCTCAGTCTCACGAACATTTTCTTTCTCTTTTTATTTCTCTTGGTACGTTTCGTTGCTTCGTTCCCACTCCCGAGTGCCGACTCTTTTTTTACGCTGTCGTTGTTCGCGGATCCGTGTTGATCGAATTAATGATTCCAATTTACCCTTTACTTTCTATTCAATGTCTCGAGTAAATGTGTTAATCGTGCTATGTTGCCAAATCATTGTTGTAAAAGTAAAACAAAATAAGATTAATGTTTCAGCGAATCGCAAGATTTTTGCTCGTCATTTAAAACTGCCATTTCCTCGCACCGGTCACCTACCTACGAGTATGTATTGTCAATTTGTCTGAGGACGAGCAGTTCGCATTTTGAAAGTTGCAAGTTTTTTGGAATCTTTTTTCCATATAGGCAGATATCGGCTGTTCCAGATGTTTTTTTTCTAATTTAAAATTTCTCGGAAGGGATCTTTTTGAATGAGTATATTTTTGATATAGGTATCGACTAGAGTCGGTGCTGTTGTGATATTTCTGTTTTACGTTTTACGAGTTGTAATCACTTCTACGAAGTAATTTATTCCAGCTCGCGATGTATTTTTTCAGATCGAAAAACTGCAATAGCTATACAAGAACTGTGTGCTGAATGAAGAAATTTCCTACTTCTGTGTTTCGTATTTTTCGATAGGTATGTCCCCAAATTTAACTTAAGATTTGTTCATTTTGGTACGTATCAGTTTCGTTTGGTCTTTAGTTAGTAGTTTTTTGTTTTCAATTTTATTTGTAAGATGCGAAAGGTACCTATTTTGCTAAATCAGCATTGCAAGGTTTGAATAATGCTGACGAGTGCACTACTGGTAACTAACTAATTGTTAGTGGGTACATGAAAAGATGCACGCGCATCTTGCTTTACTAAATATTGTATCCGGGTTAATGAAACAAAAGTGGAGACCGGTTTTCTACCTCGTTGTCTATCAGTCCGTCAGCATGGTTAATGTAGGTCCATGAATCCTTCTTGTTCTCTATCCCCGCCGCGCCGCGCCGCCGCAGCCCAGTTTATTATCAGGTATAGGTACTTGCGCTTCTCCGCGCTTCGTGGACTCTGTTAGTGAAAGTATTTCTTTTTTACCAGCAAACATGCGTATACGAGCAAGAGAGTAATTCTCGAATATACGTTTATATGACGTACATTACAGAGTAGACTTACAACCGTGTACTTACAATTTAAATCACAATAATACGAGGTACGAGTATGTGCATCGTTCCTGCAGATATACCGTCCTACAAGTATACGATGTGTAGTACATGTATTTAATACGTATGATGATACTGTTCACACAAGTACGTATCAATGTACACCTACTAGTTAAAACTACCTACCTACATAGGTGCAATAGGTATACTCATATTTTCACTATCATTGTCGTACAATACTACGCAGATAGGTCTCGATTAGGCCTACTTGTGAAGATCATGACGAAGAGCAACTTTCTAAGGGATTTACCGATGACGGTTTTATGATTATACTTCTTGGAGTACCTGCTGTTGATCATTTTTGACCAGTATTTCGTGGTAACCTGCGTATCCTGCTTCTTACATACTACTATAAGAATAAGATATATGAATTCGTTTTCTTCTGAACATTTTCATTTTGTATGAATTTTTTATCATAAAAAACAATCACATAAAATGCGATTTGTGGTGCTTAGGGATAGTTTTAAACTTCTGATTTCGAGAAAAATTTTATATATTTTTTTTTTATGCATCTACACATGCATGCTATGGCAAATGACATTTTGAAAATGAAATGATTTTCAAAATGTTTTTTGAATGAAAAATTCGATGTGAGTTTTGAACGGCCGAGCAGTTGAGAGGAAAATTTTTTAATATTTCAACGACGATAAAATTACGTTGTCTTTTTTAAAAATATTTTAATTACCTTTTGAAAAATAATAATTCAAATGGGAAAAAAACTTACCATCTGACATAGGTACTTACCTACTCGTGATATTTAGTCGAAAGTTGTGAACAAGTTGAACCTGTCCATTTTCTTCTCTCAGGTGGGCATGAAGATGTTTAAAAATACAATTTCTAGACTTGTGGCGGTCCAATTGCACGTGTATAGAGATTTTAGAACTTTTTTTTTTATTTGACTTTTTTAAACGCGTTAGCAGGTGGAGTATGACCTAGAAAAAAATTGAGCTCCACAGAATTTTATTATCTCTGTTCGTGTTGAAATTTGAGCTCTAACAATATATGACTGAAATTTAATGTGTTTATTTGAGACTGAAACTGTGATGGAAAATTCAGAACATCGTCAGAGAGACTGAATTTTTGGTTTGGGTTCGAGCATGGTGAAAGCTTTTTCGGGTGATGTGAGTGGCCTAAAGATTACCTCGTTAGTCCAAGTCTTATTTACTCAATTTTTTGAGCAAAATCACAAAAAATATGATAAAAATGAAACGTTTTCGCATTTTTCATCGATATCAATATGCAATGCACTAGTATGTATGTCTTTGTCTATGTACCTTTTCTATGTACTTACTTATTAAAGTAAGTAAAGAAACCGGATGTGAGCGAAGCGACATCGACGACGACGACGACGACGACGGTGGCGGCGGCGGCTCTGGCTAGGTATAATGTGACAGATAAGCAGTGTCGTACTTTGAAAGGACGCGGACACGGACGCGGCGTGACAAGATTCGTGTCTAGTCATCCGTACCGAAATCGTAGTAGAATAAACGACCTACAAAATCACCACCGCTTTAAATTGTGTCATTGACTTGTGCTGCGGTTCTTATCTGTGGATTATTTCAAGTTTTTCATCGCCTCTCTCTTTCCGATTCCGATTACCGCGATGCCGAGAGCCAAGCCATACCATGCCGCAGCCGCAGCCCTACCAATTCGGATCGGATTAGATTTGTACGCGTCTTTGCTGCTAGTCTTTAACACCGTGACTTTTTAATTACCATTACTACATACATATTATCTACTTCGAATGTAATTAAATTATCTGTAATTTAGAAAATCGTTCGATACCTACGTTTAAGGTAACTCTATACGGTAATAATCCAACTTCCAAAATGCTTTCATTGCCTGTCGTGCAATCGCGAAGACTATACGAGTAGGTAGAACTATTTTTTTAGTAGATCCTGCTCCTCTCACTGCCCCTAAGCCTGGCATGATTGACCTCACTCATACTCACTCGGCAACTTACTTTTACTTTTACTTTACTTACCAACAACTTATCTAAACTTTAATAACATAAAATTAAAATAAAACTATCGCAGCAAAATTTAACAAAAATTTTATTAAAATTATTACGAATACACAAAGAAAACATTTTGCGATCACATATTTGTAAGAAAATGTACAAAAGTGTTTCCCTTTGGTTGTTAAAAAAAAAAAAAAAAAAAAATCAAAATATTTTACAAATATTTAACAAGCACTTAATAAGATCATACCAAAGACCGAACACTTTAAAATACAAACTATGAAATTATTAGGAAAAAAAACATGGAAACAGCCCTTTTATAACCACCAATACATTGTACCTAATTAATAAGTATTTTGCGAACGAAAGTCGTATACATTTTTTCACGATGAGGAAACATTTTTTTAGTCGCGTAAAATAGTGAAAGTTGAATAGCATCTTAACCAATTAAGCCATATATTTATAGTTCGATTCTCGAAGTATAATTACATCCTAGAATTTACATTACACGTATTCTATTTGAATTATTATACACGAGGGATGATTTTTTATAGAACCAAAAACATCTATTTTGAGGTAGGTAACTTTTTACGTAAGTACATACATATTTAATTAATTTTACGCGCGAATATGTGTGAGTTATAAATAATGTTCCAGATAATTGTGGAAGCTATGTGTATGCGAATTCGTTATTGAAATTAATATCGATCTAGTAGGTAGTACTTTTTTCGAAAATAATTTCATTTACTTACTGGCCGAAATTAATAAATACTTGGTTGAAATACTTTTTAAAAGTAAATTTGTACCATTGATTACGTAATAATTCACGCGGAACAGAAAAAATAAAAAAAATATAGAAGAGAACAAAATGTACAAAAATATCTTTTAATCTAAAAACATATTTACACATATAAAAAACAAATAGGCCCACATAGTATGCGGGATTTAAAATTTACAAAATAATACAGTACAGAAAAACATCTACTTGTTACATATGTTCACCCCAAAGGCCCTTGGTTTTTAGTTCGACTTTTTTTTCAAATTCGTCTAAAAACTTTTTTAAAAAAATGTAGGTAATCACGGGTATTGCAATTTCGAGGGAATTGTTCAACGTGTAAAATATTTACCTAAACGTTTGATTTTCAGTGATTTTTTTTTTATTATTATTATAAAAGGGGCCTAATTGAGATCTTGGAACAAACGAATAACGAAAATTTATTATTAATCTGTACCGTAAAGCATTAAAAAAAACGCAACACATTCTGCACAACAGTGCATACTAAATAAAGTTTTACTTCGATATTTACACTAATTTCAATGTTTAAAAAACATGGTTCAGGCAGGTAAGGTACGTAATTCCAACAATTTATTATACGTCAATTCGTCAAATTTTGTCTCGCAATTATGTGGTCAATATTTTTGTATTTGAATTGCACTTTCACATGGGCTCTCAGCCATCGTCGTTATACTCGATCACTCGTACATATTTTATATGCTATAAGGTGCCACTCACATCACACAAGATAGTTCAAAGTGATCCCGCCTCTCCCACCACACCCTACCCTAGTATTTGGATTCGAAATGTTCATTAAAGCCGCGTGCAGTCGAAATGTTCTCCCGGAAATCTATTGTAAATCGCCCAGGATATTAAAAATATGAGTAACACGACTAAAATGAGTTCGTAAATTGATAGGTATATAAATATTGAACTATCATTATTACTATTTTAAATGATGAGAATTACGTACATCGCTACATATTATATTTTCACAGGTAGGACATTAAAGGTACCCGGGTATAATAAATATACCTAGATTGGTATTTAATTTGCTTACACGCGTGTAATATTAATACCTATTCGGTTCGTACGAGTATGAACTTAGTTTTCCCAAATTTACTGTTACTTTATTATAAAGGCGAATAAATAAATAAAAAATAAGGAAAGTCTATTTAAAATGAGATAACTATTTGACATTGTTTTGTGAAACGTTTGATTCTGATGACGCATGACGCATGCAAGAATATCCTATTTCCGAACTCGATACTTATGCAAGAATGTGATACTCGTACCTATTGTACTCCCGCTCAAAAATCTAATTAAATTCGAAAATTATAAAATTAATTTTTTACTTAAAATCACGATAAAATTTCAGCGAGAATTTTTTATATTTTTTCAATAAACTTGCAAACTTTTTGAATTCAAGTTTCATTTATGTCGTCGATACCGTTTGAACGACATCAACGTTCTGAAACTTCCCTCCCACCCTGTCACTTCAAAAAGAAACTTGGATGCGCCTTTGATAAGTTATTGGGGTTTCCCTGTAACAACTGATCTTGAAAAAATACGAAAGACATTTGTAGGAAAATGAAATTAATAGATAATTTTTACTCCTTAAGAACAATGAAAGGGAAACAGAATCAAAGTTATTCACTCGCAATATCAATAAAAGTTCTTATCGTCTTTAATCAGTAGTCTTTATCACTTAAATACCTAAGTAGAAAGTTTTCGTATAGTGAACATAGTCAGCATTTTCAATAAGTTACGTAGCCTAGTGGGGAAAAAAATGTACACGTCAATAAGGCGAGAGAAATAGAATCAAATAAACGACATTTAAGGTAAATTCTGTACAAAAAAAAAGAGAAAAAAAAACAAATGTAAAAAGAAATACGAATAAAATAATAGTAGTAGGTAAATGAAAAAAATGGGGGAGGAAAAATTTTAAATTAAAAAAGAAAGAAAAAAGGAAACAAACAAACGAACGAACGCTCTGATGAGGAGAACGAACGAACGAACGAACGCGTAAACAAACAATACGAACAAACAAACTAAACAAACAAACAAACAAACGAACAATATAAGAAACAAACAAATAAAAATAACATGACATAAGGTATAATATGACTAACATTGAAAGTATCATCAGCGAAAGGATAGATAAAGGTACGAGTTAATCACGGCCCACTCGTTTATGAATCTGCGCGTGTTTGATGAGATGCGCTTTTTGACGGAAAGCTTTGCCGCACACTTCGCACCTGAAAGGTTTTTCGCCGGTATGCGTACGCAGGTGGACTTTGATGTTGGACTTGTTGAGGAATCCTCGATTGCAGATGTTGCACCGGTGTACAGTCTTTTCTTTGCCGAGATTGCCGTCGTTGTAGACGATGCTGGAGGCGACCTTGGATTTGGCTCGATTTCGCGACTTTTTGCTGGGCGTCGTGGTGTGCGGGAAGCTGACCTGCAGTTCGGGCGACGGCCTGGTCGAGCTGTGCACCTGTATGAAGCCGATGTCCGAGGTGCTGACCACGTGGCAGGGCGGACTGTGCGGCGGGTAGGTGGTGGAGGAGGACGGCGACGGGCACTCGGACACGATGCCGTGCCCGATATCCTGAGCGTATTCCTGTTTGGGAGGGCCGTTCTGCAGCCGGCTCTGCAGCAGAGGCATATGCGGAAAGGTGGTAGTGGCGACGACGGTGGCGGTAACCGCGGCGTTCAGGTCGTTGCCGCCGCCGCCGCCTCCGGCTCGACTCTGACCATGGTGAGGTCCTGAAGGCTGTTGTTGTGGTTGCTGCTGCGGTCCGAGTTGCGCTTTGAGCTGTTGCTGAGGCGTGTACGCGGACAGGACTTGCGAAGGCGTCGGATTGACGACGAATTGCGAATTGGTGACGAAATCGGCCAACGTGTCCGGCGGACAAAGAACGTTGGTAGGGCCGCCGCCGCCGCCGGGTCCGTTGGAGGCCTGATTGCTGTGCAGGGTAACGGTGGTCTTGCTGGACGTGGGCGAGGTGCTTTGGCCGCAGTGGCTGACTATGAAGGCGTCCAGGTCGAGCCAGCTGTCGCGAGTGTCGTCGTCGTCGTAGGCGTGATTGCCGGGCACGGTGGTATCGGCCATGGCCGAGCTGATGATGGCCGCGAAATCGTCGTCGATGCAGTCGTTGTGCAGGCCGTACTCGAGTCCGGCGCTTTCCGACTTGATGCTGTCGATGGTGTTGTCCATGGTGGACGAGCTGACCACGTGATCGGTCGAGTAGTACGGCACGTCGTTCTGGTTGGTCGTGTCGACCGAGTTGTTGTTCGTTTCGACCATGATGCGCGCCGCCGAATTTGGCGCCGTCGCTATCGCGTGGTAATGATGGCCGGAGATGCCGTTTATGCTGAGATGGCCGGTGTAGCCGGTGAACGGCGGCAGCGGTTTCAATTCGGCCAGCGTGTTGTTGTTGTGGTTGTTGTGGTGTAGCGTAGGGCCGCCGCCGGGGCCGGGACCCGACAGCGTAGTCGTCGAGCTGGTAGTGGTGGCCGTCAGCAGCATATCCAAATCGTCGATGGTGGGTTTTTGGTCGTTGACGATGTCGTTGTCGTCGTCGTCGTCGTCGATATCGGCGGCGCCCAACGTCAACTTGGTGTCTTCGCCGATGAGAAAACGTCGCACGTCCGCGTTGGTGAAGTCGTTGTTGCTGTTCCAAGGATTCATGAGAAGCGTATCCACCGGCATGCCCAACATTTCCGAGTCACCGCCGCCGGAGAGTTTCATTTTATTGTGCGTGCTCGCTACCTTGTTGCCGGAGTCGTCCGGCGGCGCTCGATGCGGACTCAGCCACGGAGGATCCAACGTTAGATCGTCGAACTGAATCGTCGTGAAGATTTCCGTTTCTTCTTTTTCTTTTTCCTTTTCGGATTTTTCGTTTTGCGGACGGTTGGCGGCCGCGCAGCCAGCAAATACGCTAGTAAATAAACGCGGTTCGATACCCCGTCCAGCTTGTTCGGTGAAGGTCTCCGGGCTATGGTAAACCACTCTGGAAAACGGTATTTTATCGCCGACTAACGCTAATTCGGCCAAAACGCCGCGTCGCCGCTGCGGCTGCTGCTCTTATTCTCGCTGACGCTGCTGCTGCGGCCAACTTTTGTTTCGGTTCGGTTCGGTTCGACCTTACCGATTGCAGCGCTATTTTCACGTCTTTTTCTTTCGTTTGGACGGACACCGTAATTGAAAACGTTTTCTTCTTCTTTCTCCTTTTCTTCCTCTTCTTCTTCTTTTTCCACTCCTTGTTTCGGAACTCTTTTATTATGGTCGACGTCGTCGTCGTCGTCGTGGTCACGGCCTTCGTTAGGTGTGCTCGGGATATTTTAAAGGATCTAGCGTAATCCTTACGAATACCATCTTGCGTGAATGCCCCGCGAAAAGCGTACATTCGACGACATTTTCCACTCGTTTTCTTCAAACCGTCACGATCTCGATCTCGGCTTATCTGTAACACGAAAAAAGAAAAGCAAACCCGAGAATAGGTTCATTTAAAATACGAATTTTTATACACTACTATTTACAAATATGTACATTATACAAAATATTTAGGGTTTTGGATACGATAGGTAGGTACATACGAGCTATAGGCAGTCATATTTATGCAATAGGTAGTATTATTGGTGATGATCGCATCTATGATTTATGCGCAAGAAAGCAAACTTCCATCGATCGCGAAAAAAAAAGTATTTACAGAACAGAAACTAGGTTAGATACGCGAGATAGAAAAGGGCTGAAGCCGAAGTAGTCTCACTGCTTAGAATGCAGCTCCTGGAGGCAAACAATACTTGCTACTTACGAATGAGTATCTAATTGAGAATTAAAATTACTCATTTTTCAGCGATTTCAAGCTTTAGAAACAACCATGAAAGAATTGCAAAAGAATAAAGCAAATTAACAAAGATTGGAAATGATGATAATACATACATATTATACCTTTTCAATTGATTAGAGCTCAGAATAAAACGAAGCTAAATAGATTTTTTCGAGTTTTTTACAAATTGGAAACAGTCATCCAGAGGAGAATTATTGAATCGGATCAGGTCTGATCAGATGCAGACGGCTCATGTATCCAATTTGACCCGTCCAATCGGATTGGATCAGGTCAGATCAAAATTGTTAGGTACCTACCAGCTTAGATCTGTTCAGACCCGATTGTGATCCATGTGACCAGACTTGAAGTAAAGTAGAGAGCAAATGTCAAGTTTCCCAAACAATCGCAGAAAAAACAGAAAATGCAAAATGTTCTAAGCGAAAGGCGAAAACGTGCTTTAAAAATATCCAGTAGATAGGTTGGGTATACTATATGTATGTACATTCTTCGAAACACGAGCTTTAGTAAAAGATGAAAAATGTACCTGCTCGTGTAGGATTAATTAGGTAGATATGCTTTTTATTTCATTCGTTTCGTGTTTCTCGGTTCATCGATATCGAATTCACTATCGAAGAGGTTGCTGGGGAAAGGGACACCGAAATTTTTTTTACCGAGTACAGAAAAATCGAGACTGCATTTTTAAGAATACGCCACCGAATAAAATTTAAACCCAAACGTTGAATTTTATTTTTTGCCGAAATATTGAAAGTTCAAATTTGGCCTACTTTCCACAAAAAAATCAACATTTCATTAATCGAGGTAAAACTCTAAAAGTTGATCACATCTACTCTACTTTTGATGAGTTTCCAGCTGATTTTTAGATTTTCAGGATGAAACATTTTCTGTCAAAAGGGCCGAATCAAAATCCAGCACCTGTAAACTCGCATTAGCCATTTTTAGCTATTTTTGCTAATAACTGAGTTCGCGAATTACAATTTTAAAAAAACAAAAAACAATCGGTGGAGAAATTCGTAGATTTTAATCCGCAGAAACAGATTTTGAAAATTTATGCCTAAATCGACCGAAAGCATATTCTACCACGAAGACGATATATATATGTATTCGTGGATAGATGCTCATTTTTATTTTTATTTTTTTTACGACCATTTTTCCGAAACTAGAAAATACGAAAATCTGTTCGTAAATTGCAGAATAGCTCAAAATCGTTACCAATAATCGATTTGGAAGGTCGAAAATTGGATAGGTATAGTTAAGCCAAATTTCAACTTTCTACCTCAATTCCATAAAATTTTGCTTTTTTTCGTGAAAATAAGGCCAGGTTTATATTTTTAAAAATTAATCAACTATAAAAGAACAAAATTTAGCTCCTCAAATCCGACCTTTCTATAGAATACGTTTTCAATTTTTATTTGTCCAATCCAATAATTTTTCTACATATCGGCAGAGATTAACCTTATTTCTTCTAAATTTTTCTCAAAAAATGATTGTTTTTATTTCAACTTTTTCATCACAAACAATTAATTTTTGAAAAAATCCGAGTCTTTTATCGAAAAAAAAAAAAAAAAAAAATGGAAATAAAAACAAAATTGAAAATTTGTTGATGAATATTAAATTTGTAGACGTATCGAGTGAGATCTGCTGATATTTTATTTGAAGAACCAAGAAAATATAATGTAAAATATATAGAATGATGGACATTTTACACTACTTATTGCATAGCGTGCACATAAGTATATTAACGAGTAATTATATTAGGTAGGCTAGGTCTATAGGTCAGTATTGGTACAAATGGTACAGCTATAGAAGTACTACAGTTCGTAAAAATTTACATTTTCAGCGTGAAAAAGATCTCGTGTCGTCTATGTAGGTAGAGGGTTAGAAAAAATATTGCATTATGTGGTTTCATGATTTTTTTCCTGGCAGAATTTTAAAAAGAATTCAAAGAAACGTCGCATCACGATGTCAATTTCAGATCATTTAAAATTTAAACGAACTCCTATTACCTGGATGCAGTTTAAAATTTCATCTCTGTTAGAGTTTTTTGAAAAAGATCATTGTTTTATAATTTTTTTTGCAAAAACTTTAAATTGGAATCATTTTTAACGAAAAGTTTTACGAATTTTTTTGATAATTTCAATTTTATTTTCAAGAAGTGTGAAAGGAGATAAGCTGGGTGACTAATTTGAAGCAATTTTTACCAAGGTTTTTGATATCATCGTCGTAATACATTTTTTTTTTTTTTTTTAATTCTCACTTGCAACTTTTTTGCGGGAAGGGACAAGCAAAGTACAAAAACTGTTCATTCGAGCAATTTTTACGCTGAAAATGTCCACACTCACGTAACGACGTACACTTTCCAGTGTCAGCGTGGTAATTACCATACGTCTACTAAGCTGTAGTACATAATACTCGTACGTACAGCAGTAATTCGTATGCAGGTACTTTTTCCCCAATATCTGTATTCTGCAAATTGATTAGCAATTTTCATCGTGTTAATTTACAGACAAACGCAGCCTTTGGAATTTTTTCCGAAAGAGGAAACAAATAAACAATGAAAAATGAGACACTTTTTACAATTTTTAGATTCCTTCTGCACGAAACGGTGGAGGTTTTTGTAATGAGCAGATATACGAGTACATATGTATGAGTAGGAAATTAAAGTACAGAGAGGTCAGAAATATCGGATACCTACGCCGAAGAAAGTTTTTTGATAAAAATTTAGGTTGGCAACGTAAAATAGATGTACATTATCATATATGATTCCGTGGAATGTTATCACCTCAGTCCAAAACCAATATCATGCTATCATTATTACTATTCACATTCACTGTGACCAACCGAAACGTTTAGCAGAAAACTTTTTTGAGAGTACTCGATATTTCTGCCCTCTCTCAATAATGTGCTTACCTATACTCATTCGTCGGTGCTGTTGAAATTTATTTTATTTTTTAAAGGTCAAGTGCGTTATGTGAACGCATACCACACTTCGTAATATAAAATAATAAAATGGAAACGATGTGAAATTAATGAAATGCGAAACAAAAATCTACTACACTAATAGGTAACCGAAGTCGTTGAGAGGGATTCACGCGTGTGCACTCTGGACGTACTCGTCCCGCCTAAAACTCGTATTATTTTTCGCTATAGGTAGTAGGTCTAGGTACATCTTTTTATTTTATTCGTAATAAATTTAGTGGGCAGAATCAGTGGGAAATAAAAAATAAGTTAAGCGATGAATTCGAATCGTAAAACATTACCTGAACGGTGTACGAGGAACAATTTTGACGAATGGACAGAAATAGGAAATTCTTCTGGCTGATGATCGATTCAAAATGGACTCGTTTGTCCTGCAATCAAAAAGAAAGAAAATTGGAATTGAAAAAAAAATGAAAACCGATTAAATCTACATTTTAACAACTAATTATACACATTGTTGTTGTTGTTGTTTCATCGAATCAATCTAACCGCGCGGTGTAGTCAACAACGATGCTTTACAAAAAAAAAAAAAAAAAAATTAAAGAGGGTAAAGTAAAATTAAAATATAAGCGTCGCGACCGACGAAGCGTCGACGCGGGAGAAGAAAAAAAGAAGACGAAACAGGGCGCCACAAAATTCGACAATCGTTTAAACAGAGCAACCAGTTTTTCATCAAACAAAGAGGTGATGCCGCCGACGAAGCTAACCCACTGACCTAGTTCTCAAAGCATTAAACAGCAGTAGTATTTTCTGTATCTGTACTTACGTAGCGTAGGTAGAGGTACGTCTACGTACGTATGTACTACGTAGCAACGTACTACGTATACGCACGAGTACGAGTACGAGTACGATGAGTCGAGTCGACTGTGCTACCAGCAGCAGTGGTAATCAGCAAAATCGTCAGCAAATGCATTGGTACCTTGCTTTCTTCCTACCAACAAACTTAACTAGTTCACTGTCTCTTTTGACGAACCGTCGTCTGCTGCCAGCAGCTTCGCCTACATACGCTTAAGTACCTCATTGTACGTACCTTTATTTTGCTCTACCTTCATACCCGATGTACCTACCTACCCATGTCCTCCATGTCCCATACGCCAAAGGATCAACCGCACACTCAGCATGGAACTCGAATAAACTTTCGCAAAGGATTCGAGTAATTGAACGAAACCTAAGCCCTGTTCAGCGTCCACGTGAAACCATCAAGTTTAGGGTGAGTGTACTCAACTAGGTATACCGAAGAGGATTTTCACTAAATTGCAGACTCGTGAAGTCGCAGTCGTATCCAAAGGGTTAAAATATTTGAAAGAAAACCGATGTCACGTTTGCGGTGACGTTGACGATGGCATTGTTCATCATCATCATCGTTCAAAGGCTAACGATGATTTCATCCGAATAAAGAATTAGGTGGACGTAGAGACGTAGAGACGTAGACGCGGACACGGACATTATTACCTATTTAAATCCGGATCCGCGTAAACGTAAAATTTAACGCTTACGCGCTTCGCTTAATTACAAACGACCTATGGCGGACGTATCAACTTCGTCGACCAAAAAATATTTGTATAGTGTTCCATGTTGATAGGTCCGGTAGGTCTAGGTACGTTAAATAACACGCTAGCTGTTAACAATCAAGTACCTGTACACAAGTACTCGTCGTACGTAGACGTACACTGTACAGTGAGTAGGTACTCGTAATGTAAATATGTGTGATATGTGAACCGGTTCTGGCTTTTGAACCCTATATTATAGTTATGACGAATAGAAGATTGCTACTCGATGAATTAGATACGTACGTGTTATCTGTTGATTACCTCTACCGGGTACTTACGTTACTACGTTAAAGGGTTAGACTCACGTAATTACCAATGTATACCATACCTTTACCTGCCTAGTAAATTTGAAAATGTTAATTACCTACGCAAAATAAAATAATTAACATCTCCAAGTCCAAACAACCACCATCACTCCTTCCGCTCTATTCCTTCGTCCTTTCAAAATAACATTGTGTAGACTGTAGGCACAAACATTTCTGGGGACTACGAAAATTCCAGAGATTTTAGCTTACGAGTATATACACGTGTAAGTAAGTATGTATCAGAGCTTCAGCTCAACTCCCAGCTAAGCTCTGAGCGAATCTTTTGAAATCATTAGAGCTATGAAAAGGCTACATCTCTCAATTGTGATTCCAACAGTTTTTGAATTCTTGCATAAGAGCTCGCAAGAGAACATCTCAAGCTCCCTGCCTGCCTCTGCAGCACCGCAATTTTTTGGAAACAGAGCGTTGTCCAAATACCTACCCATAATCGAACTTCCAACCGCCCAAATTGATTTTTTCAATTCTGGGCAAAGTTCTAAAAATTAAAAATTGACCATTTTCGGAAAATTATGATTTTAAAAAAAAAATAGATGCGCATTTATTTTGTAAAAATGATCGAAATTAGTCTCGAAACTACCTACATAATAGGTATCAACTGTCTCGAACCGAAGTTGACCATTTTCAGTCATTCTACAGTCTCTAGTGTGATTTTAAATTTCCCCAGAACTTTGAAATAACGTGAGAATTAATTCGGACAGCTAAAAATCGAGTTGTAGCTGTTTCTGAACCTATTTAACGAGTTTACCCAAATTTGGTCCGATTTACAGGCAGACACCTCGAGTGTGTTTTTTTGGCCAGAATGATTGCGAGAAAAAAATCTAAAAAAGCCAAAAAAAAGGTTGTTCGCGAGAAAATTTGAGACGAAGCCTGTCTCGTCTGGGACCATCTTCCGAATACAAAACGTCACCATTTCGAGTCATTTTGGAGCCTCCGAAGCAATTTTCAATTTCTCCAGAAGGTGTGAGAATTAATGCAGGCAGATAAAAACTGAGTTGCGATGCTGTCTGGGTCTCTGCGAGTTTATCCGCAGGTGGATGCTTCATGCGCGTTTTTTTACTAGAATTTTTTTCCCGGTTATTACCTAAGAAAAGAATTTTAAAAATCAAAAATTTTCTGTTTATTGGGAAATTTTTGAAATTTTTACGAATGACTTTGTCTCGTTTAGAAGAAACCCTATAAATCCAGATTTTAAACCATCGCCGTTTACCGAATAAATATAGTACCTACCTATAACACTTTTTAAAGAAATCACAAACCTCCGGAAATGGTCAATTCTGAATTTTCAAAAATTCGCTAAAAATTGAAAAATCAAACTCCGTAGCTAATTTTACAAAATTAACCAAAAACTGCACAAAACAATTAGAACCTCTTCTTTAAAAAAAAAACAACAAACAAATAAAAATATTAAAATCACTGCAAATCTCCAAAAATTGATGAAATTTTAGTAATATTCGACAGAAATGTCACTAAATATAGGTATGTACATAGTTGAAAAGTTTTGATAAAGTTTCATCCGTTTTAAGGATTTTCAATAATTTTATGAGTTTTTGTGTTTTTTTACAAACGATATGGTGTACCTAATTTTACATAGGTACGAGTAATTGGTTTTTAACCACGTTTAATACTAGGTACTTTTATCGAGTTTTAAATAATTTTAATGCGAAGATTCAGTTTGCACCGCAGATTAGCTGACGCCGCCTCAATCTCAGTCCACGTACGACACGTTGCGTTTGTCACTGGTAATTTCACCTCGCCCTCGCAGTGTTTTCCGATAAAATGTCGTCGATCAAATTAGTAAGTATCTAAATAAGTAACCTACGCGTAATTAAACAAGCGCTACGAAACGTCTACTCGGTGCGATTTTCAATGCAGCCAAGGCTACGTTTAAGATGGTTCATTGGCCAACAGTCATTGGTTTTTTGCTACGCACACGATTCTTCATCACAATTACTCGAGTGGAACCCACCCACGCTTCTGCTCCACGCGCTGCAATCCCAGCAATTAAGTAGTAGGTCTAGGTACTAAATGCATTTTGGTACCTCCAAATAACTCGCGTGACGAATATTGAAAATTCTATCTACCTTCGATCGGTGGTTGATTTTTCACATGAAAGCTGTAAGGGTACGCAATACACATTCTAGTTGAAGAATATAACTTTCCATATTTCAGAAAAGTGGCCGATCTCGCAGCTTTAAAGGGATCTTTTTGAACGAGGACATTTTCGTTTTGAATGTAGTACGTACTCCTAATCGAGCTAGATCGAAAGGCCGTGTTCTGAAGCCTCCAGACCAGATGATAAGACCGGGTCAGATCGAAGTTTTGATCGGATTAGAACTATTTAGACCCGATCAGATACAATTAGTAGAGACCTGATTGGATCTAACCAGATGTGGATTTTTTCTGGATCCAATTAGATCTGTTTAGATTTGATTAGACCATTGGAGAAAGCCTGATTGGATCTGAACAGTAGATACGAGAATGTACCGCATTTATAGATGGTGGAAAACTGCTTTTCGTTGTTTTTTTTTTTTTGGTTTCTACCCTCCAAAGTTTATCCCCGTCGGTGAAAAATTAGTGCTTCCGATGAGCCGCCCAATCTTACAAATTATGAAAAATTCGAAGAACCTACCAGACAAAATTTTTTAAATTGTGAACTGTCTATGTAGGTATGTACTTACTTCAGTTACTTCCTAGTTCCTACACCTCTGCGAAGTCCTTACTTAGGTAAAATCAACTTGTACCAATTTTAGACTTCTGTCGCTATCCGCATCGGTAACCTTTGGATTAGAGGGCAGATCTCTTATTTATACCTTACTTGTGAAAAAAAATGTTAGTTAATGCTCTAAAGTTGTCAGGTATCGTGAGAAAAATTTCTTCAACCATGTTAGGGTAACTAATGCCTGGAAGCTTCCCTCCCTCTTCAGTTCTCAAAATGTATAAGAAATCCGAAAAATTGAAATTTTAACGTTTTTTTTACTTCCTAATCCTTAGATTTGGTCTATTTTAATTAGAAATTTAGTGAAAATTGTTCCCTTTCTGAAAAAAAGAAAAATAAGTACCTATATGTACATAGTATGTCATATATTTGTACGTTCTTTATTTAAAATTTTCAATTTTTGGATTTGGTCCGTTGTCATCACAAAAAAAAACTACATATTTAATGTTTTTGATTTGCCCCCTCCCTCTTCAACCATGAAAAAGTGGAGCTTGGTTCCTACCTCAGTTTTCAAAAATAATTTGATTTGTTGAAAGATTAAATTTCATAGTCATAGTTACCTTGATTTTTCAAGTTTTATTCCAACCGGATGAATTGAACTATAGCCAAGATTATTGCTCGGAGGACCAAGATATCGATTGATTTCAGTAATTGATCACTTTCAGCGTAAATTGCCAATTGTCGTAGTGAAAATAACGCATCCAACAAGTAAGGAGGTTTTTTCTCGAGGAGAAGTCATTTAAAATACCTAACTTTGAAAAGAAGATTGAATTTTTGAAAAGAATACTAATTTTAAAAAAATTTGTAGTTAGATGTACGAGTAAAAGTACTCTTCCTATAGAAATGGAACATTTTCAAAAACTTTTGATAATGGGGTTATGTAGTGCAATTCTATGTAATACGACGCGGAAATGAGATATTTCCAAACATTTTTTCCTGATTTTGATTAATTCTTATTTTTTTAATTGGGGGGGGGGGCTCCTTTTCAGAAAGGCAATATGGTTTGAAGGGCCGGGGAAAGCTTTTTCTTGAAAAGTGGATCGTTGGGAGGGCTACCACCGCCACTTTTTTTGGAGATAAGGGTAATTATTTTCTCATCCGAGGTAACAACTAGGGGAGGGGAGTGGAAGGTGGAAAATTTCAACTTTGCAAAATAACGTAAGTACACCCTACTGAACAGATCTGATCAGGTCTCATCAGATCTACTCGTATAAATCATTTTCCTCCAGAAATCGACAACGTTCTTAGAGGAATTTGAGAACTCTCGCGTTAACGATTTTTTGGAGGGTCAATTGACTTCTAGCATGAGTTGAATGATGTTGGGGCTGTTATCTATGGATATTGGATAGGCTAAGAAAATCTTCTGGGGACAACGTAGAATGAAACTTTGATCAAAAATATGCAAATATTGTTAGGTACCGTGAAGTATGCCAATCGTTGGCATTTGTCATCTACTAAGCTATATGTAAACAATGTATGTGAGTTTAAATGAGTTGATTTATAAATATACGTATTCGACTGTGCACTTGTGTTATAGACGTATTGGCGTATTTGCAATCCGTACTACACGAAGCTACGTCGACGTCCACCATGGAGAGCTACAGCATGTGCTACAGCTGTTATAGGATGAGCTGGTGGTAATGGTAAAGCTCGCGCTCGCCATCGCCATCGCCATGGCTAAAGGCTAAAGCTAATAGTAATCTAACATAGTAACACAATAACCTAGCGTGCGAAGCGAACCTACGTAGAATCGAGTTCCGACACTGCGACTCCGACTCCGACTCCAACAGCGACACCAAGACAGAGTTGAACGCAAAGGTAAACATAACACCGCAATCGGCGATCACCGAGGTTTGCCTATGGCAATTGGCATTACCTATGTACATTGTACATACTTACTTACTAGTACGAGTAGCATATTGTAGTATGTCTATGTAGGTACCTATGTATGTGTTGTGTGCTGTCTGTCACTGTCAGTGTTTGCTCTCTGTGGAGGTGCGGGTACGTAAGTAAGAGTACGAGTACGAGTACGAGTACCTGTGGTACCTAGACCTCTGTGTACGCTGTACGTACCACTGTACCAACACCAGCACCACGTAGAGTAGACAAACACACACCACACACCGTACACCGCATACGGACGCAGTCGCAGTCGCAGTCGTAGGCAAACGATACATGATAGATCAGGTGGCCGGCATTCGGACCTCAGGTGCGTTACTAGGTTATAGCTAAATGTTCCCGTTACTTGGTAGGTGTACCGGAACTATTAAACGCGCATCACATGGGCCAGTGAATCCCAAAATTGACGCATGTTGGCGCTCACGCCTCACACGGTCACACGACGCGCGACGCCCGAATGCCCGGACCAGCGATAGCGATAGCGATAGCGATGGTCATCCCTAACTGCAATTACCTACGAGTATTTGCCAAACTACGAGTACCTCTACCTATGTCAACAAGCGACCCGGCGCGGCGCGGCGACCGACGTCGATACACTTTGAAGGACGTAAAATGCAATTTAGGTGACGAATTACCAACATAATCGATTACTCGGATGATTCGTGGCGGCGGCGCGTGCAATGTGCACCATGCGACGCCATCCGCATAATTTCGTGGCCGCTTCAATCGCGTAAAGCGAAATGTACGTTCGTCTGGAGTGCCATGGTACCATACTCCCACATTCTACTCGTTTGTGTTTCAAGGCTTCCAAAAACCGCCCGCCATGCCATACCATACCATCGCAGCGTTTGCAAAAGAACCAAGGAAATGCCTACATGATACGTACGTAAAATAATCCCCAAAATCCTGCGAGTTTCAGTGGAAACACTTTCGGCATCCGGCAATGTTTCGACTTGACTTTGTATCCAGTGTTCAAGTCACTTGCGCCGGCGACAGCACGTACGTCGTACACCCTACGGCCTACAGCTCTGTTATTACCGATAGTTGCGTACTCTCAACTCTATCACTTAAGTCACCGCAATGCGAAAGATGAAATAGGTATAATTAGAATTTTTGGGCATACTGAATGAGAATTTGACTTTATTTTCCATATATGACATTTTCAATTTTTTGTTTTGCAATATTATGTTAGCGATAGTTTTAGACTTACCTATCCTTTTAGAAAAGTGCATTTTTGATTTTTAAAACTTACAAATTTTGAATATTTTTGATTTTTGAAACTTACAAATTTTGAATTTAGGCGTATACCGAAGTACCTATTGTACGGAAAAGTTCTTTTATCACAATGGACTGGTGATGAAAACTACAATTTTTCTTGAAAATCAATTCGAGAAATAAGTTTTTAAAATCAATAATGTAGTTAAAAAAAAACGAATCAATACACCCCTTTTTTTTTGTTTCACTTCAAGTACGAATGAACGAATGCGTGTAGCGTTCGCTTCAGTCCCACGGGTACCCGAGATTTCAGCGACGAAATCATGATAAAATTTCAGTAAAATTTGGTAAAATTCAATGAAAATTGCATGAAACGTTGCTCAAACATGTTAAAAGTGACATCGAAACACTTTTAAAAAAGAATTTAAATCATTTTTCAAGGTAACGAAAAATTGATTGGCGAAACTTTGGCAACAATCGCATAAATTATAATTAAAAATCAATCGAAATGATGAAAGAAAACACGAGAATGATTAAAGTTACAGTACCTATTAGAAAGAATCAAAAACTGATGAAATTTCAACTAAATTATCTCCTATAAAATTACAAAGAACGTCGTTAAAAATGTTAATGAAAATTAAAATTCTACAAAACTCACCAAAAATTGTAAAGAAACGTCGTTAAAATAAAGTTTAAAATGGCATGATAATACTAACAACGCGGGTTTAAAATCTTTAAAACTTACGAATAAACGAAAATTTTTTAGTAAATTTGGTGAAAAAGTCTAAATATTGAAACAGAAAAAAAACACACAAAAATAACATTAAAATCAATAAAAATCTTCGAAAAATACGACTAATCAAACATCAAAATTTATATCAAGTCAAGTACCTACGTAAAATATCGTTAAAACATGTTGAAATGGCTAAAAAAAAAATTGAAAACATGATAAAATTATTGATAACCATCTACTGAAAATTTCATCAACATTTACCAAAATTCACAAAAAAAAATTCCTAGGAACGTCGTTAAAACGCATTGAAATGACATAAAAATAGGTACATTTAAAAAACTAAAATAATTTTTTAGAAAAATACCAAAAACTGTTGAAATTAGAAGAAATTGCTGAAAATTTCGTTAAATATGAAATGACATTATCGTACTTTAAATGCATCAAAAATTACTAAAATCTAATGTTTCAATAAAATTTGTTATAATTCAACAAGATTTACCCGAAACATCCTAAAATCACGCTAACATGTTATCGGAACATTAAAGAAAAAGAAACATCAAAATCAATCGAAATATAGTCAAAAACACGAAGAAAGCACTAAAATAACTGAAACTTACCAATACTTAATTGATGAGAGTCGAGCAAAATTTTTGGCCCGTTTCTATGATTTTGGTGTTTTTATATTCCATTAAAACACATTATCTGATAACATCTTATGCAATTCTTGGTAGAGACCAAATTTCATCAGTTCTAGAAAATTTTTGACGATTTTATAATGATTTTTTTTTAGTACATAAGTACCTATTTTGTTTATTTGAAAAAATTGTTCAACTCCATTAAATTGATCATTTATTAATCTAGGAAATCCAAAAACAGGTTTTCAAGAGCATTAAATAGCTGTAGTAAAGAAACTGTGTTTATACAATTACCCACCTTTACCGGGTCTAATTTTGTAAACACTTCAATATTAAGAATCGGTTCCATGAAACGATAGCTTAAAATCTCCACTGTTAGATGTAGATACATCTGTTTAAACAGAAACACATTTGGCGAAAAAAGTTAATATTATAAAGTCGAAAAAATGCAAAAAAAACAGCGAAATTTAAAAATCTGTTATCTGTTTGCAATTTCCCACATCGACCTTATGACAAATTTTTCTGAAATTTTATCTTTTTCTAGATAATTTTGATTGATTTTTTGCTTTCTAAGAGTCCTAATATTGTTTTTAACGTGTTTTAAAGAAATTTTGTCAACCTAATGTTTAACGAGTCTTTATCGTTTTTTTGAAATTTTCAATGAATTTCAAAGTAGGTAAGTACTTGAATTGATAAAATTGTTTCTGAAATTTCATCAATGGCAAATTTTAGTATTCTTACGCAATTTTTAAGACATTTCAACCATTATTATTCTATGCAATTGTTAAAATCTTGGATTTATCTCAAATTTTAAAATTACTGTTTCAATTTAAGGACGTTTTATGTAAATTCCCATGAAGGTAATCAGTTTTTGGGGATTTTTAAGTTAACGATTGTTAATAACCTTAATAATATTTCGTGCTCTCGTATTAGTTTTTAATATGTAACTTTTGCTGATTTTATAATGTTTTGAACTTTTGAAACGTTTAACTAGGACCAATATGCCATTTCTACATGTTTCAACGAAATTCCGCGTAATTTTATGTGCATAAATTTCAATTTTTGGTAATTTTCAGCGATTTTGATGTTTTTTTTTTTTTTTTTTTTTTTAAATCATTCATGTATAAATAGATTTTCAACTACAAAAATCGAACCAATTGTTGTCTTTGTGAAATAATTTTCAAACTAAAAATGGTGCTGAAATTCAACTGTCGCGTCGCTCGCAAGTAGGAAATTTAAAGCTTTACAAATTCTTAGTACCTATTTCTGTTTTTTGTGGGGGGGGGGGGAGAATTTTCAGTTTTTGTTGCATTTTTCAAAATTGAATTGCGGAAGTTCAGGGCACAGTAAAAAGTGAATAAAATGACCCTGTTTTAAGTAGTGTTATTTTTAGGAAAAACTTGGTTACAAATTAATTATCTGTTACGAGAACGTACCTATAACTTAGGTAGGTAAAAGTATGCGCAAAACTACACTCGACACCATCTGGGGCATTCAATACTGGTACTAATGGACTAATGCTAGATTGTATTATCGGTTCATACATACCTATCCTACTATGACAACAATAAGGTGCCTTTTTTTTCAAAAATGGTCAGCTAATAAATCTACCGTTTGTACCAGAAAAAAAAAAAAAAAACGCTACGTTTTTATATTGTGTAGTACCGCCCATTTAAAATACATATATAGATACCAACATACTCAGCTCTATAGATGGGTTAGAGATGTTCGAATTGATTTTTTAAAAGATCAACAAGTTGTATAGCTGGTTTTCTTCCGCTATACGAGCAATTTTTTATCTAACAATACATACAAAAAGGATACCTAAAAATAAAGTACACAATACGTGAGATGTAAAAGGAAGAAAAGAGCAACAAGACGAAAGATGGTCAAAACAGTGAAAGAAAGCGGAAAGCAGTAAAACAGCTCTACGTAACACGCGTCAAAAATACTGAACAAAACAAAAAAAGCAGCAACAACAACAACGACAAAAAGACCAAAAAACACGACAACAACGGCAATAGGAGTAGGTATATGTATAAGGCAAGGCAATGCGATTGGCAAAAGCGGAACCGCATTTCAACCAAATCAAAACAAAACTAAACAAAAAAACGTACGCAGTCGAGTTGTTGTCATCGAGATTTATTTACGGTATTTTGTGGCCCATTACCTATACGAGTAATTCGTAGTCTACGCGTAGCAGATCATTCGATCAAACAAATAAACTCAAAATGCAAAGCAAAGGACCAACAGTCAACACTCACCAGGGGTTGCGGATAGCCGACGCGGACGCCAACTCTGTATTGTGCAATTTTTTACGCTGCTACGTAATAAATTTTAATAAACCGTTTAGGTTTAGGTATACCGTATACAAAAGAAGAAATGCACTCGTAACAGTTGTTGACAAAAGAAGAAAGGTCGACCTTTGAGTTGGTGTTTTCTTCCGTACGGTGTTTTTTCTCACGGAAATATCGAGTTCGAGTAAAAAAATGTCGTCACTTGTCAAAGCGTCAGTCACACGGATTGTCATTGAGCTTATACATCGTATAGATTGGTTTTGGTTAGTATCCTACGTCCTACGAGTACATAAATGGCAAATGGCCACCCTAAATTGTGTGTATCTGTATAGTCCACTTCCACTTGATGCATCGCAGCTTGTTTCTCAGTCACAAGACACTTTTTTTGTTTTGTTTCTATTAGAAACCAGATTTTTGGACTAGTTGCGTTTCTCATTTTATATAGCCTAATTAGATACCGCACACTCGCAAAATCTAAGGAGAGCAACAAGGCCTGCTGAGAATATCACGATTGCGATTACCATTTCAATGATTATTGATATTGTCCTCTTCAGTTAGGTATCTTTACCCACAAATAAAATATCTAATTTAAATTTAAAAAATGAACTTATCAATTTCTTGAATCAATCGAGTGACGAAAAATTCTTCGATAAAAACAGCAGTTTACCAACTTCAAATAAGTACTTTACTCATGCATATTCGGCTAGTGCTAGATACTGATTTATCGAATATAAGCTTTTGACAAAATTGAAGGTTGATATGCTTGGAATTTACATACATTTAGGTACCTACCTACAAAACGGAATCGTTTATACTCTCGTAGCAACTGAAATTAGGTATTTCAAAAGACACAAATGACCGCAAATTGACAACAGTTGGTCAAAACCTATGATGGTATGATGAATATACGCAATTAACTATCTTAATTGACCAACATTAGGGTTGAAGAAATAGCTCGCAAAAATGCATTCCTGTTTTATGCTTGCGCAGTGGGTTATAAGGTCAGTCTATGTATGGCCAATACCAGTTTTACTAAAAACACCTCCAATTTAATGTACATTCTGGCAAACATTTTAACAGACTCGGATTCAAACTTTGTTTCAAGGCTGTTCAAACATTAAGAAGTTCATCACGGAAAAAGAGGTATTACAATAAATTATTTATGATTTTTAATATCTGATTCTAAGTACCTCTATGTAAATACATATGTTCATTTTTTACCGAGAAAAAAAAATGAAAATTGAAAAATCGCTGTATATTAAATACTCGAAATACTTGGTTAGGTACTTGAAATACTCGTACTTGCTGGCCCTAATTTTCGGTCACTCAGTCACCCACTTTGCTAATTCTTCTTTCAGAGTTGCAGCTGTTGAATCGTTCATTTCAAGATTTCAGGGCAATTTTTTGGAAAAAATGGGGTAATTAATAAACTTATTTCCTCTCGTGCCAGAAGCGTCGTTTAAAAGCGAGTTTGTAATTTTTGCCAATCTATTGCTACAAAAAAGATTTTCCAGACCTGTGGCTGCTCAATCAAAAATTTTGTAGGTAATTTTAGTTTTTTTTTTTTTTTTTTTTTTTGAAAAAATTGGAACCTGAAAATACAATTTTTCTTACTCATGTTGAAAATGGTCCTCAAAACGTGTTTACAATTAGAACGTTATTACTTGGAAAAACGTTTCCCAAAGTTACAATTGCCCAATCGCACATTTTAGGATTTTAGAATATTTTTTTTTATAAAAAAATGAATAATACACTTTTTCTCACTCATTGACATAAGCGGTCCGAAAAACGAGTCTTTAATTGGATAATTGGAGCACTAGCAAAAACTGAAATGTTTCCAGACTTGCGGAGCTGCCAAATTACAAATTTCGTGATTTTCTTTTTTTTTTTTTTGTTGAAAAAGTTAAGACCTGAAAATGCAGTTTCTCTCAATCATGTTGAAAAAATCCGACTTCGAAAAAAGATGACCAAAGTTGTTGTTGCCCAATCACACATTTCAGGATCTCAAAATCTTTTTTTTGAAAAAAAAAAAAAAAAAAAAAAAGTAATAAACTAAAGAAACACTATAATTTTTCTCACTCAATACGAAAGAAGTTCCTAAAACGCGTTTTGGTTGAAATAAATGATCTAAATAGAAGATAGCTTGTTTAAGCAACTCAATCGTACATATTTCAAGCTTTTAAAGCAATTTTTCTATATATATATATTAGATTAGGCCTCTCAAAAGTACACTTTTTCTAACTCATGTTGAGTGCAATGAATACCTAACCAGAAAAGGGGTCCGAAAGTAACACGATTTTTATTTTTTAATAAAAATGATGAAACCTGGAAAAAATTGACAAATTTAGCGCAAAGTCAGGTTAATAATGTTCCTATAGGTAAGGCAACGTGTATGTATTATACATTGCGAATAGAAAAACCTGCATTTGACCACAAAAAATCAAATTTTCTTGCATTTTTGAAAGTCTTTTATCTGTATATTTAAAAAAAATACATATAGGTACGTACCTTACCAGTAGAACTGTCGAATATGATATTTTTAAACCAAAATGACAATTCCACTTCGTTTGGAAGAACTAAGGACGAGCTGGAGCTGGCGATCTAAAAATTTTATTAGAAGTTTTAAGAACATGAGATCGAATCAGGCACTCGTCACTCGTTGGTTTCGAAATTTCACGCGAGGGCCGATTCAGCAACCAGTCGTGTTCTTTTGATTTTTGAAGTCAACTTAGAAGAGAATTATGTGGAGAGCAAATGCAACTTCTGAGCTCGATAGTTTTTTAAATTGCTATTTTATGTCAATTTAAGATTTCAAATTCAAAGCTGCGTCATTTCGTGTGACAAAATCATTCGGAACCCGAAATTTTGTTAGAATTATTTGCATCGGGTACTTATTTAAAAATTATTTTTACAGATATTGCATCATTTGTCATCGATCGTTTAAATAGGTACTTGTAATCTTGCGCAAAATTAAAAGAAAAAATTGATCGCCAATAATAGAGTTGGGTAGTTTAGTCAGTTTTACATGAAAAAAGTGTTTGTTATAGCCTATATGCTGGACAGATTATGAAACAGAAGAAATTTCACGTTTCGAAAACTCGTACGCACTGGATACAAATAATATCTGAGAATTCTTAGAAATTGACCGGTGTTTTTCTACGAAGGTAGGTAGGTAAATAGTTATAGTTGGCAGTGTACCTATAGGTAAGTATTCTGATTTCTGTTGGTGCCTGCTTATGGATTTTTTATGACTCGATTATCGAGTAGAGATGATCGTACCACGCGTAAGTATATGCCTACCAATATTTTTATAAAAATAGAGCCAAAGGTACGTGGTACGTGTTCAACTTTCACCGGCCATAGCAAACATACTCGTATAACAGCAGGGCAGCAGGGCTGCGTACATGCAATGATGCTTTCGCTATTCTCTGGGCCTCTGCTAACTAGTGATGTATGTATAATCTTACTCGGATGTAAAATAAGTCAGCCGAAATTAATTCCCAGAGGCAAATAATCGAATGTGATCGGATCCGGACAGTCCATAGATCCTCCTCGTATTCGACCCAATCACCTCCAAGTTTTGATTGGATTTGATCTGTTCAAACCCGATCAAATCCAAAAGGGGGGTCTGATTGAATCTAACTCGATCACCAGGCCCGAATAAGTCTAATTTTGATTAGGCCAGATCAGATCCAATTCAATCCAATTCAATCCAATCCGATTAAACCATATTTGACCTAATGAGACTGAGATCCAATCATTTTCCCCAGAGTGTACTCCTCAATTTTCACATTCCCAGAATTGATGCGCAAATTTAGAAATACGAGTAGGTACCGAGTATCTAACCTGCAAGTATCGCGATTTGGGATCAAGAGGGACGAGCCTTTACTGCGGCGAGTCATCGACAGCAAAATTGAATCAAAGTTATCACTCTTTGTATACAGAATGAATGCAAAGAGTGGACGTTGAAACATTACCTATAGATAATGTAGGTAAGTACTGTGCGTGTAAAATTAGCAAAAGTCACGACCAACGACGACGAATACCCCATGTCGCAGGTGTAATATTGATAAGATTCGCCTAACCATGCATAAACATATGTGTACTACGGTGAAATACCTAATACAGAGTAGGTGAATATACTCGTAGTTGAATAATGAAAAAACAAAAAAAAAGAATACGAGGAGTAACGAGTAGAGGTAACAGGTACCTACAAGTCTAGTACTGTTGATTATTTATGCAATTTTTCACTTATCAGCCTATATCACAGCCGTCATGCCCTCTACGACAAAACTGGGCTCTTCCGTACACGTTCAATTTTGAACCAATAAAACGCTGTTCATCGTAAATTTTTCACAGTAGGTAAATTTGGTAAATTGTTGGAAAAGTACTGCGGCTAAATCATAAACGTACGCAGAATCGCAGATGGCAGATTGCGCAGGGCTAGCTGTAGGTAGGTACGTATATTTAAGCATAATAAAATTACTCACCAAAAATTGATAAAATATCGAGTACGATCTAATTGCGATAGTATTAACAGGTGGGTATCCAATCAGGGCAACAAATGTGTTTCGTAAGATCCGATAACTTAATGATGGGAAGAAATTCACAAGTTTTCACCACCAGCACTGGTTATAATGTAAAAATACTGCACTTGAAACGATCGGCTGATAAAAAAAAATTATTCGATAGTTGGATTCTAACACTTGGTTTGAACTAAGTAAGTATAAACTCGCGCAAATAATATCGTCGAAAAAAATTAAAAATCAATTACGAAATGAAATCCGCGAAAATTCACCAATTTCACAGTATCACTTTTAAATTCGAGACGACGAATAAAATTGAAAGATCACTTTGAAAAAATCGTTAACCGGCATTCGCGGGAAAATACTCGAGTACCTATCTAAGTACGAGTATACGTAGGGAAAATGAAATTTGTATCGACGAGAAAAATTCGGCAGTCGAGAGCGTTTGTCGCGAGTATATAATACGAGTAAATACGAAACGTCGAACGAAATCACTTTACTACAAAAACGAGAAAATTTCAAATTCGAGATGAAAATTTGAAAATGGGAGGGCGAGGGTGAGGGCGCGGGCGCGAAAAAAAAATGGGAAAACTGAAAATTCGGGCGCACGTACGAATACGTCCGTGTCCGTCACTGGAGATGCGAACCTCGAGCAGACAAACGACTAGCGACTACATAACTAAATAATACTCGACTCGTGAGTTTGGAAGACCAATGCCCTTACGGCGACGCAGCGTACCCGCGAACCCGGCTTCGCCCAGCGTGAGCTTCACAAGACGTTCGAGCTCGAGCAGCGAGGTAGGGGAATGCCCGGTATACTAACCTACATTTTCGCCTGCTTGGCTATGGCATGGGCTATGGCTATGGCTTATCATCATCACTACCTGTACCTCTGCTCTGCCTCTACCTACCTACCTAGGTATTCTACTCTACGAGTACACGCTGTATTCCTTCTCACCTCGCACCTCCGGGCCTCACCTGATGCCCGGTTCGGCTTGGTTTGGTTCCTATGCGTATACTGTATAGAGTAATACACATACAATACCATCGTCGCGTCGACTGTCGAGTACCTCCGTGTACGTACGTACGTACGTACTTGTACAACGTACTCGTACAATAATAAAAATAAAAACACAAATAAACTGCTCTGGTTGTCGTCGTCGTCGTCGTCGTGGTTGTCGCTGACACCTCCACGCCTTTTCTCTACCCTCGTCCATCACCAGCAGTGACTGGGGCAGTAGAGCTGCTGGTACTGGTAGTGTGCCATCGAGGTATCTGCTATCACCAACTCGTCGACATCGTCGTCGGTCGTCGCGACCACTCTCCGCTGGTCGCTGGTCGCTGGTCGCTGGTCGCTGGTCGCTCGCTGTTGATCTTCTTCTTGTTATTGATGGTCGTGGGCTGCGGCTGCGGCTGTCGATATCAGTCGCCTCGCCTAGCCTTAGCACCCGCACCAGCATTTTCCTTTTCCTCGGTTTTGTTGGCGACTCGAGTTCTACGAGAACAGTGACCAAGACCCAAGACACCGCCAACCGCCATGCACCACTCACACCCAGCCATCATCGCCCATCTCAAAAAGTCGCATACCTACCTATTACGAGACTCAGATTACAAGTACCTAAGTATGTCTATGTATCTCTCGTTGCAACGTTCGAAATCAATTCATTTACCTATGTATGTAGTATGATACAGCTACTGTACTAGTTTGATGGATGCTCGTTACGTGATCCGTGTCACACGTCACGTCACGTATTTTCATCTTACTGTAGAGTGTATAGATCCACATGTATGCAAGCAGCATTCGAATCGTCTTCGCTTTCGCTCACTTTTTCATCAAAAAATACTTACTTTTGCCCGATGGAGTCTCGTTAGTGGCAGATTACTAGCTGGGCACCGCAGATGACCAGACAAAGAAAACACATGTACCTACCACTACCTACTTCCTCTATATCATACCCTGATCACTAATTGAACCCAGAAAATACTAATTACGTTCGAATTTACATAAAATTCTACCAACTTGATCAAGATTCAACTTTTGCAACAAACGACTTGAACTCTACACCCGCATTCAAGTCTCCGAAGTCACGCTCTGTCTGCGATTGTACATTTCGCGTCCTCTTCGCTCTTTTAAAATCAAAGTTTCTCATTTTACGAGTATTATCGATAGGTATATTCTTGAACCTCAATTTTCTTCTTTTAAGATTCGGAGTAAATGCAGTTCGTTCTCCAGGAAAAAAAATGCACAAACTGAAGATATTACCTAAGAATGAATGTTCAATGCTCAGTGAAACAAATACCTTACAAAGTCTTTTAAATTGGTTTTTGTAACTTCCCCCTTCTCCTCCTCGCCACCTCATTGAAAAATAAAAAAATTCTTATTGGACATTCTTAATGTTTGCGACGTGATTCTTCAGAACTTGGCCGTAAAAATCTTGCAATTACACAATTGCCTAATAGGTATATCATTATATTTTTTAATTAAAAAAAAAAAGTTTTTTAATCCCTCAAACAACAATGTTGATTCCACCGTATAAAGCCCCCCAAACCTCGACATTCTGTACAATTTTTTGTGAATTTTGATAAAAATTTCACCAGTTCTTAGTGATTTTTGTCAATTTTAACGATATTTCTGCATTTTTACGTTCTTTCAATACTTACTTCCCTATTTTTTCAACAATTTTTACGCTATTTCTGTCAAGTTTTCTGAATAGATAGAATTCGAGCACAACTCTGATCTGACCACATCGAAATTGAAACCATGGAACGTTTGGATTTGACCAGGTCATATCCAAATAATTTCCTCCTGGGCTTACCTATAACATTTTAAATGTGTGTTTCACAAATTTTTCAAAAGTTCCAATTTTCGTCAATTTTTTCACTTGAAAATTTCATCTCATTTAAAAGCGTTTCCTGACATTCCTTTTCGAGTATTCATTACGTTGTTTTTTTGTTTATTTTTCGACATGGGTATGTTTTTTGTGACGGTGGTCTTTGCAATAAATTTTCAACATTATGTCAGACTTTTAAAATTTTTGAAAAAAAAATTGATCGAATATTTTTGCGAGGCGTTTGATTATTTTTTTAAATGGTCAATTTTTGATGTTTTGATCAACATTTGATTGAAGTTAGACTTTTATATTATGAGACTAACTTTTATCTAATAGGTAGGTATAATAAGGTATGTCAAATTTTTAAAAAATGACTTTCTGATCTTTTTGTCGAAATTTTGAAAAATGTCATTATCCATGATTCAAAATTTCCATCGAAGAGGAAACTTTACCCTCATTTTTACTTTTTATTTTCGAACTTGGAAGGACTCCAAAATCTGAAAAATGATGAAAAAAAGAAGGGTCATCAATTTCCGTTTGAAACCGAACTACTCTAAGCAGTGGGAGCATGAAAAAGGGAGGCTGCTTCAGAATTCAAAGACTTTTTGTCTCTGTAATAAAAAAATTTGCCTTAAAAGGTCGAAAATGAAATTCATCGTAAGGTCGGATTAACTTTTTTTGGGCGAACCTTTGTATCAGTTTGGGAAAGAATTCTTAAAATCTGTGTCTGTCGGATCAAATTAAAAGTTTTTTCTTCCAAATTTCAGCATTGTGAGTTGAAGTGATTCGTTCGAGAGACGAGAATGACGATTTTTTGCTTTGAAAAATAAACGAACTTGTCTGGTCTTTGCCTGTGGGATAGCCTACATGCAGCACTTTTATGCCCAAGCACACAGAACTCGATGTACCTATTGTGAGTATTTGTGTATCCGCGATTGCAAGGCGGCGAGGCGGCGAGCGGCGAATGATGATTCGGCGATGTTGCGTTTATGTATAGGTAGTATGTAGATGACGAGCGGGTGGTGGTGCATGCTGTACAGACGATAGCTGGGGCATGGCATTCGCATGGATGGCGCGGTATGGCGGCAGCCAAGTGCCAAGTTCGCCGTAAATAAGAGTATTTCGCATTCGCCGATGACGCTACAACTACGAGTATACAACATCAACATCCGGCAAGAGAAAGTGTTGAAATTCAAGAATAAGGTAATCTTCGCCGCCATCGCCTCCGCCTCCACCCTCGCTCTTACTGCTCACTGCTGACTGCTCAGCTACATCCGACTGAGCGACGTCGCGTCGACGTCATTTTAGGTTTGCTTCGGTGCTAGGTATCTCAATAGGCAATACTTGTGCGATACTGCGAGTAATGTTCAAGTAGGTACCTAGATCTACCTTTGTAAAACAACCATAGAGTCCAAATTCATAAAAATGAGAAGATTTCTCGTTCTTTCTCAAATTCTTTAAGACCAATTTGAAGAAATCTTACACAATTTGGATGATAGGTAAATGCTTCTTGATACGCCTTTTCAGACTTTCAAAAGATTCAACGCAACAAATATACCTACTTTTTAATCGGTACATCATTAATGCCTCCCCCTCTCCAACCTTTTCGGTGGAAGAATTTCTTCGCTCGTCCGCTTAGTTTTGAAGTCTCGTCGCATCATTTTTTAAAAATTTTGAAATCATCCGCCGAATTTTATTGAAATGGGTGAATGGAGTCTGAAAGGCTCGTGTTATCTACGTAGGTACTTACTTGATAGGTTTAAAAAACTCAAAATCAGTGCAAAATGTTACCATCAAATGGGCAAAGGAAAAAACACAGAAAATTGATCAGCTATTGCGTCAACTGTCAGTGATTTCTTTCCTGTGTTCTGACCATTTTATCGTCGAACGTACAAAAATTCGACGATTGATGATCATTGATCATTCAAATTCAGAAAAAAGAGAAGAGTTGAAATCACATTTGACATTCATCGATAGTTATTTCCCCCGATGGAAACATTTGACTGCCAAAAATCACGGTACGAATGATTTCACAATGCCAATTTGTCAAAATGTCATCACTCATCGTTGACGCCGATAATTTGATAATTTTTCCGAGCAAATTGGTAGGTAGCTTACGTATCGAGAACTGCTAATATAACGAGTAATTCCATCGCACCAACGCCGGCACCGCACCGTAAGAATAATACAGAGACAGAGATATTGGCTGTCGGAATCTCGGGCTATGCTTATTACTCGCTCTCGAAATGAGAGCAGCTGAGCAGACAAATAGGGTAAGTTTCGCGCTCACTCTCGAAATGACGTCATAGACCAAACATGGCGCAGCGCAGCGCAGGAGCGCATATCTTAATTACACGTACGTCTACCTCTTACCGAGCTACCAGTCACCTACTCTACCTAGATGCGTAATATGTGTCAACTGTCAGAGACTGTATATAGTGTATCATGTATGGTGTATGGTGTATAGCTAAAAGGTGGAGGCGGAGGCGGAGACGGAGGCGAATGCATTACTTGCGGTTACGGGACTACGGATACATGAAATCGCAACCCAGAACTTAAATGTAATAGACTTACCTCCGCCGGCCACCGCAAAGAGTAGACTTGTAGCCAGCCTGTAGGTAGCTGCGAGGTACGCGGATTAAGATATAAAATACGAGGATGTACGTACTACGTAATAATGTGTATCTAAAGCGTGAATCGTGAGATCGGTGGTCCAAAAGTTACCAGAAGATGACCAAGGAAGGAAAGGATTTTGTTGAATTTCCACGAATTCACCGATTACCTATACCTATATAGATACTGAAGGATGAGTTTAAGCAGAAATCTGATTACGTATTACTTGAGGAGAGAGAGAGGCCTGTACTTAACAAAGTTCCTGCTCGAACCCTGATTATTATTATTTTCGCCAGACTAGGACAAAGAACTAGTCAAACTAGGATTACAATGAATAGCGTCATTTTGATGATTTCATTCCATTGATAGATACGTCTATACGTCTGTATAGACGTACTACGTACGTATGTAGTACCGGTTGAATATACATAGGTATTCGGTATGCATAAAAAAGAGGATAGAAGGAGACAATGATCTCCTCACCTCATCCTCTGGTCAGCTTTTCAACTTGAAAAAGCAATAATAATATTTCAGAACTTAGGTACCTCTCCTACAATGATTACAAGGTAATCTTAACCAGATGTCTTCTTCCGAATTTTTTCAAAAAGAGCCCTAAAACCCTAAAATGTGTGATCTCGGATCTGTGGAATTATTTTTAGGTGCTATTTTAAAATCAACATGTTTTGAGGGTCATTCCATGTCAATTCAACCTACTTTTTGAGTCATGTCTTTCGATTTCGCTCAATTTATTTTTACAATATCTACCCACCCAGTAAGTAAGAAATCCGCAATCAGTTTGGTCCCAGCCCCCTCAGGGGCGGGTGGGGGGCTTCCATTATTTTCACATTGTCTCGAGGTACCTACTCAACTTCAGCAGCGCATTCCTCCAAAACTACAATACTTTGATCAAAACTGATTTCACAGTTCGAAAGGGTATTGAATTTTGAACCTTTTAAGCATTTTGAAATTTTCAAAATTTGAAAGTTAGTTTCGAGATGGGATCTCTTAATGGAGGGAGAGCACCCCCTACCCCCAATTTGGGGCAAAACTTTCGGAAAAAATCTTGGGCATGTGATGCATCGAATTGTATGTTTTTGATGACGCTGAACACGAATATGACGTCATATTTTTGATTGGAATCCATCCAAGGCCCTCAACAATTTTTTTTGACTTTTACCTATTGGGGGAGGTTCTAGGGGCCATGGGTGAGGTCGATATGAAAAACTATGGCTATATTCGTGTTCAGCGATACCGAAAATATATGTACCTACTATTTCATGTGTCAATGTCACACGAATGTAACAATTTTTTTTTTTTAGGTTACCCCCCTTGGGGAGGTGCTGGGGGCCGTGGATGGGGTCCAATCAGAAATCTAACGTCATGTTCGTGTTTAACGTTACCAAAAACATACAATTCGGTATATCACATGCCCAGGATTTTTTTTCGAATGTTTCGTCCCAAATTGGGGGTAAAGGGTGCTCCCCCTCCACCAAGAGATCCCATCTCGAAACTTGAATATTTCGAAAATGCAGCAAAAGGTACATCGATGGTATTTTTTTCAGAATTTTAAATGGTAGCTCCCACTTACAGTGTCATTTTGAAATTTGAACATACAATTTGAAAGTTCAACTTTCAAATTTTGAAAATTTCAAAATGTTCAAGAAGTTTGAAATTCAATACCCTTTCGAACTGTGAAATCAGTTTTGATCAAAGTATCGTAGTTTTGGAGGAATGCGCTGCTGAAGTTGAGTACCTCGAGACAATGTAAAAATAATGGAAGTCCCCCCCCCACCCGCTCCCTGAAGACATGACTTTCAAAATCCCCTTTTTTTGGTCGAATTGACATGGAATGACCCAGAAACAATGAATTTCTGGACCCAGATTTTTTTGAAAAGAGTTTATCTTTATCAATTGAACTGACGACCAAAAATTGGAAAGGTGCTTTTTGTTCTTTCTCGTAGGGCTCAGATTTTTTCTGCGCGGCCTTCCGTATAGCAGTTCCAAGAAATGAAACATCTAACGATGAAATCTTTTGAATTGACACTCTTCGAATTGAACGAAACCAAGCCAGATCGAAAGTGCCGTAAATTCCGTAAACAAAATTTCAGGTGCTGAAAAGTTCATTTTTGATCGAAGAATTTTTGGAAAGGGTGATTTTTAGGTACGGGGACTTCGAGGCATCGAGGAGACCTCGTCGGGGCCCCATATGTTTGTTAATACGTTTAAACCAAAAATGAATCATTTTCCATTTTTTCAAACAATTTGAATTTTTCTAATAATTGTGTTGTGTTTTCAAAAGATCTCAAATTAATTTTTCTACTTAGGTAATAGGTATTCTTGAAAAATTACGTAGCAGAATGAATATTTGCACGAGCGAAACCAGAGCAGACGCTGTGAAAAATTGATTTTCCAAAGCGCAAAACGACAAATGTTTCTCAACTGCATATTCCCACGTTTTGCCAATATTTTTATGTCGGGTAGGGGTTGGTGAGACACCCCCCCCCCTTATCCCCCTGTCATGGCTGTCATAGCACACTTGTGTGATTTCTGTACAGCGACAACTTCAGTATTGCGTTTTTGTTTTTGTTTTTTTTTTTTAAAGTGAGCTCTCAAAACATTTTTTTTTTCCTTCTAATAATGTCAAAATGAAATAATGTTTACATATTTGAATTTTGCGAGTTCCATTTTTTTCATCAATTTATGTAATTTTTAAGCTACTCGTATTTTAGAAGCACATAGACCATAGGTCCTTTTGAGCAGCAGAAACTTCTCCTCGTCAGTTACCCTATGAATCGTCATACCTAAATTCCTTTAAAAAAATAAGTTAAAACGAGCAAAAGATGAAAATAAAAATGAAAGAAGCCAGAAGGATTGAACTTGAATATGGTTGCGAGACATGATCGTCATCGTTACGCGTTTGCTGAGAATTGTAGCGATGGCGGAGGAAGGGCGGCGACGGCGACAGCCACTGCCACAGCCACTGCAGCATCGCCACCATTTCAAGATATCCGGATCCGGTTCGCAGAGTTGTTGACCTACTTCCGGGAGCGCCTCGGTCCGTGGCCTGCTCGTCCGCAGGTTCGTCTATGTAGATAGATGTACGAGTACGAGTACGAGTATATACCTCTGGTCTGGTTGGCTATATAGACCTAGCTGTTGGTTCGACTTGGAGTTAGCCTATTCGTATTCGGTTTCTGTACGTATAGGTACGAGTACAATTATTCCATCTTCTTACGCACACAGACGACTGCTACCGAGTCTGAACCTCGGCCTCAGCATGGACTGGTACTCTGGTAGACCCAGCATCATACCTTGCTTCTTCACCAATCACCACGACGACGCAGCGCAATGCTCGATGGCTCGATGGTACGGCGCGGCGTGCGTTTGAAAAAAAATATCTCTTTCATTTCTCGGCGATATCTACGAGCGAGTATTCTGGTACGCGAGAAGCTGCACCTACGAATATACGCCGCGCTGGAATGGAAATAAGTTGTAAGTGCGCATTTCTGCTTATAAGTATATTTACGTACCTAGCTGTGCGTACCTGGCCGCAATTACGAGTACGAGTACGAGTATGCTATCGACAAAACCAGCATTTAATGACGAAGGCAAAAGAGTAACACTTTCGATCTCGTAGCAGTCGCGGTCGCGGTCGCGGTCGTGGTCGTGGTCGTGGTTGCGCTCTGCAAATGGATGCGAAGTGAAGTGAAGTGTGAATAGCATGCCGACTTCTCTGACTACGAGTATTAAAGAACAAGAGCGCAAAAGCGAATGGGCGAATGGGCGAATGGTCGAGCGCGGTACGCGGTGTGCGACCTACGCGTACTTTATTATTGGGTACGAGTATTTTGCACTCGTTTTATTTGTATCACAAGAATTGGTACAAAAATAAATGCTAAACTGCATGGTAGAGCCTGCTACTCGTACGTCGTACGTCGTACGCCACGATTTCCAGGAACCACCGCAGCCAGGCAATCCGAATCAACGTTCGTTTTTAACCGCAGACCGGAGGACTGCGCCTATCGAAGTAAAAATGAAACCAATCTCGGCTCATCTCTTACGTACGCAGCTATGACTACGAGCTAGTAAGTCAGTAAGTATTTAGGTTCGAGCAACGAGGATTACATATTTCGCATTATTGGACGTATGACGTCTCACGCCTCTGTCTCTGTCTCTAATCTACGGGTAGGTACTTATGCAGACGACGAGGCAAAGGAGAGTCGAAGGAAGAAAAATGTAAAAAATAGCGAAAAAATGGACGAAAAAGTGGAACACTGCGACGGCGACGGCGACGGCACGCCTACCCTTTTGAGAATCGCCCGTATAATTTGTACTTGTAACCGAACGGCTATCAAATATTGTCTATACCTAGATAGAGATTCACCTGCTGCCTGCCCACTGCCTATACGCATCGAGTTCATAATACAAATATACCTACTTCGTAGATGTAGGTATCGCACGAATGTAACTACTGATACCAAAGTACCTAGTTACCCGTTGGTATAGGGCTACAGCAGCATTGACACAATTTATCACCCTACGAGTTTCTTACAAAAGTAAGTAATTCAACTTTTCAAAGCAACCCAGTTACTTTTGGTAATTTTTTTTTTTGAAATTTTCAAAAATTCAACTTTTTAAAAATAAGGATTGTTTTCGACAAAAACTGTGAAAAAATGTCACTTGTCTGCCAATAACTGAAAATTCTCGTTTTTCAGTCAGATTGCTGCTAAGTCTCGCTTTTTTTTCCAAAAATTATCAGGATGATTGGAAAAATAGGTGTTATTTCCTTTCCGAGGAAAGTTTTTAATTATGGATTTGTTTTTTGGTCATGCTGACTCGATGCTGGATCACGCAAGATCATCCGAACGATATAGGTCTTCAGCGTTATCTCGACTAAGCCCGAGCTTTATGCTGAAATTTTCCGCAGCCTGCAGACGCCCGGCTTCGATCAGATGTGTCTGTATGGACGCGAGTCATCTAACCAAAATTTGATTTGATCAGGTCGCTGCTGGTTGGTCTGATCATCCGGATCAGGTTTTCAGCCTATTGACTTTTGTGTTCATCCTCTCAGCTCATTGACCCGTCTGTCCTGCAGCTTCTCGAGGTCGTTTGTCTTCCTAATATCTGACCCATCGAGGTCATTGACCCATCTGTTTGGCTTCCAACTGGCCTCTTGAGGTCATTATCCTCTGACTTACCTATCAAGGTCACTGACCTCTCTGTCGAGCCTCTCATGGTCGTCTGTCTTGTTCAGACCTGACCAAATCTGATAAGGCAGGTCTGATCGAATCAGATCAGATCCAATCATTTTCCCCGGACTTCGGTTGAAGAAAAGAATGAGAAAAATTGATCCCCCCCCCCCCCGCTGTACGTATTACATATCAAACAATTTCTTGATTTTGGTGAAATTCTGAGAAAAAAATGAAAAAATTGAGAAAGCAAAAATCTGACAAAGATCTTTTGCAATGTGTGAAAATTTAATATGTCCCATTCCCCGAGTTTCTCTCATCATCGACCCCCGTGTCTTTAAAAAAGTGATTATGTATCATAATTGAAATTTACTCCTTGATCCGGATCTCTCACAATCTCATGGGCCCGTCCACTCTCAAAAATATGAAAGTAGGTACCGATTAAGGAACTAATTTCAAATTGAGGTATATTTGTTGGACAATGATAGAACTATCAGATTAAAAAATTGGTATAAGTGATCGGAATCCTCAAAATCACAAAATTTTTGAGAATAGGGTACCGTAAGATCGAAAAAAAAAGAGATTGATCGAAAAATGACTCGAAGCGTGGAAAAGTACCCCACAATTTTTTTTTACCATTTTCATCATTTCCATCACGAAACTGCTCCATGTTCTGACATGACGTTTCAATAGGAAAAAATGTTACCAATTTTGACCTACATATGTATTACCTATGTTGTATGTAGTAAAATCAGTAGGGAAAATTTGGGGAAAATTGCAATACGTAGAGGTATTCCTGTAGGTGTTTGTACTCGCGTCGACTAGCGAAACGTGCATTTTGAATTTGCCTAACGCCGCGTCGGAGCAAGGGTGATGAACCGGTTCCAATTGTTTGTATTACTTACTTGGCGTTTGGCCTCAACATTGATCGTAAAACATAAACATAGGCGCGCATAAGCGCACGCAGCAGCAGAAAAGAAGGAAAAAAGAAAGTTGTTGCCGGAATGAAGCCAAGTTCAAGAGTAGGAACATATAACTACATTTACGAGTAATAACTACGAGTATCTAGGTATCTACGCCTAGCATGCGCGGTATCTGTGAATATCGAGTATTCTCGATGGTAAAAATTCACTTTTTATTGCTATTTTTGCGATTATAAAACTTTTTAACATTCGCTTCGAGACTGGTTATCGACGAGTTCCAGTTTTTTATACCTATATGTACCACTACCTATCTCTACTTACTTTTAAAATTGCAAAAAATATGAATTTATTTCTCTACGTACGAGGTACTATTTGATAGGTATTGATATTTATTAAGACACTGAAATACTCCATTTCGGGCACATCACATTGTTTTTCATTCGACTCATCATATTTACTTGGGTACTTACAGCGATTTTTTTTATTTTTTAACAAGTATTTGCCAAAGTGACTAGTGAGCACTATACGAGCACGAGTAGGATCGATCGAGCAAGAATCGCAAAGAGTATCGTGTAAATCGAAACAAATTACGAACACATCCACCTCGATGAACCTGGTCTTCACGCACGTTCGTAAACCAGCGCTTATTATATGGCATTTGGCAGTAGGTAGGTAATAGTAAGTAAGTAGGTAGATAGTATAACTTTCATTTTTAAACGCGATAGCACACTACGAGATACTTCGCAATCTCGTCGCACCACACTATTATTATTTGCATGAATAAAAACAAAACGTGTACAGCATTCTGTATCTTACACTCTTACAGGAGTGGCTGCTGGCTATTTGGCATATTATGGCGGTAGCTGCAGATTCGGTTAGATACTTAGATATGATTTTTTTATATCGAGAGAGGAGCTTCGCATGGGACAGAATTGGAAACTGGATTCCAGCAAAGTAAGATGTTCAGAAAACGAAAGCTCTACTGGATTGCATTAGGAATCAAGCATGCGCGTCGATTGCGGTGACTATATTGAGAGGAAATCTTTGCAAGTTCTTTATTGAAGTTTTAGTAGGTAATTATCAGGGCTAGGATTTTTATGATAATGCTTTTTTTTTTGTAGCAACACCCTATACGGCGTAAGTAACTAAATATATTTTCTTTGCGTTTCATTCCATTCTGAGGCGAATGGTGAAAGTTGATAGTGCTTTTCTTTTGGGTGTAAATGCTTTAAAATGCTTATTTTGAGCCGAAAAGGCGAAAATTTTGTTTTTTTGGGGCTTCTTTTCGTCGTTAGCGCGTTTTTTTTGGTAAAAAAATAGGTAAAATTGAAGAAATTAGTTCCAAAAATACGAAAATTTATCAACTTTTTGCACATTTTGAAAAAAATAAATAATTGTTAAAAAAATATTAGTTCAAAAAAACAAGGGAGGAAAAACGGAAAAATAACAGATTCAGTTTTCATTTTTCAATTTTTATTTTACTTTAAGTACTATTTATTTTTATTAATTAGTTTCAGTTTTTTTCCTTTTTTTTTCATTTTCTTCTTTTCGTTTATTTTGGTTCAAGTTGTTCATTTAAGGGAGGTATCTTGCTGGGATTCTGGGTCTGAAAACCCCTTCATTTTGATACGTAACATGATACCTAGGATAGGATTTGATAGCGCTTTTTTTTTGATTTTTTCTTACATATTTTCTATTGCTTTTTTATAGCGCTTAAAACACGTTTGATAGCGCTTAAAAATCCTAGCCCTAGTAATTACTCGTATGTTTAAAATTATTGTCCAAACATCTATTTTTTTTTTCAAAAAAGATCATCATTTTAAAAATAAAATAATCTAGGTATAGATATTTTTGCTCATATTTTCCTATAATTTAATTACTCGTATTTTTTGATTAAAACAGCCTTCAGCATCGTTATAGCTAACTCATGCTATCATTCCATTCGATCGTCTTCGGATACTTACTCGCTCACTCACTCAGCCAAAGTCCAGATCCAGGTCCAGGTTCTCAGATCCACTCTCACTTTGATTTGAATTTGAAAGAAAATACTCGTCGTACATGCGTCGACGCTCTAACAACAAACCGGTATTCAAAAAGGGCGTAAGTAACCAGTTTCGCGGCCATAATTTTGTACCAACTTGCGCTGTACACGAAAAGTCGGCGCGGCGCGGTGTCGGCATAGTTCAACTTTGACGCGGAGACAATGCTGCGATATCGAAGATCCGATGATTGATTTTAAAATTTCAATTCATACTTCATAGGTATCTCGAATTGCACAGCTCCAAAGAAATTTGGTTGCCCTGCCTGAGCGAGTAACTCCTGTCCTTATACATAATACACATTATGTACCTACTTTATTTCAAAGGTAAGGTATTGGATGTAGTTTTCGTTTCGATCTACATACCCTGAAGGGTGTGTAGGGGTTAAATTACCTATTGCAAATGCACCATGACAACTTTTGTCCTACTTTCAAAAGGTGACTCGATCGCTATCAATAAAAATTCTTGTCCGCTATCGTACATACATATGTATGTACCACAAAGGGAAGTGATTTCTGCGTATCTAACTAACTGTGAGAAGATCACTCTACTCGTATTAAAAAATTTTAGAAAAAAAATAAGCGTGTTTTCCTAACACAAAACAATGACAGATTCATCACAATGTTTATATACTTATACGCTTTGAGACAAAAAAAAAAAAAAAAAATAAGGAAACAAAACACATACCTACACGGGAAAGCACGAGACTATTTTTTAATGTTTTCCCATTCCCACCCTTATGAAAAAAAAGTTAACCGTACAAAGAATCTGAATTACCGGTATAATAAAAAACCAACCGTGAAGTTTTCGAATAAAAAAGAAATGTTTCGATTTTGTCATTTGTGGATGTGCACATTGGACAAACGCGGATGGAGTTGAGTATTTTAGTGGAATAATAGACCGTTATTTTTTTAAGTACTTTTCGTCGACCTTTATCTATTCGGTTTTGTTTGCGGAAAAAAAGATGCGGAACTCGATACTTAATTTAGTTGTATAAGATTACTCTGCTGCAGGGTAAGGGTAGCTGAATTATAAATTCTTGGACTGTCCGGAGATTCTTTGTGAGCTGGGGGAAAAAACGTTCATGTTTTGATTTTGCCTATGTGTAGTTTTTGTTTGAAAAGAAATTGGGCTAAAACCCATGCCATGGACCAACGGCCTACACAATTTAACCCTTTTCCAACGCGGGAGTAACGTTAACGAATAAACGTACAATAAGACTAAGAGTAAAAATGTACCTACGAGTAGTTATACCTATAGATAGATTCGCGAATAGGAAAGTGAAGAAAGTACTCGTACAAAATATTGAAATACGAGTTAATCTGCTGAAAATTTGCAATTTGTTCCAGTAGAAACAGAAGCTGAGAAGCCAGCGATTTCAGTACTCGTATTTAACCTTTTTGTATTATTTGGAACAATTAAAGAGGCTACCGCGTGACGTTTCGGTTGTTAAACTTGTAATACAAACGGAGAAAAAAAGTGGAAGAGAAAGAGCGGCGGACGTAGGACGTAGGACGTAGACTGCAGTTGAGGCGGTCGAAGGAATGGAAAAAAGGAGCATCTCGAACCTTGGCGCATAGGCAACCAATGAGAAAACAAATTCATAGAAACGATTGTTAATTGTTATAAGTAGAGCATGATATGGATAAATAATATAAACCAATGTCACGTGATAATTCTTCATCATCCAATCGTGATACTGAAAGAGAAAGCGTTCCCGCATGCTCTCTTTTTCTTATAGGTACCTTTACCTACCTCCCTACCATAGGTTGTCTTTTTTTTATTTATATATTTTTTATTTAATAGTATCTAAGAGTAATTTTTATCATCATTTTGTAAGGTATTTTTTGAATGAATGCCTATTGCCTACCTAGGGTGGGAACCACTCGCACTTCTACACTGTACGATTTGACGAACGAAACTGGGTTAGATCGAAAGAGCGAGTTCAAAAACCCTAGCCAAAATTTTGGGTTTTTGTTTTAAACAAAAGTGAACCCAACAATGTCAATAATAATTCCTTCAATTCGAGTTTCACACATCGACAACTACTGAACCCTACGGCGATTTCGATTTGTCAAATTTTTCCATAGGCACCTACCTGACTTATTTAGTTGATGCTTATTGCTGGGCATCCTTTCGACCGCTTTAGACGGTTACTGCAAAGTTTCAAGAGCGGGGGTTCGAAAGTAAATTTCTGACCAATTTTATCAATTCCAGAAAAAGCAAAAAAACAAAACAAAACAAATCTCAGAAACAATCGCAATTTCGACTTTTTTGGAGCCTTCGAGGAGTTTTCAAATTTCTCCAGAAATTTTGATATCGCCCTGGAGGAGGAGAGGAAATGAACTTCGGAACATCGGAACTTATAACTTTGATCGGTGCTTATCGAGTTCCTTCTTGAAAATCTCTATATGGAGAAAAAAAGGCTAAATTTTACTACAATACTGTTAAACGTTAAGATCAAATGCAAAAACATTAAACTAAATTAAGCCTTTCAAAAGGTTCTAAAACTCGTATGGCTTCTATCTCTCTTAAAACACTTTGAAATTGAACACCTCGCATTTTATACCACCTATGTAGGTCTAGGTACCTTTTTTTCATGCTGTCGATACCTATAGCTACAGAATACCTTTATAGGTACGTTGGTAGATTGTCATCTTCGCTTGGCTATTATTATTTTTTCAAAATAGAATTTTTTAGACGTTGAGGATTGCACACGTATTTTTTACCTCTTGAACTAAGCTATAGACCACTTGTTGGTTTCAGATACCAGAAGATTAACGACATTTCACCCGTTCCCGCATCAATCCTTTAGTTTCGTGGGAATTTTCAAACACAAACAGAAGAAACAAGCATACCTTAGAGGTACCTCTATACCTACGTGTAGGTGTTGCCAAAAACTGAGCAAAGATATCGGAAATTTACTTCACAGTCACACTGGCCATCGCGAAAAACAAACATCAGAGCCTATATTTAGTACCTAGGCAAGTAGGTATACACTTATACAGGTCATTAGGTTATCCGAATAAAGTTGTGAAAAAATATGAAAAGATCGTGGTAGGTAAAATTTTAAGTAAGTATGACGATACTAATTACGCTCATTATAGTATTTATACCTGCCTGGATACTTAATATGTACCCAACTTGAAACTTGGTAGAGCTATACCTATACTCGTACAAAAGACGTATGTGCAGGAGTGCAGGTACGTAGTACGTACTATATCAGTATATCTACAAATAAGTATAGTAACCCAGGTATACTTATTACGTATGTATTTGCATATTACAGAATTACTCACTCGTAGTGTATCGGTTTATTAGAATAAGACATCGGATTTATACAAGTTTTTTGTAAACGAAACAAACTTTTTTAGTGTAAAACTAAATTTTTTAATCTCACTTTTTTTTGGTTGAAATAGGTTGCCTCGAATGTCACCCCACCCCGAGTCTACCTACATGAAAAACAAACGAGGATGAAAAAGAAAAGTGGAACAAAATTATTCGTAGTTAATTTTTTCTATTCAGAATTTTCATTCGAGTTTTTTAAATTTTGATTTTGATTTTAATTTTATACCTACCTATCTAATTCAAATTAATTCGCTAGAATTTTATTTGTTATCTTGATTTAATTGTTGATTTTGATTTTGATTTTACTCGATTGAATCGTCATTTTTTAAATTTCATTATCGTGTTCTGGACTGGTTCAACTTTTATTTGCACATTTATCATTTCGATATTCGGATTTTATTTTTTTGTTTGATTTAATTTTTATTTTTCGATTTAATTCGATCTTTTTGTAACTTTTGTGTTGAATTCGCTAGGTCTACTTATGATTTTTGAAAAACAACTTTAGTTGCGCAATTGCTTTTATTAAGACAATTGTTCGCTTTAAAAAAAAAAAAAAAAAAACACTTATTTTTATGCGAAAGAATAAGTAATTATAAGTTAATAGAAGGTGATTTCAGTTGGAAAATTCATTGATTCGTCAATTCCATCAATAAAAGTTGAAAAATGAAGATGTTTTGAAATTTTTTTGACGAAACAAGTACTGAGGTAGGCAGTTTTTTTCCTTTAGTTGATACCCAAGTACAAATATATTTTTGCAGAAAAATTTTTGAGACTTGAGAATGAGAACGAGAGCGTTGACGATGGCCAAGACGGGGGTGGAAGAAATACGAATTAACATTACAGCGAAAAGTAAAGAATCGTTTTAATTTATATGGCATTTTTTAAGAGCAGACAACGATGTCCTATATTTTGGATACAACGCGAAACCGGTTATAGTGGGTTAGTGGGATAAATGGTTCGTCTCGTCTTTCGCATTAAAATCGAATCGCTAGAAAGAAATGACAATGCGACTTCTTTCTTTCTTTCTTCTTTCTTTCTCCATCTCCACTTTATTATTCCACGTAGGTGCCTGCCTCTGTTCCTCTGCCTGCCTATGCAGACGGCGTTGTCGTTCGTATCTCATCCGAATTAATATCTAAATTACAAATCACTCGCGCAAGCACAAACTTTATTAATTATCGTTGTTGCGATAAAAGAAAAATACCTATACCATATACCTATACACTATACAGACGTTTCACGATTTGTAATGAAAAGGAAACCAATAATTACTAAGTAGGATATTGAAGCAAAAGATCCGAGCAGACTTCTACGCAAATTAGGTTTTACATCGAGTAAAATTAAAAGTGATGATCTTATTTTGTCTGGCGGGTAGATAGATGAGAAAATAGAAATAAAAATGAGCGAAATAATTCGAGGAAGAGAAATAAGCGTACCTAGTTTAAAAAACAAACAAACAAAACGAGATCTCGTTAAAAATTTCTGTGAAAAGCATAGACCAATTTTCGTTTTTGTCTGTAAGTAATTCATTTTTTAAAAAAAAGTTTCCGCTCGCAAAAAAATATTTTTTGCAATTTCTAGCCGAGTATGAAATTAGTGATTAAATTGAGAGATTTCACCGAGTGGCAGCTAATGCAGCCTCACTTTTCGAAACTTTATGACAGTTTTTGAAGAATTTTGGTCTCATAAAAGTACGTACTTTTTCTCACTCGAGTCAAAAGTGACTTAATTAACATGTAGTAATAAGTACATATAAAAGATTACTGAGGTTGCAGCTGCTCTTCGATCAAAGTGAAATGAATTAAAATCGCGATGACTGAGTTAACTGATCCTTTGTAAGAGAGAATTGAGAGAATTTCAAAATCAAAATCTCAGTAGATCGATGTAAGTATTTTTGAAAGAAGAGGAAGGGAAAAAAACATTTAAAGAAATTCCGATAGTGATCCTCTAACCGTTTCTACTGTCATTCAAAAGTCAAAACGTCGAGACTCTTGGTGAGATTTACAACCAATAAAAATGTTTCTTTTCTTCCTTGTTTTTTTGAATGCAATCGTCGACCTTTTACTAACGGATCAAGTACACGGGAAAAAATTTACTGTTGTCTATTTCTAGCTCCGATCATTCCGTTTTTTTTGCTTTGTTCTCTGTGTATTTTTTTATGTGCAAGGCTCGTAAAAAAACGACCTACGCACAGTTTTGTGTAGGTACCTACGCAGGTACCTACGAACGCGATTGCATAAAAACTGAAAAAAAACAGCGAGTTGAAACGAGTAGTATTCAATTTAGCAGATTTTTAAAAATTAAATACATAACATCGTTCCAGCTTTTTTTTTTTTTTTAAATGAAACATTTGTAAAAAATTAAAAAAAAAAGAAGGAAGAAAGCATCCATTTTGCGTACCCGTATTATAATATCATCATTTTTCCAAAAATATATTAGAGTATCATTTCAACCGGACTTCAACCCTATAACTTCCTACTCCCTCTTCTCTTCTTGGATACGCCAGTAATACCTACTTCCTACAGCGTGGATTAAATCAAGCTGATCATTATGGTTTATGGTTACCTGAAAAAAAAAGATGGCTTAAGTCTGTACAATTCACACGCTCGAAACATGTTCGAGACCTTTACAACACCTACTCACTGTTGAAAAATCTACTGCAGTAATTACAAATGCATAGGATAAACATACTTACACATACAAATTCTAATACAATACAATTCAATACCTACAGTGGACAACATATTGCACCCAAGGGCGAAGAAAATATTCAAACGGAATTCATCTCGCGGCTCGTATAGGCATCTTGATTCCATTGAATTGTACCTATAGACCTACTGATCACTACAGTGGGTGACACGAGACGGTAACAATGGGCAAAAATTTTAGCGAATATCGGTATTATTTTAGCTTAAATAACGGCGGGCCATAATACTCGCATGTAGTAGGTATTCCAAAATCTCTCGAATAGGCAAGACCAGCGCGCATTTACTGAAGGTAAAAAACAAGATAGAAAGAAAGAAAAGGATGCAAATTGGTCTTTGGAGAAGAGACAAAAACATACAAATCAACCATTAATTCCGTGATTTTCGTGAAAGGATCGAGACCTCCTACGGTTCGGCAACACAGCAACACAAAAGCATTGGACAGCAATAGTAACAGCGTGAAAACGATATTTGTGTGTTGTATGCGGTTGAGAAATTGGGTCAAATTCAACTTAGCCTTTTACCAAAAATGTAAACATTCGTTGTGGTATTTTTTCAAAACCAACAAGTTAAAATATAAAGATAGATCTAAAAAAAAAAAAAAAAAAAAACAGAATGAACTGCTAAGATTTCCGCATCCCTTTCAAGCAATAAAACGGAGAAATCTAAAAAAAGAAATGCATTATACTACACTTGTGTGAAAAAGCCGCCCGTTTCGAATTTCCTCGTTCCGTGTCCGTGTTTGATTTATTTTGGTTTTTTTGTGAACGCGGGTTTTCTTCGCTTTTATCTATCAAACCCTGTTAGTTTACAGAAAACAGTTCTTTTTGTAACGTTTCGATTTTTTTACCTTATTTTTTGTTTTGTCTGAACCAATGTAACAAATACAATCAAGTATTGTCCGTTTCGGTTTCCAATGAAATTGCCTTAAAATCAAAAAACGCGGAGCACTTAGTCCGGATGATTAGAAGTGAGACGAGGAAATCATTCGAGTTCTAAAAAAGCTAATGCGATATGGGAAAAATACAGATAAAGATCAACAGAAAGGCACTAACGAACGTATGAAATATCTACGTAAACATCGAAACCTCGCATAGCGCATACAGGGTGTTGATAAATAGATTGCATAACCAAAAGGTGCAAGGAAATACTTTCATCGTGGAGCATCGAAAAAAAATTTTTTTTTAATGATTTGAGCTATCATTTTGAATAACGTTTTTTAAAGGATGACAATAAAAATGGAAACAAAAACTTAATTAAATTTAATAAGTACATATTTATAAGTAGATTTTTGATACAACAATCCTTGATTAGGTATTCAGACTTGCGTTTAAATGTATCACAAATTCACAATATTTACAATTTTTTGAAAAAAATTACGAATAGTATTTCAGTACTTCTTCGTTTAACGATGGCAACGTATTTTCGTTTATTTCGACGAATCGTTTGCGTTGTCTACTAAAATAATAAATATCACCGGTATAAATATCGAACCATAAAGCGTGAATGTGTAAATCGTGCGTTTCCAGCCTCTTTTTCAGAAAACCGTAGCTAGCTATGTTTTGCATTTGTTGCAGGCAGTTAACCTAATCAACAAAAAAATGAATAAGTATATCGTATAAATGCAAATGCCTATTCAGTATTTATGGGCACAATATTCGCAGCAATATCTAGTTCACAAGAGGTTATTTATGCGTCTGATTTTTATCTCGTCAAAATAATCCTAATCAAAATATTTATTTAAAACACAAAATGGTGCATTCAGAGTGTGATGAGGATCATGTACGTTGTTTGGGTGATATGATAGGTGTAGGTACCTAATATACACTTGGGTGAATAAATTACGCACGTACTTGAGATAGTTTATCTTCTATGGTGAATTTATTTTCTGGATCAATATAAGCTACAACTTTCCTCATAGGTGTTTCCGATTGAAAAATTAATGGCGATTCGAATCCAGCTAATTCTAATTGCCGATATTTATCTAACGACGACATGGCATGAGTGCACAACCACGCACGAAGAGGAGAAATTCGTCTATTGTCTTTGCTTGCAAATTCTTCGTCTCTTAAACGATAAAGCAAATTCATTGCCTAAAAGAGAAACAAAAAAACAAAAAAAAAGAATTAGTACCTAGGTAATTTATTAAAATTGAAAAAATCAAACCATTCTCATTGCAGCCAAAAATTCGAGGATTTCTTTGATCTGATCAGGTCTGAATTAAGTGTAATCTGGTAGATCTATTAAGTAATCTCTTTTTGGGTAGAATGGGATTTAATCTGTTCAGATCAGCGCATTTCACATCAGATTTGCTCCGATATAGCCAAGAGCTAACTCCTTTGATATGATCTGATCATGATCTGATCTGATTCAATAACTTCGCGCCTTGGCTCATAAAGTACTTATCCTAGATTGTTTTCCATTATATTGTATTTACCTTGCAATCGGAATGCCCGCAAACAATAATGTGTCTAATATCATTAACAACGCAGGCCAGTTCCAAAGCAGCTGGCTCATTTGTTGTTAGTTCATCCAAGAAATGCTGCGAATGTGGAATAATATTTCCCGCGTTTCTCACTGTGGCAAAAAATAAAAATAAAATTAATAAAATCGCAATCTCGACCTGATTGACTGTTTGTGTTCACATAATCAGCCAATCAAGGTGAGCTTAAATTACCTTATCATTATCTACTTATTTTACTTCGCTCGTCGCCTTCCTTAATTAATCGGTTCTGTAAGGTAGGTATAGGTACCTACCTTGTACAAAAAAACCTTAATGGATTCATAGTAGGATTATGCATAGATCCTTTTAAAGTTTGTTCGTAGTAGGAGCTAGCATCCCAACAAATTTGTGGTAACACAGTCGGCCGAAAAATTAAGCGCCTGAGAAGATTCAAAAGGTCCCATTCAAAATCACGATTTCGAAGCGTCGTTGCGCAGAAAATTTAAAGGTCGGTCGAAAACAGTGAAACAAATTCTCTCATTAGTCTCAAAAAGTCTTACCTAGTGTCATAGAATTGCTTTTCAATATAGGTACCTACCTACCTATCTACGTCTACCCAACAAATGTGACGCGACCAGCGATACCATACCATAAGTCGGGAAACTTTTTTTGAGATAATCGCGTTTTCATGGAAAAAGTCAGAAAATATCAAAAAAAAATTTTTTGTCGATTCATATACTATGAAGCCTATACTTTGGAATGGGTGTACCCACCGATCTCAAACACGTCGTTTTAGTGGTGAAAAACCGGTTTTACAAAAGTGCTTTTCATAAAAAAATGTCAAAAAAAATATTATGATGTAAAACCATTAAAAGGTGAAGAAAATCAAAAAAAAAAAAAAAAAAAAAATTTAAAAATGTTACAAAAATAACCCAAACTTTCAAAAACGTTTTTCTCAGAATTTTGGTTTTTGAATTTCAAAAAATACGCAACTTTGAAATTTTGTCAGATTTTAATATTTTGAAAATCTGTTTGCACCATTGAAAAGAGGAAGAAAAACACTACCAGAAACCACAATAAAACGAAAAAAATTTTTGCCGACATATGGTATGGTATCGCTGGTCGCGTCACAAATTATTGTAATTGCAGTCATAGGTCAAGGAAAAAGTTGAATTCATTCACGACGGTACCCAGAGGAAAATGATTTGATCAGACCCAGCCCGATCAGAAATTGTATCCATGGAATGCCCAGATGTGCAGATCAGACCTGATCAGATCCAGTCACGGTCACTGTCCATGTCCCGTGGGTAATTATACTTCCACGAGTCCACACAAAATTTGAAATTCTATCTTTTACGTAACTTATGAAATAAACTTTCATTCGTTTGAAATGAGAATTTTCAAAAATTTTAACCTATTCTTGGTATTTTTATAATTTTTTCATCTTCTAGTCGAACATACCAATAAACATATCGCCGACGTTAGTTTCGGTGAATCTTGAAGGGATCATTCTGCTGTCCATGCAAGTAAAAAATACAGCTTTGGGCTGGAAAAAAAAAGAAAAATAATGAAATATCAGTAATTAGGATAGTCATTTTTCGTCGAAGCAATACAATATGACGAGCGCAGAGAAATACCCGAAAAAACAGGATAAAATATGCAAACGTGGGTACGGTACAGAACAATGAGAACATGAATGAATGAATCACTTCGCAAGTCGACCCAATAAAAATTTACATGTGCGATAAATTTAATCTATGTAGAATCATTTTTCTTTTTTCTAACGCATCAAATTGTAATACTTATCGAATGTACTTCAGTCAATGTTGCCTAAACTCATACGATAACTCTCTACAGCTGACTTGAGATTGCAATTTGGTAGGCAAACTTCCTATGAACGAGTAGACTTGTTGATTCGCAATATGACGATGAATGATGCAAAAGTAGGCCAAGTTGATCGTTTTCGCGCAAACATAATAATGCATAATTTTGACATTCTTCGCAATTGTTACTTTTTTTTTACTTTCATTAAACGTTGGGTATAAAACTAATGAAGTATTGGTAACATTGCCTGCAAAGTCAACAGGTGTAATTACTAATACGAGAGCGAAACGGAAATGAAATAATTTTTCAATTCGGTTGAATAACTTGCGAGTACTTACTTCTGGATTATTTCTCACAGTAATGAACTGTTCGACCATTTTTTCACGATCCGTTTTGATGTACTTTAAAATACCGCGAAATATTCTATCCATATCTACACGATACTAACCGATTAAGTGGTTATTAATACTGATACTGATTTCAAACATATTCCGATCGACATGAACGTTTCAAGTCATTTTCACAAGGTCAAATAAAATATTTTAAAAGCAAAATCAAACAAAACTCTTGTTAAAATGAAAATTGGATAGAACACGTGCGAACGCGTTGCGTCGTGATAATGAAAGTAGCGTTCCAATAATTTGAATTAGGCTCGCACTTTATTCATTTCTATTCTTGCGACTTGATGACGAGAAAGCCTTGAAAGTTTTCTTCCGTGGTTAGACATATGTAGTTGGAAATTGTCGGGATTCTTAATATTATAAACAACGAAAATCTTTCACATCTAGCGGGTAATCCAAAACTAATTATTCGCTAAAAAAAAATAAATGTTCTTTTTACTGAACTCCTTTCACAAACTTCACATCCCGAAGTACCCAACCTACCTACTTATAAAGAAATAGAACAAAAAAAAAATGAAATAATTTTTTTAAAATGATACAAAAACATGAATATTTTAAAATGATATAAACAACAAATAAAAAATCACGAGCAATAAAAAATTTGTAAGCAATCTTAAACAATCGTTTTGTAAATCAATTACGTATAAAATTAAAAAAAAAAGTAAATACTTACATAATGTAGGTACACGATACTTGATAAACAAAAACAAAACAGAGCAAAAAAAAATTAAAATTAAAATACGTAAGTAAAATGTCATTTCGAAGTATAAACGATGAAAGGAACTTTTTAAAATAACATAACTTACACGTAACAACAGATATGATTTCGTCAAATGGTAATACATATAAAAATTTCTAACCGACCTTTCTTCAAGTAATTATACAATAGGTATGCAAAATTATTTTCACAAAAGCTTTTTTTACAGCTTTTAAAAAAAGAAACGAAATTTTTTGTTTTTTACCACTTGTAAAAATAGGTAGTAAAAAAAATTGCCAAAATACAGATTTATGAATTTAAGTAATACCAAAAATCATAATGCGTAGAGCATTTTTACGGCAACAGTATAAATGGACATAAGGAGAAATACAAAAATGAAAATGAATAAAAATCTCGACTCGAGCTTCACAACCTAATTCAAATAATTCGCCGCGCAATCCTCAAATTTACCTAATTTATTCAAAGAGTCTAATTGCTGCTTCGCTTTGGAAGAAGAATCGAGACGGTACGCCTCCGAATAATAATGTTTAGCTTTGCAAAATCTATTCCATCGATGATACAATACACCTTGAAGAGAAAACATACAAACATCAGTACTTGACAGGCATGTTTCGAAAAATTTCAATTTCAGCGTTATCAATTACCTAAATTATACAGATACGTGGATTGCTGCGGATTCAAACTTATTGCTTTCAGGAAATGTTTCTCCGATTTATCATATTCGTTTAATTTGCCCAGCACGTTGGCTAAATTGAAATGAATATTTGGTTCGAGAGGTAAATGTAACAACGCATTGTACGATTCACTTACCGCTTCTTTCAACCGACCTAAAAAAAAATAAATAATGAAAATTATAAAAAAACACGATTTACTCGAGTAGGGAAAAATGTATCTATTATAAAAAAAATCGCTCACCCAATGAATCCAACATTACGATTAAATTACTCCAGGCAATTTTATGAGTCGGTTTTAACTTGGTTGCATTTCGCCAAGCTGCAAGAGCTTCACAATTTCTTCCAAGTTCAAGGTACTGAATGAGTAAATAAGTAAATTAATACGCGTCATTTTTTTCCAACTCGATATAAATTATGGAAAAGAAAGTTACCAAATTGCCAAGATTGTAGTAACAATCCGGATACTTCTTACGGTATTTCAAAGCCTCCAAATAACAATATTCCGATTCATTTAACGACCCCATACTAGAATAAACGATTCCTAAATTCATCCAAGCTGTGGAAAAATCCGGACGAATTTCCAACGCTTTATTTAATAATCTTTCCGCCGCGTTGAAATTTCCTTCATCTCGATAAATATTGGCTAAATTATTCATCGCTAAATCGTATCGAGGATGTAAACTGCAGATGGTAAAATAAAAAATTACATTTGAAAATGAATATGTAGTAGGTACGCACGACTCGAGAAAAATGCTCACTTCAACGCTTCTTCATAGTGTTGAATAGCAAACTTTTTGAATCCTCTATCGGCAGCATTTTTCGCCAAATTATAATGCACTTTAGCGTTCAAGGGACAGACTGATAAAGCACTTTCGAACAGCTTTCTTTCATTTAACCAGTCACTAGTTCTGTGAATAGAGCGTAACATGAGAACAATCAACATGAACAGAGTTGACGCTCGTATGATCTGAAAATCGAAAGAAATTATCTTCAAGTTCGTCGATTTAAGCTACATGAACATTTACATAAGTATATCAATACCTATCTAGAATCAAATTGAACATACTTTACTTAAATTACGAAATATCATTGAAAATCTTTGCAATCCTGCGACAATAATTAGAAAATAACCGAAAGAAGGCAAATACAATACTCTCTCGGCAATAACGAAGCCAACCTTGAAAAAAATATTGGACGCGGGAGAGAATAAAATAAACATCGAGGAAACGCCGGTAATCAAAATTCTGTAACGAAAATCATCGATCAAAATGGGCTGAAAAACCATACAAAGCTACGCGCAAAGAAATGACAGTACCGCTGTGTGATTCCATCACTTCTGTACATGCTGAATAATAATGCGCTCAGAGCCAACCAAAATATGACGATGAAAATAATTCGATAATCCAATATCTTGGCGTTTAAATTGATCAAAGGTATACATCCCATCGACCAGTCAAAGCACAGCCATTCCGGACACATTAAAATCCAAATGTTAAGAAGATAAATATAATTGTAATTTAAAACCTGAAAATGGAAAACATCAGTTGGATTAATAGAACTAAATTACGCCAATAAATCGACAATATCACGCTTATATCGCTTACTCGGGTAAAAAAATTTTCCTCAAACGAAGCGGGATTATCTATTTTTTGAAATTTTGGTAACGTAGATCCCATAAGCCACCATCTAGTATACAACGCTGCGCCGGTCATCGTGGCTAGTACCATATGTCTGATAATTAGGCTAGCTAATGACCACGTACGTAGCGAAGCTCCAACGCTGCAACTTTTACTAGAAATTTTCGACGCCGTTTTCGAACCATGGTTCTCCCACAAGTCGAACCGAATAAAATTTGATACATTTTTGGAAGCAGACGATTTCCGCACCAGCGTCACCATGTCTCGGATTCTTCCTACGGTCAGCTTATTCACAATTACGATGTCGTAAATACTGATCACACCCTGCACAAAAATACGATATTAGGTACCTTACCCATATTGCCAACGAATACGCGTAAGAAAATTGTGCAAACCATTTGCACACAAATAGGTATAGGTACTTACAATAATGGTAATGCCTTGTTCTTTACATAACATCGCAATGATACTAGATACACAACTCATTGACGTATGTACGAGGGTAGAAAATAGAGATCGCTCGAAGGTACAACCATGATAGTATATAATGAAAGACAAAAATGCGAAAAATGCGCTAAGTAATTCCGCTTGACCGACAATTCCAGCCACCTTAAAGTTGTTAAGCACATCAAAAAAAAAAAAAAAAAATTAAAATAGAAAAATTATTCCATATATTTTTTAAAAAGATATCGGCATCGAGATGACCAACATATCACCGTCTTACCGATTCTGTATGAACAGGATGAATAGCAAATAATAACGCGCAAAACAACGAGCTTCTGGGACACTTCATTTCAAATAAAATACTGTATACTACAAACGTCAAACACGATATCACCATATGCAGAATTAAATTGAAACAATGAAATACGTATGGATTTAGTTTGTGATCGCTAATACGATGTAAGAATCTGCAACCAAAATTCACGCATGTAATAATATATGCAATTCAGACTATCATAAAGTACGTATGTAAGTTCATTTCGATTTCAATGCTCGAAAAATATTACCGGAATGTTAGTATTGTCAGAGGCCTATACGATTTGTGACTAGCAGTATGAGTGATCGAAGTTCCCCAAAAATCGTGAAAAAAAACTTCGTACCACTCGACATCTGGAGAAGTGACATCTTTATTATTTATAACCGCTTCGTGATCATCAAAAACGAATGCTCCATTCAACGAATTCGAGAACGAAATGAATGCGGCGATACTAACCACAACGACTGCTGAGAAACCGCTCAATTCTATAATTTGAAAATTCAATGTTTAGGGAACAAACGCCGCAGGCATTTGCAAAAGAAAATTCTAGTTTGAATAGAAAATTACTTGGCAAAGGGATAACCGAGTCCCATGCTTCAAAATTGTTTTTCTTCGAACTCATCGTTTCCAGCAGTACTGATAAGAGATCAAATACCAAAACGGTAACTTTACACAATCTCGTCTCACATTATGGATTAATATGAATTCATGGCCGATATGAAGGAAGAAAAATGAATGATACCATGGCACCGGAACCTGAAAATATTCGCAGAGAGAGAGTTGAACGAAAGTGTTTACCGGTTTCTTGCAGAATGTTATAATTTTTTATCAACAACACACTCACCTTCAATTTGCTTGCATCTCATTCTTACGAAAATCTTCTCGGACGATGATTCGTCGGGGACCATAGCAGGCCAACTTTTTCATGTCTGAATTACAGAAAATCTTTTCAATCGTATAAAAGTTCAATTATTTTCAATTGCATCGAGCTACTCTGCAGCAATAAACATTGATTGCGACTGCGCATCCTGAAAGGCCCGATGTCCACCAGCAGCGGAGCGAGGAGGGAGCTACTTCATAACCAATCAGAGAGCGAAGCAAAAGCTTTCAACTTTTCGTTTTTCCAAAATCAACTCAAAAGTTGAATTTTTGATTTGAAAAATTTGAAAGACCAGTACTTTTTGAAAATACTAGTATGAATATTAATTACACGCTGTCAAAGAGAGGTCGTTATAGTTATAGACTGATAGTAATGAAATGAAATTATCGTATCGGATGAACTGTGGAAATTGGATAATTACTCAGTTGCCCATCGGTTTTCCATAGCATAACCGGAAAACTCAAAATAAATGAACTTCAAGAGAAAACGTAACTGGGTAAAAATTTCACACCTCCGCAGTAATTCCAAATTGAGAATGGCGAGTTTCACAGAATGGATCTTGTGAACTTCACATTTCAAATCCGCTACAACCGTAAAGATCCGCGAACTGAGAAATTCAAAAAAGCTCGTAATATTCATCTTTCGAAAAACATATCTTTGCTACTGCGCCGTAAGATCAACGGAGCAGTCCTTGCACCGGCAATTGATACAATTACAAATCAAATTCTCAAATTCAAATCAATCAGTCAGTCACACTACTTCTCTCAACTAAGATCATAACATAACAAAAAACACATTACGATCGTTTAAGCATTTTTATTGGCCTTTGTAGTACCACCATAAATGAAAAATACAAATAAAAAAATGCACAAATTAACAATTAACTAATATTAAAATAAATTTGTCAAGCCAACATTACGAAGCGCAATATAGTATATGTAGATGTGAAGAATCGAATTTCTAAACTGTGTTTAAAAATAAAATAAGACGAATTTTTTTCTTTAAAATTAAAAAAAAAAGGATCAGAGAGGGAAGAAAACTATGAAAATGGAAACGTCGACTGATAACGGATAAAACGCACACACGCTTCTCCACTAAGGTAATATAAATTTAGCGTTTTTTATCTACTTCATTACCGAACTTAATTATTGAAAGTAAATAATATAGTTGAGAAGTATACACGTTAAAAACGATACAAAAACGATAAATAAATTAAAAACGAGAAAATTATTTTTTCTATCCTTCGAAATACTTTCCGGTGGAACAATGGTAAAAGTAGCCATTTTGATAATATGTAAGGAGCGGTTAATGATGGTATCTTCTTAGGCACTAATATCGGACCCTGAAAGGTACCGTTACACGCGCCCAGGCCTAGTTATTTCTTTTTCTGTGCTTTTTCTGCGGCTTTAGTCACCTTACCCGAACTGAGGTCTTTATGAACCACGCTCTGCAAAAAAAAAAAACCAAGAGACAATGATGAGATCAAAATTTGTGAACAGAACGACTTCACAAGCGAGTGTAATCGAATCGTACCTTAATTACTCCTACGGCGACAGTTTGCCTCATATCACGTACAGCGAAACGACCTAAAGGTGGAAATTCTTGGAAAGATTCTACGCACAACGGTTTTGTTGGTACCAAATTAATGATGGCAGCGTCGCCTGATTTAATTGCTTTCGGATTCTCTTCGGTGGTTTTTCCTGGTAAAAACGAAAACAGTGTACGTAAATAGAGAGTTCAAACGGCCAACGGAAAAAATTATGAGAAAGCGTACACATCACGAAAACAGATAAGGGGAGTAAAGTACACGGACACGACTGATAACACGTAATGTTATACTAAGAATCTGATATAACACTCACCAGTACGACGGTCACATTTTTCTTTAATGGTGGCGAATTTGCAAGCAATGTGTGCGGTGTGGCAATCCAATACAGGGGTATAACCGTTGGAGATTTGACCAGGATGGTTCAAAACGATGACCTACGACGTAAAATTCACGATAAGAATAACCCGCACAGACTAAAAATAAAAACATACAAAAAAATGCGACCAGTACCTGAGCGGTGAAATCGGCAGCCGCTTTGGGAGGATTATTTTTGGAATCGCCAGCCACGTAACCTCTACGCAATTCTTTAACGGAAACGTTCTTGACGTTGAAACCGACGTTGTCTCCGGGGAAAGCTTCTTGGAGAGCTTCGTGGTGCATTTCAACGGATTTAACTTCAGTGGTCAAGTTGGCCGGGGCAAAAGTGACGACCATACCGGGTTTCAAAACTCCAGTTTCAACTCTTCCCACTGGTACTGTACCAATACCACCAATTTTGTAGACGTCCTACAAAGAATGAAAATCTCGCGTCAATAACGACGAGGCAAAACATACTCGAAACCCGATGCAATACACGAAAGTAATTTACTTGTAACGGAAGTCTCAACGCTTTTTCAGTTGGTCGGCTTGGCGGTAAAATAGCATCCAAGGCTTCGATTAAACATTTACCATCGGCTTTACCTTCTTTACGTTCGATAGCCCATCCCTTGAACCACGGCATTTTGTCCGATGCTTCCAACATGTTATCACCATTCCAACCAGAAATTGGCACGAAGGCGACAGCAGCCGGGTTGTAACCGATTTTCTTGATGTAGTTGCTGACTTCCTTTTTGATTTCCTCGAAACGAGCCTACGAACATATCACGAACACATTAAAGTTAGAATAAACACCAAAAACCACCAATCCAATTAAGCATGAATATGAACTCACTTCGCTGTAAGGTGGTTCGGTAGAATCCATCTTGTTGACTCCGACAATCAATTGTTTTACACCTAAGGTGAAAGCTAATAAAGCGTGTTCACGAGTTTGTCCGTTCTTCGAAATACCAGCTTCGAATTCACCAGTACCGGCGGCAACGATCAATACAGCGCAATCAGCCTACAGACAGAAACACGTGTTGAACATGTGGCAACGAACTTTTTTTCAATTCACCTCTTACAGTACAGCTCAATTTCACGAAATATAGTAAATTGAACGTAAAAGTACACAAAAACGAATTTAAATAATCGAAAACATACTTGAGAAGTTCCGGTAATCATGTTCTTGATGAAATCTCTGTGTCCGGGAGCATCGATGATGGTGACGTAGTATTTAGCGGTTTCGAATTTCCATAAAGCGATGTCGATGGTAATACCACGTTCTCTTTCAGCTTTCAGCTTATCCAATACCCAAGCGTATTTGAAAGAACCTTTACCCATCTAATTGACCAGAACAATACGTTAATAAGCAAGAACCACAAGGCGACAAAACAAAATTAATAGTACGCTTCTTACTTCTTGGGCTTCCTTTTCGAATTTTTCGATCGTTCTTTTGTCGATACCACCGCATTTGTAGATTAAATGTCCGGTAGTGGTAGATTTACCGGAATCTACGTGACCGATAACGACGATGTTAATATGTACCTTTTCTTTACCCATCTTGCTAGAGTATTAAATTAGACACAGGATAACGATTATCTGTAATGAGACCAAAAAAAACACCAAAGATGAGACACATACATTGACTAAATTGCATCAGCACGGCTAAAAACCACGTTACAGACAAAGTTGATAACAAGTTAAACTCACTACTACCAACACACCTACATTCAAGAAACAGACTTACTCACAACTTCGATAAATCGCGACATTAGAAATTAACAAAAAAATCCGGATATAATACAATATGAATATTGAAAATGAAATTTCGACACGCAATGAATCGTGAAATTTAGAGCGACTCGTAAGCGGCGTAAAACATGGCGACCATGCTTTCAAAACGTGGCACACCATTCACCAATAATCATAATTATAGCAGCAAAAAGCACTCCCGAAATTTCATATTAAACTACAAAATTTGGAATTTCACTCTCGCACAATACACGCATCGCATAATAATTAATATAACTTCATAATTACACAAAAATTAATAAAGACAGCCGGCGATTATCGGAGTGCGAGTTGGGTTACGAAAAGCGGCGAATTATAAGTTAGTTTAATTACACAACTAAGATAGATATTATTCAATCGAACGTTAATTTGAATGAATTAAAGCATTAAGAAAACGATAATTTACCTGAGAAAATAATAATTAACGAATTAATAATATAATATAAAAATTGTAAATCCGACACTTACAACTTCGTGTTGTGTTCGAAGAACAGTTCACACATAAAGAAGGAAGAAATGTGAGCTAGAGTGTGCGATGAGAATTTCGAACCGCCTACTGTTGCAATAGCTACGGACCGAATTCAATCATACCAAAGAAATGTTGCTTAAAAGCCACACATAGCATGCCAAAAAGTGTAATAAAATCTGGGAATTCCGTGCAGTTTTGGTTTCCGTTTCTGGTACGTGACTGCGACACGATGTGCAATTGTGCATTATGACCAGTTTCTTTTGACCCACCTTGATCACTTCCACATCAAACGCCGGGAAAAATGTCAAAAAAATACGTGTTGAAAAATGATAACATCAAATTTTTGAATTTTTGGTTGTAAAGTATATTGTAAAGAAATCTGAAAATAATTTGTTTTTTGTAATGATGTTTCATTTAACGTTATTAACGTCTGCTATAAAAATGATATAAATGACCGAAATTATGTTAGTACACACACGCAGCTCAGATTACGATTGTTGATTCAAGTAATATCCGTCATTCATAATTAATTGATTGATAATAATGAAAGCAAATTCAGCTTCGAATTTTGATAGATTTCGAGAGTAATTTTGTATTAAAAGTTTATTTATTTGTTACTCTATTTCTTAGTATCAAGCATTATTTCTTCAGCGCCTACATCATGGAATTATTATATCATAAAACCAATCAAGTAGTATTGGAGATACGAGACTGTTTTCAAAAGTTGGGTCAACTGAAACATTCGAATATTGATACCTCAACTCTCGAAGATGAAATCAAAGAAAAAATAAATCTTGTCGAAAAGTAAAGTAGTGGTATATTTATTTTTTTCTACTGTTATTTAATACCAGATTTTGCTTATTAAAAACATTGTTTTTAGGAATTGCGATCGTTTGGATATTCTTGTGCAGAAAGAACCCGTATTAAAAAGGCAGAGTTCGAAATTGAAAGTGGATCAACTGAAATATGACAATACGCATTTTCAGGTTTTATATTATATCTATATCACCTATTTTCCTTTACTAAGCATCATAATTTTCATTTTTCAACACTATCCCTATTCATAGAGTGCATTAGCTAAACATAAAGCTGAGAAAAATCGCAAGTTGATGGAACAGAGAGAAAGAGAGGAGTTACTTAGTCGGCGATTCACTGAAAATAAAGCTTCTGGCGATACAGCAATTTATATCGATTATTCCGTTCAGCATCAGAATTCGTTAATGGTGACAATAATAATTTTGAAATATAGTATGTTATACCGTAAAAAATGAATCGTAATCAAAATATTATTGTGTTGACCAATTTTCAGTCAGCAAATCGAGGTGTTGATGACCTGATCAGTTCGGGATCGAGTATTTTGGATAATTTGAAGTCGCAGAAGAATAAACTGAAAGGCGCGCATCGTAGAGTTCTGGATCTTGGTAATACTTTAGGATTATCCAATACTACAATTAGGTTAATAGAAAGGAGAGCCAGAGAAGATAAATATGTATTGATCGGCGGTATTATATTAACCTTAATTGTCATGATATTAGTGATTATGTATTTAATCTAATTTTTCTCGATCGATCACTCGCGATATTCCGAATAATTCCAAAAACATGTATTTCACGATACAGAAATATTTCATGAAATGAATGACGTCATCTTCAATTTATTTCGAAATGAGTCAGTCAGTCCGCGTTGTTTGTTGAACATGTGCGTGTTCTCGCTAGGGTAATCGAAAAGTTCAAAATCTGGTGTTGATGTTGCACGATGCTGAGAAAAAGTGAATCATATCGCCAGTTCTCAGATATCAGCTAGTGTTCGTTCTCTGGGCTAAATTGTTCACGAATACAAATAATTATCGGCATGGGAAAATGTTGAAATTCACTTTTTTAATTTCGCTTTTCACGTATTCAGAAATGAAGAAGAAAAATATTGAACTCTGAATATTCGTTTTGGTTATTAAAGTTTCCTCGCCTATCAATATCACGTTTTTAAACGTAAATCTTACGTTTCTGATAGGTACGTCGTAATATTTTCGTGCAAAATTTTTTTCCTCTATGGTTTCTTTTTTAACTTAATTAGTAACCGGTATTTTGTAAGTTGAATGCTCGAATGAAATTGGGCGGAGAAACTTCATTTTGATGAGATCCGTATTTCGAGACATTCCAGTTACGTTACTGAAACCGACAACTAGATGTCATTTGCTGACTCTGGCGGTTGAGACGAGAGTCTGATTTCCTTTTGTTTTGCGGTTCACGAATCACCATTAAATTACTCGCTCAAATTTGAGATTTTTTTTTCACATGCGCGTATACTTCAGTACTAATTTATTTGAGGACGAGTAAGCTCGAAAGGTATTTTAGTCTGAGCTTTGGAAGGCGAATTGTGTATGATGAGTATAGTTATCCTTTCCGGTCTCTAGGTGAATTCAATGTCCATATATCCTATCACATTTAAACCCCTTGGAAGAGGGCAAAAGAGTTTCAAAATTCAGTTTATTTACTCGTATTACTCGTATTTTGTAAAAATAGGGTTTCTCATATTTGCTATGCGATTTTTTTCTTCAATTTTTGTATTTCGGATTATTTTTACAGGTATTTATGAGTAATTCTTTACAGTTTTTAAGAAATGTCTCTTTTGTATATTCATTTGTTGAAAATGGTTAAAAGCTTGCGTTAGTTATTATCGTATTAACTATGTATTATCTGATTTTTCTATTTTCATGTCTTATATTGTACTGTTGTAGCTACCTAGACGTTAAAATTTATCCCTTATGCAACTTCAAGATTTTTCTGTATTCCTTCATCTTGATGGCAATTGTGATCCTTTTTTTGTTGTTGTTTGAATTTTTAGCTATGATGTTCGTATGTATCTACCTAATAGCATTTTTACGAATGAAATTCAATTATTCATTGTTGATCGTTATTTTTATAGTTGTTCTTTTGAGGAAATAGAATATTTTCTATAACATATGATGGACTCATTTGCTAATAAGTTATTATACTGGGTGTAAAACACTAATCGATGAGTTCCGTTGAATGATTGGAATAGGTATAAAAATTAATCGTATGCATTAAATTCTAACAATTAGGGATTCAAATTGAGAACAACCCTGCACAAAATGCGTTTCATAGTTAAAGAAGTGTATTTTCATTATTTTTCAACATTTTTGATTTTAGGAATGCGAATTCAATGTGCGAATAATCATGAACCCAAATTCAGATTGATCATGCCTTTTGCGGAAGAGTAGACGAAGTGCGAATCGTAAAAAAGGTCGAAAAAGGAATCTACTGAAACAAATCCAAAATTTTAGGAGAGGCGAACAGATCTTTTTACGTAGGTAAATTTTGTTCCTTGTATGTGATCCAACTAAATTGATTCAGGATCCGAGGGGTTGAGATTTGGAGGGCAGCCTGTGTGTTTTTGGCAGTTTTTCATTTTCATCTCCTTCCGATTCCTTTTCAATTTCGAGGAAGTGTAATCAAGCATCCGATTTTTTTTTACAGCGAAATGTGTTCTTCTTTAACAAAATGGTCTCATTTTACAACATTTTACGTACATAACGAATCAGATAGATACGAAGATTGAAACGCCTTCCAATATGAATATTTTTACGATAGCCTTTGTCGCACTAAAATTTTGAATTAAGATTGAGATTGACGTAATTCTAAGGATTTCAAAAAATGAGGATTCTTTCTGTTGTCGTCATAATCATCATCATCATCATCAGTGTACATGTAATGTAGTTAGGTGGCTAGGTGCACATGTAAATAATGCATTTTCAGTTTCGTGGACAGTGCATTACAAACTGTGGAATTGAAGTTTGAACAAGTAGAATTGTGTAATGTACTCAGATCTTACAGAGTACAGAGAACGAGTAGAACGTAACGCAGCGATGTATAAATAATTACACATATTATATACTCTTTCCTATTGGATAAGATGAGTGATGCCCTTCTCACGTTAGTTTTTCCCCTCTTGCATTTGCGTGAGTCGTAAGGCCAAGTTCTTTGTAATATTATTTCAACATTAGCCATTGCCCTGATTGCCGTCGCTGTTGCTGTTGTGTGTGTCGAATGAGAGTTTCATCGTTGGAGGGGAAGTCAAAATTTCTTCATTAACTGTAGCCGGCTGGCCGCGAACAGGATCGCGATTTCCGTGCTCTCTCTCTTCGCTCGTGACGCTTACCGCTTACGTTTTACATTATACATTCTTAGTTCATCTATCTTCGCCTATCGTCGTCGTCTTGTTTCTCGTTGTGTCGGGCCGGTCTGCGATTCCGTCCGTATGGTACTTAAAATTCTACTTGTTGGTTTTTTCCAATGATTGTGACCGTTAGCGGATTTGGTATTCGGTCAGTACGTGTTATTTGTGCGGCTTTTCGAGCACTATAAAATTTCCGCTTGGTTTTTCGAATTTTGTTAGTTTTTTTTTCGATTTTTTTGTGCATGTTGAATGTTTTTTTTTATGCTTACTTAATCGTATCAGTTCGAAATCAAATTACATCAACGTAAGTACTAAAGACCTCGTAGAATTTAGGTAGACATTGCGTTTGATTTTATTACGTTTTGAGGAAAATACCTACCAACTGTGATGTCGTTTCAACGATCGGAGTAATAGGCTATTGTTCGAGTTACAATTTTGATTTTATTACAGGTAAGTCTAGGTACTCGTTAATGGAAACGGAGTATCCCATTTTCGGATATTGCTCCTTTTTTTCTGTCACAATAGCGTGATGTAAAACAGTCGCTCTACTAATGTTTGGCAAATTTCGTCCTTATAAATTTACTTCATTGTATTTTTCATAATCGTTTTTACCCTTGTCTACAGTACATTCAAATCGGACCGATCAAACGCGTTTCAAGTAGAATTGTAAGAAAACGGAGATAATGTAGGTACCTATAGATTGATAAATAGATAGAAAACCATCAGTATACATTTATATCAGAATGTTCGTTCGTTATAATTACTTATTTTGTTGTTCGTATTAACGACTCGAGCCCATATTACTTATAATAACTACTTGTAGAAATTTTTTTTATCAGACATTGATACATAGCGCGATAAAATTCATCGTTGACGTGACGTAATTTATTATTTCATTACACGTTCGACCAAAATTATGGCATAAAGAAAACGGTTTTAAAATCGTGGTGGTAGTCTTCCGTTAACGTAACCTAGCCGATTTCTTGACTACCCCTAGAGTTGGTGAATCCTTTAAAAAAAAAAAAAAACCCTTAAATGCCTATAAGAATGGTCAACATGAAGTAGGTAGATACAGTGAATTCGTGGTTTAATACGTGTGGAAGTTTTACGATTACAATAATAGACTATTGTATTACGAATTTACGATTACGAATGTATCTATTGTGTTGTGTACGGTGTTTTATTATTGGTATATGTACTTGCAAGTTGGCTCTTGTCATTAGATTTGGTCGTTGCATAATTCCTCCATTGAGGCTGATTTGAACCAGTTTGAGGGCCCCACCTATTAAGACACTGCCCCTATTTTTAAAAACGTTGGTTTTTAGAAAAATGCAAAGGTTTTGAATAAGATTTCCTCTTGAAATGTAACACAGGTAGGTATCAGGTGGATTATGACGGTTAAGAATGTGTACAGAGTTGTTATTTAAACATCAGTTTTTTGAAGAAAGAGACCTCTTGGCTATAAGACACTTATTCGAAGGAACCCTTTGATGATGATTTTATCAAATTCAAATTACCCGAGTAGCTGATCAATGTAGGTAGTAGGTACCTACCTACGTAGTTTCCGACATTTTAAAAGTTGAATTTTTGGCCGATTGAAAGTTGAAACTCGCCCAAAACTGGTGCCGAATTGTTGATTGCTAAAAACGATTGAACAATCACGTTCATTACTTTTCTTTTTTTAACACATTCACAATCGATAAAAATTCATTTCACACAGTTTCATCATTCGTCGCATCCCCTTTGTAGCATTTTTGCTTGTGCAGCCCGCATATTACGTTTGTGTACCTCTTACCTACCTACTTATATATTATGAACTCGTGATGTCACAGTCACACACTTCAATGTAGGTACATTATATTTCTCTGTTAGATTAATCGTTATCTTCGATTGTATGAAACGAATCATCCCCTCGTGTTCCTTTATTCACAAAATGTATTATGATTTCGAGAAATTGTTGATCTCGCTTCGAGTTGTCGTTTTGTATTTTTATGCTTTTGTATTGTACCTACATGATCAAAAAAATGGCGCCAAAATCTAGTAATGATACGTCTGCTGTAAGTTACGCGTGCTTTGAAACAAAATGAATACTTATTTGAAAAACTTGTAGAAAATGGTATATTTCTAATCATTGCGTGTTTTTTTTTAATTTTTATTTTTTTCTATTCATATTTTATTACCCATTGTTATATTAGGTATGTATTATGTATTATGTATTCATTAAGTATTTGGGCCTAAGTATGTAGGTATGTGAAGTGAAAAGAACTGTATGACTCGTGCATAGTCTGCTAAAGGATAACGAATATTTTAGCCAACCAGAAAGAAATAAGTCACCAGCTACCATGGATGCGTGTGGTTCTCGTGCATGTTTTTATGCTTTTTTGCCTGTCATGACTAGATCCACACTCATCCATTACCTGTGACACGACACTACTCGCAATTCGTCGCTTGTCGCTTTATTCTGCCTTTTTGTTTGTATTATCTTCTGGCGAAAGAAACGGCTGCCAAGTTTCAAGACAAATCATCCCAAAAAGGATAGAAAAGATGTGTTAAATGGGTACGACGCCTTCCACGAGAATGTGACAGGATTTTTCAGACGGTGAGTTTCATTAGACAGATCAACTTGAGACCAATGATGTATTCACCTACACTTTCTCAGATCTACATAGCTATCAAACGAATGCATGCTATCGAAGTAATGCGCTCGTGCGTATTCGCAAGAAACAAAGAATCCGGGATTAAATCTGCCAAATGACGTGATTTTTCTGAATTTTGTTACAAGCTTGGTCGTTCAGATCGGACTTTTTTCGATTGTGAATTCGCGACCGATGACGCGATCGGACAACGTGTTGCTTTCCCATTTGTGCTCGTCTCGTATTCTCATTTCAATATCCGATTCCGAGTACGAAGCGTCGATGTTTTCTCCGCCTGATTTGAATTGTTAATAGAAGAAAAACACAGTACCTAGTGGTCAAAGCGTATATACCTACTATGCTATCTGATTATAAATTCTTCAAAATAATTTCTTCTCGAATTCGAAAGCTATAGTTTCATGAACTTGCAATACCGTTTGCTTGGTTGACTGATAATCCCACTAGGTACATTATGTTCTATAACGCACGTGTTCGATAACGCATAACGCCACCGGACTGATTGAATTTCCATACCTTTACAGATAGGTAAAGTAAGAGGAGCTAACGCAAGTAGGTACTGTAAGTCTGGGCAAACGTTACAATATCGGCATGTAAATAATTCGTATTTCGTATGTACCTATATTATTGATATTTGATTTTCTGCTTTGATCTTCATCGATATAGGTAAGTTTTCAATTGAGTAAAATAATATAATTCACGATTGTATAGATAAGTAGGTATTTGTTCCCGAGAAAAAAAAGGAAACGAAAAAAAATCAACGAACTTTTATTATCTTCAATTAAAAGCAACCTTAGACCCGGATTATCTGAAACTACGTCACGTGTCGAAGTAATTAATCGATAACAGCATTAGTGGGGATTTTTTCTTCTTTTTCAACAAGTATCTACCACATTTAAAAAGTTTTAATTTCTTCATATTTTTCCCGGTTTTCTTTCAATTTGACGACCTTTTTTTCGATTTAATAAATTTAATGCGAATGCGTGAAACTTATTATGGCAAAATCTGATGCTTTAGACTGTGCACCGTCGTCGTCGTGATCACGAAGGGTACTCTCCATGCTCAATTTCTTCTTCAACTATTCGCTTGTAGCTCAGCTCTTGACATACCTACTCAGAGGGTAAAAGAAAGAAATCAACATTAAGTAAATCAAATCTTAAGAAATCCAAGGATTCAAATTCTGCAACGCTGCAGAAGTGCAGATATTCAAATCACATGATTTTCAAACTTTTTATAATCTACATAATATGTACTTAAATTAAATTTATGTTTATATTATATTTTAAAATTTTAAATTCTGTTCTATTCTACATATATTTTTCTCGGAAAAAAAAGAAAAGGTACGGCGTACGGCAATGGTATTAGTAAATTGGTATTGGAGATGGTACTTAATAATTGGTAATCATCAGTAGGTAGGTACTTCAGTGTTCACTTGTTCAGTAGAAATAAGAAAACTAATCGTGGGGATCGTGATAATTCGGACATAAGAGATCAAATTAGTCTGAAATTAATATGCATTTATGTTTTATGTTTGAATTTTGATTAATGAATTTAAACAAAATAATTATACTCATTTTTCATTTCAAATTAAAAAAAATTATTTTTGAATTGAAATTTGAAACCGATTGAAACCCAAAACCCGTGAGGCACCAACGCTTAATTTACGTCAATAATACGTCAATGATGCGTTTGGTTTACCACAATTATACGTCAGCGTATTATCGCCCATCAATTTCGCTTTTGCACGCTGAAAATATGTGGGTGAATACGTTAGTTGAACGCCCAACTTACGCTGTCGCAAAACAGTGGTTTATAAGCTTAATATTCAAGAGTAAATCTGCAGTAAAAACGACAAAAAAACCATTGAAATTTCATAGTAACATCGGCAAAATTTCAATGGTTTTTTTGACGTTTTTACTGCAGATTTACTCTTGAATATTAAGCTTATAAGCCACAGTTTTGCGACAGCGTAAGTTGGGCGTTCAACTAACGTATTCATCCACATATTTTCAGCGTGCAAAAGCGAAATTGATGGGTGATAATACGCTGACGTATAATTGTGGTAAACCAAGCGTATCATTGACGTATTTTTGACGTAAATTAAGCGTCGTTGCACGCAGGAAACCATCAAAATTTTGCCCATATTACTGTATATTTCAGCATAAATCATTGTATGCTGGTGTATGAGCCAATGAAACGTCATACATACGTAATTTGATAAGGGATCTCCAATACTGTAGAATGATCATATAACTGTCGCATAAGCCATTGTATATTTGTCGTATAAACCAGTGTACACTTGTCGTTTCAACGCCAGTTATAAGCCACTCAAAGATAGCTGACCAGATATTAAATTCACATTTATATAATTTTCTAAATTTAAATACTTACAAAAATTTCTTGCCTTGGCTGGGAATCGAACCCAGGACCTTTGGTTTAGTAAACCATAATCTTGTGCATGCAGCCATCACCTGGATATTATTATTTGGACACTAAACTTGTACTCATGTAAGAATAGGTATATGAATACCATGCACTCAACTACGATCCTATGATGGAAACATCATATGCTCAAACGACAAAATCACCATTCACAAAAGTTGATGTTTTTGAAACGTCAGTATGCAGTGATTTAGTGCTTATTTAAGGCCAGGGACGTAGCGAAGTGACTTTTCTGGTTGGGGGGGGGGGGGGCAAAACCCCTAAGATTTTCAACTAATTTGACTGAAAATTCTCAACTTATTCGACTGAAAATTCCCAAGCTGGGTGAAAAAAGAAGGTATTTAAAGTTACATAAATTTTATCAATAGTTTCTTGGAATTGTGAAGTGTAAAACAAATCAAATTGGCCCGAGCGAAGCGAGGGCAAACGATTTTCAAAATTTGTAATTTTAAGAAGCAAAACAGCTGAAATTTTACTGTAGTACAAACTGCAAATTTACGACAAAAATACCATATGCGTAAATTTGACGTATTTTAGGCTGATTGACAATGTCATATTTACTGCAATTTTTTGTCAGAATTACCCTGGCAAATTCGACGTTACTACGTCTCACCAACCATGGCGTATGTACCACAATTTAACGTTGCAAAAACTACATCTTAATGAAAGCGTTTTCCAAGAGTAAAAACTATGATTTAGTTACCACACATTTATGTCAATACTACTCGTCACAACTTTGGCGTATAATTGACATACCTGTGATGCGAATTTACGTCGAAAATACGGCAGTTTTACTCTTGAAAAACGCTTTCATTAGATGTAGTTTTTGTCAACGTAAAATTGTGGTATGTATGCCATGGTTTTTGAGACGTAGTAACGTCAAATTTGTCAGGGTAATTCTGTCAAAAAATTGCAGTAAATGTGACATTGTTAATCTGACTAAAATACGTCGAATTTACTCATAGTATTTTTGTGGTAAATTTGCAATTTTTACTGCATTGTGAGTACGTCAATTATACGCCAAAGTTGCGACGAGTAATTTTGACGTAAATGTGTGGTAACTAAATCATAATTTTTACTCTTGAAAAACGCTTTCATTAAGATATAGTTTTTTCAACGTAAAATTGTGGTATGTACGCCATGGTTTTTGAGACGTAGTAAGGTCAAATTTGTCAGGGTGATTCTGACAAAAAATTGCAGTAAATGTGACATCGTTAATCAGCCTAAAATACGTCGAATTTGCACATAATAGTATTTTTGTGGTAAATTTGCAATTTTTACTGCATTGCGAGTACGTCAATTATACGCCAAAGTTGCGACGAGTAATTTTGACGTAAATGTGTGGTAACTAAATCATAATTTTTACTCTTGAAAAACGCTAATATTACTCCTCACAACTTTGACGTTTAATTGACGTACTTACGATGTAGTAAAAATTCCAAATTTACGTCAAAAATACCTCATGCAAAATCAGACGTTTTTTCAGAGTTCAGTTCATGACGTATCAACCATAAAAATATCACAAAAATACTACGCGCGAATTCGATGTATTTTAGGCTAATTGATGATGTAGTATTTACAGCAATTTCTTGTCAAAATTACGTCTCCAAATTCGACGTTAATACGTCTTACAAAACCATGCCGTATGTACCATAAGTTTACGTTGAAAATACTACATCCTAATGAAAGCATTTTTCAAGAGTAAAAATGATGATGTAGGTACGACACATTTACATCAAAATTACTCCTCGCAACTTTGGCGTAAAGTTGACGTACTCGCAAAGTAGTAAAAAGTGCAAATTTACGTCAAAAATACTACTCGCAATATCGCAGTATTTTGAGCGAACGTAAAATTGCCGTGTATACGACTATTATACCACAATTTTACCATGGTTTTTATGGCGTTTTTTAGGCGTTTGGTACGTCAGCGTACCTATCAGCGTAAAAGGCCTCACGGGAACATTACTCACGTGAGTCATGCGTCATCAGGCGTTATCACTTATCAGCCATTCAGCTGTTTGTCCAAAATACTTCACTCCTTATAATAATTTATTATTTCACTTTTTTTCAATAAGTGAGATGATTTTCAAAATATGTTGAGCAGCGTCAAAAGATGATATTACTCTAGTATATATATTAAAATTTCAAAACATTTCGTCCACCATTTGTCCAAAATACTTATGATTTTGGCACTGATAAGGTCTATTGTCTTCCATGAGTCTTGGAGCATGGAGCATGGAGCATTTATCTCAACCCAACCTCACGTTCAACTCAACATCATTTTTTCTCTGCAGAACTAGAATAATCGTTGAAAATAATTCTCCATGCATGCGAGTAGTTTTTTGTAAATAATTATGCACAATTGCACGTTTCCTTGTCGTTTCCGTTCATCCGCTGAGTTCTTAATTTTGTTCGTATTCGTAATCGTAATGTTTTTGAAAAAATTAATCGTTTATGTAATACATTGCTACGTAAGTATCTCTCTGATGGTAAAGGTAAACCGTGCATTCTATCTAGGTTTTGAATAATCTTTATCGAAACCGGTTCAGCTATTCTCCAACCTGCTTCCGAAATATCGCTGAAAAATAGACTAAAATATCAAGTTGACAACCATAATCGCAAGTTCAACTGTTTTCTGTCTTCTCTCCCGTAAACTTGTTGCTTCAGTAAAAGAAGAGGAAACGTTAGTTATCATTTCCGATTTTACAAACTAGGAATCTGTTCATGCATATCTTTTCACTTTTTTTCAGATGCTTTTGACTGTACAACTATAGTTGAGATGATTTATATTCGGCGTTAGATTTGTTAAATTCGGGTTTCATTCGGTTCGCATTCGCAAAGTACCTACTTGGAGCTAACTTGAAGCACATTTTGCACAGTTGCGCTGCGATAACTAAAGTAAGAAATTGCTGCTGTTGTCTTGCCTACCTATTCAGATCTTTTTACAAAGGTAAAATGTAAATGATCAAGTTAATAACATCCAAAGAAGCGGACGTCTCGATATGAAAAAAAAGAACGAAAGAAAGAAAAAGAAAAACCAGTTTCCGACGTCGGCTCAGGTATGCGTCGTCTGAAAACTGGTTTTAGTTTTTCTCTTGCTCTGTGTTTCTCTCTTTCTCTCTCATTCGGCTATAAATGTCGAGCTCTTATATTATATTTAATGGAGAAGAAACTGGTTTTACCGAGCGAGACGACGAAAAATATACGTTGGTTTTCAACGCGATACATACTCTACACACGTTGGTAGAAAAAAAGTCCTGAAAAAATCTTCTATGTCAAAGAACAAGAAGTAGATTGTTTAGGTTTAGGTACGAAGTTATACGAATACAAGTATGTAGTATGTGTAGGCGGGATTTACATTTAAGCTGAAGCGTTCCGCGCTCCGGTCTCACAATCAGGTATGCGTTTACAGGTAGAGGTAGGATGGAAGGCAGAAAGGTACTTCTCTGCTGTAATAACTGTACCTAATACGCTACAAGCAGCAAGCAGTGGCTGTAGCTGTAGCCTAGTATTTCTTGTTCACATACGTACACCTTACAGACACAATCGTGGACCGTAGTTTTAAGTATTCCAGTTGATCCAAGTTCAGCATGAGCTGTAACGTAAAAATATTATGTTTCTTTTTTTGTTTTTTTTTTTGTAGCGGAAACTATAAGAAGCTCTCACCTCTCAGAGAACAACGCCATCGATACTTACAGCCGTTATAGAATAGCCTATGGACGTTGACGGCAGATTTGTTTCTATTTGCGTTAATTAACTACTCGTAAATCAGCGCGATAAACGAACTGTTTAGATTATGCGGGAAGAAGAAGCGAATTGATGAGAAAAAACCGCGTTGAGATGCGGGTGAAGCGTTTACCGGTGTCGATGTCCACATTATTGGGTACCACTTCATCACATGTAACCGCAATCAACTATCGTGGAAATCGCTTATTCGTTTCAAATGTAAGTTTATTGTAGCGGTAGAGTAGATATGGTCCTTGATGAGGGGTTGATTATATGTAAGTATATACGAGAAGGTTGACGCGGACGTATGCGTCCAATTAATGCGAATCAAGAGTTGCTAGTACCATAGTAGACCAGGCCTATACCGCTATACGTAATGTAATCGTGTGTACGTACAGTTTGTGCTAATGCTAAATCTAGATATAGGTTGTAGGTACTAGGTACTAGGTACACGAATGGGGAAAGGGTAAGTACCCAAGTGAAGTTCACATGCTACTAGCAGTTAACGAGGGTTACGAATTGCGCACCTCTACCCCTATACATGTGCGTATAACTGCCTACCTACTATCTTTACAAATCAGCGACAGCGACCCCGACCCTGCGATTCGCATCGTAGGTAATTGTAAGTGTGTTGTAAGTACAGTATGTATATGCACATCTATACATACCCTTACGGTTTACGGCGTACCTATACCTGTATACGAATGGCCGTGGTTCGTTGTCGTCATCTTCGTCTCAGTCTTCGAACAATAATGTAGTTTGACCGGTTTTTACCCTATAATTTTCACGATCGCGGCGGAACTATTCAGCGCCGAGTCTTGTGTATTGTACACCTGGCGTTTTCTTTTTCTTACTTCTACTTACTCTCGGCCTCTGCTAATGCAGTATCTACTCTTTAGACTTGAGATTCGTTATTCGTTGTCGTTGTATCTTTCTCTCCTAGCTTAGATTTGAACTCGCTGTACTGGCTACGGGAACGGGCGCGGGGTTCTCAGATCGTCGTCCTATCACTTTGTCGTAATACCGAATACGTCTTTACATTAAGCGTTGGCATAGGTAGTAAGTAAATGAACGATCCTTGTTGTATTTTAACCATTTTGGAACGGGGGGCTAAGGATCTCAAGTAGATAGATTATAGATTCACTCAGTTCCTGTATCACTGAGTATGATTGCGTTTTCGAATTTTAACTGTGAGTGAGACGAAGACGAAAGTAATACGATGACGAATCGCGTAAAATAACGTCGATCGCGTTGATAATGATTCTTGACGGAGTTGGGCAAATACGCGAGTCGAGGCGAGTAATTAACATATTAACAAATGACGATGCTAACGATTGAAGAGCGCCGTTCAATTCAATTGATGATGATGATGATGATGGCAGCGATGCGCGTGTTCTGGTATATCGTGCACTAAGTAGAAGTACGTATACTCACTGTTTGTACATTAAATTTGTGTACGTTGACGCAGTGGTAAGAGTGCAAATACGAATTTATTCGTATGTAAAGCAGCCACCACCGCCAGTAATGTTGAAAATTTGAAAATAAGTGAAAGAAGCGGGTCCCTTATAAGCGACGCTGGTAATATGGCGTCGCATCGTGTCGCGTGATTTTTGATTAAACTTGGCACGATGAAGGATGAAAGCTCCCCTATGATGAGCGTAGTAGTAGCGTAAGTAAGTATGGTAGCGTCAAACATCATGCCAGCGATCGTAAAATGTAAAATATTAAGAGATTGTTCTCGTCGTTTGCGCGCATGTAATATCTACTCGTAAGTGACTAAAGGATGGCGATTCGGTATAATTTTCACGATATACCCGCATCATGAGCCGTACGCCGCGCCGCCGTACGTGGCTTTTTTAAGGACGCTTCGGCTTCTGCCACAGCCGCCGCCGCCATCGGTCGTCGTTTAATTCAATAATACACTCGCGTCATTGAATGTGCCACAAGGTTGCCGACCTATTTAGTTGGTCAACTGAAAAGCGTAAACGTGTGTAGCCGATGCTGATATTCGCGAATAATTATTCGTCGTATGCGAGTACGTTGCCCGCCGGATTAGGTCATTGTCAATTTAACGAGTAACTACGATCGCCTATTATTAGCGTACTATAGGTCCTTTGCTTCCTTTGCAGGCATTGGTATACCTCTTACCTACGTTCGAAATAATTGTCAAGGTAGCTTTTGGGTTACCTTGTTTTGGTATTATAACTTGCAAAAGTGGCGAATGCCGCACGTTCAGAGGCAATGGGGCATTCGATTTTTGATGCACAAAAAGTGACTTGATAACTCGTGTGAAATGCGATTCGTGTATTTTTTCGATTCAGGCTTCTGGCACTGTGGCACTCGTCATTTCTTTTCTCAACTATTAACCCAACTTTTTCCACTTGAAGAACTCCAATCGAAAGAGATGAATACACCGTCGTACACCATCGACATTATAATGATACGCAGTAAAGCACGGCTGTCTATGTCTTCTATAGAAATTATTACATGCATAATCATTTGGCGAGACTATTGCATGGTAGGCAATGTGCAAATATTTTGCTGCGTTTGTACTTCTTCGTTGATATGCGAGCCACGTAGGAACGAATAGACGATCCAGTAGGTATCAACGTATCGACTCGTACATGTACACAAGTATTATTCTCTCATAGAATTACTTACGTTGTAACATCGAGTAATTTTCAAATATTAATTGCGTTTTGCGTGTAGGTCTAGTACATAGGTATACGTCTACGTATGCATTATTCTTTACTTCAACAATCATTCGAATAGTCTGTCCTCTGTTGCGTGCTTTTGCTGAGTTTTTCAAGGCGAACAAATAGCAAAAATCTTTCTAATACGAGATGGCGATTGCACCTTGCACCTTTGCACCCGGGAAAAGGTATGCAAAATCTCGACTGCGTCTGCACTGTCTGCAGTATCCAACGTAGATGCAGAAACCGCCAAAACGGGTTGTTGGTTGGCGTAGTTCGCTTCGCTATAATAAACAACAGCGAATAATATTCAGCTCCAGCTCCAGCTTCAGTTCAGGCCTCGAAGTTCAAGCTAAGTCGACCAGACAAACGAATGCATATATACTCGTACAATCGTGAATACGCGTACCTACCTACAGTCCACAAAAAAAAAAAAAAAAAAAAAAAAAAAAAAAACTGAAGAAGAAAAGAACCAGTTTTCAACGATGCTGTTTACCTGGCGTCCCATAGAAAGGTGGGAAGACACGAGGAGATGGAAATTATAATGGCACGATGGATACACCGGTGAGGGTGTGGATGACTGGATGTGTGGACTGTGTGTATACCATGCCTACAACGGCTACAACAACTCACGAGTGTAGAAAACTCGGATAGATGAACAAAGAAAGAGAACCACAGAGTGAAGAAACGAAAAAAGAAGCAATGATTTTGGTAAATAAAGGTTCGTGTTCCACAAGAGGCAAGGCGGTAATAGAGGAGAGAGTAATGAAGTACTAGACTGCTATGGCCATGTCAATGTTTTCAAAGTCGATCACGTTGCCGGTTACCTTAAGTTCATCTTCATACATCTACGTGGTACTTGAAAGACTACATAATATTAATCGGATATATATGCCTTAGCTACCTATTTGTATCTTGCCTGTAAAATTGCTCATACGTATACGTATGTGTGTACAAGAATAGTTCACATTCAGCTTCGATTTAGAAATTTTCCAAATTGTATTTGATACCAAAATTTGGATGTATGTATATATATACCCAATTTCGCATTCTTGTATGATTGGTATGTTGAAAAAGTTTGAAGACTAACTGAATGAAATTCTTCATTGACATTTGCTAAGCAGCTAGCAGATTTTTATGCAGTAGGTAGTAAGTACCTACTCCTATTTTTGAATTTCTCATTCCTGCGAGCCTCCCTTTTTTTATGGCATGTGCCTGAGTACTAATGCAATGAAACTAGAATTTTCTTGTACCAAATTCCAGTTGGTTTACTTACTTACCTACAGTGAAAGTTGAATTAGAAGGCATGCGGTGAATTGCGCTTCTAACGTAAGCGGTAATTGGCTCTGGTTATGAGAGTCTGCGATTGCCTGTCTCTCATTTATAGCTGTGCAGTGCCGATGCCGGTGTAAATTGTAAAATGAGAATGAATTTCGTGGCTATGGCGTCGTACCGATGCCGGTGTGCATGATTTTTTACCGGTTCAGCATCGAGTCGAGTCGAGTCGAGTTGAAGCAAAAGCAAACGCCTACCTTGATTGCGTCTGCGACTGTGTCTCGTCTCTTGTTTTTACACTTTTTATGTGTATGTGTTAGGTTAGGTGTTACTATGTGCAGCATCGGAAAGACGTGTTCGCGTTCGGTTCGCGGTCTTTTAAACATCGACTTCGGTAAACAGGGTGAACAGACTCTACATAGAGAGGAGGGTATGTGGTCGACTACTTCCAAGGTTACCTCGCATTCCATTACGTGTGTAAACGATAAAACGAAGCGATGATGATTATAATGATGATGGTGATTACAGTCCATTTCTAGTTTCTATAGGGGAGAACTAGGCTCAGGGTACCTGCCCATTTTTCTTCTTTTTCGGTACAGATTATTCGTTCCTGCACTCTTCTGACCTGACTGTTCGAAGGAACGAACGATTAATAAAGTCTCGTTTACAGGTTAGGGTGAAGTACCTACATAAGTTTAAAATATTGCAAAAGTAAATTATAAAACTGAAATATTCCAATTTTTCTGAAAGAAAAGAATATGACTTGAATTTCCATTACCTACCAGTTTAACAATTTCATTGAAAAACTGCAGAAACGATTTCTTCGGGATTACCCCGACAGACCAGCCTTATGGTTACGCGGTTAGTTGGTATAGGTAGTTAGGTATAGGTACCTACCATGAATTTGATGGCAAAAAGTATTTTTCGTTTATTCCTGTAGTGTTGCCACTACACTTTTCTTCATGATACAATTTTGATATTATTTATACGATGTAGCTCTGCGACCTGGAAGTTGAAAAATTGAAAGATGATAATCAATTGAACAAAAGTTGAGTTTATTATAACTCAGTTTGAGTTCAAGTTGGAAAGTTGTTTTGTACCTATTTTGTTTCACTCACGGTTCACGATTCGTACTGAAATCACTCGTTAGGAGTTTCATTTGAGTTGAAATTTTTCAGTTCGGTTAGTAAACGCAGAGTTTTGTACAAATAAAATAAGCAATCGTCGAGTTGATTCTCGATTCCTATCTGTATCTGAATTCTCGATCAAAATCAGACAAATTGGCATTACAGTTGAATTTTCGAAGGTATCCGATGTATACTTGAAATGGCATTCGAAACTAAAAGTGAATTTCCTTCGTAGACATTTTTCTAATATTATTTGACGTGATTTAAAAGTTTACAATTATTCACAGTGCTCAGGAAGTCAGGATTACATTGCTGCAGACCATTCAAACAATACCACCATCAAAAGCTTCCAATGAATTCATCCGGTCTAGTGAACGCCTACTGTACATTGATATGCATACCGCTTCACATTGAAATTAATAAAAATGCCTAGCGCAACATTACAGGCGTTTCACATGAAAACAATAAGTGATAGTTTACGCATCTTTTTATAAAAAATTAATAATCCAATTATTAGGAGTTTTTTTTTGTTGAAAAAATGAAAAAAGAGGGAATAAAAACACAATATTGGAGTTAGAGCAACCATTCTTGAGTAAATTTTTCTTTGTATTGATAATTTTATTACATATTCATCTTTGATCTCGTGTAATCACCTTGTAAAAACTTGGGTTGGTTGAGTTCATATTAATCCCAACTTTTCTAACGATAAAATCGATTGAGGACTATCTGAAAAATTTTTCTTTTATGGGATAATCATCGTCATTTATATTCCCAACTTCCAAGGAAGTGAAGTGACCTCAGTGTGTTGTGGTTTTTTGATGAAGTTGATTTCTAATTTTATTCAGTAAGAATTGGTCGCATAATTTTTCAGGGTACTTTCTAACAGGTAGCAAAACTAGTGAATTTAGTCAAAAAGGTAGTGAAAAAAAATGGAAAAATTCAAATGCGTTCCTTTTTTTCCATGTTTAGGTATTCGTTGTGTTATTTTCTTAAAACGTATGTACTTAATGCGTTCATTTGTGTTGTTTTTTTTTGAAAATTTTCCCGTGAAAAATTCAATTTTTAAAATTTGTGTGGGGGGAAGGTGAGTGGAGAGCTTTCTGTGATTAAAAAAAAGTAGTGAAAAAATAATGATAAGAAAAACCTAATCCAGTAATCCTGTACAGAATATTTCACGGAGTGATGCCGAATCAAGAGTATTTAAAATCCCTTTAATTCTGTTTGGTTTATTTGCTCGGTTTTTACTTTTTGTTTTTTTGATTAGCAAATTGATGATTGGAAATGAATAATTATTAGATATGAATCGTCAAGTTGAGTTGAATCTCTTCAATTTTAAACGCATGTCGTTTTCGGTTTTTGACATAAGTATGTTGTGGAAAATGGAAATTTATGTTGTCTTGTAAAGATTAAATAGTATAATTAAAATTATATACTTTTTGTGCATCAGATTTGCAAAAAGCAAAATTGATCGAGATTTATTTAAAATAAAAATTGAAAAATAAAATTTTTTTAAAAGATTCAACTCAATATTTACGTTAGTTATATCATCATCCCAATTTAGTCTCAGTCCCAATGTTATGTTATGTTCAATTATCGTCTGACGACGACGAGTCATCAAACTTTTGTAATTAATTTTCTCTCTTCCTTAGTTCTTTACTCTAATGTCTCTAGTTACTGTTTTGAAAATGCATGTTGATTGTTGTGTAATGGATTAATGAAAACGCGAAAAATATGTATTACAAAATCATTCAGAAGTTGAGTAGCCGAATTAAACGAATTACTTTTGTTACTTGAAGAATTTAGCAATTTACCCATCCAACGGACAACGTTGAAAAATGATTTAATTTTTTTAAAAATTTTCTCGTTACGTCGTTACATCACATCTCATGAATTTGATACCGATACCCGTACCCATATTTGCTCCAGAACGTCACGGTTTATTTTTTTCTATGGAAACCGAATACTTGCCACCCGACTGCAATGGAACATGGATATTGGATGGAGAACTGGAAAGTGGATTGGAAAGGAGTTGACCGGCTGACGGAAGGACAACAAAGGAAATGAACAGTGCCAACAGTGGAACACCTGTGAAATGACTGAAATAAGTGTGACACAGTCACATTGCCCGTTGCCGTTACTGGGTATGGCCTATGGGTAATCCCCTGATCGCGAATTTTCTTAATGATTTCTAATTTCTATCCCATTGCCTCTACAAAATATAAGCTGATGATCGTCGATCGATTTAATGAACATTGTACGTAATACGTAAACGTAATCTACGTAATGAAATCGGTTCGGTCACAATGAGATTAGCAAACAAATGAAAAATGACATACATACTTGCAGTTTTTATTTCACTTTATTTAAATTAAAGTAAAAAGAATCTCGATATCTGTTTTATCTACTATTATCAGTGAAGTGACCTTGATCATTCGGTTGGTGTTTGGCGCAGTTCGCCAGTTCGCTTCACGTGTTCGGTATTGGCGAATACTCTGAAAAAATGTTCATTGTACGGTGGAATAGTGGAGTAAAATCGGTCCGCGTACAGTAACAGTAGTAACAGTTGAGTTGAGCGTTGTGTATGTGTTATAATTCATTTCATTTCATTCGTAGTGTGGTGAAGGACGTGAATGGTTAGCGGTGACAGTTTCGCTGAGTGACCGGTGTTGTATTTTTTTTTTCGAGCAGTAATGACAGTTGTTTGGGTTTTACCTCACTGATTGAGCAAACTGGTTAGTACTTAATGAAATTTATTATTCGCTAATTTGTTATTGAAATTATTTAATCAACGACGTTTACTAATCGTACTCGAGCGTATCAGCAGCGTACCGATGCATTTTCATTGTTATTTTTCTTTTTACTTTCCTTTTTCTCATTTTTCGCAAATGGTACTGGTAAGGTTATTCTCGTTGGTATGTCAGTTAGAGTTAAAAATGTAAAAATGCATTTTCGCGATACGCGACTCGTCGGTTTTCAGTCATTTCCGATGCATGATATGATGACTGATGTGATAATACGCGGATATTTTTATCACCGCGTAATGTAATCCGTAACTCCGTACGTCAACGGTCAAATTCATTTCACCCTTTTCACCATGCTGGAAAGTGGACTACTCGTCACAATTTCTGAAATTCTCGTTGGTGGTTGGATAATCTACAGAAAGAGGCATGTGATTTTGTATTACGGTTTACGGTCTGCTCTGCTCAGCTGTTCTCATCGTTGGAGAAGGTTGGAGTAGGTTAGTTGATGTTAGCAACGCCTTTGGCCCGTATGAAATTGGAATTTATGTGTTGTACTTTTGATTTTGATCGTGTTTTTTCGTTAAGGTGTACTGAAAATTTTGATAATGTTGGAATTGTTGGATGTCTTATTCGTTTTCGAAAAGCCCATCAAATTGCCCCCGGCTCCGACCATATTATACTTACTTACCCTCTTACGTCTTACCCTATTTACTTTGATTTCCTCAGTTTCATCTGTGATTAGGTATATAACTTATAAGCCATAGTTTAATTAACGATAATCATAATCTAAATCACATGTTTCGAGGAAAAGATGCAGTCGATCTTCTTATCTCTCGATACGTTGATAAGATCTCGACTAAACCTTACCCAATGCTTAAGGTTCTGTCATCTACAGGATGCCTGATCAATTCGAAGCACTCCTGTAAGTAAATTTCTGCGGAAGAAAAATCGTCAGGGTAATATTTCCGAGTGCAAATAATTGACTAATAACGGTAAGTACAGGGTGTCGTGTCCAAGAATAAGGGATTTTGATGTCAGATTTTATATATAAAAAAAAGAGAGAGAAAATGCCGCGCTTAAAAATTGGAAAATTGAATAGGCGTTTGAGTGATTGTTTCAATGATACACGAGAAAAGCTTTTATTTTGCATTGAAACAGTAACTTAAACGCACATTTTTTTGATTTAGTAAGGTATTATTCAATTTTTTAATTTTGACTCGGGGAATTTTTTTTCCATTTTCGTCCATCAAAACATTAAAACTTCTCATTCTTGGACACCCTGTACATTCTTTATGTTGGTTAACGTGACAATTTTGGTGAAAGTGTGGCAGTACTCTGAAGTGCTGAACCGAGGGTAACGAGTGAGTGCGATACAATGAGCTCCTTTTTTACATAAGTATTCTGAAAAGTAAAAAAGGTGTGACTGTCTACTAGTCGCGAAAAGTCACGAAATCGACTAAAAATATAACAAAGGTCGAAGTCAGTCACGAATTTTTTCAAAATTTCTGGAAATCATCGAGTTTTTGGAAAAATTCTATTTCGTTTGTTCTGTATTTGTCGATTCATTAATTTACGAAAACTTTGGCCCTCGCTTTAAGGCTCCAAATTTCGAGGAGAGGGTCTTGAAATCAACATAGATTTTTTTTTGGAAAATTGTTCGATTTGAGCCAGTGTCCCGAAAATGGGGAAGGGAGGGTGGAGCCGCCTATAGTAATACTATAGGTCTAGGTAGGGCATTTTTCGAGTGCACCCGAGGAAAATTTCAAAAATATCAAAAATGACCATAAACACTTCAGGCATCCTAGCGTGGATACTTTTTTCGACTCAAATTACTTTTTATCACTATTTTCTACCAACGGTTACTCTTTGTTACTCTTTTCAATCAAAAGTTAGTTACACTAAACTTCCTAAAAAAATTAATCGTCTCGTTGTTTATATTTTCATTTACCTAATTTCCTTTTTTGTCGAATTTTGAAAAGAAAAATCGTTGTTTTTCCGACTTGACTGATGAAAAAAATGTGTGCCAAAAAGTCCTCTCTCTATTTTTGAAGAACTACATACAATGCATTTACAAAAAAAAAAAAAAAAAAAAAAAAAGGAAAAATCGTTCGAAAAGTACGATAGAAGCGCTTCTCGTTGGTACTCTAAACTGAAAATTTTCCAAAAATCTTATGTCTCGCTTCGCGGTTTGAAGTAATTTTTGATGAATTGATTTCGATGTGTCTGTACAAATTCATCAAAAAGTCTTACTTTTGGCCAAAAACTGAACGCAATTACCAAAAATTAATGTAATATTCTTGAAATTGAGGGATAATTTATCAAAAGTGCAGAATTGCAGAAAGTATCGTAAAAATTATAAGTAAATTGACCTCCCAGTTACTGAAAGTTACCATAAATTGGTGAAAAAATTATAATAATTGTGCAAAATTACACGAAAATTGATGAAAAATTGCAAAAATGCTCATTTATCAAAATGAAAAAAAATTGTGGAAAATTCTCGAAATAAATAAAGTATTAAAATGAAACGAAATCGTGAAAAAATCAAAAAAACATACCGAATAAAACTCGTAAAATTATCATAGAAATTACTCGAAAGTTACTAAAATTGATAAAATTCAGCGATACCTATGTGTAATCAACTCAGATAATAGGTAGTGAAAAATCCTGACGTACTTCATAACATTTTTGCATTCTTTTCTTAGTGATCAGCACGAAAAATTCTATGAGAATCGCTCATCAGAGTTGAATTTCAAACATGCGATTTTTAAAAAGATCCAAAATCAAATTTATTGGTATAGGTAGTCCAAAAGTTATCAAAAGCTCGTCCTTTTTAATTTTTTCGATTTAATAGAGACCTTTGGATTCGCATTTCTTTACAAAAACTCGAGTACTAAAAATATTGTCAACTTTGACCCCCCCCCCCTTGATGGAGAAGATTGAAAATTTGAATTGGAAAAGTGAAAAATGTAGGTGTGATGAGGATGACCTAGCATGCTAACAACTAAATTGACACTTTTTGACTAGGGAAAATTTGGCGAAAGAAACCCCAGAACCTCGTAAGCAAGTTTCGCAAACAACAAGACTTATTTGGTTACTTTGGAACAAAATATGACTTTTTTTAAGCAGATGGGTGAGGCGAAAATCAATTTTTTGATGTGTGGGTTGGTAGGGGGCTCCAATAATTATAGACTTTCAACTTTCGAGAATTATCGTTCCCTCAAAAAAGAAGCGTCTATAAAGGCCTGGGTGTGGGTAAGTAAATTGTTTTTGTTTTCGTAAAAGAAAGAAAAAAAAAATATTACGCGATACTGAAATGAGAATATTTTTACGTCCGAGTAATAAATATGAAAAATATGTATATTGTGTAGCATTGAAAAATGATTCTGGTCAAGTTGTGTCCTTCCTGATTTGTAATGATGAGCCAGAGACAGTTGCTACGAATGCTGATAAACGAGCGAGAGAAAATCGATAATATACGTAGTAGCGTGCATCGCGATCGTAATATTTGTAATTTTCTTTATGTCGCGAAGATGAATAATTTCATCGCTAAGTAAGTAAGTACTAAGTACGTTGATTTTAATGCCATGTGCGCCGCCGCATTGCTACTTGAGTAAATACTTTTTGTAGCCGGCTAGTCGGTGACTCGGTGCCTGTTACCTCTTCGGTAGCCTCGGTTAGTACCTATGTTTTGTGCAGATATAATTTTTTTCCGTTATTACCCTCTTCGGCAACAGTCAACCGTCTGAACCGTCTGAACCGTCTTGAAGAAATCGTTAGTTGACTTGTCTCTTACTCTTCGATGACATTTTTCATTCAAAATCGTTACGTTCAGGTTCAATTACCATTACTTACCAAGCTTGTCACTTGTCAGCGTAGCACTGACGGATTTATTGAGAGAATTTTATATTGTAAGGAAGAATAATTATAGTCTATAAATTAATACTCGCTGTCTTCAAAATGACTTAGTTATAATCTGCGGTGATATATTGAGGTATTGTGTTAATAGCTTAAATTCGTACGCGTATCGTATACATTGCTCGAGTAAATAAAATACCAGCACCAATCTAACTACTATACCTACCTACCTAGTACCTACTTACACGATTGTGCTAATAGAATAATTCTACATATTCGTATGTATGTAGAATGTAGATGTACCAGTACCACATATTTCGCTTTATCGTATACGCTCACTAGTTAAATTTGAGCGAGATTAACACATTTTTCATAACATTTTGTTAATTTATTTTTTCGTTGTTTTTTTTTCTTCTAAATTTCCGCTTCCCTTTACGAGGCGATACGGTACACAAAACCCATTACAACGAATCAATTCTCGCGGATATTCTTATCACAGCCGGAGCTACTCGTGCTTGTGATTATCGATTGGCAATGAAAGCGGAATGGACGGAGGGCAACAAAACATTTCAGTTTTATCTACATCTCATTAAAAACGTATTTACCAGTGTAATTGCTCGTCGTGTGTTGATAAAAAAAAAATCGATTAAATTACTTACGGCTCATTTAGACTTATTTTGTGAGTTTCGCGACTGGTGGTAATGGACTCTGAGCAGCCTGAGCCTGAAATAGCAAGTTTTGAAGTGTCTCAAGTTAGAGACTACATTTCGTTTGAGGATACAGCGAGCTTACGATAACTATACACATAATGTATTATCAGCCTGCCATTGTGTATGGTATAACGCATTGATGGGATTCTGTAGACAGAGGAGGCTATCGACGACAAAAATAGAAGAAACTATTCGCGTAATAGTGTTGATAAAATAATTACTCATATCGCAGATATCTACGAGAGTTAGATACCTGTGCGTTTTGTTGAAAGATAACGTAGAAAAACAGAAAGAGAAAGAAAGAACAGCGATTAAGATACGTAATCAGTCGTTTTGTGTGATGGTTCTTTGTTGGTAGGTACTTAATGTACATCTACATACATTTGTATATGTATTATCTTTACGTCGTTTTATGTTGATTTCAGTTCTTAGGAAAAAATTAATCGGCCATATGTACGTAAACGTATAGGTTGGTACAATGGTATCTCATAACATTCAAAATGATATCGAAAAGTCATACTCGTACTACTTATATCTATCACAATCAGTATCACACAGATGCGCTGACCGGCTGGGCGGCTGACGTGTTCCGCCATGTCGTTACTCGTTAGTGAGCGAGGTCGCAGAACTAAATTTTTTTGAACAAAAAAAAAACAACGTATTTCAGTCGGAAACAACCTTGCTGTTTGAAAGGAAAAATTTAAATTTTTATGCTCGATGTGCATCGTTGTGCAGCATGTGAGCGCTTCTTGTACCCTACCTGTACTTAGTACCATGTCACCGATAGAATTCTACGGTTTTTTCTAAAAACTAGAAAAATTGTATCAGTTTTTCCAACAAAACTACTTACTTATCAGTTTTCAACTTCTGTATGTTTTTTTTTTCAATTTTTTGCAAAAAGTACGTAATTTTTTTCAACAGTGTTCAACTATCAAAACCGAAAATGATTGGCGGAAAAATGATGAAAATGACCGCTCAATTTGAATATTTCAGAAAAAAAATGACAATTTGTACTAAGTAACGCAATCCTGGTTATTGTTATGAAACGACAAATACTTGCCCGTGATCAGATTCGAGAGAAATTCGTGGAATAGGTGTCCAAAAATATATCAGCAATTCAGCGTGTAAAATTCCATAATACTTACTTGTACATGAAGAGTTTCATATACTTACTCGTAGGTGTTGAAGTTGAGTAATTTGAATCAGGCTCCTGAAATAATACAAGATTTCGTTTCAATGTGGTAGAAGAATTTGGGAAGAAGTTGATTCGCATCGACCAAATTCGTGGTGCTCGTGATCTACTCGTTTGAACTTGAGTACAATTTATCCATTCGCAGCCATATTTTTCTTGAACCATCAACGAGCAGTTTCGAGTGGTTCTGCAGCTTCAGTTGAAGTTTTGGATTTGATTATTTTCGAAAAAAAGTTTTGTAACTCGACAGTTTGTGGCCCTTCGAATTTTAATCAATTCAAATAGGTACCGTTTTTCAAAATCCATTGGTACTTAGACTTAACCTACCTAGTCCTACCTACGAGTACTATCAAAACTTACTCCAACACGGTTTGGTTACCTACATTCGTAGACGTATCTGCCTATACGAGTATACCGTCTTGAAAGATGACTCTGTGGTTTTAATAATTACGGTTTGAAGCAATGTTGCGCACATTTTTGAAATACCTATCAACGTTCGTTTGTAAGCGTGCCTAAAATTTAGTCAAAAATGTATAATTGTATGTACTATACTCAAACTCGCGTAGTATGCGTATGTCTATGTAGTATGTACTATGTAGGTACTTACGCTTATACGAACGTTTAAGACTATAGGTGAGGTTGAGGTAGTAGGTAGGTAAGGTACTAGGTACTTGGTACCTACTCGTATGTGTATAATGTTTAATGTAAATCGTACGTTGATACCAGAAACTTGTAAAATGAAGCAGCAGCGTCTTACTGCCGTCACGGTCATGCTCAAGGTTTTTGTTGAATCGACTTTGTCTATGCTCTATGCGTGTATTCTTTTTCTCGACGCGACCCATCATTTTTTTTGCCATATGCTTTATTATTATTTATTTGCTAAATGTGCAAATTTAATGGTAATTTCTCAAGTGGAAAAAATGAACGTTCAAAATTCGTATTCCCTAATACCTAATACCTATTACGTACCTGTGGGCTGCGCTACCTACGTTTTTTGTATACTTACTATTAGTTGTACTCGTAGTTGGTAACGAGGCGATGGATATTGGATACGCGAGCTTTTCTTCATCTTGAACTGAGAAGAAATCCGTGCGTTTTAGCGCGCATCTCCCGATTTTTTTTCAATAAAAAATGTTCATTCGATCGCATTTGTAACAAGAAAAGTAAACCACGTTCTCGGATTTATACGAAAATTGGTGCGAAATCGGCGCGGCTGTGGGATTGGCCAGAAAATTGTCAAACTTTTCAGCAGTCTGCAATTTACAAGAGGAGGTTTTTTTTTCACTTTTGGATTCGGTTACCTACCTATGCAATGCCTCGGTTAGCTACTCGAAAGAAGTGCGATTTGAGTTTTTGAACCTTCCCGAGGCTCTGATCCATTGAGTTTGAAATTCGATAGCAGCACTTTAAGCCCTGTACGAAAGGAGGAGCGAGCGGCGACTAGTTGTGGATCGCGGGTGATAGTAGCTAGATTCGTTCTCAGCCGGTTGTACTCGTGCGAGTGATACCGCGACAGACGCACTTTTTACAATCATTTTGATCGAGTTTTCAAAACTCATAAATCTTCTTTACTCGTTTGAGCGAGTGTTTGACAAAATTGAAAATACGAATAAAGTATCTAAGCGAATTCGGACGATTTTATTGAAATACTCGTAATTGTAAGAAGTACGATAGTCCAGGGTTTTCAACCTGCAGAGTAGGTGCGAATCCTGCAGTTTTTGCTGTTCCTAAAATTGAATTTTTAATAGGTATAATGATAATACAATGCCCGAGAAATTTTCGTTTTAAATCGAAAGGCAAATGCCCTCGTAAGTTGTTTTATAAGTTTTAGTTTCCGGTAAATTAATTTTAACGAGGTAATATCGATAATAGCCGATAGGTAAAGTACTCGTAGCTAGAGCTACCATGCTACCTAGTACCTCGTACCTAGTTGAAATAGATACTCGTGAATTTTTTTCAATCATCGACTGCGCCGAACAACGCATTTACGTCTACGTAATGTAATAATAACTATGTAGGTACTTACTACTTAGGTAGGTACTCAATTCTTTGCGTTCGACTTGAATTGACTCGATTACCATTTACCTTTAGCAACGGAAACGACTCTAAATTTCTTCAATTTTTAATTACTCGTACATTTGAAAAATGTATTTTATATGTCTTTAGGTATTGTAGGTAGGTAGCTAGGTGCATCTACATACGAGTAGTTGATACTCGAAAGATGTGGAAAATTGAGAAAGTCATTTTTCTGTAAATTTGTGCAGGTAAGGTCAATTCAAAGGTACTATGCGGTATGCGCTGCCCGCTGCGCTCACAGTGCACGCCTGTCGTTGGCACTTAGCGCTTAGCATTAGTGTACGGTGCGGTGTGACGCGACGCGACGTATCTATTCGGTATTCACTTGTTGCATACGAGTACATGTATGTACTCGTACTTGTTGTACTCGTATGTAGGCGAATGTCGTTGAAGAGATCAGATACCTCGCTCACTCATACAGGTATGACTTAACAGGTAAACTCCTATACGTATTTTGATGCGACTTAACGTTTATCGCATCACGCATCACGCCCGTGTCTGGAGAGAAGGCGCAGTTTGTGGAAAGAATAAGAATAGCGGTATGCTCGATGCTCGATGCTGGGTGCTGGGTGCGTTTGTGACTGCATTGCATCGTTACTACGAGTGCGAGTAGGTACCAGTATTTTATCTGCAGTAGAACTTGACACAACAATGATCGAATGATCGTAGAGTCAACGACCGACGCGACGCGATGTATGTCGTAGTAAGTTACCGTAGGTACAGGACTGGACTACAGGTATTTTATACCTAGACTTACTCGTAGGTGCTCGAGTATTTGCGAAAAAGAAAGCAAAACTGTTCGGATCAATTACGACGATTAGGTACCTAGGTACCTTTGTGGTTGACGTTACCTTGGTTGAATATCGTGAATTTGCGGTGAGCGGCGCGGCGCGGCGTGATCGTGTTCAGTCTTTCGCATTCGTCGCTTCTTATCTCATATCTGTACCAGTGTAGAGTGTACCTGGACCTGCTACCTGACCTGTAACTTACCATACGGGCCCATATTGGGGGTTGGTCTAGTATCGAAATTTCAAAATTGAACGCCGATGCTGTGCTGATGACTGAATACAGATTGGAGAGTGTACAGTGCACAGTGCACAACTCACGTCAGCATACGAGTACATATACTCAATTATTACTCATACTGGCGGATGGTGTTCGCCAAAAAGTGAACAAGCTGATGATACATTCGAGAGTCTCTGTGGCAGACGTATGGACGTTTATATAAGTAACCATGCATTCTTATGACTGCGATTGCTCTGCTCTATGGTTGCTTTACGTTACATGTGCATGTACGACGTACGTAGACCTACTTGTGCGACTACGTAAACGTACTCGTAATTCGCTTCTTTTTTTCTTTTTTTTCATCACCCATCACCACACCACCAGCGACCAGCGACCAGCGCAATTCGCATCGGACGACTCTAGTCGCTAACAGTATCGACTGTCGAGTGTCGACCAATTGGTTTCTCGTTTCTCCTTCTCGTAGTCGGTCCATTTTTCTCGTTTCTCGTTTGTCGTTTGTCATTCTTGACGTGGTGATCGCGGTCGCGTCCCGTCCGTAGCGATAGTGCGAACCGCCAGTCGCGAGCCGCGAGCGCCTGGCGTATCTTCTCGCGGTTGCCGCGCCGGCGCCGCCGGTCACGTTTATTAATAGCGCGAATGACATTATGACGTGAATCGAACTTCGCAATGCGTCGTGGCGCTTCAAACACCCGAGTACGAGTTATACTCGTAGTACTCAAACCCATTCATTATGCGTAAAATGAAATAAAAATTGACTATTACGAGTAGTTCTAGTTACTAAGGGCTCGATACAATTGGTTCACATGGTTGTCGTACGTACTATACTCGTACTTACGAGTATTTTAGTTTCCATCGTGTACTCGGTAATATGTAATTAATTAGTACGTACGAGTAGTTAATAGTTAATAACGTCTTGTTCTTCGACCAAAGAGGCGAAGACCGAATGTGCGACTTGCCGACTTCAATTTTTATTATGCACAATTGTGTACCTATACCTATGTGCAAATGGACTGTCGCTGTAATTTTTTTAAATTTGCGCTGCACTGCGCAAGCTTTAGTCTGTAACTATAGCTAACTACTCGTAATATGCCTTATTGCCTATGTATACTTATAGTTTGCGCGCAAGTTTTTTTTTAGCATTTTACATGTCAGCTAACAGGATTGTTTATTTTTGTGCAGGATAACCTGGAACTGAGTCGAGCTTACTGAATGCCTTCAGAAACAAAATGGAAAGTGAGAAAACAGTCCTTCAGAGGCCGCCGCATCCTCGCGCCAAAGCCGGTATATTTTCAATAGCTACGTTCAGGTTTGTGAAATGGACACTTTTAAATTGAACCGTCTGCGCTCGCTGATTATCTATATTCGTATCTTTACCGAATGTGTATAGGATCCAGACATGTCCTCGATCCGATCGGACCCAATAGGGAAAACTCGATTAGATCTGGCCGAATATGATCATTTTTTCAAGTTCCAAGAAAAACTAATCAAATAGCATTAAAATGAAAGCGTCTGCGTAAAATGTACCCTCTGTCATTGTCATTATTTCTCGACAAATCTTCGCAATCGAAAAATCATCGCAATTACTTCATCGTAGCTTTAGCTTTTCCAATTACTCGCAATTTTCCAAAAACTCGAACAAAGTTTCGTAACTGAGGTTCTTCTAAGGCAATACGCTCTTTCAATTTATCAAACTCGATTTTGCTGAAACGAATTTCGATACAGTTTTAAGACGATTAATCGATGGTAGAAAACATACGAAAAAATAATGTATAAAATAATTTGGTCTTCTCGAATACTTTTCAGCGTGGATTTCAAGGTGGTTGTTGAGGTCAAAGTACGAGTGTACGAGTTAGCGAGTAACCATTCTCAAGGTGTAATTTTTTTTTGAAAAATTTGCGCAATACGTCGCAACAAATTTCATTAGGGAATGCACAAGATGATCCCCCGTAGTTGTACGTAGTTGTGTTTGTGGTCGCTTAATTCGGTATTTTGAGGTTTTTTTTTTGCCAAGTATCGGAGTCTTTATTTCTTGTGAGAACCTCGGACGCTTCTGGGACTCTGAATTTATTCTGCGATGAAGCGGCTGAAATTTTTAATCGGCACTATTTTACGGGTTTTATGACCTAAAAAATAAGACTCGAGCCCGGAGCCTCGAAAAAAGCAATTATCTATCGTAGATATTAACATTCTCAAATATACATTATATTATGTCTATTGTCTATGGAAATGTACTACTCGGGTGTGTGGTGTGTGTGTTGTTAATTTATCAGTATTCAGTTCACGTAGGTTAGGTTATCAGCGGGTCATGTCGCGCCTCCGAAATTATTTCATAATCTCGCAGATAAAACAGTCAAATTATTATATTAATTTTACTTATTTGCATTATGACTGCGAATACGAGTACGTTAGCGTTTAGCGTCATCATTTCATCAAATCGTTGCATCTGAACTGAAAGATTGCACGCTGTGCAGGTGTGCACTGTGCAGACAGACTCGTTCTTATACGTATAGGTACAACTAAATACATATTTTGTTTTTTCTCGTAAAACATATGAAATTATTTAAAGAAGTATTTGAAATTATTATACGTTGATGGGAAATGTAATACGAGTGTTTATTCGATAGATCTTTAACCATATAGCGAGGTCGTCATAAATTTATAAATTTCTCGTAGGTCACTTGTAGTTCTTGATCTCTGAAACTAAGTAAATATGTACATAAGTATAGTCGTAGGTAACTTTTTTTTTTGCTATTTTTAGTCCTTTTGTTTCCTTTTTTTTTTTTTTTTTGTTTTGTTGAACGATTTGATTGGAACTACCACTACCAGGTTTGGAGAAAAGAAAGTTGATGCCGTCAATAATGAAAATAATCGAGTGTTTACCTACCTAATATTTTTTTATACGAAATGTCATCGGTTAATCTAATTTTGTTTGTTTTTTCTATTTCCAGTTGGACGTTGGATTTATTTTTCAAAGGCCGCAAACGCGATCTCGTTGTTGGCGATCTCTATGAAACGCTGAAAGATCATTCGTCGTCCGCTTTGGGAAGTACCCTAGAAAAGTAAGCATTACTAGTTGACTCGTCACGTGTAGCACCCTACCTGATACCGGTTCGATAATTTGAAATAATAATAATAATAATAATAATTACGAAATAAAATGAAAATACGATCATTTTCTTAATGAATAATAATAATAACGATAATAATTTGCATTTCGATAGTATCGAAACGGATGAGTAACGGCGGCGTTTGGTTTACTTTACCTTGACGACTACGATCGTTTATTCAAATATTTATATTTATTTAGAATTTAACTTCAACGCGTTTATCATCCGTCCAAATAAGAGCGTTGGCAAATTACGTATATTTTCGTTTTTTTTTTCTTTCTATCTTTTCTTCTCCATGGTCTCTCATTATATTTGCATGCGCGCAATCTCGAGAGTCGTTTATGATGTTTTTATTCACTCGTCGAGTAAATTGTGTGTGCAAGATTAAGAGCCGAAGAGCGCCGTAATTTTCGTATTCGTATATTTCACCGTAGCGAACGCTTCAACGCAGTTCAGCTAGTAGTTCTGTTAGAATCGGATCGAATTATTGATAATTTTTGTCGTTTTAGCGACCGACCTGTTTGTTTTTACTTTCAATCATTTTATTCGTATTCGCACTCGTACGATGACTTTTAAAAATAGCTACTGTCACTGTCCCTAATTTCGGACACTTAACACTTTTATCGTATGTCGTTCGTTGGACCACACGCGATTTTTCTAAAATCACGATTTCCGTCCTTCTTTCGGACACTCGATTTGCTATTGAATATTTGAATGAATTGCTAGGTCTACTACATACTTATTTATTCGTCATTTAATCTCAATTTTGACTAAAATAATGATTTAACGAAGCATTTTAAACCATAATTCGATATTTGAAATAAATTTTATTCGATCGATAAGAAAAAATTCAGTATCACTGACATACATACTCGTATTTATCAATACTGAAAGACCTATGGTAATTTACTAGTCTAATTCGGACGAATCATTAGAAATTCTTTTTCTTTTTTTCCCCCCGTTTTAAACATTTGTACTGAAGCTCCGATCTGCTGGAGAGTGTTTTTTAATGAACATAATTTTACTAAGTGGGTGCATCGTATAATAATTTTTTTTCACATTTCGGACATTCATTCGAACATTCAATCGAACTGATTACTTCGAAGCAATTTTTGGAAAACATTTAAAAAGTGTGCGAACTCCGAAATTAGGACAGTTGACAGTATCCAAATCGTACGCGTTATTATTATTAGCGTTTAAAAAAAAAAAATTATACGTATCTTATCTGTCGTATGACATTAGTAGGTAGTATAGGTATGCGAATTATTCTGAAATTGATAATATCCAATACTCGTACGTAGACGTATTACGAGTTCGTAAGTAGAATATTACGACTAACCATAAGAATAATGTTAACGATTCGTCGACTCATCGAGTAATATGGAATGTATGTTGAATGTTTCATCTAGATACTGGAATAATGAATTGGATAACGCTGTCAAGGGTAAACGCGATCCGAGTCTATTACGAGCTTTGGTCAGAATGTTTGGAGCACGTATGATGATGTACGGCATGGTCTTGGCAGTCGTCGAGATTTTTTTGAGGTAAACGATTTTTTACTTTTGCGAGACTCGACGTACGTTACGTACTTACGAGTATACCTTCGTATTACGTACATTTATGCGTACATCTACATATGTGTACGAGTAATACGTTTTACGTTTTCCATTCCACCTTGCTGTAGTATGTGTGTATAGGTATTCGTAATCGTATAATGTGTACATACATACCTAGGTATATCTGATGATTTCGTTACTGCCGTCATCTACTTACTCGTGCCATTTATCAATCAAAGAATCAATTCCAACCCGACGGTTGATTACTTTTTTTCTTCCCTCTTTTAATTAAATTTTATTTTACCATATTTATGTACTCGATTTACGGTTGGTTTTGGTTTTTGGTTTCTAAATGAATATTTAGTCGTCTACGTAGCGTCCACCCTAGGGACGGGGGAACCCCGAGCCCCCTTGTTATTAGGATTGGTTGATGGTTGGTAAAGAAAAAAAATGACCAACGAGACGAATGAGACGGATGATACGGATTAGGTACTCTTATAACGTTCAAGCATCCCGCAAATATGTAGCGACGAAACCGCAAGTGCAGCGTTAATGCCTAATTTTAAATATCGTATGACGGTGTCGACTGTCGATGTTCATTTTCTCGTATCAAATGCCGAATGAGGAATGAACGACGAACGTGTTCTAAGCGCGTGGAAAATCAAAACCACCCGATCTGACGCCTAAATCGCCTTCCTACGTAGGTAAAGGTATGCATACTGCATAGGTAACCGTTGCATTTAATGCCAACTTGTATCTATTTCTATCTCGTCTCGTGTTTCTCATATTACTCGTATGTATCTCGCGTGAAAAATATTTATTAAATTAAACGCGAACGCGTTTGTTTACGGTACATACTCGTAGGTAGGTACAGGGTTTCTGCCATGTTTACATTCCACTTTGAAATGGCGATGTGGTTATCGTTGATGAAAATTTATCATCGGGGTAATCGATTTTATTGATGAATTTTTTTAATCGACGAGTCGACCAACAACCAGTAGTTTTATTGGTACCTGTAAGATGTACATTTACATACATACATCTATGCTGATCCGGGTAATGTAATCAGTAATGTTTGTTTGCCTTTTGATAGGTAGTTAGGTACTCGTTAGACAGGCAATGGTGAATTTTCACTTTTTACGTATAGGTATTATCACTGTGTTATTCTTTTCGCAACTCGAGTCTACGAGCCATATTTGGAGTTGGATTTTCAACTTGAAAAAAAGATCTTTTGAGACTACACTAGTTGCTACATACGTAAGTTTATCTGATCGTCAACTCGAAAGTGAACGCAATCCGTTGACAGAGATGTTTTTTCTATTGTTCGTCTTGATTTTCGATATCACTGTCATGTCGTGTCGAGTCCGGCGTATTGGGTCATTACTTCGTAAGTCATTAATAATAAAGTTCCCCAAATACGTTACGCGCTTATGGCTCATTTCGAACAAAGTTGAAACCAGTAGCAACTATTTTGGCACTTCGTCGTAATCGTTTTATCGTCAGGGAACTTTATCGCGTGTGTAATGTACATAGTACATACATATGTACGATATATGTATAAGGAAAACATCGTTGACCTTTTCGGAAACTTACGAGGATTCCTTATTGGATTTTTCGGTAGCCTATTAAAGCTGTTAAAATTCGATTAATCTGTTTATTCGAACGTGTTGTTTGGCTCGGTGTACGAATGTGGTTGAATTCCGTTTTTGTTTCAACTCTGAAGCGATTCGAGATGGTTTCAGGCCATTTTGGAGCCTCCGGCGATTTTTTTTAAATTCCACTTTCTTCTAAAGTGCTATGAAATCTGCCAAAATAACCTTTAGCGCCCATAAACGCGTTCTGTACATTGTGCGTGATTCACCTGGACCGATTACACGCCAATTTTTCCCGAATCATACCTGTTCAAAATCGTAATGTTTTCTAAAATTTTTAAAAAAAGATAAGTACGTTTCTGAGCTTGCAGAAACCTAATCTGCAAAAATGATGTGAAATCGATCGCGTTTATTGTGCTACAGTTTATTTGTTGTACGGGTTTTCTTTTTTTTTTAAGAATATTGACGGAGCCTCCAGAACGACTTGTAACCACCTTCAGTCGACTCGGCATGTTGAAATAATGGAGGTATTAATCGGTATATTTAAGCTCTCCAACTTCATCGAGTAAAATTTTATGGGAATTTCAACTTTGAAAAAACGCTCGAGGGCTCGAGGCTGTAGGACTATGTACTTATACCTACTCAAAACGGTTCGAAATTGTTTGCAGTCGATTTGATGGATCGAAAATGCGTCATGTACCAAATTTTTAGTTTTCTACGTCAATTTTATGAAATACTCGTAATTTTGTTTTCTTTCATTTTTGGTCCGAATTTTGAAATTTTGTTTGGTGGTATATTTTTTTGTACTTCTCGGAGTATTCAGTCGGTTTAAATATCTTCCCTTTGTGAGAGGTTTTTTTTCGAAAGAATACCTACCTATTGTATTTGAAATCATCCTAATATCGTCTTATTCGAAATTCCCATCGAATTTTATGTGGCGTAGTCCATTTAAATTACGTTTAGTTCATTTTTGGCGAACAAGTGTGTATAATTATGTAATATGTAGGTATCCACTTCGGAGAAATGAATCGATTTCGTTCTCTACAAGGTCGCCTCTTCAGTACTTGGTGAAGGAAAGTTGAATTTTCGGTGGCTAGTGCTAGAGCTACAAAAACTTCTCTAGAGAACAAATTATTTATAAAATATCGAATTTGTCTGAAATTTTGTTTGTTTGAACGTCCGCTTTAAATTCACTTCTCGTTATACTGTACTTACCTATACTTATGTATTTAATTAGGTGATTTCTTTCGATAAAAAATGTCACGGATTACGATGACGAATTTCAAGTACTAGTAGGTAGCTACTAGCTAGGTACACGTACGTTCCTTCGGGGATTTTTCCGATTATTTCCGTAGATTGCGTACATCACTTTTTTTTGTTTATTTTGGTCAGTTCTACCAGCTGGTAAAATACTATAGTTTGAAACTAGGGCACGCAAATGTGTAATACAGTGTACGACTGTACGGTATTACGTATACGTATGTTAGTGCCGAGCTGTCTGACTCCGAGGCTGACTGCGAGTTTTGCTTTATTAATGGGCAGGACGCGTTTTCGATTTTTCTTCGTACTACTTTCATTTTGACCAGTTGGAAAGCCCAATTTTTGGGATATCGAAGAAAAAGATGTAATATACTTATTGTTAGTGAATGTAGGTGCCACTGCCATGCGATTAGTCACCGCCCCTTTTGTGGTTTGTGACGTGTGACGTCAACGTTATTAAAAAATTTTCCATCAGTTGAAATTCGCGGAATACTTTCGACGTCGTAGAGTCAATAAACGAAACACACCTATCTACATATATTTTGTGTAGGTATACTTATGTAGGTTTAGGTATCTGATTTTTTCCTCGCGTTTTCCGAGTACCCACTGCTACCCAGTACCTACCTATGTCCTATACATATCAATTCATGTACCTCTGTACCTCTACCTACATTGTACGAGTACTATACATACACTGTATAGGTATATGTGTACATTGTGTACTGCGTGGAGGCACTCGGGTAGATTAAAATTTGAAAGAATCAAATTTACTTGTTACGCGTATTCTTTCATGGCCCATTGAAAGCGAACGATGTTAATTAAAATTTTCGTACCGATATAGAAACGCGCCAATTTTAATATGCACTTATTTTACGAAAAACCGAATAATTATTAGGTAATTACCATGGCGGAATGATGGCGATAAATGATAATATTTTATGGCTCGCAGTTTCTTCGCGTCGTTTACGACTCGTTTATGGGCAATTTTTGTTCATTGTTACAGCAAATCATTATGCTACTCGTCGGTATCGCGTATCGCGTATACTTATTGTCTGTAAGTTCACACATTTATTAGCAAATGTTCGAAAAGGTTATTTTCATGCTCAAATCAGTCTAGCATCGTGTCACTTTACGATCAGCGAAAATGAAAACTGCGGATATTCCTTGTAGATCTTTAGGTACATTACATTACATAACTACATATGTATATAGCTAGGTAAACTACACGTGCTCGTAAGGTGTTTGGGAAACATTGAACTTGTTGTTTTATTTTTTATATCGATGCCTCTAGTTTACCGCGGCTGCATGGTTCAGCAGTGCAATGTAGGACCGACAGGTGACCGAAAATATTGTTCATTTATCAAATTTTTGAACATTCTGTCGATATTCAAATTCAAAAAATCATTTTCATATTTCACTTAATTCAATATATTGGAATAAACGAGCTGTTTATTTTTATTTGAAGAGCACAAATGTACGGTAAATTCGTAATTTCTCTCTCTCGCTTTGGTTGCAAGATTTCGTGCACTCGTAGTATCGAAATTTTCAATTTATTTGCGCTCTATTTCGAAGTGAGGGGAGATTTATTCCGCATTTCTGACTACCTAATAAAAAAAAATCGTTGAACACGCGTGAATGTCATCATTTTGGATTTTCGATAGTATCTATTTTAGTATAAAAAGTGTGTCCATCATTGAAAAAAAATTCAGTCGCAATTTTTTGATACATAATTTGAAAAAAAAACACCACATTCGACATTTCCAAAAAGCGACGAAATTTTTGCAATAGATATTTTACAAAATTTGGCAAAATTAGCCCGAAACATTATGAAAACACGAATGACATAAACCGCTAAAAAGGAAAAAAACATCTTTAAAATCGTTGCGAAAATGATGAAATTCGAGCAAAATTTTTGAAAATTCACCAAAAATTTCCGAAAATATGGTTCAGAAAATGAAACTATCGTCGAGAATTTTTAGTCTTGTATCGATCGAGTTGACCCGCTATAAGCTAATTTCAGAAATTCCAAAGACCTTCATTTGGTGCAAATTTGAACATTTTTTCGATTTCGCTCGCGCCTTGCTGAAAAATATCTTTCGTACAGTCGCCTAAAAGTGTCCGATTGAATTGAATTTTGATTTTCGTCCGAGTGTTTTATATTCTTGCAAAATGCCTCGCTGAATAATGGTGTTTCTGGCTTCTACTCGTATTTGGGGGTGGTGGGGCCGTAGGCAGTAAAATCGTTTCATCAGTGTGGTTTTTAAAAGAGCTTTGTTTTGTTTTTTTGTCACGGAGCGTTGTATTCTGTTTCTTATTTCGCTCTGCTATGTATGTACTTGAATATTATTGTATCTTACGAGAGATCCTCTACAGCCAATCAACTGCGATCAAGCGAAAATTTGGCTCTTTGTGACAGCGCGTCATTCCCACCGAATTCAGACTCGCCCAAGTTCGGTTTTTGATTTTTGGCAATTATTGAAAATTGCGATAACACCTCTTTGGCGTACCGATCAGGTTCTTACAAAATAAGAAGCGAATCTCGAATGAAATAATTGTCTGAAAATCGGTTTATACAATATGTGTACCGATATTTCAAAAGGACCCATTTGGTCAGCGCCGAGAAGGGTATACCTAGATTTTATTTTTCAAAAATCAAAATAAATTTCCAGTGTTCTCCGGTGGATCTCAACAGTGTTTGAGTGTGAAGCTGTCCATGAAAGCTTCACATTCGCGCGCCGTTTAGATCAATTGGAAAACTTTGCAAGATTTTGCCAATTTTTGAAAAATAAAATCTACACCCTTCTCGGCACCGACCGAATGGGCCCTTTTGAAATATCGGTACACATATACGAGTATGTCGAAGCGAGTCTTTCCAATAGATTTTGAACATTCTCGAGCTGGGTACTGAGAAGTGATCTGTAGAAATTTTCGTACGAAAATTTCAAAATCTCAAGTTTGTGGAACAAATTACTCGAAACGGTTCCGAAATCTCGCAAAAAAGTTGATCCAATTCGAGTATCCTGGTTTGCTCGAGAAAAGTCGTTTTTTGCCGCGTGCTCCAAATCAGCTCAAATGTGATCGAAATTAAATCAATTCGGCAAACCCACCCACGGGCAGCTCAAAATTTGGTTCAAAAGTGTGCTTTGTGCGCGAAAATTCGCCCAAAATCCAAAAATTGACACGTAAGGCATGGTTTGGGCCTTGGGGCTGTGTCGTGTCGCGTCCGCGTCGGTGAGCCGAATTCCAGCCTAATTGAAATTGACTGGTTGTAAAAGTTGCCTTGTTTGGTTGACAGATAATCGAGTACACGAATTGTGAAGCTTCATGTATCATACGAGTAGTTACAGTTGTCTAACATTATACTTACCTAAGTTTGGTTGAATGTACATAAAATGTACCTAGTACCTAGACCTACGATCTACGATCTACGATGTCTTTATCCATTTACGAGTGTCGCTGTCGAGTATATCCGATATTTCCCCAATAAGGTACCATACTCGTACGCTACATTCTCGTACTATTTTGCTTTAATTATTATAAATTCACAGTGTGCTGCAAACTATATTAATCGGCCAGACTGTACTGTTCTTCATGCCTGAATCCAAGTTAGAACGATATGACCTGTACTTATCGTCGACCGGCGTATTCCTATGCAGCGGGTTAAGGTCACTTTTCTTTACTATGTACGATATGGGTACTTCTCAGTGTGGCATGCAGATCAGGGTGTCCATTTGTTCAGCCATTTATAGAAAGGTAGTTGTTTTCAGGTTTTACGTATTAATCTACATACACATACATACCTTTACCTAGCGCATACATATTATGTAGATAGTAGATACATTATACACCTATTTCTCGCTTTTTCATTTTTTTTTCACACTAGATTTCTAGAATATTTTTGTTTTTATTTATTTTTTTTAAAAATTCGTCGTATTTTTTTAAAAAAATTATAGCGATGTTTTATTGATTTTTATTTTTTCGTATCTCTTTCGGATGTTTAAACTGCAAACTTCAATTTTTTGTTTGTTTTTTGTCTTTTTTTTTCAATTTAATTTTTTCACTCTTTTCTTATGTTTTAAACGCGGAAAAACGAAAATTCTGTAAATTTTTATTCACTTTCCGTATTTTATGTATCATAAAGGCGCCTACTTCTATATTTTATCACATTTTTATTAGGTAACGTAACGTTCGAATTGTCTATTTTACTGGTAACCTACTGATTTACTTGTGTACCTACTACCTAGAAGCTAGCTAGTTGCAGTTGCCTATTACTTCTATCATTAATTTCATACACTCGCACTTCATAGCCTAATCTACATCGTACATACATAACGAGGCTTTTACTTTCGCTCGCTATCATTTCCATATTAGAATGCTTTTGAACTTTGACATGTTGCACTTTTTGCCTATAATACTCGTAATTCAAGTAGGTATGACCAAAAAAATAATGTAGAAAAAATTCAACAGCATTCTATGGAAATTCGTCATTTTGATAATCATAGTAGGTACTTTGTCTGCTCGCTTATCTAGTAGTCTACCCCGATTCTTTTTCTCTCAAGTTTTGGTTTCTGGCTATTACTCTTCTTTTTTCTTGTTTCTTTTACGTAGTCATTAGCTCGTTAACTGCTCGTATCTCTAATACCGTGCCATTTTTTCATTCAACTAATGCAGAAATGCAGAAATGCATAAACCTAATTACCTATACCTATACCTATACCTATTTAAATGTTGCTATACGCGTACCTTCTTACTTACTCGTTATCAATTGATATTTTTTCCCTTCCATATAACGAATGCTGCGCATTTTTACGGTTATTTCGAGTAAAGTTACCCACTTGTGTGTTTCTGTGATCTGTACTCGCGCAAATTATTGTTTTTTTTTTTTTTTTGTTTTTTTGTATTTTCAGCCATTTTTCGTACCTATACTGCTCAAATTCGATAGTCTTTACTCGCACTATACTGTGTGTAATGACTAATGTGTATTGTGTATGTACTTATTTGTGGTGGTAAATTTGCGTCTATACGTATTAACGCGTGCGTGATTGTGGTGTGTGGTGTGTACTGTGTACTGCTTAAACGAAAATAATAACGATGGAAACCATAAAACATGTCGAGTGGGTACTTATGTTAGACTTACTGTACACTTGGTCGAGCTGTTGCGTCGTATGTTGCAGTTGTACTGTACTCGTAATTAGTACACGCACTTCAATTTTCTATCACATTAGATAGGATATCTAAATTTACTGCGAACAGCCTGCTAATTGTAAGCAGGCCCCAAGCGCATGTAAGTGTTTCTTTGGCGAATTTGTTCTCTTTCCAAGGAAAAATGTAATACAAGAGTCTGTGCCAGCCTGCCGGCTGCCAGCTGTTCTAGCTGTTGTTGGAAGTGATGAAACGCTGGACTATATTCACATTCACATTTCTGTTGATTTGACTCGCGAATCAGGAAACAATTTTGTAGAAAAGTACTGGAGCTAGAATTTTTAGGCTATCCCAATATTTAATTTATTCCTTATCCGTGTACTACCGATGGGCGATGGGTGTCCGACTGTCCGAGTACTGTAAAAAACATCGTCGATTAAATTATCTAAAAATACGAGTACATCGCAAAGGCCTCAAGTTCTTCTCTGTTAGAGTTGACATTTTAAATTCAGTCGAGGGACAAACGACCGTGATTTTCATTGAAATGGATCCGGAAAAAGAGAGGACTAAACGCAGATTCTAGATAAGGTACATAGTACATACATATGTATTAGGTTGTAGTGAATAGTGATCTCTTGATTGCTGAAAACTCGTCACGTTACCAGGGTGTTGTCTCTGTCGTGTCGTGTCGTGTCTACAGGTTTAGTGGAAGTATAGTGAAAAGGTAATGATTTTGAAAGTCGAAAGTAAAAGTAGTGAAAATGTAGTGATTTTCAGCAATTTTGCTCGAATGGGAAGTGGAAAATCCGATTTTCCACACGTAAAAAAAATATAAAATTTACTGTTAAGAGTGAAAAAAAAATCCTCCATCTTTCATTTAGAAAATTTTATTCTCGAAATAATCAACTTAAATACAAAGTCTAAACCAAAAAATGAAAAAAATTGACGGGGGTGGGGTTAAAAATACTTTGTAAAGTACCTTAGTGATTTTCGGTCAGGGTCAACAAATTCCTGTACACACCCTGGTTAAGCTGGAAATGGTGGTAAACACTGCGCTCGTTGCTCACTCCTCTATTTCCCCGCACTCGCAGATTTTGTTTTTTAATATTGAAAATGATCTCACAATGACGCAACATCAATCAATAATGATGTCACGATGACGTCATAGAGAATGACAATGGAGAAGTACCTACATATTTGCGTAAGACGAACCGAATGAGATAAGAATTAAGCCATAAGCCATGTTTTCAGTTCAGCACGAAGCAAGCAGGGTAATTTTTTTTGAAGTGTTTACACACCTTTTCCCTATACATGAAATCGCAGGGTTTGTCCTTACGATGATGCAACATCAATACGATATTGAAAAGCGTTGAAAAATGAAGTTGAAAAAATTTCATACCTTCAGAGGAGAGAATGATTGAATCTGATCAGATCCTGCCAGGTCCGATCTACAAGTCTAAACAGTGATGTAATTGGATCTAGAAAATGTCCGGTTCCGGGTCTGATCGATCGTCTATGATCATTGATCAGATCTGGTTATATACAATCAAATCACAATTTTTTGATACAATTGTTAAACGGTTCTAATGTCTAATTTTTGCCAAAATCGTTAAAAAGTTCTTTTTTCTGCTTAGAAATTCACCAAAAAGTTCTGTGTTCTGTTTAATGTTTATGTGAAAGAAGTCCTCTGGCCCTTTTTGTAAAGATTAACGAAGAAGGTCTAATTTTTAGTAAAATTGTCTAAATTTTCCAATTTTTGTCAAAAAAGCATTTTTTTCGAAATTATTGCCGAAAACTAGCTAAAAAGCTCTTTTTCTGACTGCAATCGGCTATAAAAAGTCCTGTTTCTTACCAAAATTATCGGTTGAACTACACGAGCTTTTTAAAATTTTTTGTTTACCTACTTTTTTCAGTTTTTCTATAGTTCTCGTTAAAAATGAGAACGTTTTGGTCCCAAAAAACTATGGCTGAAACAAATTTAAAGCCTTCTCTTTGCCAAATTGCAACTTCCAGAGCTATTCGAATGTAAGTACATGGGTGGTAGAATGTCGATATTTGAAGGGTCTGGAAAACTGGGAAAAATTGGGGAAAATCATTTCCCGGAAACGGTATAGATAGACTGACACCCTGTTACCCATATTATCGCTGAAATAGATGTTCCATGTATGTATCCTCAATTCTCATTAGGTAAATAGGTATCATCGTGCAGCGCGTACATTACACGAATGAGAGCCTACCTCCTCTCTACTTACCTACCTATGTACTTAGGTTAACATAATCGTTACTCGTTAGGTTATACTTGTAATAATGTAGTGCATTACGATGTTGATTAAATTTGAGATTTTCATTAGTTACATACAACCGTACTGTATTCGAAAAATGATCGAGTATTTCAGTTCGACGGCCACCACCATGGTGGCGACCAACGTTGACGCCACTGCCAACATCATTACCAATACCAATACTGTACCTGATCAGATGCCCTTTTTATACGCTAGTGGTATTATACTCCCAAGCTTGGTCTTCAGCTTCGTATCGCATTGGCAAGCCGACAACGTTCTGCAAATTGGTATGCGAATTAGAGTCGCAGTCTGTTCTATCGTTTACCAAAAGGTAAATTCTATAAATTTTCTTTCTTCATTTTTCGTTTTTGTTTTCGCTAAGCCACGCGCTGCCCATTTATTACAATTACGCCATTACGCCGCCGCCGCCGCCGCCGCGCGTTTGCATGAAAGCTTCGTTTCCCCGTTTTCATCGGCACAGTTTTCATATTGTACAAATTAAGTACATACCTAATTATGTTGTATTTACTCGTAACTTACCCACACGTATTAAGAAATAGGCATGTACATACTCGTATTACGGGGCGCACCAGCCATGGTATGGTATGGTATGCTATAGTATAGAGAGACATGCTATATACGTACTCGTATACGTAACATAAATGACAAAATTTTGATTCGAGTACGACCACGACGATGTGTCATACTCGTAACATAGGAGTACCTAATTTTCACGAACGCATGCCACATATTCGTGTTTGTACTTGTATTTTCGATTCGAAATTCGAATGCCCGCTTATTCTGGAATCTGGAATGTTTTGAAAGAGAGACGTTTTGGTTAGCTTTCAGCTTTGATTGGGTACACCAGCGAGGTATCCACCAGCCACCACAATGCAGCAGATGAATATGCCATTACAATGCCTGTAGCCGTAGCCTACTCGATCAATGCTATCGCGCAAATACTCAGAAATATGGCACGGCATCTGTTTGCTTTTTCCATCGTATGGGGTTGCATTAGCGGATTATCTCTTCCTTAGAGAATTTCAAGGTTTTTGAAGCAAACAAGGTCCCTCTTTTGTTCTATTGCGAGTTTTTGCTAAAAGCATTGTTTGATGTTTTACAGTATGATACGAGTACATGGTGCTGTGCAGTGTGCAGTGTGCACTGGAGGAAATTTATCGTGCGAGGAAGATTGCGGAAACAAAAAAAAAGTATTGTTTTCTAGTCCCTTGTTCCTTTTGAATTCATCAAACTGCGTATTAGTATATTTCTCACGTTGGTTCCCATTCGCACGAATTTCGCATTTGCAATCATTTTCGAACAATAGTCACATGTAGTGAGATCATTGCCACAAATGAAGCCTGCCATCAGTGCCATAACCCATCGGCCATCACATTGACATTTCTGACCTAAATATGTACATACGTGTAAATTGTACATAAATTCATCTGGTAGACTGGTGGGTGTGGGTGAGAGCAGAAATGATTCTGGCTTGAAATTAAGGGTTTATTTCACAACAAAAAGATGTGTAATTACTCGTACGTACTCGTACACTGATAGAAAAAATTCGTAACGATTACTTAATTTTTACGTAAAAGTTGGACAAGGGTCAGATTTCGTGACCATTACATTTCTGTTTTAAAATGATTCCTTCAAATGGCAAGTATTCTTCAAGGGATCCAAATAGCAAAAGTTACAAAAAAAAGTGTATTCATTTTCCTTCATTTGTGGACTGGTTACTGTTAAGTTGAGAAAAGATCCGTTGACATTTTCGTATGCATCACTAAAAATAACAATACCATTCAACATTTATACAGTAACAGTTACTTTATTTTTCTGTAATTCCTACCCGATGTTTCAAACATGAATACACAACGTTTTAGTAAACAAACCAGATGTTAAGACATTCGTTACAGGACACAAAAAGGTACAAATACGAATGCATCAAGGAACCAGTACTTTTATTTTCCATCAACATTACGTAAAAATGCAGTAACCTTTACGAAATCATCATTGTGGTAGATACCTGAATTTTTGTAGTCCTCGCTGTTTGTCAGTACACTTGATACCAACATTTTTCGTAATACTTACATAAGAAAATGGTAAGGATAGCGCTACATTAGCTGTAGTTATTGTGTGAACCTTATAGTAAGCAGTCCAAGAACAAATGAGAATGACTGCTCTTTTTCTTGTAACTGTTGCCTTTTAGTTCGAACAAACAATACTTGCCATTTGAAGGAAGCCTTTCAAAATGAAAATGTAATGATTATGAAATCTGACCCTTGTCCAACTTTTACGTAAAAAATGAGTAATCATTATTAAATTTTTCTGAAGTTTTTAGAGAAGCTGAAAGGAAAAAAACAATAGCTTTCTGTCATAAGTATTACATTATTTATTCGTGAAAATAAATTTATAAACACTTCAAGTTTAAAGTTTAAAATTCTAATTAACTATATACCTACACTTAATAAGTAATGAATATCAAAAAAGCACATACGTACATCATAAACAACAATGAAAACTAAACAAATTATACTTATACAAATTATCAATATGCAATTTAAGTGAAATCACTTTGTACAATATCCAACGATTTTTAGCTATTTTTGAGGCGATTCATATTTGTTCCCATTTTTGCAACTTTTAAAAATTTCTTATATCACTCTGTGGATTTTTAACTTGAAAAAAACTTTAACCTGATAAAGTATGTACAGTCTTTGGCTTTTCAAATTTAAAGAACAAAACAAGAAGGATCCATATTTGTACCCTCTCCTCTATTTTAAAAATTAGTTCAACTACACGTAGAATAAAAAACGAGATTCACACGTGACTTTTCGAATTTTTATAAACAATAACATTCAACTTTTGTCCTTGAAAAATTGAGCTTTCATCTTAACACTTTGATTTTGAACTTCTCAAGTTTTAATTTTCAATTTCTTTAGGGCACCAAAGAGGGAAGGGGGTGTTTGAAAAAATACCCAATCCTCAAACTCAGCACTTTCAAATTGATAACAACCAATACGATGCTCTATTTTTATAAATTTCTCGAATTTTGACCAAAATTAAAAGCTCTTGCGTCTACTTCCTTTAGTTAAGGTTGAAAATTTGTTGTATAGCAATGAAAATGAAAAAGTATGAGCACAGCAATTTTTTTGAAATTTCAAAAATATTGTGGAAGCTTTCAGCTCTTATATATACTCATCATGAAAAATTCAGCGTACCTATTCAAAGTTGGAATTTGAGCTTTTCGAATTTGAATAATGGCTCCTATTTTATTATCTTTTGAAATCGCATAAAGCGCTTTATAAATAATTTCCTAAAACAAATTTTTCAAAATTTAAACTGATATGTGAAATTTATGAAAAATTTCTATCATGTATACTAACAAAACTTGAGCATTAATAGGGTGGATTGGAAAATATTCACATTCTTTAATTTCGCTGAAATTGGAGTATGTCGGAGATTTTGAGCTGAAATGACCCCAAAAAAACTTTCAGCCCCCACGTGCCTCTGTGGTGTGATGGTGACCCCCAAAACATGGTCATTTTGTGGGGAAAACGCTGTATTTTGAATTTGAAAGCACCACTCCCCATTTTTTCTGAACGTGGGTAGCACACAAAAGATGTTATTTGAGTTGACGAGTCGAATGGATGTAATTGGTTTTTTGATTTTGAAAATTATTCCTTGAAAAATTTCCTACATTTTGGATCATACAAAAATTTTATTTAGTGCCACCTTTGAGCCCCAAATTCTCAAAAACCATTTAAAAAAAACTCAAAATCACTTTTTTAATGTTTATACGAAAAATTTTCCAAATTATTTCACAAAACTCATTATTTTTAAAAAATCAGTGTAATTGTACTCTTTTCATAAAAACATTAAAAATGTGAGTTTGCCTTTTTTTGGAAATGGTTTTTGAGAATTTGGGGCTTAAAAAGTGGCATTCCATGAAATTTTTGCAAGATCCAAAATGTAGGAAATTTTTTAAGGAATACTTAATTTTCATTTCATGATATTTCTTGTATAGGAACAATATTTAAGGTGGTAGGGGAGTTTTTAATTTTGGGGCTGCACCCTCGGAGAAGGGGAAGGGGCAGATATTGAAATATCAGCTGAATTAATTACTTCTTTCAATGTAAAAAGTCAATAAGTCATGAATAACCTCGTTTGACGTCTAAATCGACCCCATTTTCAATTGAAATAGCAAAAAAATGACGATTTGTAAATTTTCAATCGTTTTGGGGGGGGGGGGGTTAGCGAAGACCAATTCAGAAAACCAACTATACCATTCGATTCGTCATCTCAAAACGCACTTTTGGAGTGCTACTTGTTTCCAGAAAAAATGGGGGTTGGTGTTTATAAATTCAAAAAAGTGTTTTTTCCAAAATAACCGCACTGAGAACTTGAAATTTTTTGACGTCATTCCAACTCAAAATCTCCAGCATACTTCAATTTTGGAGAAATCATAGATTATGAATTTCCTCAGATCCACCCTATTAACCATGTATACAGGATGTAATGTTTCCCTACCATATGGTACCAATTTGTAAAATTTAGCATGTCAAGATCATATAGTCGCCACAATTTGATTCAATCAAGAATCATAAAAATGTATACATGTTATTAGGTACCTACGTAAAAATTATTATTACACCCAGTTTTTAACAACAAAAATGCAATTGTTCATCAGAAAAAAAGTACTTAAAAAACATTGTTCAAACTCCTTTTTTTTGAAACATTTCCATTTTTTATTATATCCTATCTGTCCTATTTCATATGCTTGAAAATGTTCATCAAAAACGTAATCAAATTCATCATAACAGTAGGACAAAATTAAAAAACCAAGATCTGGATCTGATATTATTGTATCTACAATGTAGAATGATAAGCCTTCAAAACTAGAGGTAACAAGAACAGTATCACGTTTGATTTTTTTATCAAAAAATCTAAAATATTTCCTCACTGATACACAATTTTCAATATGAGTAGGAATAGGAAGACACAATTGAATGTTTTCAAAATCTGGTAAATCGTGGATTTTAATTTTAAAAGCCATGCCATAAGTATATGGATTTTTAAAATTTTGGTTCATCAAAAACTTGTAATTAAGTTTCAATTGATTTTTTACAGCTATTGTATGGCATATGTTGATACGACAAGTAGTTGCTTTAGACGTGGTTTTTCCTTCTCTATGTTTACTTTCAAAACGCATCGATGAAAGTTTCCAAATGGGGCCCATCTCACGCATAACTTGGGGATAATGAATCAGAAAATGATGTTTAGGTTTTAATGTACCAGGAAATATTTCATTCAATTTTGTGAGATACTCTTCAATAAGAATTGAAAGGTAGTGATGTAGGTTAGGATGAATAGAGGTAGACATCACAATATTCAAAATGGATCGCAGAATGATGTATAATTTCCAGTGTTCATCATCTCGATTAATGAAAGAACCGATCATAACACCTAAATTTTTCATAAAACAGGCCATTTCAGAAGAAGACATTTTCAACCGAGATTTAAGATGCTGCTCTGATATTGCAGGAGGTCTGTTATCTGTCTCATTATAAGGAAATCCTTTGATTTTATCATTTAGAATTTGTAGCGAAAATAATTTTTTTTCATTAATAAAAAAACCCAACAACATAGCCAAGTCATATGGACAGACTCCTTCTAATAGATCATGCATAGCATCTACAGAAATGTTTTTAGTGACATGAAAGTTGGAAAGCACATTTAGAGCACATTTTTCTTTGATGCCAGTTTGGGCAGGATTCAAAGTTGAAATGGAAGATTCATAATTTTCTAGAGTACGAAGTATGCAATTTTTTTGTTTGAAATGTAAATGGATTTCGGAAGATTCTGTAATGCAAAATCTGCAAGGAAAACGAGCTCGAAAACTTTCTACAAAACCTAATATTGTATGAATTCCTAGATTATCTCCAAGAAGTAAAGCCAGAGAAAAATATATAGTCTTCTTTTCACCATTCAGATCAAGCTCAATTCCTTGTTTTTCCAAATATTCAAGTTCACTAATTATCTTTTGCAAAATTACTTCATTAGAAAACATCTTGTGATCAAGAGAATTGAATAAAGAAAACAAGAATATATTGTCTAACTTGGACGAATACGAAATAGGAAGACAAGGTATACTTGCATAAATAGCTCCACACTTGGCAACCCCAGCATGACTACCTAACGGATTATTATTTTCAAAATCGTCGAAGTATAAGAACAAAGGAAAAACTTCTTTATTTTTGTGAGAGGCTACATAATTTTTCCAAAATTCCCCTTGAATAAAATTTGAAATTATTTCAGAAGTATAAAGAGAGTTCATATATGCAGCTGTTTCATTATAAAAGTTTGGAGTTTCAAATAATCGCTTTAGAACATCTCTGATTGGAATGAACTCAGCTGTGCATTTAACTCGAGTTAATGTAAGCTCTCCTTTCACTTTTCGATAGTCGTCACGTTCTCCTAGCAAAATCTGTTGTGGAGGTATGTAAGTACCTAATTGAGAGAAATGTTTCAATTGCAGGTATTCAGAATCTAATTGAGAGAAGAGAGCCTTTTGTTCTTCAAAAACATTGTTAGCTTTTTCAATTTTTAAAT